>NC_041819.1:3040732-3648879 GCF_900964775.1 Scleropages formosus | reverse complement strand
CAGCACTGACAGAGCTTGGCTACACTCTGGGATTAGGACATTCTTATTTAAATTTCAAGATTTAAAATAAATTTACTTTATTTTAAAGTGATTGCAGGATGAAATGTCTTCTCCATCTTTGAACAGCTCTATAATCCATTCTCACCTGTTTATTGATACCATATATATTTGTTGTTAGTTATGCATCATTTATTCTTGTTGTTGCTATTGTCATTTGCTTAAAGTTAGCTGTAAAAAAAGCATCTGAACCCACATAGGGACTGTGCTGATAAAAGAAGTTCAGAGCACATGGGGGCTTGTTTGTGCGAAAGCCCTCTGCCTTCACTTTACATCAATAACACCATGCGAGTAAGCAGACACTATGACTTCCACCCATGAAATTATCATCCTTGTTCAGTAGAAAGCTGAAAGGAGTGACGACTATACTCGCTATAGTGCAAGAGTAGGTTTTTCATCTTTTAAATAACAGCGATAGCCCCAAAACAATGAACAGCATGAAATTTTCATTAGAAAAAAATAAAAAATAAAAAAAACAGGCCTCTCACATACAGTTGTTCATGTGTGAACCGAACTGAAGGTAGCCTTTTTTTCATATCTGCACACCAAACTGCTCAGCTGTTAATGTGAAAAAGCTTTTCACTCAGTGCAAGATCTCACCCAAGCAGTAAGCATTGGCTATAACAGTACAGAGTTTCCAAACGTAAATGACATTATTTTGTCCATACACAGCCTTCGTCTCTCTGAACAGATAACAGAAATCACACACACACACACACACATATGTATTGAAAACATTTTCATTTGACTAAAAGTGACTGAATGAATAATAATTCAGGAGGATGGACAGTTAAAGCAGTACAGTTAAAAAATGGAACACTTATGTACAATGTGGTTGAAAGGGAAGTAAGTGTCTGTACTAGATGCAATAGCAAAAGACATATTAATACAGGAAAAACAAAATTAAAGTGAGTACAGCTTAAGGAAGGATTCATTCCTGTAGGGGAAACCGATTAGAAACAGTTATATCTTTTCACATACTGGCCGTCATCACTATGGTTCCACAGTCATAGTCACAGCCTTGATTTTATAAATAGCAGATTAATAGCAGATATGCAATGTGCTTCATACAAAATGTGCCATTTTGCAGCGTATTTAGCTCTGAAAGAGTGTAATCCAAAAAAGAGATGTCAAGAACAAATGTCTGGAATTTAGTCATCGAGCACCTTGTACTTTATTTATTATTTTTTCCATATGCAAATACCACTTAGCCGTAATATCAAACCTTTCTGTCCATTTCTTTGTGAGTGACTGTCCCGCAAGTCTGTTTTGGAAAGAAAGATACCAGCACAGCAAGGCATTTTTGGGCTTTAGTGTCATGGCAGATAAAGTTGTTTATCTACTACAGCTTGAGACATTTTTGGCTTGTCAAATTCAAATACACTAGTTTTTCCAGACGACGGGAGCCACATTGCTGGCTGTGAGTGCCGACAAGGTAGGCGTGCTGTGAATTAATTACTGTACTTTGCAGTGTTAAGTGTATCTACTAGACCTGGCCAGTAAAGGATGGCCACATTTCTCCCTTTTAAAGCTGAGGCCAAAGTTATCACTGCAGTTTTCTAACATCTTGGGTGATAACCAATGTGTGTTAAAATGCCAGTCTGCCAAAAACACATCCCCAATGAGGAGATTCCTTGCCTGGGGCCTCATGTATAAAATACTCCAAAAATTCTAAAAACAAAATGCTGGTGCATGTGGAAATCACAATATTGGCAAAGGAAAATAATTAATAGTGCTTAATTTATCACATATCACACATTAACATGTTGGCAATAAAATTACATTTTGCAAACCTTGAGACTATGACCACTTGGCCCTAAATTACTCAAATATGGTGAGTTAATTAAGCACTGGAATGTATGTACATGAAGAATTATATATCTTTTTTCCCCCAGTCTTAGAAGTAGGTAGTGGCTGCAGAGGCAGAGGCAAAACAAAGGACTATTTTTGGAAGTTTGAGCAGTAGTGTCTCCCAAAGGCAAAAATATTTGGCATGGCAGGAAGTTGACGCCTCTGTAAACACAGTCAGCAGCATTCCCAGAACTATGTAAGAAATCAAAAACAAATGGTCTGAGCTAAATGTATACTGAAGAAAACGAAGCGCTGCAGAAAGGAATAGCTTAAAGGCCACAGGAGAATGTCATGGTGTCACCACTCTGTATTTTCTATGATCAAACAATATCTGACATAGTAGGAAAGACAACAGTGTTTACATTAGTTCAGGATGGAGACGTGGGCTTGCCACCTGAGGAACAGGTTATTTTTTAGTGGACATGTTTTGAAATTACAGTATAGGAAGAGGATGTATACTGGTAAATATACAAGCCTTCCACAAAGTTGAACGTTGCACTTACTGCGCTTTCTTTGCAAATTAATTTGCAGACAGTCATAAAAGACTTTCCATGAGTTGCTGAGGAAACAGTGGTGAAGGATGACCTTCCTCTAGATGATCGTTTATACAATAGACGCAGTGGGGGTGGGTCAAAGATGTGAAGGTAGGCAACTCACAGACGCTTTCCTGCATGATCAAAATGACATTAAAGAATCGATTGACAATGTTGCTGGGCAATTTTAAAAAGTCGGCAGTTTGCTGTTAAAAATGAATAACGCTCAGATGGATATTGTGTCGAACTAATAAAAATTCAGTTTTCAGAAATGCTTGTGTGTCATTAATGACATGAACTTTCAATTTGCCTCCATACAGTCCCATCTGTCATAATTATACTGTGGTGTCCCCAGAGGGTAATCAGCCATGACTCCCATGTGGACAGTGACGGAGGGCTTTGTGTTTTGTGCAGCTGACAGGTTATAACAACCTTTACTGCTCAGTTCTAACAAGACACGAAGAAGTCAGCTTGCTCTGTGCTCCAGTACTCATGGCAAATTGCTCCATTCACTGTCTCCCAAAACACAGCATCTCATTCCACCCTTTTTAGTCACCTATTCACTGTAAAACACAATATTTTGTAGAACTTGTATAATAATCTCTAACATTTTTCCTGCTGAGTCTGATCAGACCAGCTTCGACATTTTTGTATTTATTATTACCTTTAAATAATGGAAAATTGTGTGCTTTCTGTTTAATTAACAAACTGCTTCTGTATCCCATTTCAGAATTTCTACATTGCTTTCATCATATGTTTTCATTTGCGTGAATATATTTAAGCATGCATCAGTGTGTTGGTAAAGTACACAGCACTGTGTTGACCTCTTGTCCATCCATCCATCCATCTTCCTCCGCTTTTATCCGGGGCCGGGTCGCGGGGGCAGCAGTCCGAGCAGAGTACTCCAGACCTCCCTCTCCCCGCACACCTCCTCCAGTTCCTCTGGGGGAACCCCAAGGCGTTCCCAGGCCAGCCGGGAGACATAGTCTCTCCAACGTGTCCTGGGTCTGCCCCGAGGCCTCCTCCCAGTGGGACAAGCCCGGAGCACCTCCCCAGGGAGGCGTCCAGGAGGCATCCGGAACAGATGCCCGAGCCACCTCAACTGGCTCCTCTCGATGCGGAGGAGCAGCGGCTCTACTCCGAGCTCCTCCCGGGTGACTGAGCTCCTCACCCTAGCCCTAAGGGTGCGCCCAGCCACTCTGCGGAGGAAACTCATTTCTGCCGCTTGTATCCGCGATCTCATTCTTTCGGTCATGATCCAGAGTTCATGACCATAGGTGAGGGTAGGAACGTAGATCGACCGGTAAATTGAGAGCTTCGCCTTACGACTCAGCTCCCTCTTCACCACAACAGACCGGTACAATGACCGCATTACTGCAGACGCCGCACCGATCCGTCTGTCGACCTGCCGCTCCATTTTTCCCTCACTCGTGAACAAGACCCCAAGATACTTAAACTCCTCCACTTGAGGGAGCAACTCCCCCCTAACCCGGAGGGAGCAATCCACCTTTTTCCGACTGAGAACCATGGCCTCGGATTTGGAGGTGCTGATTCTCATCCCCGCCGCTTCGCACTCGGCTGCAAACCTCCCCAGTGCACGCTGCAAGTCTTGACTTGATGAAGCCAACAGGACCACATCGTCCGCAAAAAGCAGAGACGAGATCTCGCGGCCACCAAAACAGACACCCTCCGTTCCCTGACTGCGCCTAGAAATTCTGTCCATAAAATAATGAACAGAATCGGTGACAAAGGGCAGCCCTGGCGGAGTCCAACATGCACCGGGAACAGGTCTGACTTACTGCCGGCAATGCGAACCAAGCTCCTGCTCCGGTCATACAGGGAACGAACAGCCCGTAGCAACGAGCCCCGAACCCCATAATCCCGAAGCACCCCCCACAGGATGCCACGAGGGACACGGTCGAATGCCTTCTCCAGGTCCACAAAACACATATGGACTGGTTGGGCAAACTCCCACGAACCCTCCAACACCCTAGTGAGGGTATAGAGCTGGTCCAGTGTTCCACGGCCAGGGCGAAAACCGCATTGCTCCTCCTGAATCCGAGGTTCGACTATCGGTCGGATTCTCCTTTCCAGTACCCTGGCATAGACTTTCCCAGGGAGGCTAAGGAGTGTGATCCCCCTGTAGTTGGAACACAATCTCCGGTCCCCCTTCTTAAAAAGAGGGACCACCACCCCGGTCTGCCAGTCCAGAGGCACCGTTCCCGAACTCCACGCGATGCTGCAGAGGCGTGTCAGCCAAGACAGCCCCACAACATCCAGAGACTTGAGAAACTCGGGGCGGATCTCATCCACCCCCGGAGCCTTGCCACCGAGGAGTTTTTTGACTACCTCAGCAACTTCAGCCAGGGTAATGGACGAGTCCCCCTCCGAGTCCCCAGCCTCAGCTTCCTCTACGGAAGGCGTGTCGGAGGGATTGAGGAGATCCTCAAAGTACTCCTTCCACCGCCCGAGAACATCCTCAGCTGAGGTCAGCAGCGCACCACTTCCACTGTAAACAGTGTTCGTGGAACACCGCTTCCCCCCTCTGAGTCGCCGGACGGTTTGCCAGAATCTCTTTGAGGCCGACCGAAAGTCTTCCTCCATGGCCTCACCGAACTCCTCCCAAGCCCGAGTTTTTGCCGCGGCGACTGCCAGAGCCGCGCTCCGTTTGGCCCGTCGGTACCCGTCAGCTGCTTCAGGAGTCCCATGAGCCAGCCAGGCCCGATAGAACTCCTTCTTCAGCTTGACGGCATCCCTTACTTCCGGTGTCCACCACCGTGTTCGGGGATTGCCGCCGCGACAGGCACCGGAGACCTTATGGCCGCAGCTCCGAACAGCCGCACCGACAATGGAGGAGCGGAACATAGTCCATTCAGACTCAATGTCCCCCACCTCCCTCGGGACCTGGTTGAAGCTCTGTCGGAGGTGGGAGTTGAAGACCTCTCTGACAGGGGCCTCCGCCAAACGTTCCCAACAGACCCTCACTATGCGTTTGGGCCTGCCAGGTCTGTCCAGCTTTTTCCCCCGCCATCGAATCCAACTCACCACCAGGTGGTGATCAGTTGACAGCTCAGCCCCTCTCTTCACCCGAGTGTCCAAGACATATGGCCGAAGGTCAGAAGAAACGACTACAAAGTCGATCATCGACCTCCGACCTAGGGTGTCCTGGTGCCAAGTGCACTGGTGGACACCCTTATGCATGAACATGGTGTTCGTTATGGATAAACCGCGACTAGCACAGAAATCCAATAACAACTCACCGCTCGGGTTCAGATCAGGGAGGCCGTTCCTCCCAATCACGCCCCTCCAGGTATCACTGTCGCTGCCCACGTGGGCGTTAAAGTCCCCCAGTAGAACGACAGAGTCCCCAGTGGGAGCGCTTTCCAGCACGCCCCCCAGGGACTCTAAAAAGGCCGGGTACTCTACACTGCCGCTAGGCGCATAAGCACAAACGACAGTGAGAGACCGTTCCCTGACCCGAAGGCGTAGGGAGATGACCCTCTCATTCACCGGGGTAGACTCCAACACATGGCGGCTGAACTGGGGGGCTATTAATAAGCCCACACCAGCCCGCCGCCTCTCACCTTGGGCAACGCCAGAATAGTGGAGAGTCCACCCTCGGTCGAGTAGAGTGGTTCCAGAACCCAAGCTGTGAGTGGAAGTGAGCCCGACTATATCTAGACGGTATCTCTCAACTTCCCGCACCAGCTCAGGCTCCTTCCCCGCCAGTGAGGTGACATTCCAAGTCCCAAAAACCAGAGTTGGCGCCCGAGGTTTGGGTCGGCCGGGCACTCGGCCCCGACCACCGCCCAAATCACAACGCACCGGCCCCTTATGGTTTCTCCGGCAGGTGGTGAGCCCACCGAAGAGCGGCTCCACGTTGTGGCTTCGGGCTGAGCCCGGCCAGGCCCCGTGGGCATAGACCTGGCCACCAGGCGCTCGCATGCGAGCCCCCCCCCCAGGCCTGGCTCCAGGGTGGGGCCCCGGTGACCCCATACCGGGCGGGGTAAACGGACGCCTTGATTTTTTTGTCATAAGGGGTTTTTGAACCGCGCTTTGTCTCGTCTGTCATCCAGGACCTGTCTGCCATGGGAGACCCTACCAGGGGCATGTAGCCCCAGACAACATAGCTCCTGGACTCATTCAGGCACTCAAACCCCTCCACCACGATAAGGTGGCGGTTCACGGAGGAGCCCCCAGAGGGTAATCAGCCATGACTCCCATGTGGACAGTGACGGAGGGCTTTGTGTTTTGTGCAGCTGACAGGTTATAACAACCTTTACTGCTCAGTTCTAACAAGACACGAAGAAGTCAGCTTGCTCTGTGCTCCAGTACTCATGGCAAATTGCTCCATTCACTGTCTCCCAAAACACAGCATCTCATTCCACCCTTTTTAGTCACCTATTCACTGTAAAACACAATATTTTGTAGAACTTGTATAATAATCTCTAACATTTTTCCTGCTGAGTCTGATCAGACCAGCTTCGACATTTTTGTATTTATTATTACCTTTAAATAATGGAAAATTGTGTGCTTTCTGTTTAATTAACAAACTGCTTCTGTATCCCATTTCAGAATTTCTACATTGCTTTCATCATATGTTTTCATTTGCGTGAATATATTTAAGCATGCATCAGTGTGTTGGTAAAGTACACAGCACTGTGTTGACCTCTTGTTTCTCTTTTTATTGTCACACTTTCAATTTCCTTACCACAGCAAAAGAGGTAATATTTGAAGTGATATAAAGTGATCAAAAAAAACATTAGTAATTATACTACCCTTAATTAATGTAAAACTATGTGCTTTCTGTTTAATTAACAAGTGATTGTATATTACATAACCACATTTTAATTGCATTCAACATCTCATGTATCCGCACACACACAAATATATACATACACTTGCAACCAACATTATTTAACTTGCATTAGTGTCAATAAAGTAACTGAACCATGTTGACCTTCTTCATAGTTTCTGCATTTAATTGTCATATTTACAATGTTCTAAGACTAGTATTTTTAACTACTACTGTATAAAAAAAGAAACTCTTCAGTAGTTAATTACTAATTGTCTGATCAGTAATTGTCAGACTATTAATTCTTTGGTGTTCGACAGGGGAAGTGACATTTATGATGCAGGTGCTTCATTATCTTTTAATTTCAACATAAATGCATGCTGTTAAAAGAAACATAGTCATAATCTATTTTAACAGGAATTCTAGCCACCATGAAATATTTAAATGAGTGTGCATATATCTTAAGGGTTACCTTTTTAAAAAACTGTTATTTAGAAGGGGAATCAAGATCAGTTCCTTCTCCTATAAAGACTGCCATAGTTTTGGAGCTGAAATTCCAAAAAGCCTCATGGCATAAATGTTTTCAGATTAACTACCCCCTTGTGGGATGCTGTTTGACATTTTTGTTACCAAAGCACTTTAGGGATCCTAGACTATAACTGGAATCTTTCAACTATCTAGCTACGGGGTGAATTATTATATTCACATTGCATTGCATTTTGTTCAGTGAGGTACCTTTTCCACTGTTTGCCTCTTTATCCTACACTGGTTCCTTCAAGACCCCACAACTAAGCTTTTTGTCCTCCTGGTACTAGCAGTGAAGTAGTTTACCTGTAAGACACAAGAATTCAACCTGACTGTGTGAAAAAGGAAAAAAAAAAAAGGTAGCAGCTTGATGAGTGGTCAGAGTGAGAGGGGGGCTTAATAAATTTGATGTGATCAGTTTTTTTTTTTTTTTTAAGTTTTTCTTTGTGGTTACATATCCACAGATACATTGGAGTACAAGTGGTCTTCAGCTTACAACAGGGTTCATGATGGTCTATTTGGACCTTCTCAAAAATGAAAAATCCCCTTTTTTATAAGAACCATAAGAACATATAAACATTAACATGCATGAATGCTACATTGTACACTATGGCTTTGCTGTATCCTTTCCATTTATTTGGTGCATTATTCATATTCACACACGTAATGTCTACAACCGCTTGTCCCGAGCGGGGTCGCTGTGAGCTGGAGCCTAACCCGGCAACACAGGGCGCAGGGCTGGAGTGGGAGGGGACACACCCCGGACGGGATACCAGTCCGCCGCAAGGCACCCCAAGGAGGGCCCGAACCCCAGACCCACCACAGGAGGCCCCAGCCAAACATGCTATGCCACTGCACCCCCAATATTAAGAAAATATGATAATAATATAGAGAACAGGTTTATATTTTCCCTTCCATTTCTAAGAGCATTATCTTTAGCTTTTTCTTCTCAGTTCCACCAGAACACTCACTTTCCTGTTTCAGCAATTTTAAATAAAAAATGAACTTGAAGGGAATAACAAACCAAATGTTTTATAAATGTTTTGTAGTTGCTGCTAGACACTCAAACACTGACTGAGACCCAAATGACACATATGGGTGCCTTGCAGCAGCTCGTCCACCCGATGTTATTGTACAGCAGATGGAGCACTCATCATTAGATGTTATCACCAAACGCTGGGACTTGAAAATAATATTATACGTTTATCGAGACAGCCGTATTAAGTCAAGGGAATCATCAGCAAAAAATCAAGCAAAAAATTGCAAACATGCAAAAAATGCAGAATATTACACTGTGTATCATTATTGGGGTGATGTGGGGAGTGGTCACAGATGAAGAAGAAAGAAAATGTTGGAACAAGGGCCCTTTAAAGGAAACTAGTGAAAAAGAAAAAGAATTGACACCATGCAGGTGCCAGTGAGAACTCCTCTCCACACCACTCGCTGGGCTGTTAGAACAGCTGTCTCCATTATGGCCCTTGACTGTCAGCTTAAAAAGAAGCAGCTTTTCTTTCATTACAGGTAAGAACTTGCACAGTGAATTTTGTCCATAAAACTCATCCCCAGTCTGACTATTTCACACCAATTTCAGTCATTTATGGGTTACTGCCACAGCACTGCAGTAGTAATAGAAGTAGGACCTGTGTTCAAATCCCTGTTCCTACTGTAGTACTCTTGAGAAAAGTACATACCATGAATAACCCTGGTCAGAACCAGGTTCATGACTAAAAACTGTAAAAATAAAAGAAAAAGTAGCTCAGTATATAAACCTTGGACAGAGGAATAATAATAATAATAATAATAATAATAATAATAATAATAATAATAATATAAACCCTAGAAACATCACGTTTTAGCTTAACTACCATATTTTCCAATTCAGTACAGCTCTATATGACAATGGACCCCTATTTCATTGATTTACCCTCTTCCACTGTACTTAAACCCTGCTCCCCGTGATCGCTTTTGAAATCACGGCTCTTTCTTTCGTGTCAGTGATGCCCTTCTAAAAGACATTGTCTCTCTCTCTCCTTACCACTTAATTTTGTGCGATACTAAATGAATCTGTTTTATTCCTTTTCACCAAAGGAAGAAAGATAGTAATTGGTGCAAAGATTACACTGCGAGTTATCTGTCACCTGAACGTCTGCCTCAGTTCCTCTGACATTGCTATGTCCTTCTGTGCTGCGTCGGTGGCGGGTGTGCCTCTGGGATATCCTAGGCAGTCTATTCATCACAACATTTTTGCCAACAACTGAGAAGCCTGCCTGTTTACCTGTGCTGTGGAGACACTGCACTAAGGCACTGGTTCGTGCTCTAGCCCATCTGCTGCCTACCACTCAGGCTGTTCCTTGAACCCTGACACTGTCCCATCTGCTGAGCAGTACCCCACTTCTTATCCTCAGACTACTACTGCTCATGCTGTCTGTTACACTTTCCTGCTGTGTCTTCCAATAGCACATCGAAACCCATATCTGGTCATTTCAATCCTCAGTGAATCAGGGAGAAACTACCAAGGTCCATAGCATTAAGCTCATTATTTGTCCAAGACTGCAACTCATACTGCCGTTTACAAAGAAAAATGTTAATGAATTTTGATATTAAACTTTAAAGCTGGCACTTTTATTCAAAGTGATACAACTGCAAATATCAGCTGGTATTGTAATGGTTAGAGCTGCTGCCTTATGAAATAATGGTTTGCTATTTCAAGTCTCACCTTCTGCTGTAGGACCGTTAAGCAAATTACTTACCCTAAAAATGCTCCAGTAAAATGACCCAACAGCATAAATGTGTGTGTAGTTTTAAGTGGCTTAGCATGGTAAGCTGCTTTGGAGAAAAATGAGTACATGTAAATATTAATATAAATACTTCAGTGGAGCAATCAAAGGTAAGGATCCAAGAAAACTGAAAAACTGTAGGGTTCCAACTCATTCTTCCAAGTGATCTTCGGAATACAAGGCTGTGAAGAGTCTGAAAAGGGTCTGATTCCACGTTCAATAAAGTATATTATTGTACATAGTTAGGACTATATACTGTATCCGGACTGTTTTCTATCAAACTTCATTGTTTAGGTCCTATGAAAAGTCAAGTTTTACCACTAATATGAATATTGAAATATGGCCAATGTGCTAAAGGTAATAAACGCAGTTCTTTACAAGGATTTGTTGAAATTCTACACAGATACAAACAGGTCTTGTTTATTGAGTGTAAGCTGAGTTTGTTTTGCACATACAAAATTAGATCAGCATTGTGGTACTAGGTGAAAAAAGTATGTTACCAAAAAGGCATGTTTTATTTTCTGCGGGATAGGATCTCTCAGACAAGAAGGGCTTTATTTTCTATTTATGCTATAGAAATTACAGTATTTGCTGGTATATTGTGGACATCATGATGTATGCATAAACAAACATTCTCTCAAACTTGTAGAGGTAATACATTGCAATAAATTGTGACATTCATGCATTAAATATAACATCCAATATATGCAGGTTGGACAAAATAATGGAAACAGGAAATGAGGAGTTTAAATTTGAAGTAAATAATCGTGGTTACAAACAGAGCTGCCAGGTGAGTCATATTATGTTGATTGCTAATTAGGAGTATGTGTCAGCTATAACAGTGGTCTGAGAAAAATTACAGTAATATGTGACTTTTCAGAGGTCAAAAGAAGCCAAATAGTTTGTGCCCAAAGAGCTGGTGCATCAGTCATAAAAACTGCAAAATTATTAAATGAGTGAAGGGGAAGAGCTTAATATAAAATAATGACAGCATGTAGTAAATAAGGATATAGTGCATTGAGAAAGAGGAGCAGTGGTTACAGATTAAAGCTTACTAACAGGGATAAATGTACACTTTTCTGAATAAATGTCACAAAAGTACAGCCTGAAAAATTACCACAAAATTAAATCAGTGCGTCTGTGACCCAGTCAAAACAACTCAAATATACATTGGGATCTTCACAAAGATGTAATTCATCCCAGGCATGTCATTTAGAAGCTGATAGTGTCCAAGGCTAATGCACAGAGGTGCGAAACCTGGAGAAAGAAGCATAAAACTTGGACCCCTGAGCCAATAAAAAATCACTATTACTATAATTGTATTGTATTACCAGACAAACACTTTCTGAAACGGCTTGTCCCAAATGGGGTCACGGCAAACCAGAGCCTAACCCGGCAACACAGGGCACAAGGCTTGTGGGATAGAGGACACACCCAGGACAAGATGTCAGTTTGTCACAAGGCACCCCAAACAGGACTTGAACTCCAGACCCACAGGAGAGCAAGTGCAGACCAAACCCACTGCGCTGCTATGCCATCACACCCCCCCTTATGTTATATTATATTATGTTATATTATATTATATTATAGCTAACTTTTTCTAAGGCAACTTACATTGTCAAATTTGTACACAAACCTCCTTACAGTTATTTACCAATTTTCAGTGCTACGAAATTTTTTACAGTGACAGTTCAAGGTAAATCCTTTTGTGAAGGGCACAACAGCAGGAGTGGGGATTCCAACCAAAGTCCTTCAGCTGCAAGGAAAACAGTACAGTACCCGCTGTCCTGTAAGTGTATAAAGCTCACTTTGTTATTAGTGAACAAAACAACTGCTATTCCCAGTGGTCGTATATATCTGCCAGTGGTATGAACATGTTGGACGTTGGATGACTGGATACTTTCTGGAATTTCACACATTAGAAGTTAAATGATCGGGTGATAATGTAATTACTAAATTAGGAATTAATGGATTACCGTAACTGCTGTAAACTGTAATTTTACAACATGGATTCATAGAAATGTTGAACTTTGACTACAGATTCCCACCACCATCTGTCAGTGGATCACCAGCTTTCTGACAGGCAGACAGCAACTGGTGAGGCTGGTGAAATTCACTTCCAACACCTGCACAGTCAGCACCGGTGCTCCTCAGGAATGTGTGCTCTCCCCCCTACTCTTCTCTCTGTACACAAATGACTGCACCTCCAGTGACACCTTTGTGAAGCTCCTGAAGGTTCCAGGCAACACCACAGTTACTGGCCTCATCCAGGACAGTGACGAGTCTGTATACAGGAGGGAGGTTGAAGTGGAGATGATCGTTGACTTCAGGAAGAACTTCCCACACTTTCTCCCCTCAGCATTCTCAATAACACCGCGCCAGTCCTCCAGGTTCCTGGGTCCTACAATCACCCGGGACCTGAAGTGGGACACCTATATTGACTCCACTGAGAAAAAGACCCAACAGCAGATGTATTTCCTCTGCCAGTTGAAGAAGTTCAACCTTCCACAGGAACTGCTGATCCAGTTCTACTCAGCTGTCATTGAGGCTGTCCTGTGCACGGCTATAACTGTCTGATTTGGCTCGGCTACCAAATCGACAGAAATAGGCTATAAAGGACATACAAGATGGCTGAGAGGATCATTGATGCACCCCTGCCTACCCTTCAGGTACAAGTCCAGAATGAGGAAGCAGACGAGCAAAATCGTCACTGATTCCACACACCCCGGGCACAAAATCTTTACACTCCTCTCCTCTGGCAGGTATGACAGAGCACTGTCCACCAGAATGACCAGATACAAGCAAAGTTTTTCCTTCAGGCCATCACTCTGATGAACAGTTAACACTCTCCTATAGGTCTCCCCTCAGTGCAACAATATCCAACCACTTTATGCAATTTAATTCTTATTTATTTACTTTTTTGTATTCATACCACTATTTAAACTCTCATGTTTATATACTCTGTAAATATGTAATTTATTTATTTATGCTTCAGCTGTTTGCTTGTCTGCAAATACTGGAGGAGCCGAGAACCACAGCAAATTTCTTGTGTGCATCAGCACACTTGGCCAGGAAAACTCAATCTCATTCTCATTCTGAAATGCTCTTCCCTTGACAGGTGTCAAAGAGAAATAATTATTTTTAACTGATGTCAATCCCATTTCTCTGAAAGGTGCACAGTTGTTTGTGTAGGATGTCTTGTTTTAAAGGCAAAGATGACTAAACTTAATTGTTTATTATGCCTTTAGCTGTTCCATTCCTTTAAAAGCCTGACAAAGCCTGGGTTTTCATTAACTTCAGAATAACTGCACTTGTCCTAAAGTGTGTGTTAGTGTGTGTTAGTCCCTCCCACACTTTTTTTTAAACTGTAGGATGGCGGAAGGAGCCTGACATTTGATTTCCTGTGACATATGTCATCCTAAATGTCATGTAGTGAGGGGCAGCATATCCGATATCCTAGGCTGACCCGGTAGTGCAAACAAAGCAAGGCGAAGCGTTGCCTAGAAAGATGCCCTTGAACAGCCTTTCTGCTTTCTGTTACGACAGTCGTCTCTGTATCTGAGTCACAATTTGTATTCCGTTCCACTTTAAAGGGATTGCTTTTTAGAGGGACATCAGTATTGGAAAAACAAATGTAAAATCCTCGTATGATTGTGCCTTCTGTCGTTGGCAGTTTAGATGGGGATGTGCAAATATACCATTGTGAACATCTGTCAAACTGTCAGTTTGCCAAGACTAGCAATCACTGCTTTTATGTGTATATTTGCTGCAGTATGACAGAAAAAAATATGGATTTGGAGAAACAGCCGATGAACATATAATTCTTGTAACAGTATGATGGTTTAGGCAAACAACCTCTTACGAATTGGTTGAAAAAGGACGAAAAAAATAGCAAAATCACCTTTTATCCAATAAAAGCTAGTTTCAATAATATATCCAATGGGCTGTACTTGGCAGCAAAAACTGAGTGATCTTTGCTATTATATGATATACACACACACACACACACACACACACACACACACACATTGTCTGAAACTGTTTGTTCCATGTGGGGTCTCGGCGAGCCGGAGCTTAACCTGGGAACAGAAGGCGCAAGGCAGGACGGGGAGGGGACATACCCAGGACGGAACACCAGTCCATTGCAAGGCACCCCATGGGGGACTCAAACCCCAGACCCACCAGAGAGGACATCTTAAATGGATTGCCTAAAAGAACTGAGAAAAAAATAAGGATTTCACACACACTCCTGTACATCCGATCACGAATCATATTTAAATACGAATTTGTGAAGCAAAAAAAATACTGGAATCAAATATTGAACACTAACCATCATATATGAAAGAGCCCAATGTTAGAAACAAAAGAAAAAAAAAATCCTTTGTTTCAATTTTTCATTCATGCTCTGATTGCTCTGACTAACCTTAAAGTTAGTCTTCCTTACCTTCAGGTACTTTCATGGAGTGCATGCCTGCAAGAGTCTGATAAAAGGTTTTTCAAAGAACATGGAAAGTTATGGTTTGTTATAGCAATGTCAATGGTATAAGAAACCCTACAGTAGAGTAAACAGCCAAAACAAGCTGCAAATATAAACATACATTTTAATTTAAAAAAAAAAAACAAAAAAACGGATGTGCACTAGTTAAACGTATGTGTTGGGGACACATCTTAAAACATTCTTCTTCTTCTTCTTCTTCTTCTTCTTCTTATTATTATTATTATTATTATTATTATTTACTTGGAAGATAAGATTAATTTCAGATTAATAATTTACTTGTATTTCAGGAAAACACAGCTAAAATGCTCAATAAGCATCTGTTATATAACAACCAAACTTTTAAAATGGATCGCTTTCTTTCAGTCACATCCACTCACAGGTACACATACACACATCCTGATTTACAATGAAAATGTGCATATCTATCACTTTGTGTTCCTTATGTTCTTTCAGCCAAGGAAAACATATGAAATATTTTAATATCAGTAAAATAGCTTGTTGACAAAGAAGGTAAAACCAATAATATTTTCACTGTCTCTTCACTTCTCTCCTATCCCACGGGGAAATTCTGTATCTGTCGATTATGACATTACAGCAGTTGTAAATTGCTTTGCATTATCACCTGTAAAGGAGGAGGTAGAGGCCTCCCCGATGTGTACCATTCTCCTGGTTAGGTGCTCAGTCATCACTGTGAAGGTTTTTTTGAGCCTTTCCTGTGGCATCTTTGTATTAGGCATGCAAATGAAAGGATCGGTTTATGTTTCGCTGTAAAATATGCTTGGTTTCATTTACATGGCATCACGAAAATGACTGATCGCCATTGCCAATAAATATAAATACACACAAGGATGTAGTGCAGTACACTCAATGTGGAACATTTTAAACATCCGACCTAGAAACACGCTTGACGATAAACCTAATAATTAGAAATGTGGTTATAATGTTGTATCTGCTATATTAAAATAATAAATCCCTCAATACAAAAGGGCAAAAGCTTTTTTTTTTTTTTTTAATTTGAATCAACATTGCCATCTTGTGAGTCCTGTATAAACTACAGTTCTCGCACTGTACATGTCTTGGCACTTCGTGTGGTTATTTTTGGCACCTGCTCTTTGATTATTGAAGGGTTTTATTGAAACTGTCACTCTTCACACTAGACCGACTGGCCTACTTTTTTGTAGCACTCCGTCTAAAATTTTATTTAACTCCTATCATTTTTCATTTACAGTAATACATGGTAATGTGTGAACCTTTCATATTCTTCTTCTGCATACAAAAACACCACAGTTAATTGGTATCATAAATATAACTGAACAGTCAGGAATGAATTCGGTTTATACTGGTGATGTTAAGGACACAAAAAGTAAAGAAATTCACAGACCCATTGCAGATTTACAGATTCATTTAGTACCTTCCTTGCTAAAACTAAATTCCCAATATTTGTACCCCAGTGATAGTATAACTAATAAGTATATTTTATACACCCCAATTAAAATCATACTTAGAGTACCAGCTAAATATTACTACAGGCAGTTCTTTGGTTATGAACGTCCAACTTACGTAGGACCCATAGCTACGGACCACCCCCCCGTAAAGCCTAGTATATTAAAAATTTGAGTTACATACAATGGTTTGGAATAACAAACAGGTGCTGCTTTGCAACGAGCATCAAAACATTGCACGTCTACAGCGGTTTGTCGGCTCGTGGGCATGTGAGCCTGCGGTAGGACGAAGACTTCCTTCTTTTCAGTCAGACCATGCTGCTTTTAACAGTGTCTCGTATGTTACTGTATCTGGCTTTACTTATTTTTGTTTTTACCTTCATAACCAAGGCACCAGGGGGCATATTGGCACGGCAGATTTGGCCAGGTCCTGCTTTGTGACAGGTCGGGGGTTCGAGCCCTGTCTGGGGTGCCTTAGGATGCACTGGCATCCCATTCTGGGTTTGTCCCCTCCCCCTTTGGGCTTGTACCCTGTGTCGCTACTTAGGCTCTGGCTTACTGTAACCCCACTTGGGACAAGTGGTTCTTGACCATGACATGACCTTGGCACCAAAGCGTAAATGTGATGGAAGTGATGGTGATGCATCAAAGAAAAGGAAAATGATCACAACTGAAACTAAACTGGAAATAATAAAGTGTTTGGAAAAAGGTGAAGTGCCAAGAAATACTGGAAAAGCGTTAGGTTACAGTCAGTCAAAGATCAGGACAATCTTAAAGGACAAAGCGAAAATAATGGAGCATGTAAAAGGCCTGATCTCTCTCTCTCTCTCTCTCTCTCTCTCTCTCTCTCTCTCTCTCTCTCTCTATTATAAATACTGCATTCTTCTTCTTCTTCTTCTTCTTCTTCTTATTATTATTATTATTATTATTATTATTATTATTATAAGTGTATCTGGAAGTATTTCTTTAAAGTTTTTTTTTTTTTTTATGCGTGGAAAGGTACACAATATACTATATGCTATACTATATAAGACAGACATTTGACTAACTGACGTTAGATAGCCACTGTACTTAACTGTTCCAACTCGCATACAAATTCAACTTAAAGACAGACTTACGAATGGAGCTCATTTGTAATCTGGGGACTGTCTGTATTATAAAATCTTACTCATCTGTACTTATATTTCAATTAAACTGACAGAGACAAAATTAACAATGGGTCTTATAAAGGAAACAGGAGCTTGCTGAGTTCCTCATTTACTGTAGTTGCCATGAACACAAGTTAGATATGGTATCGCACGGCTTTTCAACAAACAACAGTCATTATGGAATTGTCAACCATGTGCAATCTCATGTTAATCTGAGAAAGCCAATGTGACTTTTTTTAATTGAAATATATATTCCATATATAAATTCCACATGCATATATGAAATCCCTTGCTATTGCTACCATAACATCTGTCTGAGTTACTAGCTGGATTTACGAGGTAGCTGCATAGGATTAGCAAGCTGACAGACCTTCAACTAACTTAATGGCCCATTGATTCTGCTGATCTGTTTCCAAAGTGTGGTACAAAAACACAACCTGAACCTCAGTATGCCTCATTTGGAATTTCTTCTTCTTCTTCTTCATAGAAGAGACAGGAGGGAACAATGACACAATAGAAGCCTTGTCTTTGACTGAAAAAAAAAAAAAAAATCGCAGCCTAAAAACAAATACAACATTCATCAAAACACCTCATTAAATGGCACACTCCCACAAGGTACATAAAGCAGAAAGCAAATAAACCACAGAGAAAAAAAAAGACAAGTTTTAGGCTAAGTGGGATCTGCCCTACTTACAACCCTCGTGTTCAAACTGAGCGGCATAAGCACCGCAAATTCTGAAAATATGTTTCAGTACACAGTGTCAGCAGTACCACAATATGAATGTTGAAAATAAGGGCACACAGTCAGAAAACATGCAGCATGCTATGTCATTTTCCAGTCTTTGATTATCTGGCTTCTTGGGTTATCTGGCTGCAGGTATTTTCTATCTCTTTATGCTTGACATTTTGTTTAAAAAAAATATTTTGATTGAAAATCCATCTAGTTTAGAAGTTCATGCTGGCATCGAGCTGTGATGTTTGCTCCTCTGAAAACATCTTCTGAGTTGAAAATTAATAAATGAAGGTCTTTGTAGCTTTTTATTTCATTACTGAGCCTATTCCAAATACCGCTGATATGGTTCCATTTATACAGCTTTTTTTGTCATCTGGCCCACTGCCATTCCTGTTCAAGATGGGTAGTCAACACTGTACTGTATTCATATTTTCATCATCATAGACCAACACCAAACATGACCTATAAACACTGTGCAAGCATGCTGAATGACTAGATTTCACAATTTCTGTTTTTATTATGTCAACTAATATGTTTTACTGCTAAGAAAATGAAAAAAGGAATGGACTAATTTCTTTGAAACTCTTGAGAGTTCATAACACTGTACAGACATTCTGATACTACTACTACTACTAATACTAATAATAATAATGATGATGATGATGATGATGATGATGATGATGATGATGAATCAGGTCACCAAATTAAATTGAGCACAAATCTACAGTAAAACAACATAAGTAAAATAAAAGGACAACAATTGTGTTGGTGCATGTTAATTTTGGATACACAAGACATTCTCTCCATGATGCTACCGTGACTACTCTGTACAATGAGCCCTGGATTTTGGTTATGTTCTCATTCAATTTTGATTCATTGTTGATACAGGAACAGTGCAACAAATGTGACTAAACAGATATCGCACTCTTTTGCTGACCGACTCCTGTAGCTCAGCTACTGTTCAACACAACAGGCACTACTGCAGGTTCTGGGGCTACTGAGCCATGACTCATACCACATTTTGTGCTCTGACGCTCCTTTGAAAGGCTTGCGTATAGATAATTGTATTATCTAGAAGGCATATTTGCAATGATAATTCTCAAATCCAGCTATCGATGATATAAAATGAATACTAAACTGTCTTCATTCTGCTGGTCCTTGTAGTCTCACATTTATTGTGTTCTGGGATCACAGACAACCATCAGCATTTTAATGTCATAACACTGAGTTGAGCACTTGAATTGGAATTCATAGGCATCACTAGTTTGAAGAAAATAAATCAAAATTTGCCCTTAAGTTATTATGTTTTTCATTGACAAACAGAGTCCATCAATCATGTTGGCACTGGATAATTTAAAATACTGGATAAGAGCATCTTCTAATCCACTAAACAAAATTAAGTTTTCAATATATAACCCCTTGGCTATGAAAATTTCTGTTTGGAAGGGAAGTTGTTATTACAGCACGGTAACCTTGAATCACGAGGTGCATTTGAGGTTGTGATTCCACTCTGAACTAAGAATAAAAGATGAGTTTGAACCTGGTTCAGACTGTTTGGAGCGTGCATGTTCTTCCCACGTTCACATGGGTTTCCTCCTGGTGCTCGGCTTCCTCCCGGTGCTCTGGTTTCCTCCCACAGTTCAAAGACATCTTTCAGGTAGTCGGATCATTGTACATTGACCTTATTGTGTATGTGTGTGTGTGTGTACTGTAGTGGAGTGGTATCTCATCTGCCTCAAGGACTTATTGACAATGGATGAATGGATGGTGACATACACAGTTGCAAGGTGTCTCAGATTTTGATTTAGATAGCAGGTCTGGTAATGCATTTAACAACTATATATTTTTTTATGTGGATATGAAATAGTATATATAACTATACCTCAGACAGCATATTACACTGTTAAACTGTTAAACGTCATTTAAGGAATTAAGTTATTAAATAACCCTGGCGAGAGCTGTGCAAAGAGACTTACAAATTCACAGAACTGTGAACAAATAAGAACTGTCAACAGCTAGTGTTTGCCTGTTTACTTTTCAGTTTTATTTTTGTTTTATGTTTACTATTTTTTTTTCCACATCCAGTTCAAAGTCCCATTTTTCAAGTCTTTAAAGAAAACTGTGTAGAGGGAAGATACATGTCCCCCATGGCCTTCTTCACTGCACAAAGAACAGAAAACACTGATTTGTCATCTGCTCTTTCTTTTTGGCACTTACAGGGATGCAGCTTATTTTTCTTTGAAAAATCATTAAAGACCTAGCGTTGTGATTTTATCATTGTGATCAAATGCACCATATTTACCCGCAGATCGATATTTGCCTGTTTGTGTCATATGAATGTAAATATTATTGAATCGGAATACCATATTGGACAAAAAAAGGCTTATGAAACAGTCAAATTATGATGTGTCACTGTGCCAAGGCAATGCAGTTATAATGAATTTAGTTAAATGGACACTTTCTTGGATCTTTAGAGGCATTTTAATTTAATGTAATGTATAATAGTGATTGAAATTCATCCTATAACAGCTGCAGTCCTTAGTTACAGGAGGTCCAGACATGAATGTCATCTGTCCATTGTGTTAATCATCAGGCTTGCTGGACTGAATTTAGATGGAAATTCTAATTTAGCACACTGGAAACGCATTGATTCTGAAAATGTCAAGCGATATAAGTAAAAAGAAAATTAAAATGAGGACAGAAAGAAATTGATAATGCTAAAATAATTTGTTTTAATATAAAAATGTATTATGTTTTTATTGTTTCTGTAAGGTCTCAACACTAGAGGGTGCATGAGACACATTTTTAACATTTCACCTCCATCCATCCATTACAGTGTCCTTTTTTGATCTGGCTCCAAAACAGAGCTTTTTAAAAAGATGTCAAATATATGCAAATTTTCACTGTGTAACTCACGTACTACACTGAGTGGTGAAACTAAATAAAACCCATTTTAAAATTAAACATTTCTTTTGTGATTAAATCCCATTGCTATGCCAATGTCAGCTTCAGTGCTCAGGCAAGGCCCATGTTTATAAACTATGTCCATGAAATGTCATCATCCAAGAAATATTATAACAACTAATCTTATGCAAAAATGCACTTTAGAAAAATGTAACTGTTATTAAATAACTGGTGAAACGCATTTGCATAGGTGGCCATATTGTGTATTATTTGGTTGTGTCAAGGTTAATAATCACATTTTCAATCAGCAATAGCCTAGGAAATAAAATGAACTGGTTAAAGTTAATTTGTGTGTAACAGTTCATCTGGTGAAATCTATGCAATGAGTGCACATGTTTTGTTTCTGGGAAGACAGCTGGGGCACAGCTGACATCCAAATGTTGAGTACACACAACAGTTCAAATATTTAGTCTAATAAGGAAAGAGGCAAAGTTACTGTGGTGTTCTTAGCTCTGTCCTCACAAAGGCCACTTGGTGACAAAGACCCAGGAGAAGCAAGTGAAGGATTTCTGCTTGAAGATTCACTTTTAGCTTTAACTGTTCTTGGTATGTAAACAATGTTCACGGGTAGATTCACATTCCTACTACTGGCTGAATTTTTGTTTTCAGGTAACTCATGGGACATTTGCTGCTATCAATAACCACTTTTTCAGTGTAAGGTTGCAGTGGTCTACGGTGTATCCTGGAAGCAGGGCTCACCCTGAATGGGATGGGCAGTCCACCGCAATCACACACTCACACATACAAAGAATGTATATTTGCAAATTACTTGAAGCATATGTCTTTTTCTGGGGTTCGAGTCCTGCTTGGGGTGCCTTGTGATGGACTGGCATCCCGTCCTGGGTGTGTCCCCTCCACCCTTGTACCCTGTGTTACCGGGTTAGACCCAACTTGGGACAAGCGGTTTCAGACAGTGTGTGTGTGTGTGTGTGTGTGTGTGTGGGCATATTTCTTTGTATTGTGGGAGGACACCCTCAGAAACATGGGGAGAACATACAAACTCTACAGAGACTGAACCAAATTCAACCCCATATACCAGGAGCTGTGAGACACCAGCTCTACCTATTGTGTGACCATGCCACCTCTTGAGATATGTCATTAGTTAAATATTTTTATTCACCGAGACAAATGAAAGAATCACTGAATGACGCTGTTATGTAGAATGTGAACATTCTTCAGTACACACACACACACACACACACACACACACACACACACACACACACAGTTGGAGACCGCTGGGGTCGCAGTAAACCGGAGCCTAACCCGGCAACACAGGGCGCAAGGCTGGAGGGGAGGGGACATACCCAGGACGGAACACCAGTCCATCGCAAGGCACCCCAAGCAGGACTCGAACCCCAGACCCACCAGAGAGCAGGACCCGGCCAAATCCACACTGCACCACCACGTCCCCCACTATGCTCTAGTATTGAGTGTTATTTAGATTACCTTTGAACTCTTCTGCCCTGTTTCTCCTCTCTGCTCCCATACATACATACATAACTCAGAGGTCTGGAACACTAGGGAGCTCAGCATCACTGTCCCCAAGGAATACAAACAGCTGGCAACACCGCAGTGTCTATGAATGTGTCATATTCTTTATATCTGCTCAAAGTCTAGTACCTGGCTGACAGACACCTGCTCCTTCAGATTACGTCACTCTGACATTTCCCCTGTACTTTTGATCAGCACGCCTCACAGCAGCGGCACTGAAAAGGTAAAAAAAAAAGAAAAAGTAATATTCTCATCACAAGCTATGACCTATAATGATAATATGGCAAGATTTTATAGTGCTGTTAATATTTTTTGACAGGATAATAATTATCTTTTTTTTTTCTGGTAATTTCAAACCTCGTTCATTACTTACATTGCGCATAATATTGAATCATTAACATGAATCTACAAAAGACAATTAAAGTGATTATAGCAGTATATGAATTTTAGAAAGTTTACAACAGAAGTTCTGTGAAGAAATTTTTTTGCTGTATGATTTAAGGAATTTATGTGAACAGTGATGACAATGATTGACTTGATCATTTTAGATTGCCATAGCACAATTTCTCTTTATTATTATTTTTAAATTACATTCATGTTTTTTAATTTTAGCCTTTCTCTTTAATCACTTGTTACATCAGGACAGTTGCATGAGCTGCTTTACTGGTTTCCATCATTTGTTAACATTATATACAATATGTGACAGAAGATTATCAGTAATGTTAAATGTTATGATAAATGTTCTGCCCAGAAATTGGACTGACGTTGTAATAATTCGATATCTATTGCACAGAGTCATAAGACATTTTTGGAAAGAGCAGTATAGTTTTAAATATGTTTAGTTTATGCTTAAAATAAATAGCTGGATAAAATAAATACATAGATAAAATACATAAATAAACACAGGCAAATAAATAGGCAAGCTTTATACAAGGAGATATTAACTCTGAAAATGTAACAGTATGTCACTTTAAATATATGAGCAGAAGATAAACTGACTCACAGGTAAGCACTTATATCAAAAATAATATTAATAAAGTCTGCATTCCCCTGCCATTCTGGATGGGAGCCGTGAGTCAGCTATAAGCAAGGTGGAGCAGTGGCTGCAAAAATTAAGGCTCATACCAAACGCAAAACAAAATATCCTAGTAGATGACCTTTTTTCTCTCCATCAAGGCAAATGAACAATTTAATGCCTCTATGAATTGTCAATAGCCAATTGTCCACTGCAGGATTGTGCTGATCCAGGGTCATGGGGCATGAGGCTGGGTCCTATGGACGGAACACCACTACATAAGAGGGTAGTGAACACACAAACACACGCACACGAACACGCATACACACACACACACATATTTAAACTTAAATTATGATTAATTTTAACACACCCTTTGACATCAGAGCACCTGAACAACAACATTTAAAATATAACTATTCCCTGAATGATATTTAACTTTCAATGAAGCACAATGAGGGAGTGCGGTGGCGCAGTGGGTTGGACCACAGTCCTGCTCTCCGGGGGGTCTGGGGTTTGAGTCCCGCTTGGGGTGCCTTGCGACGGACTGGCGTCCCGTCCTGGGTGTGTCCCCCTCCCCTTTCGGCCTTATGCCCTGTGTTACCGGGTAGGCTCCGGTCCCCCGTGACCCCGTATGGGACAAGCGGTTCTGAAAATGTGTGTGTGTGTGTGTGTGTGAAGCACAATGTTAGAGCAAAGTGCATAAATATAACTATAATAGATATATAACTATAATACCTGTGCAGTGCAGGTCTGTCTCTCCTGTGCCCAACATTTTCTATTCAGTGTGCTGGTAATGAAAGGTTTAAGAATTTGCTTGACCAGACTCCATCTGAAATCGGCTGCCTGAGCCAGAGGGGAACAATGCATAGCTGTCCTCAATGGAGACGTTACATCGGTGTTAAAAGAGAGAGGTTGATGTTAGTCCTTACATTGGGTGCACAACTCGAGCCCTGAGGATTGGAGATTAAATTTTAATTAGCGCTGGGGCCAAGTGAGGTGACACAGACTCCAGTTAACTACTTCAGTTGAGAGTGATTAAATATCTACACCCTGCAGCCCTCAAAGACCTTGAAGTTATAAACCTCTGTCCCAACAGTTAGACTGCACTGTAATGTTGACAATGCTGTCACATCTGCCCCTCATCCACCCTTATGGCCCCCGTTCATGAGAAATTAGAGGGCGTTGAATGCAGGAATATATAATACAGGAAGCAAAGTAGCCACAGTTTGACATTTATTGTGAACCATCATTACCGCCAACCTCAAAATGAAATTTAGTCACCAGATCCTACCTCACACTGAGCTTTTCAATTCCTTATATGTTAGTTTTAGCTTCTGGGAACTAGATTATGATCTAATGAGAATATACAGAAAATGCAACACTTTTTGGTCACAGGGAAACCAACATGAGAAACTCTAACAAGAAATATTCAAAAAGCAACTGCCTTAGAGAGACCACATGAGATGGTGGTCACATACTGTTTTCCCAAAAGAATTACGATCGCTTTAGAAGAAGTGGTAAACAACCGCAAACTGTAGGGCAGGGAACCAGTTTTCTTACTTTCAGCAAGAGCCATTAGTTCTGCCAGAAGTTTAAATGTACAGTTCAACGTCACAGCTGGAAGCAGACCCAATAAAGACTTTTTGCTTGAGTGTACACATTTGGCATAATACAGTAGGTGATGATCTATTTGGCTAATTTGCATGCTATTTTTTCAGAATGTATTTGGAAAAACCACAAAACAATGTCTCTAGAAGTTCTATAAATAAGTGCTCTATTATTTTATGTGACTACTGGAGATAATGCAACAAATTTTATATATATATATATATATAGTACAGTGTACTGTGCCATATATATATATATATATATATATATATATATATATATATATATACTGTACTATACTGTAATCTATATATATAGTACAGTGAGCTATCATCAAAAATATGTCTCCATTTGGAGATCAAAACATTTTATTAAATATTTTTCCTGCCCAGCTTTTTCCTCTGGATATATACGTATATTGTATCTACATAGTTAATACTTACTTTATCTCAGAAATGGGTAGCAGTAAAACCAGCACCTCATTTCTAAGTTGTTCTTCTTCAGAAGAGTTCCTGGATTTTTTTCCTATTTTATATAAGAATGAACATGTAATCATTCTGTTAAAAAGGTTAGTTATGAGATAATGGTGTCATGAGTCCTGGGTAAAAGGAGAGGATGATTAATCGTACAGTTTTACCAGGGCCACAGTGATTGCACTCTAATTCATTATGCTGTAGATACACAAGAAAAAAAAAAAGTCCTTGAGAAATAATTTCAGCAACATTTTTCAAAACTTGCCAGTATCCCTTTTTTTTCTGCTGTATTGAGCAGTCAATGTCTTAAAAGTTTTGCGTTCATGGATTTATTGCATTTTCTTACTTTATGAAATAGAGCATATTATTTAACCCTGAAGATGTCAGTGGTAAATCAAAAGAAACACACCATGTAAGGTATTTGTTAGTGTGAGCATGTCTATGTGCTTGTGTTTCTGTGTCTAATTGTACCCATTTCATCATAGTTGTGGATGAATTTCAGGAAAATATCCATTCATACAGTAAATAATAAGCCCAGACCAATAAAGCTTGGTGTGACATCCTCCACTAAGTTTCATTAAGTTCCTTTTTAAAATGTATCAATCCTGTAATTTTTTTATCAATTTTCATTTATTTATGTGTGTGCTAGTTGAGGAATTATTTTAATGCTATATTCAGTGCTAAGCTCATTTTAAGTCCCCACAGTGAAACATAACCTAATGTTTTTGTGTGTGAAATATTTGCATTGTGCTGATAGAAAATAAACACTTTATTTGTTCGGGCACTGAAAATTTCCTACCTCTCATCCCTCCCAGTCCAGACACAATGTCACAAACTGGAATTTTTATTTCTCAGAGTGTCTTGGAAATTGACATTAGGCTCTTTGTAATATACTGAAAATGTTCCCTGTAAAATGTTGTCCCATGGGAATAGCTCCTCACTTCAGTGAAACAATGGTTAGTACAAGTCTAAAAGAATTTTGGCATTTTTAAGTTTATATTTAGAAATTCCAAGTAACACAAGCCAGATGTGTCAGCCTTTTAAGTAGCCTTTAAAACATATGGGTTTAATATTCTATCACTCTCCTACTATTGCAAAGTATTGTTTCTTTTTCTTATTCTGGCTGATGTTCAAACCTTGTAATTTTCTTTTGTGAGTGTTTGTGCTCTTTGATCAAACTGAAATTAAAGTTAATAGTTATCAAATAAATGTTAACAAAAAGAAATACACATTTTCCTTCACTTGGTTAGATAAACCAGTGTATAAATAATAAAACATACATCAGCTATCTGAAAAAAAAAGTGCACATACCTTCCGGAAAAAGTCCGTCTTTCATAATAATGTGTTATCTTAAAAGCTGCAGACTAAACAAGGAAAAGATTAGGTAGAAGCCCACTGGCCACTTTACCAACTTTTATTTCCTTGTAAAACTGAAGATCTTCCCATTGTTCACTTTACCTTAGAAGGAAGCTTTCTGAAGCCTGGCTTACAGGAGGGAGTGTTATAATTAAAGAACTGAACTTGAACCTGTATGCTGCAAGATACCAATCCCAGGAGTGGGGTCATCTGTTACAACAGTGATATTTGTTCTGTCAAATGTCAAAGTTTTAATCTACTAGGCAAATGTGCAATGCGTTTAAATACTAGTGCCAGCATTGTAATAAATCACTTGCGCTCAAATAAGTAAAGTAACAAGGAGAATGTTACTGAAGATTTATTTGTTTTAGAAAATGTTTAGGAAATAAAATGGAACTGGACAGATAGATTTGTAGTAAGGTGTATTGCAAGTGGGAATACAAGTTTGACTGGAAACCTTGAAATAACATATTCTCATTTATAACATTTAGTAAGAGAAATTCATATGAAACGTGTTTAAACGAGGTGTACGTGTATTGTGTTGAGCTGGACTTTATTAGTGTCACATTGTTGTGCTTGATTAATTATATGAAAAGGTTTGCTGTCACCAGGTCTTTGCCTAAGTTATAAAACACATTGTCATCCATCCATCCATCCATCCATCCATCCATCCATCCATCAATCCATCTCAACTGATGGCTTGTCCAGTATATGGCTATTCTGGTCCCTGGTCTGTCCTGGAAACACAGAGTGTGAAGGTAGACCTAGGACACAACGACAGTTGCAATCACACAGAGATACCGTCATTCAGCCTGTAACACATGCCTTTACACTTCTGGAATAAACCAGAGCAGCTGGAAGAAGTGCACACAAACACTTAGAGACCATGCAAATTCCACATAGACTGAGTTGGATCTGGAATCACTACCAAACCTACAGCCCAGGCATTGACATGGAGAAGAACTATTCGCTGAACTTTGGGCCATTTTTCCATACAAGACAGATAGATCAAATCTGTCTCCTTCTGCAATGAGTTCAAGGCATCACTCATTGAGTTCACCAACCTCACCATGTTGATCTGGCTCTCCGATAGCAGCTGGATGAGACAGCCCTGCTCAGACAGACAGATACACACACACACACATATATATATATATATGTCTACAGAGATTTTTGGATCGGGGTATGATGATCAAGGCCGGTGTCCCCTCCCCCCTCCAGCTTTGCGCCTTTTGTTGCCGTGTTGGGTTCTGGTACGCCACAGCCCTGCTTGGGATGACTGGTTTCAGACAGTGTGTGTGTGTGTTTATGTGTGATCAAGGACGTAATAAGATAATTGTCAACATTCTTCCTCTTGTGTACATCCTTGCCTCAGCCAAATATCATTTATTTTTTTAAACACTATTTGCCAATAAAAGTTAAATTTCATAGTACAAATCAAAAGATCTCATGTTGTTTATCGCTGGAGAGGAAATGTACTGACTCAAGGAAGGGGGGGTATGTAATAATCTTCTCTGTCTCTGTCAGGTCCACATATGTAATTTTATCTCCCATGTTGCATAATGTAATAATCAGAATGTGAACTGGAATGAGTGTTCCATTTTCGCTTCAATTTAAATTTTAACTGAAACTCTCAGATGATAGACTTACTGCAGTACAACATATGTGGCCCTTTCTTCTCACTGCCTCATCTCTCCAAAGAAATATAAACTATTTGCAGTTGTTCAGTGCTTTCAAACTGTAAGCTATTTATATATTTATAGGTCAAGATTTACATAAATATTCAGCATGAACAAAATATATTTGTAATAATAAACCTCTTCTATCATGAGTCAAAAGCCTGTAAAAATTGCATAGTTGGCCAAAAACTGGCAAAATTTTATGTGAAAGTACTACCTTTGGCTGCTGAAATTGTCATAATTATCCATCTGTTGTGAATAACTGCTTGTCCAGTGCAGAGTCACCATGCCCCAGAGCCTAGCCCCGAAGCCTATGAGACAGGATGTGAGACAGCCTGGATGGGATACCCACTGGCAGTCTCTCTCTCTCTCTCTCTCTCTCTCTCTCTCTCTCTCTCTCTCTCTCTCTCTCTCTCTCTCTCTCTCATACACACGCACACACACACAAACACACATATGAAGGGAAATTTAGAGTCATGAATCTAACTAAAACACATGTCTTTTGACTGTGGGAGAAAACCAAAGCACCTGAAATGTAAACTCAAGATAGAAGTAAATATGAAACCACATCCACACAGGATCCCATGAACTAATGGCTGTACCTCAGGGAGAGCTTAATAGGAGGAAATGAGCACCAGGTGTACTCATTCAACACTTAGTGACATTTCCTTTTCAAAATGACTTTGGGGTAAGAAGTGACAATCCATGGTTGATATTTCTTCTAAGCTGTTGGGTCTTTGGTTCATGTTTCTCATCTCTTTGGTCACAATGTGACTTCTCATTTTGTCTTTTCACAACTTGTAATTTTTTTTTTTTTTTAAGTTCAAAGAACTAATAGCCCTGGGTTATGTTTGGAAACAGACAGGTTCTGGTGTGTCACACGTTGCTCGCTGTGTGGTAAAATCATGTTGACTCTCATTTTACCTGTGTGCTGTCAGCAGCGTGCTACTGAAAGCATGGTCTAGGGTCTCTCTGGATCAGTAATCATTAAATAGATAAGAATGAGCAGTAACACTTATGACTACCATACATTTTCAGCAAAATTGCCTGCCCTTGATGAAGACAAACCCAAGCTAATTTGCCTTCTTTAACATTCCCAGATGCAATGTTTACAAAAAAAGCCACGGGGGTCACTGCTTTGTATTCCAGGGCACATTATTTAGATGTCTTAACAAACATAATTGATGTAATTAAACATGAGGTATACCTGCATGACGCACAGTGAAGCTACCCTTGAGAACTAGAATTAAAATCATTACTAAATTCATTTTCTAAATGAAGCAGCTGTAGGCTTTGTTTTTCCCCATATCAAAGGCACTATCACAAATAGGTACAGTTATGGTTTCTAATGCACTCTGTTGGCATTTATAAAGGGTGCAACCGTGGAACTTTGTGCTGAATAAAGGGTACATAAACATCAAAATCAAGGAAAATTAGGTTATATATCACCTTGCCCTGTATAAACATGTTCTGTCAAGTGGCAGTGGTGCCAGCTAGTCTCTAAATTGCAACACAGTTAGAAGTTCCTTGTTTGCACATTGACCCATTACATTACTGCTCTGAAGTAGAATGTAACTGAGGGAATCAGCGGCTCTTTCCTAAAAATAAACTGAGGAATCTGACACTGACTCTCTGCAGCCTTAAATTATGCACCGGAACTTTTTTCAGCTTTTATTCTGCTGTGGCACAGAGATATCTGAACAGCGAAAGACAGAAGGAAGCAAGCTGAAGTATACAAATGTGCCTGGTAATTTAGCATTAGCTTTTTATCATTATTAACTGTAATAAAAAGGCCTGTGTGCATTGGAAAGAAACCTGGTTGTTCCCCATAGAAACTTTTATTGTCTCAACAAGTATCAATTTAGTCAGTTAGTGGTATTAGTATAAAAAGGGGACCTATATGGTTAAACATGCGATTAAAGTTTCCCACAGGAATGCATCACAGTCTAGAAACGTTTGGCAAAGGAAACCTTTATGTTTAAAAAAGAAATGAAAAAGAAAAAAAAAAAAATCTTCTTTTAAGTTATTGTTTTAGATAAGAAGCTACTCTCAATGCAGGTTTCGGAGGATTTGGGAAGGGCGCTTTTAATGTCCCTTCATGTCCTTTGTCATTACGCACGCACGCACTTTCCGAACCGCTTGTACCAGAAGGGGTCACGGGGAACCGGAGCCTACCCGGCAAAACAGGGCGTAAGGCCAGAGGGGACACACCTAGGACGGGACGCCAGTCCGCCGCAAGGCACCCCAAGCGACACTCGAACCCCAGACCCACCAGAAAGCAGGATCCGGTCCAACCCACTGCGCCACCGCACCCCCCTTTGTCATTATTAATGACAAAAATATGATCTAGACTTTTCATGAGCGCATTCCCAGCTCCCACATACAGAGACATAGAGGAAGAGGCAGAGAAAAAGGAAGAATTTTGTTACTAATTACTTATGGTTAAAAAATGTAATGAACTGTATATACTTAATACTCGAACTTTGATTAAGATTAAGAATTTAATTTGCAAATGTCTTCAGTAGCAATTTTTTCAGGTTTCACAGTTCAATGTCATGCTTCTTTGAGCACTAAATTACTAAATTATTAAATGATGCTAGACAAACTATAAAACAATGGTTTCACCACCTGCAGCTGTTCGCTTTTTCTTCCAGGCCTCCATGTGACTCTTGCTGGCTTCAACATTCAATGAAAGTACACAGACGATTTTTTATAGCACACTTTTTTTCATTTATGACATGATTTAAAATTTTAATGTACTGGCATTAAAAATGCATAATAGAATAAAAGCCCTTACAAAGATGTTTTGAACAGTGAAATGCCCAGTGAAATGCTTTGTTTGTTGACTTATTCTACAGACGGTAGAACACAGCCACAGTATTGTGTTACCCTTTGCAATACAGGAACTTTTAATCACTAAATGGATTCCAGGGAAAAAAGTAATTAGGGAAAATGGAGGAAAATATATTAAAAAAAATAAATAAAAAAACTACTTTAACATGATAGAGTCTATTCTCTGTCATTGTCAACCAAATCAAGACCATATGATGATGTCATGACTATGCCCGCACCTCAACCAGCAGTACCGGACTGCAGTTAAGTACCGGACTTCAGTTGAAACATTTGGCCATAAAAACCACCACTTGACCACATTCCAGTTGAGGAATCTCTTAGAGACAACCGGCCTTCCTGCGTTCACAAGCCAATGCTACTTACCTGTTCTTCCTTGGTGTACCCTGCTTCTTGTTCCTTCGCCAATCTCCTTGTTCCTGTTACTCTTTCCCACGGTATCGACCTTTGATTTGCTTCATCAATCACATCTTCGGATTCTCCCCCACTCAGACCCCGTTTGCACCTTGGATTGACCCATGCTTGTCCCCAACTGAGAGTATTGCCTCATCCTGAATATCTTTGTAAACCATGATCCCGCAATTGGGTCCACACACCCAGGTCCCCGGTCTGCTCCACGTGACAGATGAAATATGTTCTAAACAAGAAGTGCTTGAAAGAGCTATATTGAAACCAATTTCTGCATGAGAAAAACACATTGGTCTTCCAAAGTGTCAGCTTGGATGGAGCTGGCTATTGCAGTACAGTTTCTTTTTTGCCTGATACCACCCTGTTTCATAAACAAATGGATAATAATGTTCTCACCTCTTCTGTAGGACTTATGATACTCTGAAGGAGACCTTAAAACATTCTGGGAATTTTGAATGAAGTGGGTATCCTTGCAACCGTATCCACTCATTATGGTTACCATTTGTTTGTGTCCCAGTGGCTCTCCATTTATACTCTGCTCCATTCTGCATTAAATCAAGCATCAATAAGCCATTAGCCACTACTTTTGTAAACACATTTCTAGGGAAAATACAATCCCTTGTGAACTTACCACATTAGCAAAGTAATTGTTGTCCTTGATTATACTACTTTTGGGATAGGGAAATAGAGGCTTGGGCCAGGAGATTCTACTGGCTTCCCTTGTCAGGTCAGAAATAAGCTTAAGCCACTATTTTTCATTGTAAGTCCTGCCCTCCAAACAGCCTCCTTTTTGCTGTGGCACTCAATAATATACTGTAAATAAAACATACACATGTACCAGTTTGAGAAGGAGTCAACAGTAGTGACTAAAAGCGGAGTTTTGCTGAATATAGGGTACACTGTGTTAATATGTGAATTTGCATTGGCCGTATGAATTAACATCTAGTGCATATACAGTATATGTTAAAGCACATGCATTAATACATATATGTGTAGTTATGGTTTCTCTTTATATAGATGTGCAGTAACATTTGCAGAGCTAGTAATAAGTATAACAAGTGCAGTGTGCACCCACAAAAATATTCTAATTTTCCTTCCTTCAGAATCCTTTTATCTATTAAGGATTAACTATTTGAAATCTATTTTTCTTATTTTTATTTATTTCTTTATTTATTTATTTATTTTTTACTTTAAACTTAAAGTTTACACTTGCTTTGGGACATTGTGTACTTTTGTATTCCCTAAAGTAACTTAATTTTGGAGGAATCTGATCCACACAGTAAATTGTAGATGAGGACATGTATATACAGTGCTGCTGGTTTACAAATTGATGACGCTTTGTTGAATTCAGTAAACTTAGATCCTTTTAAAGCCATTGTGAACTCCAGATTTGTGACTCTGACACCAGAAACGTCTAAAGTACAAACAGGCATCAAGTGACCCTACCCCAACCCCCCCCCCCCCCCCCCCAACCATGAGGCCAGCAATCACAGCTACAGGGACCTGTGATTGTTTATATGTGTAGATAAGGATGATCAGTGCCTGAACACATAAGATCGCTGTTGAAAATAAATGCTGTACATTGTGCAAATAAATAAATTTAACATACTTCTGTTACAAAGAAAAGCTCAGAAATGCTTAAAACTGCTTAAATAATAGTCTTATTTCATTCTAATGAGTATTTGTTAATTAGAGCATATTCAAATATAGTTTGCACAAGACCAAAACATCACAAAAATATTTCACCATGTCCATCGAAGAGTTGCCGTCTCATCTCAAAACAAAATTCTGCTGGCAGGCATAACCAACTCACACACTGCAAGTAAATTGAAACAGATGTTGGAGAAATCTAAGGAAATGGTAGTGGTTCGAGAGGAATCTGTGCACCACACAAATCTATCTAACTGTGGACAGATGCCACACAACCACACACACACACACTTTCAGAACCACTTGTCCCGTACGGGGTCGCAGGGAACCAGAGCCTACCCGGTAACACAGGGCATAAGGCCGGAGGGGGAGGGGACACACCCAGGACAGGACGCCAGGCCGTCGCAAGGCACCCCAAGCAGGACTTGAACCCCAGACCCACCGGAGAGCAGGACAGTGGTCCAACCCACTGCACCACCGCACCCCCTTCGCCACACAACCACTTAAAGTGAAACTAGAGGGGTTCAGTGCTTTCTTCTCCTATTCAGTTTCCCTCATTTCATTCTCCTCAAACCAAATTAAAACCTGTTCACAAGAAATGTTGTTATTATTATTATTATTATTATTATTATTAATGTCTGACTATTTAGCTTACTAAAGTTTTGCTTCATGCCTATAAACTACAGATCCTTTTGGGTAACTTTTTAGGGGCTTTTTTCTTTTCAAAGGTAATATTTCATTAGATATTTTATGCGTCATTGTGTGTGTATGAGACAACATTCATCTATGACTTTTTTACAACATAACACGGCTTCTGTTTCTTCACTAATTTAGGAAACTGAAGCAATAATGGATTATTACATTCAGTTGAGGATAATTCTTGCAAGTGAAGAAACTGAGGAAAATTGTGACGTAAATGTTTTAATTTTGCTATTAGAAATTGTCAATTAATGAGTAATCCTTTATGCAGCTATTCATGTGATGTACCTTCATAAGGTGGAATGTGACAAAAGAAACTGCTTTAGAATCATGTGTTTGCATCCAAGTCTCTCCTTCTGTTGATGTAATGCACACATTGTATTTTTCTGAGATGTACCTTGCTTTGGAGAAGAACGTCTGGTAAATGAATAAATTTCTTCTAACTGATTCTGGTTGGGGGTGCAGTGGCGCAGCGGGTTTAGCCAGCTGCTGCTCACTGTCGGATTTGGGGTTTGAGTCCTGTTTGGGGTGCCTTGTGATGGACTGGTGACCCGTCCTGGGTGTGTCAAACCCCCTGCCTTATGCCCTGTGTTGCCGGGTTAGGCTCCGGTTTGCTGTGACCCTGCTTGGGACAAGCGGTTTCAGACAGTGTGTGTGTATTTGATTCTGTTGCATTAAAAAAAAATGGTTCAATATAAAAAGAGCAGCAACTATTGCTTTATGATAATTTGTGACTTTGGGATAAGGGGTGAGATTACTTTCACAACTAATCATGAACAACTAAGTATGCAGCACTCAACAGATTGTATGTGGATAATATCATTAAAAAAGACATCAAAAAACTGGGACATGCATAGTTCTGAAGTTTTTTAAAGACAATTGGGTCACACATAAAGTTTAATATATTAAAAAGTCGTCTTCTCTACTTTTACTGTGTTCCACTTCAGCAGTTCTGAAAATTAGATTTTTTCCCCGAGAACAATCACTGTACATTCACTGAAGCAAAAGAGTTCAGAATCTATCAGGGTAAAATGTTACAGAGCTTGTTTAAGGAGCATAGTCCTTGTGCTCAATAGTTTTTAATATATATATATATATATATATACCCGTCCTGGGTGTGTCCCCTCCCTCTCCAGCCTTGCGCCCTGAGTTGTCGGGTTAGGCTCCGGTTCCCCGCGACCCCGTATGAGACAAGTGGTTCAGAAAGTGTGTGTGTGTGTGTGTGTGTGTGTGTGTGTGTGTGTGTGTGTGTGTGTGTGTATATATATATATTTTTAGTGCTTATAAGCTCTCGACACATTCCACACTCAAAATGGTTGATGCCAAACAAGACAATTGTCTACATACCATATAAGCCAGTTGACTGTGAAAGAATAAAATAACAGTTAGTATAGTTCTACTTCTAGTCTGCCTAGTAATCATTACTGAACTTTCACAATTTAGGCAGGATAGGATTTTATGATGTCATATAATGTTTACTCTCTGCCTCTACAAAGTCTCTGGATTTGTATACAAAGAAGGGATTCCCATTGTTTCTGCATCTGGCAAAGAATGTATAAAGGTATAAAGTAATAATGTATGAATAAATGTGCACGATGTATAAAATGTTAAGAAATAAAGTATTAAATGTATTTTTAAAAAAAAAAAAACACACAGCAAATGACACCACTGAAAAAATGCACAAGTAATGAGTTCATTAAAAAATGTCTTAACAAACACTCGTACACTTTACGCTTTCACTTTCAGTGAAAGTGGGTATTTACGACGTCTGCCAGATGTACAGAGTCTAGTAAAATGTGCCCTACATGGTTAAACTTCTGCAACCATCAAAATCAAGAAGGTATTCAAACTTAGTGGAAAAGTGAGAAGTGAGCCTTTGAGTCAGCAACTGAGTGACAAGACAAGGTATGAGGCCAGACAGTTGTGGTGTTCCTTTGAAAAGTCCTTAGCTGGGGTTACTGTAGGTCCACTAAGTTTCCCAAGGAAAAAAAGGAATTTGTCAGAATACAAGCTTTATGGTCAATCTGAAGAACCAAGACAGCCTCACAAATTATAGATAAACTGTGTGAGGAGAACACCACTGGGCATCTGGTGAACTTGCAGGAGAAGGTTAAATTCAATTTTCAACATAAAAATGCATTTAACTTTTTAGTCTTCTGTGCTTTTTAACTTAGCATGATTTAATTTGCTGTTACTTTTTTTGAATAAATATATAGAATACAATTATCCTCTTAAGAAGACAATGTACATACAGACTGTCTAAAACTGCTTGTCCCATGCAGGGTCAGGGCAAGCTGGAGCCTATCCTGGCAGTACAGGGGATACACCTGGGATGGGATGTCAATCTGGTGCAAGGCACCCCAGGCAGGACTCAAACCCTGGATCCACTGGACAGCAGGCCCTGGCCAAACCTGCTGTGTCACTGCACTACCCCCCCCCCCCCCCCCCCCTCCAGGGACCATGTTTTCCTGAGAAAAATGTAAATTAATCTTTTTATTTTATATGTTATATACTTTGAATAGTAAAATATTACCTAATCACATTAATAGTGTGCATGTTGTGTGCATCTATCTATCTATCTATCTATCTATCTGCTTCTTTACCGGTGCTGATTTTTTGGAAAACCTTTCAAATACACTGTAAAATAATGAAAGTGTGCAATCAAGCCTCAGTTCCTCAGTCCCTGATACACACACATACACACACACACACACACACACACACACACACCCCTGCACGCACACATATACATTTATAGATATGCCTTTCATTCATTATTGTTTACCTTTTGCCCATTGCAGGACTACATGGATCTAGAGCTTATCCCAGAAGCATAGGCCTTAACACCATGGACAGGTGCTAGCCCAGAATAAAACATATAAAACAAGTTTAATTATAATTAATAACCCAGAACCCTGATTTGTAAACAGAGTTACAGACATAAATCCACATTTAGCTGGCTGCTAAGACAAACATAGCCATCATTTGAGAGGATTTGAGAGGTAAGAGTCATTTTTGTGTCTATGTGATTGTCATTTGTGATTGTCATTGAAGGCAACTAAATGGAAAGTTAATGGCATAAAATGAACATTTACACACTAAATCAGTCTTTGAGCTTGATTCTTCAGCACTGGTCTCCTGGAAACTATGATAATCTTTAGGGATGGATTTCAGCACTGTTAATTTCAAGAAGGGTAAATGATTCAAGACAGTTCTCTTAAGGACCTCATGGTTGTTGGCTCTTGAGTCCCTCTGCTTCCTTCATTTCTAAATGACACGTGACAAGAAGGAGAAAGGGGAAAGGAGAAGAAGGCAAACACAGATGGTAAGGAAAGCTGGCATCAAATAAGGAACAGTCAGTGCAATATTTTGATGTGTCAGAAGAAAAATGCAAATCAAATCAAGGTGCAGAAGTGCAAGTGAGTGTATGAGCTTTCTGAAATGATACAGTTCTACCCTGTTAAGTTTTGAACTAGAAAGAGCAGGAGCTTAGCCTACTGATTATAGAACAACAGTAAAAGTGTCTTGCATTGCAGCTTCTTCCGAAAAATGGTGCTTTGTGTGTTTGTGCGTACCCCCCCCCCCCCCCCCCCACTCTCCAAAACATTTGATTTACAGAATATACAGTTTGCAACATAAATCTAATATAGAGCCATGATCAGCTGCAAGCACTCTTCAAATTCCTGTTTTTTATCTGATTGAAGGCAAACATGGTTTTAAAGTATGTAGTGGTATATAATGGTATTCAATAAGTGTCACAGAAGAACAAAGAATGGATGCAACACAGTTCAGTGAATATTTGAGGCAGCAAGAAGTAGATCATGTTAACTGCTAGCTAGCTTATGACAGATATCCTACATGGTCACCTGAGCTTGACTCCAACACCTGTTTGGGTAATTTTTGCATGCTTTCCCAATGTAACTGCAAATTTCTTCTTCTCCTTTTCCAAAGACATGGCCATCAGGTGAATGGTGTCCATAAATTACAAGTACATTTGTGTGAATGAACTGAGTGTGTAGAGTGTGTGTTTGTGCAGGAAAATGGACTGGCATCCTCTTCAAGGTGTATCCCATCATATGCTCTACTTTTTATAGTAGGTGTTCTTGATTACCGTGACCCAGGCTCGATAAGCGATTTCTTATGAAGATGGATGGACATGAACAGCACACATACACGTTAATAAACAGAATATATAACACATGTATCACTTTCCTCGGTTGCTTTCATATGGGAACACATCTAGCCTCCAGCTTATCCTGGTTCTGTCTTAGAATTTTCATGCAGTATGAGCTGTAAAGGTTGTAGTGAGGACAAGAAAGCAGGGAAGATCAACTTTTATTTGTGTGGTTGTGAGAAAATTTTTTGGCAGAGGCAGAGGTAAGTTGTCATATTCACAGGATTTGTAATAACCTGAAGGTTCTGACCTCATGTTATTTCTTTTTAATTTTTTTTTAGTCTTGTGCCCTTAATTCATGAATATTTCAGAAGATCAGATCATAGGGTTTAAAAAACAGTGTATAAAGTGCAAGGACAGCAAATTTTAACACTAAAATTACATATTTAACAATTTAAAAATTAATTTTGTACAATTAAGTTTTATTTTATAAAGGCAGTATGAGCTGTATATATCAGCATCAAGTTTTTCCAACCGCTTTATATCTTTCTTATTCTTACCGCTTTACTTATCCTGTGGTGCATTTAGAAATTTGTTATTTCTAAAAGTATTTGTTCAAATTATGTTGCAGTGGAGATTTTGTCAAACTGACTCAAACAGATCTGAGATAAATTAGGCAAGTGCAAGTCAATATGTACACACAGTGCTGTGGAAAATCATTTGTTTCTGTAAAACTGCTTTAAATACGAAACATTAGTTGGTTTTTAGTATGAAATGCTCATTTTAGATCCTGCCATAGCACCTCTATTCAGTTTTAGGTGTGGACTTTGACTAAGCTACTCTAAAAAATTAATTTTGCTTATTTTCAGCCATTGTTATGTTGACTTGGTTTTGTGTTTTGGATCATTGTCTTGCTGGATGACCATATAACATTTCAGCTTCAGATCACATGTGGATGACCAAATATTCCCCTAGAATTTTCTGACAGAATGCAGAATTCATGGTTCCTTCGATTATTGAAAGTTGTCTAGGTCCTGATGCAGCAAAGCCTCCCTACACCATTGCACTACCACCACTATGTTTGACTGTTGGTATGATGTCCTTACTTTAGAATTCTGTCTTTCTTCTGCCAGACATACTGGAACCCATGTCATTTAAAAAAATTATACTTTTGAATCATCTGTTAGTTGAATGTTCTTGCAAATGACTTGGGGACCATGAAGGTGCTTCTAAGCAAATGAGAAATGAGCATTTATTTTCTTTTGGTTAGCAGTGGTTTCTGCCTTGGTACTTACCTGGTACATTGAAGTCCATTTTTACCCAGTCTCTTTCTAATTGTTGGGGGTGACATGGTGGAACAGCAAGTAGGGTGGTGTGAGAGAATATCAGTTCCATCCCCATTCAGTCTGTGTGGAGTTTGCATATTTTCTCTGTGTTTGTGTGGGTTTCTTCCTACGTTCCAAAGAAATGTGTTTCAGGTGATGCTAAATTACCAATAGCACAAGGGACTGGTTACTCAGTGCTCATCTGAAGCCCAGGTAAATGGTGAGAATATATGTCTGGTTGTAAAAATCTCTGCTCCAACCAAATGATGGAGTATTTTGAAGTGAAACAGCCAAACCTTGGTTCTCCCAGAAAAGTGCTGTAAAACTGAATAGTAGTCTTACTGATTGTTGAGTTCTGAAGACTAACCAGAGAAAAGAAGCCTGCACTCCTTTATCTGTTTTTCAGTATCCTTGATGACTTCCTGGATGATTTTAAGATGCAATGTTGGACAAATTATGGGAGGCCAGCCAGTCATGGGAAGATTCACTACAATCCCAAGTATTCTCCAGAAGTTATGGCTTTCAATATGGTTTGGTGACACCCCAGAGCCTTATGAATGGCTTTGTATGAATGGCTTTCTCCACACTATCAACTTTTTTTCTTATCGCTTTGGGAATGTCCTTTAATGGTGGCATAAGTTGCTGAATGAATTTTTGCATTGACATCTTGACTCTGATGGTAAGGGTCAAAAGCAGAAGTTTTCACTGAACAAGACTTGCTATAATCAGGTCTGTCTGTGTTCAGTCAGCTGACTCTGTTATCCCTGTGACTGAGTTGATTTAACTAGAAAGCAATACATTTTTTTCACATAGATCTATATAGTGCTGGATAACTTTGTTCAATAAGCAAAATAAGTAAAAAAAAAATAAATTTGTTCATTCAGATGCCCTTTGTCTAATGTTAGAATTTTAGTTGAAGACCCAAAAACACTAAGCATCAAAAATATGAAATAATAGAGGGAAAAAAGAAGGGGAGCAAATATTTCTTCACAGCACCATATGTAAATAAATACTCTAGAGAGTCATTTTCAACCATTACTGGGGAATATTCTCTACCCCACTTCTGCCAGAAGAATTACACACACACACCCACACACACATTTTCTGAACCGCTTGTCCCAAATGGGGTCGCAGGGAACCGGAGCCTACCCAGCAACACAGGGCATAAGGCCAGAGAGGGAGGGGACACACCCAGGACGGGATGCCAGTCCGCCACAAGGCACCCCAAGGGGGACTCAAACCCCAGACCCAACAGAGAGGAGGACCCAGTCTAACCCACCGCGCCACCACCCAGAAGAATTATTTTTTTTTTTAAATTTAGAATGAAAAATAGTTCAATATTATGATCATTCACTAGCCAGTTAGATACTTCCTACAGTCCTCTATTCAACCGTTAATACAACTTTACAGAAGCTTTCATACATAGAAGTAATGTGGATATTAACAAAGTAATGTAAAATAAATATGAATACAGCCAGAGTACGATGACCATGATATTATATTTCAAATAATTCAATTCAAGATAACAAGTAAACATGCAAAAAAAAAAAAAATTAAATTAAATAAAAACATTTTAAATAACAAAAAACACATCACAGATAAATATTTATACAAAGAAAAATATTCACTTTTGTATTTCAAAAAAATAATTTATATATTTGATACAGCAGTTTCTGAATGTTTTTTAATAGTTAATTTTCTCATGTTCACAAGATACAGTTAATATTGCCACTTAAATGTTTTTCTTACCCATATGACACATTTGTATTTTATCTGTTATCTGCTAATTCATTTACATGTTTAAATGAATTCCAGAATATTCCTGCCTTTTCCAGATTTTATTTTGAAATGAATGCCTCTGATTGTAGGTTATTAATTTACAGTCTATTCACTTCATGTTTCGCTTATCCAATGGAGAGTCATGGTGTGCTGTGAACATTGTCATGGCTGGCTTCGGAAGGAAGTGGCGGACCCAAGTGCAGAGCGGACATCGTGGTTTATTCAGGGAAATCCAAGAGGTGAGGTCACAGGACATGCAATCAGTCTTCGAGGCGCGAACGTCGTAACAAGGAGAATCCAAAAGGCAAGGTCGGTAAACAGGTAAGTGGTCTATGATCAAATTGAGGCACGAGGATTGAGGATTAAGGGCACAGGACCGGGAAAGGACTAAGGGATCAGGAAGGAGTAGCGCAATGGCAAGGAGGTCACAAACAACAAGGCTGAAAAAGGTTCCGCATCAGCTCCTGGTCTGACGCTGCCTTTTATGCCCGAGTATGCGCCGCACCCCAGGTGTTCCAGTTGGCTTGGCGGTGTGGGCGTGGCAAACATATAATAAAAACATTTCTAAAGGCACTTATTGAAAGTCAAAGTGTTTTCTTCAGTGGTAAATCTACTTTTCAATTAAAGGTAGTTTGATGTTCTACTACTTCCAGGTAGTCTGGATCTTTGTATAAATTTGCTTTAAGCTCCAAATATTCATTTTTAGTTTGATCTAACATGACCATCTGTGGTTTGGCATACATAAGTGTCTCCATTAAGTTTAAGTCTTCATGTCGGGCCTGGCCCTGGGTTTCAAAAGTTGGTTGTAGTTGAGAAATATTCTTCCTGAGATATTCTGCTAAGCCAATCTGCTGAAGCTCCCGTTCCCTTTCCATGAGATGTTGGTACAAGGAGCTTGCATTGCCAAGAGTGACAAAATTTGAGGGACTTTCCCTTGGTAGCCTGAATTTTAGGTGCGGCCCTATCAAAGGTGCATCATTCCCAGTCTCCTTGTCCAGGGCGCATATGTGAGAACATCTGTGGCCAGTGACATTACAGTTCTCCAGCTCATGATCTTTATGTCGAATGAAGCAAGTGGAATTCCCGCAGACCTGTATGATGGGCCCATACGCTGCTCTTGGCTCTTCATACACATTTATTGCAGGATTTTGGTTGTGAGTGTCTTTATGACTACATGCATTGTACTGCACCTGCACTGGGCTGCCCTCTCCTGACTGATCCTCTGCTTGCTTCTTTTTTGACCTCTTTTTCTGACGTACAACCAAGACAACAATGCCAGCAGCACAAAATATGACCAGGAGGAAGAAGATCAACAAACTAAGGATCAGAACTGAAAGTGGGACAGTTTCAGTGAATAAACTGAGAAAGCCCTCACTGCTGCTCGTGGGGGTAGCTGTGGTTGTCACACGCTGACTTAATCCATTTGTCTGGGTATATGAAAATGCCACTAAGCCAGGGCACATTACATCATAAGTCAAGGTGCCCAGATCAGTTTTTGAGGTTTTCCTTGGGGTGTGACAGGTTATGTTACCCATAACTATATCCTTGGAAAGTCTCTCGGTCCATTGTTTCAAATCAACCAAATCACAGCTACAATCCCAAGGATTTTTATCCAGAGAGATCTGACTCAGAGAAATTAGCTGATCTAGGACATTGCTCACCGGCAGGTGCTTGAAGAGGTTATCCATCAAATTCAATTTAGCTAGTGGAACATGGTGAAATATGTGGGGTGGAAGTGTTTGAAGTTGATTGTTATTTAAAAACAGAAGCTTCAAATTCAGCAAAGGCCTAAAAGTTCCTGGCTGAATGTTTTTAATGACATTATATTCTAAATACAAATATTCAAGGTTGCTAAGGCCCACAAACATTCCTGAGAACAACCGATCAAGTCTGTTTCCATTCAAGTACAGCTCTTTTAATTGGCCCAAACTGAGAAAAGTTTCATTGTCTATGTAATCAATTTGGTTGTTTGCTAAATTTAGCAATTTTAAACTTTCATATGTGGTGAAGTCATACAGCGAAAGTCTCTGAATCATGTTTCCTGTCAGCATTAAGTTAGTTGGGCTTTGGTTAAGTAACCCAAGGTCTGAAATCTTTTGAATGCCTTTGTCCTCACAATGGACAAGAAACTCTGCTGTTGGTGAGTTGAAACAGGAACACTTCTCAGTACAGACAGTTCTTGATACATATGGTTGGGTTGGGATCTTTGCATCATCTTTTACATCCATTAGCTTCGGGAGCTTTGTGGCCTTTGAAGATGGTGTAACGACCATGTGCAATGACCTGGAAGTTTCATCTAAATCGGCTTCGCTGTGGGAGGGACACAGATCGTCCTTCTTTGCCTTGCTGAGGATGGTGCCTTTGAGATAGGGTGGACTGCTGCAGACCACTTCACTGATGGCAGCCTGGGCATGGGTGTTCTCCATCCAGATTTTCAGAGGAAGGATTTGGCAGTCACACACCCAGTCATTGTCCTCAAGCAAGAGCTCCATAATGCGGCCAATGTGCTCAAGAAAGCCCACGTAGGGCAGCGACTGCAGCTGGTTTCCTCGCAGATCTAAATGGGTCAAAGGCACAAAGCGGAAGACATTGCTTGGTAGGACGCTGATGAAATTATCATTCAGTATCAGGACCTTAAGACGAATGAGCTTGCTAAAGGCCCCTGGTTCAATAACTTGAATGAAGTTTGTGTCTGCCTGCAGGTATTCCAGACTGACCAGACCTTCAAATGTGTTCTCTTTTAATGTGGCCAGAGAATTTCGGTTGATGTGCAGCTTCTTGAGGAAGTTGAGTGCACTGAAAATTCCAGGTTCCAGCTGCTGTAGACTGTTTGCTCCAAGATTAAGTGAAACTGCATTCTTCAGACCTTCTATATCCTCCTGAAGCAATTCCATTAGATCATTACTGTACAGACTGAGGTGGAAGGGTATCCCCTGTGGTATTTTGACTTTGGATATTTTGTCAATATTCTGTTCCTCACAGTTTATATACCACACACCGTCTTTTTCTGTGCAAGTGCACAAAGTGTTGCATGATCCTTGTGGTGATTCTTTGGAAGTGACATTTGGTGACATTGCATAACTTAAAAAAGAGGACATGAAAATAATGTGCCCCAGCATTTCTGTTTTATATTTACATTTATTCATTTATCAGACGCTTTAGCAGATGCTATATCTGTAAAGAGAGAGAGAAAAAATACAGTTACTGCGCTATATGTAATGATAACCATAATTTAACAGAAGGAAAGACTTATTCAGTTTATTGTTACATTGCATAATGTCCCATGATCCCATTCTCTTATAGGTTTGCTGACTTGAACTATATTAGTTAAAGGAATTTGCTAACTGATCAGATCCTTATGGTAAGTGCATTAAAACCTCACTTATGTAAAAGATACAAATTCAGGATAATATTTAATAATTTACTAATGGGAAATAAAGAAAACACTTAGAATCTGAATAAATGACAAGGGCAAAGCGAACAATTCAACATTTACATTTGCATTTATTTGTTTAGCAGACGCGTTTCTCCAAAGTGACCTACAATGAGCTCTATGTAGTGTTATCAGCCCACACACCTTATTCACCAAGAGACTTACATTGTTAGATACATTACTTACAATGGGTCACTCATCCATATATCATAAATTTTCTATTTTTCCTTTTTTAGTAACTGCTTATCCATTTCGCACAAAGGTCACAAAGGTTTTAAACTAATCCTAGGAATCACAGGTTGCGATGCAGGGTGCACCCTGGATGGGACAGTCCACCTCAGTCACTCATGCATTACAGCCACACACTAAGGACAGCTTAGCATAATCAAATCATCTGAGACACATCTTTAGAAGGTGGAAGAAAACTTACACAAACAAAGGGAAAAATTCAAACAACACACAGAGACTAGTTTGAACCCCCTGTTGAGGTGCACTGCTACCATTTTTCCACTCTAACTGTTCCAGTTTGAACATATTCTTTTTATAAGAGCTACACATAAAAAAGAGGATTCAGTTTTATTATATTACATCATGGCATTGCCTATGGTGACAAATATGGAAATAATGCACAAAAAACTTTTTTCTGTGCCTGACCTCACTTGACATCACATTCGGTTCATTATGCACTTTATCTTAGAGTAAGCTATGCTCTCTGAGGCAACCTGTTATGATGTGTGCTAAAAAAATAAATCATATAAAAATTTAAAGGAACATGTAAACTGAACTGAATTTGATTAGTTGGAAAAAAATGTTAAACTTAATATTGTGTGACAGGGAAAGTAGTCAAATGAGTTGTACTATACAATTGATATCAGTTATTTAAAAAAAAAAAAAAAAAAAAAAACCAGCTACTCTCCCAACCTCTAGGTCAAATGTGTAGGTTCTGGTAAAGTCACTGGCAGCTCCATTTGAAACCAGTGAAGCCTGCAATTGTCCTTTCATGCATATGAGCGCGAGTAACTCATCGGCAAGCATTTCCTCAGCAAGTCAGGAATCACAAAAATGAGAATCTGAAAAATTTAAAGTCAGAAGAAAAGTAGAGTACTGTAATGGAAAATAACAAACAAAACTGATCTACTGAAACCTTGCATAACCTTTCTGTAAAGTATACATTCACACACACTAAATTACTGAATTTTCACTGCTGTCAGGGAGAGAATACACTGAAAAATATGACCCACATGGTAATATCAAACCTCCATGCACCAGAAAAGAAAGCAATTCTAATAAGGCCTTTTTGCTGATTTACTTTTAGACAACCACAAGACTGGACATATTAACACATACTGCTGCAGTTTCAGAAACATATGCCTTACCACTGGTCAAAATCCTTGCATAAACAATAATTTATTAAAAATAGCTGAAAGGTTTTTACAATGAAGTGTCAGCAACTGCCAATAAACTCTAGTTGTATTTTTATAAAGGATTACTCATGCTATGAACCACTTTGGGGTATTATGGAGTAAGTCATTGAGGCATTATATTTTCTATTTAAGCAGAGTATACCAAAGACAGACATCAGTGGCACTCTACGTAGACAAGATGAGCTGACTACTGAAAGGAGAGATGGACCACAATTAGTTCTTGGACCTGCCATCAGCTGCCAGTTGATTTATTTTGTCATTTGTGCCAAACTGTTCAGCACTATGTGCTGCTTTGTCAACAAGGTCACACTATAAAAATAAATGTAACTGAATTTAATAAGTAGCTGTACCACACATGTATTAAAGATCATGTTTATAAGAATACGTAAAGCTATAGAGAATATGAAATGCTGTTATTGTTAGACAATATGTACTGTTTTAACTGTTTATGCTGAGCAATGTGTTTTTATAGTGACACATAGATACTAACCTTGCGTAAAATGGAATTTTGGGCAGCAGTAAGGAGAAAATTGGGGGAGTTGGAGTTCTTAAATACTCTCAGGTACAGACCATTTGAAAACAGGTAGAAGAAACTGTTAGATTGTTTATATTGTCTGAACTAGATGTATGAACAGAATCATGAAATACTATGTTTGGGAAAATGTAACTTAATTGGATGATGTGTTGAACTTCAAATGTAAAATGGATAGTTTAAATATCAATCATACTAACTGGAAAATGGAATGGCTTAAGGCAGAACCAATGGTATATAGTCGCTTCAGTTCATGGGGGGCGGGGGTACAGGTTACGGTATTGCTTTTAACACTTTTATCATCTTTAGTTGAAGTCTTGTAGATGGGTTCAGTTGTATTTTAAATAAATAGAGCAGTGAACAGCTACTGAAGGAAATAAACCCTTGTGTATACAACTCAGCCTCACGTTCTCCTCATTGTTTGACCAACCTTGTCTCAGATTTCTGCATTTTCTCCCCACACCATGTACACAGTTAACATGCAGTATTCACAGGACACTCGCATTGTCCAGTTCAACCCTGGCGCCATCAGAATCAACACTGCTACACTGATGGTAAGATCACCATTTTAATGGTTTTCATAGGTGATCATCGCTAAAATGTCGGGGTTCCGAAAGCTGCAAGAATTTTAAAACCATCCTAATAATTTTCTTAATTGTATAGTCATTCTCTTTGATCATTTAACTTATTTCATGTCATATTAATTCCACTAGCCCATTTAGAGCTGCACTTCCCCTGCATTTTGTTTTGTTCCCTGAACATTATGTGGCAGCTGTTTTGTTGGTGTCACCACCTAAGCAGTTCATATTATGTTAACTGACTTTTGTGGTTTTCAAAAGCTAATATGTTTCATCAGTGATTACCCTGTATGGTAAGACTTGATGTCCATACAATGTCACTTCACAGTGTTTTACTGAGGATGCATGGATGGATGAATAGATGGGTGGATGGAAATTTGACATAAAAAAAAAAAAACACCAAGGTATTCCTTTATCATATAAAAGGCTTGAGTTCATGATGAGCAACAAGTGGAAGATCATCAGAATTGGGTGAAACGTTACGTCTCGCGTACAAATACTCGTCCTCTGTGGAAAAGACCGACAGAATAATGAATTCTACGGATTACCACTGTAAACACTACTGTAAACGTGGTACAGAGCTCTTCCATGTGCTGACACTGGGAGTCACTCAAACACGTTACCACAACACACGTACGAAGCATCTTGTTAAGTTCGTAGAAAGTATCAATGAAACAGTTTTACTACGTTTGTATTGTAAAAATGGCCGTTAATTATACGGAGGGGCGTTTAACGCAGCTCAGCCAAGACACGCAACGAATATATAGGTTTATATTCCACGAGAACAGCGTAAGAGTAAGGGAATAAGTAACTGAAAGAGGGTGTAAAACACTGCAGATTGAAGAAGACTTACCCTGGACACGGGTTGCTGGTAGTTCTAATATTCCCCGAAGTTTTGTGTAATCATTTATCAATGTATATTATTGATTTTTTTATACATATGTTTTTTTTTTTTTTTTCCATCAGTTAAACGTAAATGTCGAAAAGCAGGTATCGCGATGTATTTCTCGAGCTCCATGAATAAGTGCAGCATCCATCGTATCGCACATCTGGCGTTTACGGTTTAGACAAGAAAAAATCCTGTGTACAAAATATATATCTATATAGTATATTACAGCGGACTTCGGTTTTTCACTCTCATTAACTTCTTGTTTCTTCCCAACATGGAACGCGTTACGTATCTTTGAATGAATGGCCCGATTTACATAAAAATAGAGATTTTTCTCCCCATAAGCATAAGCGATGAGCGCGCTGAAATGGTAGGAGGCGGCAGTCCTACCGCCCCCAACCTGGAGCCGCTTTTTAACTGCCTTCTACAAGTGTGTGTGGAGACGCGCTCCAGTTCAGCTCCTCCCTCCAAACATCTGCATGTGTCCTCTTACACTTTCCTTATCATATACACTATATCCCATGCATATGCACAGTGTTTATTTATATGTAGACACACACGCATACACAGTCTACATATAAACAAATACTATGCATACACACACATACATACATACATATATATATATATATTATTGTGCACCAGCTTTAGGAACTTGGGGGAAAAGCTGTAAAGTGAGAATGCTGCTAAAAATAATGTTCTTAATTAATAAACTTACTACAAAGCTTAGTAACCATCAATCGTGAACCACAAGTAACAGACTAAGTTTAATGTAAGAAAGTTAGAAGAAAATACAATAAATACTATATACAGGAATGTATGTGTATATGCAACAGGAACAGATGTATAAATGGTACTATCATTCACTTTCTTTACAAGCTTCTCATGCTCACTGTTGTGGTGGTCCAGAGTCAATCTAATAGGCACATGGCACAAGGCTAGTTAGGGTATACCGTGGATGTCATTTAAATAAATAAATAAATAAATCTTGAGTGGGCTTCATTAATGTCATGGTGTGGCATTGAACTAATTATATCAAAAGTCTTTATGTCACCGGATCTTCGCCTAACTTATAAAATGCACTATGGTCCATCAGTCTGTCTGTCAAACTATCCTAAATAAGTCCTCTAGTGCAGTCATGATACTCCAGAGTCCATCCTAAAAACATAGAGTATGAGGCAGGGCACACATTATACACAACGTCAGTCAGAATCACACACAGATAGACACACACACACTTGTACATATGCACATTCATACATTAATGCAACAGAAGAGTTACCAATCCACCTGAAACACACGTATTTGGAAAATGAGAAGAAACCAGAGCACACACAGTCACAACGCAAACTCCGCACAGATTGAGCCGGGTCAGAACTGACAGCCCAGATATTGTGAGGCTCTGGTATGACTCTTTATACCCTATGCCATCCTTCCTTCATAGATCTTGCAGATGACTGATACAAAGACAGACAGATACTTTTTTAAATGTATTATGTGGCACAACAAGTTTACTTTGACTTGTACTGCTAAATTACCACACTGATGAACACTATGGATGCTTCCAGACATTTTAACTGAATGTAGAAGAAAGCTACAATGAGATTATGAGGGAAGATACATACACATTAAGAATGTATCACCTCACTTCGCTTCGTTTCAGATACCAGAACTAATGAATAACTGAACATAAGGATATTCTGACAGCATATTATAAGGGAAAAAGTGCAAAGATTGTCTATGGCAGAGAGAGACATGATGGCTGTCTTCTAATATATCCCTGTCCTCATTCTGAAATTAATACATGTAGACAGTCTCGTTCACAGAAGGGAAAGAGGGAACACACGAGATGAATAAGGTAATACAAATCTGTTCTTTGAACTAATTTCTTCTTAGAGTATTTATCATCATGGTCCTAATGAGTAATCCTTTTGTGAATAATAAGGCAATGTGTGCAGTGCAGCAGAGACATCTATAACAAACCTATCATTTAGATATATAGTGTTCCACAATTAAAAAACTAGCATCCACTTATTTATTCCATGCCTTCTGTACATTCCCTATGTGAGACACAACAACTTGTGTATCTATAAAGTTTTTTATCTTCTTATGCTGTTGCTGGAACAAAATTGAAGTTAGAATTCAAAATATTTTAGGGCACATCCATACAATTACTCCAACTAACCAACCAATGTCAACAACCTCTTGGTCCAAGCGGGGTCGTGGAAAACCAGAGCCAATCCTGGAAACACAGGGCACAAGGCTGAAGGGGTAGAGGAAACACCCTGGATAGGATGCCAGTCCATCGCAAGGCACCCCAAGCAGGACTCGAACCCCAGACCAGCTCAGCTCAAAACACTTTAATTCAGAAGTTTTTTAAAAAAAAAAAAATCCCCACGCACACACCGCCGGAACAATGAGGCACACCTGGGGCTCAGCACACACAGATGCATAAAAGGCTGCGGCAGAGCAGGAGCTAATGTAGAACCTTGTTCATCCTTAGTGGCCTCCTTGCCCTCATGTCCTCTTCCCTGGTCCCTTGACCCCTTCCTTCATCGTCCTCAACTGTTTGTGATCATCGACCTCGTCTTTTGGATTTCCCTTTCAACGACGTATGCACCTCAGAGACCTTTGCCTGTCGTGTGACAACGATACTTGGATTTCCCATAATAAAGCTCCTTTTGCTCCGCACTTGGGTCCGCTACTTCCTTCCAGAACAACCCATGGCATTTATGGTGTCTTAGTAGAGGTGGTGGTTGTTGGGGGTGGTTAAGCTAAGGTTTCCAGACAATCTGGTGGGAAGCACTGAGCATTGAATTTATTCATTTAGCAGACACTTTTCTCCAAAGTGACGTACATCTCATAGAAAATACAATTTATGCATTACTTAGTTGTAGACATGTGTTTCTTAAGTAAACTGAATTTGTTTCTTTCCACTTTGTGCACTGATGTTCATCGCACGAGTAGGTGCACAAAACTGAGAATAGGTGAATCCTGATCACTTTCCTACATTTTTTTTTCTTTTTTTAAAGGTACACAAACATTTACATTCAATACAGGAGTAACAGCTGTGTAAAGGTTTATGTGGGCATGGTCATAAAGTCACAGTGCATGAACATTTACACCATACAGGAGCTTGAGAGATCTTGGGCAAAGTGAGTCCAGAAAAGGTGAGTTTTCAGACACTTCTTGAATGTAGACAGAGTTTCAGCAGTTCTGAGTGAGAGAGGGGGTCATTCCACCACAACAGAGCCAGAACTGAGAACCTCTGAGCTTTACTTTTCATGCGTGGTACCACTGAGCGAAAGGGTCTGGTTGGGGTAAAGTCTTGTATATGAGAAAAAATGTATAAAATATATATAAATGAGAAAAAAACACAACTGCAATATGATTTAATTACTTATACCTCAATTTTAAAATATTTTAAACAGTTCTGGATTAGATACTCATTATGAGCCACCATCCTTATTTTAACAAAACTGTGTGATTAAGTACTTATCTCTATGCATTTGGCAGCCAATCTCAGTCCCTCATTCCTTTTTAAAGACCTGCTCTTAATCACCAATTTTTTGTAGCAGTTTGAATTGTTTTAAACAGATATTTCCCGTAATTTAGATTTTATACGAAACGCAGTTTATGTGTTCATTTGGAATAGTAATGAAAGCTGGCATCTGCCTGCTCTGGGACTTCAGTTTTCCTTCTGCCTATGAAGACGGAAAGTGTTGCTCTGAATGTTGAACACAGAAACACAACAGAGCACAGAGCAAAGAACAAGGCAGATAATCTAAATTGGAAAAAGCTGCCAAAGCTCTCTCCATTTCTCTTTCTGATCCCATTTTTTAATTGCCTTTAACAATTTTGTCAGATGTTGACAAACAAGACAAACACTTGCCTAAACTGAACAATTATTGCAGTTCAGTCAGAGCTCTGTTTGCTTGATTTAAGGCATTAAGCTAATCGGAAGAAGTCTTCAAACAACAAACCAATCATTCCAAATGCAAACTGTCAACATACAAGTAAAGCAAAGAGCTTGTTTCTGTAAATAAAAATGCTTCTGTAGATTGAATGTTGCTTCTTAATTGATTCAGCATAGTAGGTCTTACCTTCTAACAAAGTAACAGCTCTTTGAGAAGAAGACAAGGCACAGTCCCAGATGCAATTTTGTTTAATCATGTTGCTTTAACCCACAAATGAGAACTGAAATCACAAATTAACATAGAGGCAGTGGAGGAGATCTGAAAATCAAAATGCTGCTATTCATCGATAGTTAAGTACATAATTGCTAAGAACTGGTTCAATCAGTTTGTGGACAATCAGTTCAAATGTGGGAAATGTATATACAGTTGTCAAAAGACATTATTTGCAGATACAATGAGTAATGTAGGGTGGGGCAGCAGGCTTGGCTGAGTACTGGTGTGTGGTGGGTCTGGGGTTCAAGTCCTGCTAGAGATGCCTGGTGATGGACTGGCATCCCACACTGTGTTACTGTTTCAGACTGTGTGTGTGTGTTAGTGGCTTGAACTGAACTGATTGAAGACGTTTATTTGTGCTACCTTTTCAATACCATTAACCAGTTTACTTCACTGTGACTTACGAGCTTCAACCAGTAGGGTGCTACATTTACCTGTAGTCATTTAGAAATCACATTTCTCAGACTTACAGCCTAGAGCAAACAAAAGTTCCAGTCAACTGCAAATATTTAACTGTTGAAGTGAAATTTCTGTGTATGATTCTTTGATTTTTGCCAGGGTACATTATACAGATACCTGCATAGACAACTGAGTCTGATAGTAAATTCCAAAGTGATCATGCCAGATGGGGTGGCACAAATCTATCAAGCTGTTAGGAGAGAAGTGAGTCTGGAAGATCTACATTAATGCATTTAGCTGACACTTTTCTCCAAAGCAACTTACAGTGTTAAGGTTACAGTTATTTACCCATTTATACAGCTGGGTAATTTTACTGGAGCAATTCTAGGGTAAGTATGGTACATACCTCACTGAAGAGCACTACTGCTGGAAGTGGGATTCAAACCTACAACCACTAGGTCTAAAGTCAATAGCTCTAACCACTACACTACCCCATCCCCCATAAAGACACATGTAGTAAAACCCTTCTTGAATGCCAAATGATATTAGGCAGTTCTGAGGGAGCGCAGGAGTTCATTCCTCCACATTTCACCCAAAACTGAAAATCTACAGGTTTTTGATGTTTAGTCTTTCATAACTAGAACCACTAAGCAACCAGAGGTGAAAGAGCATAGCAGTCTTGCTGGAGCACAGAGAATGATCGAGTCTTGTAGCTATTGTTGGAATGGCTGATGTTGATGTTGGATGTTGGATGGGTGGATGGATTGTTGATTGGATGGATGGATGATGTTGGAATACTTCTGCAGGTCAAATAACTCACACTGCAACTTTTGAGATCTACTGGAGAGACATGGTAGTAGCCCAGGTTGGATATCACCATGACTTGGACCAGATGTAGTGTAAATTGCATTGGAAAGTTGTTGGATTGAGTGGATTGTTACTCCCAGGTCTGATGAAGGAGATGAGTTCCTGACAGGTGGATGGACTGCCTGAAGGGTGAATGATCTTGGTCTTGGAAAGCTTTAGACAGTGGTCAGCCATCTAAGCAGAGATGTTTGATGTACATTAGATCAGTACAAATATTTAAGTACATGTCACAGTTTGTATGGTCTGCAACAAAGAATCATAATGTATCTTCTCCAGCATGCTTTGGAAAAATGCTAAAGAAATTAAGAAAAAAAAAAACAGGATGTTATTCCTTTATTTAACACATTGGCTTGATTGAAGAGGAGCACATCTATAGTCTAAATAATGATAAATATTTGACAGAGAAAAACTGCTAACAGTGATATCGTTGCTGAGTGCCCAAGTGGCTCATAAAAAATGAATATTGTTAATTTTCCATTTGTGTGACCTTTGCTCGAGGTTGAGTTCATATTTATTGCATTTTTATGTGTTGTTTAATTTATTGTAAGATTGATAAAAGGTGACATCCTTCAGTGCTAAAGCAGATGCTTTTATGATCTGTTACACATCTCTGGCAGATATATTTTAAATGGTATACCAGTTATGTACATCATAGTGACACCTTATTTTTGTAAAGTGAGTGAGAGCAAGTGCGGTGGGGTGAATTTGCTGCCTATTAGTAGCGTAAAGAGTATAGTTGGCTTTGTGGAGGAGGGGCAGGGCAACAATTTAGGTACAGGTGGGTTTTGAGAGATGGTGTAAAACATTGGATTTTAAGTTTCTAGCTGATCTGGGAAAACTATTTCAGTTTCTGCTAATGATTGTTACTGCTACATTGAGAGCCGATATGGTGTCATACTGCTAAAGCTAGCAGATACTGTACTATATAGAGTCACCATTGCTCTTAGAGGATGTTTTTGGGCAGGTATTGGAATGGACACTGTAAAAGTATACCGAATGGGTGGCAGAAGCAAGGGACAGCAGGTGGCTGCCACTTGTGATACCATGAGAGATAGGCATTAGAAACCAGCTACACGACTCCTGGTGAAATGCGGTATATTTGGAAGCTCGCTAGGGCTGACATTAAAGGAGCTGTCTGAGACTACTGAGAGGGTTAGTCAGTGACTGCAGAGAAGGAGGGATCAGGTTAGCTGCAATGCAGGTTGGAAGGCTTCGGTTAGTAATGGTTTCTTAAAATAGGAGTGAGTGGAGGTGGCTGGTAGTGGGGTAACTGTACAGTAGTGTTGTGGTCATACATAGTGGTGTGTAGTGTTGGTGTGTGGTGTTGGTGGTGGTCAGGTTGATCTGAGTGCTGGTAGTTTTTTTATGCAACCTTTGAGTCTGCTCTGGTTGAAGGGTGGAGGTAGTCTGGCATGTGTGTCCAAGGTGGAGGGTCTGGGACACCAGACCTCACTGTTGAGCCTTCCCCAGGTGTCATGTGCCCAACTCAACAAAACATACACAAAGGGAGGTGCTCACTTGATGACCTCAGTGGAAAACTCATGTTGGCACCTTGCAAGTCGACGTAGCGGTCGGGGAGGAGATGAAGCCTCTTGGAGCTGTGTTGTGGAGATTTACAATGACACTGTGCAATGTTTCCTCTGGGGCTACATCTGCAAGGTGGCGAGGCTGATGGAACTGAGCCTAGTGTACGGCCTGTGGCATAAGTACAAGAAATGTAACATCTTATCCTGTGTATTTTAAATGTAGTCTGACACAAAGAAGACCTTGTTCTTTTGAATTATGATGTAGTTAAACTGATCCAAAAATTTTCATCGTTGCCCCAGCTGATATGAGCCAAGTCTCAGTTTATAACTTAACATTAATTCTATAGCTATTAACTTTGACATAAAATGAAGTGAGACGTTTTTTCAGCATAAAGAAACCAATTACAGTGTTTGCTACATTTTTTGATGTTATATTGCCCTCCCTTGGTTAGTGTAAGCTAGTGCAATATTTGTGGTGTTTGGAAATAATTTGTACCAAGAACCAACCAACGAAAAGGTCTCAGTATTTTACATGTTAAATTTATAACAGGTAGTAACGAGACCAAACATAAGTACACACACTCAAGTTGATGGTGCAGATATATAGAGCACAAGCAGCAGTATGGATGCGAGCATTGCGTATTAATGAGATGAATTAAAAATAAAATCAATTCATGTGTATCACAGTGGAAAACTGTTCCAGTGATGAGCTTTAATTAAAGGTTGAAATGTGTGTGAGGATGGGAAACAAAAATTTAGTTTTGTGGGTTATTTATTTATTTATTTATTTATCCCCCCCCCCCCCCCCCCCCCCCCACTAAATATGCTAACATTTGCCATTGACTGTCATAATTCATAAATATTATTGTAATGTCATAACACAACTAGCATGCAATGGACTAATAAAGAAATCTATTCAAATAATCTCATATAATAAAACATGTACAACAGGTGTTCAGTGAAGAGAAATGAACAATGAAAAAAAATCATAACAGGAAATTAATTTTAAGCAGAGTTAATATGGGCCATTCAAAAGAACTGTGGACAGTGTCTATGAAATATTACTTTCTCACATACAAGTGATACTAAGTCTATTACAATGCAGAGAGACTCAGGTTAAAACACACACTAACACACACACACGTGCAAAATGTATCTTTGCAACAGCATTTCTTGGGAACCTTATGTTTAGATACACATGTGCATTTATTCATTTAGTTGATGCAAAACACCAACGTGATTTACATTGTGAAACAGTTTACAATTATTTATCTTTGTTTGGTCTGTTTGTTTGCTTGTTTATTTTTAGAACACTAGATCCTCAACTTAGAAACACAATTGTGACTGGAAGTCTGTTCATAACTCAATATGGATCTTCAGCCCAAAGCATGAAGAATAGTATCCTTAGAGTGAACACACTGTTTATGAAAAATGTTCCTTTTGAAGATCTACTGTAAAGAGGGAGAGGAAAGAGAGCGAAAGAGAGGAATGGGTGATGGGGACGGGATGAGGACGAGGACGGGGATGGGGACGAGGACGGGGACGGGTACAGGACGGGGGGGTTGGGACCTACAAACTTACCTGCATGCAAGATGGCAGCAAGATTATCATAATGAAGGGGTAAAAGAGAGAATGATGGGAGTCTGAGTCATCTATATACCTCCATCTGGGAAATGGGTGAAGTAGAGAAATTTGTTTCCTGGTTGTTATATGAATTAAATGGGCCAAAGGGAGATACATTAAACTTTAATATTAAAAATGTATTTCTTTATTCATTTTAATCATTTATATATTAATTTACTGTGTATATATATATATATATATATATATATATATATATATATATATATATATGTATGTATGTATATACATACATACACACTGTATATATAGTTATATATAATGTCTATAAAGTATTGTTCATAACATAATATTGTACTTTTTTTTATTTTAACTTCATTTTAATTTCATTTTATTTTATTTTACTGTTGATCCACTTATCTCAGTGTTGGTCTGCTGTTCAGGACAGATCAGGACACGTCCACTAAAAGAGAATAAATGTCACAGATACTGTTAAGTAAAATCACAGAAATACTGACTGGCACAACACCTAAGTTCTTACACGCCTGCACATTATTTCGAAACGGCTGAGAAAAAAATAAATAAATAAAAACTCTTGATAATTTTAAAGGGTGTATGTTTTCAGGAATACAAAAAGGAAAAAAAAAAAAAACAGGCAGTTCTCTGCTCAGGGTGTAAATAACGAAGTTTCCTGTGGAGACACAGGAAGAGTGATCAACAAAATGAAATGTATTAATAATGTATGAGCCTCAGTATAAGTCAATGTCACAATGCAACGTTCCTTGATTTCATGATCAGTACCATAACCATTTCAGCCATGGAAACAGTATGCCATCCACTTTGGTTATATTATAAACTTTAAGTAGAATTTAGTGTAAGCAGACTTTTATGCTATAGTCATTGCAATCTGTGCAGTTTGCTTCGCTCAGCATATTAGGGTGATTACATGGGAAATTCTTCATGGTTAACACGGAGTAAAATCCAAAGCAGTCATTTTTTTGGGTCAAAAATGCATGGTTTTTTCCTGTCATCACATTTAAATAAGTATGTTTTGAAATTATTTAAATAAGAGTGTAAAGACATAGTTTGCATTTCTTATGATATAGTCACATGTTTGGAAATCTAATAATTTTATTTTAATTTAGCTCATCACTGGGAATCTAAGAAATAATATCGTGTTGAGAACTCCACACTTTGAAATCAGATAGTAATATCCGCTTTTTTTACAGTTCTTAGTAGAATGTAGTTAATTTCTTCATTTCCAGAAAGCATCACTGGATGGAGCTCTTGCTTTTCTCAACTCAACAGTGCCATTTTGCTGCTGAGTCAGCTGTTTCAACATGTGAAACATTCATGGAACTAACATAACCAGCTAAATCAGTTTTAACTTATTTTGCATTCATGACGTATATACAAACATGCAAAATTTAAAGTATTATACTTTCTTTAAACAAAATTTTAAATGAAGCATTCCTATTCAACATGTTTACTCATAATGTATTACTTTTTTACATTTATTCGCTTAGCAGACACTTTTCTCCAAAGCGACTTATAACGAACACTATGTAGTGTTATTAGCCCACACACCTTATTCACCAAGGTGACTACATTGCTAGCTACACTACTTACAATGGGTCACTCATCCATACAGCAGTGAAACACACTGTCTCTGTGAGACTTACACACTATGGGGGAACCTGAACAGCATGTCTTTGGACTGTGGGAGGAAACCCACACAGACAATGGGAGAACAAGCAAACTCCACACAGGCTGAGCGGGGATCGAACCCATGTTCTCTCGTAACACCCAGGCGCTGTGAGACAGCAGTGCTACTTGCTTTATTCTTTAACACTGTTACATTAATTCTCATATCAAGAATCAACACATGCCCATTCATAATAAATGAACTACCTAGTTCCCTATAAGACTGTTTAAAAAAAGTATGCTGATTGTTTTATCATAAAAGCAGTTCCTGTAGCATTTACTGTCCCTCTTTTTATGTTCAGTGAAGAAGTAGAGGAAACTAACAATCAGAAACAAGCAAAGAAATCTGACCCTGGGTGATATTCTGCTCTTATGCCTTATTTCAGATAGAGCTATCAAGGCAAATGAATGAATAAACACTTTGATAGCTCAGGATTTTGAGAATATTTCATTCTCTACATTCATTGCCCTTATTATTTCATATGCAAAATATGCAGCTCAAAAAAATTGAGAGGGCATAGTGAAATGCTTGGGGAACGTCTTCTTTGGTGTAATTGCTTCATTTTGAAATGCAGAATGCGTTTTAGATTCACATCATCCCAGCTGTTCTTTGGAACTGAGACTCTTCTTTGGAACTGGACATTCGTGTCATGAAAAGTCTATGCTCAGACGGGTGGAGCTGAAATAGAGAGAAGAGTGCAATTAACATGAATACATGCATGAAAAAAATTATAATTACATAGTTTTAATGCAAGGTCTTTTGTTATAAAAGCAGTTGTTATCTGTATGTATGATGGCTTCCAAAGTAAGACACTTTGTTATAATTGTCCAACCATGGTGGGAGTCGGGGGGGGGGGGGGGGGGTGTTCCTGCACTGCAGTCATTTTATGGCTGGCATGCTATGGTTGCTATAAAAAGCTAAAAATAATATCTGTACACCATGCATTCAGATTACCATGGTAACTTGGCCTTTAAGACCAGTTACTTATTTCCATTAGTATATATATTTATATTTTTTTCCAGAGCTTTACAAGCAAAACATAAGGCTAGAAGTTTGTGAACACCCTCATCTAAACTCAGAGGTCAGTGAACTTCTCAGCTCTTCAGAAACCATCTGTCTTCAAGTTATTTAGATGTAAATGATACGTGACACTGGAAACATTGCAGAACAGCCATTGAAATTATCTTGTGTTTTAAATCCTTGATTTCAGAGCTAGAATCTTGAACAATTTTATGCTGTACCTACTTATTATTCCAGCACTGGATTATTCTTTCATCCAGGGTGTACCCTGCCATGTTCCCTGTGCTTCGAAGATATAGGGTCTAGGTTTAACCAAGACATACTAATAATAATAATAATAATAATAATAATAATAATAAGAAAAACTTTTATTACCCTGTTTAAAATTCTGCAACAAGTCATTTTGACAATTGTTACATTCACTGAGGAGGGGTGGTGGTGCAGTGGTGCGGAGGGTTTGACCGGGTCCCGCTCTCTGCTGGGTCTGGGGTTCAAGTCCTGCTTGAGGTGCCTTGCAACAGACTGGCACCCCATCTGGGGTGTCTCCCCTTGTGCCCTGTATTGCTAGGTTAGGTTCCGGTTCGCCACAGCACCGCCTGGGACTAGTGGTTTCAGACTCTGTGTGTGTGTATTCACTGATGTAAACATTTCTAAAAATATCCTCAGACAAATCAGTATTCTGAAAAATGTATCTGTAGTTTCAATGTTCTCATTTTAATATACCTGCATGATAAAATATTTATCTCTCTTTTTTGTGGTGAGCCATATGGAAACCACAGCTGCAGCCCTTTTAGCTGCAACATTATTTTTTTTTCAACCCATCCTTTATCTCTTAAGTGATTCACCATGGAAGAATGCAGTACTCACCACCCTTCCGTTCTTCAGTATTAAGCTGGTTGTAACCGATGTCCCCACTGTTACAAGTTCACATACTAAGCCGTATGAGGACAAAGTTATCCTCATACAAATACAGTAGTGCTGCAGGACTAATAGGCACCCAGCCCAGGGGTATTCATTACTTGCTAGGGCTGCTGCAACTGGAAGAGATAGTGAAGTGTGTACCAGTGTGACCTGGAGGCCATTCTGACAGATCCCTCTTACTTTAATTGTTTCAACTTGGGACACACCATATACTGTACCAGTTCATGACCTACTATCGATAGTGAATACATCCCCAAGGGTTGGCTGAGTCAAATGTTTTAGAGAGCAGCTCAGTACAGCATAGGTCATACTTGAAGACTATGACTTAGGCAACGACTTGCATTCGAAAACACTTGGCCTTGAGTCTTTAACCAAAATCATTTACTGACGCATTGCACAATTTACGGGCTATTTAAAGAACAATACTAGGAAAAACGGTTATGATACGGCCGCACTTGCCCCACATCAGAGCAGCAGGGCATAAAGAGGCTGTTCCTGCACTCCTGTTTCTAGAATCTCTTCCAAGAAACCTGCTTCATCTGTTCTGTGTGAAAACATGTACCTACCTCCCCGTACTTCCCAGACCCTCGTCCTCCTCCATCCCTTGTTCCTGCTCCCGATATCCATGGCTCCCGATCTACTGCTTCTTCTACTTTGACTCCAGATTTTCCCTGAGAACATTAGCTCATCGACTGACCCACGCTTGTCTCTGACTACAACTCTTGCCTGCTCCTTTTGTGCCAACAATAAAGATCCCATAACTGGGTCCACACAGACTTCTCAGTCTCCTGCCCTCGTCGTTGGCAGTATACCAAAGATGAAGGCTAACCCTTTCCCTAACCCTAGCTATCCTAGTAGTGACCCTAACCCTAACCCAAACCCCATTAAGGAAAGTATTTCCCTAGGAAGCATTTTAAAAATTTATACCAAGAACTGCATAAGAAAATTAATTTTTATGACGAATATGCTAATACGATTCACTGAAATATTGTGGTGCATTATATTTTGGTGCTTTTTGGAGCTCTCTCAGAACACAGAATTCCTGATACATACTATTTTAAAAATGCTAATGGTGACTCAAAACAGTGAAAAAAAATTAGAAACAAATACTGTTTTGAAGGGGATGCAGTGGCGCAGTGGCGCAGTGGCGCAGTGGGTTGGACCTTGTCTTGCTCTCTGGTAGGTCTGTGGTTTGAGTCCTGCTTGGGGTCCCTTGTGATGGACTGGTGTCCCGTCCTAGGTGTGTCCCCTCCCCCTACAGCCCTACGCCCTGTGTTGCCAGGTTAGGCTCCAGCTCCCTGCGACCCCGTATAGGACAAGCAGTTCAGACTGTGTGTGTGTGTGTGTGTGTGTGTGTGTGTGTGTGTGTGTGTGTGTGTGTGTACTGTTTTGAAACTCAAGTGATAATAATACTTCTAAGTTGTGAGTGATGATAATAGAATTTCCATGGCTATCACCAAGTGTTCAACTTCCTGAATTCCTGAAGATAGAGCTCATTCTCTTACACTAGTGTACCTCACCAGGTATAACTGTAGGCTGGCGGAAAGTGTCAATGTAAATCTGATTTCTCCACATCTCCAATACGTTTTATTTATCATGTAGCAGGGCATGTCTGACTGTCCCAAAGTCTATGGACAAGAGTAATAAAAGTCCTTTGCTGCTGTAAGCCTAACACACAGATTGTACAAGCTGATGGTTTTCAATACAAAAAGATTTTGTATTATGGACTGGTGTATTTTATGCTTTGGTCAAAAAAAAGCTTTTGAAAGTTCTAAAATGTTTACAATAAATATGAAAAATTGCAAAGAGCAATTTCTTTTTTTTCTTGTGACAGTGTACCCCCATAGTACCGATGAGGTATAAAGTCAAAAGAAAACTCTCTGTAAAATTGTGCTTACACACTTGAGGCTAAATTTAAACTAATTTAGCAAGCTGTGCCAAGTTTTGGTAGTCACTTGGCAGGTGTAATTTTGGGAGCTGTCCAGTTGCCCCTTCCTTTTCATGAAATCAAAATAGTCTTTAAATTGGATTTTTTCCCAAATAAAATTTGTGCTGTCCAAAAATGTTCATCCACAAGGCACCGCTCACAATATTTGTGTTTGGCTTCAGCAGAACTAGTAATAATGGATTCAAAACCCAAAACTTCCTTGAAACTATTTCATCATACCCAAAATACTGCAAAGCAACTGAAGAAAAACCCGAAGGACGTAGCAAAGCAAATCTGTCTTATCATAAAATGCTGAGATAAGCAGGATGGTACTTGGCAATAATGCTTCTACTTTACTTAACTAGCACTATAAAATTAACTGCAGTAATAAAATGTACATGGGATAGTAAGTTTCTAATGACACCTAAGGTCGTGAAGGTTGGCTGTGTCACCAAATTAAACCATATATACTTGATGTAGTGCTGACAGACTCATTCTTTTTTGGGTTTGCTTTCATATACTGAAGTTATAGGCATTAAGAGATTAAGAGATGAAATGATGTAATGTAGCAACTTTGATATCCAACCCTAGTGCATGTATTTCTGTATGTATATACAATACTATCCATCCATCCATCCAGCCATCCATTTTCATAAACTACATGTGCTGGTCAGATTTGTGGGGGTCCAGAGCCTATCCTAGAATCACCAGGTACGAGGCTGAGGGGGGCACCACCCTGAATGGGACACCGAATAGTAGGTAATGTATGTTTGTTTCTATGCATAAATGATGATGATGATGATGATGATGATGATGATTCTTCTTCTTCTTCTTCTTATTATTATTATTATTATTATTATTATTAATAATAATTATTATTATTTGAGTAGCAGTCTGTCATAACGTTCTTGCTACTTTTGAGTTTAGCAAAAAAGCCTTTCAGAAATATTGATGTATAGGAATATGCATCACTGTGCTAAGTAAATCAGTTTACTTCTCAAAGTAATGATTTACTTGAATTGATTTTTTTTTTTTTTTTTTGCCATTAACTCCTACATGTTTAGTTTGTATTGCATGCTGTAGTTCAGGGTTTCCTTGACTATACAGACAGACCAAATTCAAATTCATCAAATGTAGTATGATGAAAATTAATTGGATCATATATATAATATGTGCTATCAGGCTGATAGGAACTCATAGCCATTAGTTGCATGGTTTCCAAACCAGGCGATGGAACAAAAATGGTTTGCCCTTGGCTTCTTCTGTGTATGTGTAAGGGTTGCAAACAGGGCCAAACTCCTTGTCCTCTGATCTGGATTCGAACCCCAGACTCACCATAAGGCATCAATATGACCCACACCACCAGCATGTCTGAAAATCAAGTTAGACAAGTATGAAGCTAATTAACAAGATAGACAAGGTTAAAATGGGATTATGCAGCAAATGGAATCCAGATACCAGAGTGCATAACATCATCTTGCTTTTTTCCCACTAGCTCCTTTAGATCTTGAACATCTTGCAAGTGTCAAACTTTTTAAAAACTCTTCAAAGACTTTCCTTTAACAAGGAAATCCATATCTTAACATTAATCACAATACGAAAATAATACAGTACACTGGACATTTTATTCACATGGCCGTGCATTTGTGGAAACATCTCAGCAAATTGCACTACCCATTTGTGTGCTTTGTACTGTGGTAAGACTGAAGTTCTGCACTCAGCAATTCATCCTTGTTCATTAAAGCATCAGTTGGAGCCTACATTGCCTTTATTAGGAAAAAAAAAATCTGATTATACAATTTATGAAAAATTCCACCCCTTTTAAAATTCTCATTGAAGGTTACTAAGCAATAATAATGAGCCAATGAATGATTTTGTGTTACTGTGTTGCAGTCTTAGTGAGACCAGTTTTTTTCTGCAGGGAATTTAAGGAATAAATACAGGAGCCTTCTCACCACTAATTGTCTATATTTATATTTAGTTTTGACTGACACCTTGTTGATGGCAGACCCCCCTCCCACCCAGGGCCATTCTCCTGCTGCGAAGGCACTGAAGGAGATACAAACTATATTCTGTTCCCATTCATACTGCTGCAAAATTGTCCCCATTCTCGATGAGTACAGGTTTTCATCAATGATAAGTGTTTGCAGTAGGAAACAAGTGAGATGAAGGCCATTCTATAGCTTGGTTACATTTCCACACTATTAGAAAAGCTTCAGCTCCCTCATAGTGCAATTCTGGTTTTACGTCAGTGTTTATGGCTTTCTGTTGAGGACATTTCAGTCATCCACTTCTGCACTTTAGGAACAAAAGATTTGCATTTCTGAGCTGCATGTACATGGCCATGGTAGTTGAGGGTCTCTCAAGATATATCAGACTCAAACAAGGCCTGCCTGCTTCAGATGGGTACTAATAGTACTTCTATCACCTGTTTTTTAAGTGGTGAATGGATTCAGGGTTAAGTTGCATACCATGGCAGAGAGTGTGAAAACCTGTCCACAAATTTTGCACAAGCAGGAGGTTTTACTAGGTACACAGAAACCTAAACACCTCTAAAAGAAAGATCACTGATTTGTATTACCCTGTTTTACTCTTGTCAGTGGCTTAATGGAAAACATGAATCAGATAACATTTCACTGTGATAAATGCTGCTTGTCGAATGAGGTGCAATCATTAATCAGGGGAACACAGAGTAATGTAGCTGCAATTAATAACTCACTTAGTGAACCATCTCTAAGGGACCACATCTGAAAAAGAGATCATACTGTTTTAACCAAATTGTCATTCTTTTTTTTTTTTTTTTGTCATCTACACATGGTTGAAAAATGCACAGATTTATAGTGTCATAAGGCAGGATGTTTATGATTTGATTAAATAACAAACAATTCCCATTTAAAGGCTCTTCATAGGTTACATGACCGCTATATTTCAGAAGGAATACTGTAAATGAGGCATGAGCTCTATTTACACTGTAATGGACCTAAGCCTGTTTGTTTTTTTTTTTTTTTCCCTTGAAAAATGTCTCCTGGATGTGGGTCCCAATTATGACTTAACTTATATTTACACAAGCATATCAAAGAAATTAAGGCTTATGTGAGGTAGTATGAGTCTAGTGCTACCTACTGCCATAGACCTCAGTACTACATAAGACTCATGAACAAAAAAGTTCAACATGCTTCTCATAGACTCACAACATACACAGTATGAAACCACTTGTTCCAAGCAGGGTCGTGGCGAACCGAAGGGAGCACACCCAGGACAGGGCGCCAGTCTGTCGCAAGGCACCCCAAGTAGAACTCGAACCCCAGACCCACCAGAGAACAGGAGCCGCCCAGTTCCAATGCACCACTGCACCCCCTCCTAGACACACTTATTTCCAAAATACTTTACACCATTGCTCATTGAAGCTGTAGTTGCCTAGGTTAATATACCTGTCTGTCTAAAAAGACAGAAATCTAAGAATCCATCCTGAATCCATCAAAAAAGCATAAGCTAAGACATAATCTAAGTGTCGAACCCCCCAAAAGGTTGGCAGTGCTGCAAAATTCTAATAGTATTAGCATTATACAAGTCCTGTAATAGAGTGTAAATTTCCTAATTTACATCATAAACCACTAGTGGATTGTTCACAAGTGATTATTTGACCATTTTGCCCCTGTTTTGCCTGAAGATGAGTGGTGACAATGATGTTTATGTATTTAAAGAATCACGAGAGTTAAAGTAATCTTCATTTTCAATTTTCCAGCATATCACTTAGACATGCTACGCTATAGACATTTCAGGCTTGGGTGGGTACACTTAATTAAATATTCCAAGTGATGACTGTGTGAAATCTTTTGGGAGATGATAACATTAATTATCTTTCAACTACTTTATGTCCATGTTTTATAATTACCACTCATATATATATATACATATATATATATATATATATATATATATATATATATGAGTTGAGTGTGTGTGTGTGTGTTTGTGTATGTTTTGTTTTGTAAGTAAAGTACAAATCCATTTTAGCAGTATGGTGTAGTGAATTTCAGAGAGCTATGAGATTTGCTCTGTTCAGCCCATGTTCATTTTTTTCATTTAATTCAATTTTGATTGAATTCAACAAATTCTTTTCAATAATTTCCCATGTCATTAAATCTAAGCAGGTTACTGAATCATGCAGCAAGTGGGCAGGCCCCACATTTTGACTTGTAGGTGTACCCATGGCAATCTCTTTGGATTTCATTTCAACATAGGCTAAGATGGTCATTTATCAACTCTTTGGTGCCTTGTTGCAATTTTCTGAGCCTGGTGTCCATGATCAGAAATTAGACAGGGAGTAAGAAATTATTCATAAATACCTGCCCTGGCTGACTCTTCTTCTGTCTGAATAAAAGTGTACCTCAGATCTCAAAAAACAATAATGAGAGGAAATATGCTTTAAAAACTGTTCGGTATAGTTATAATCTAGATCGAAAAATACATTTTAAGACTCAAAACAAGTCAGCTAGTTATAAATGACAAAGTAAAAAATCTACCATGTCCTCAAATTCCCATTTAATGTCAACTGTTAATTAATTTATCTTATTAGCATGTGCAGCATTTGATTTTTGTTATTCAGCTCCACTATTTAGGGACACTAGACATAAACACAATGGAGGAAATTAACACAGTGTCACACTGGTACTCTGCTGGGGTCTTCTGTACTGCCAGCTACTGACAAGATCTGGAAATGCAAGGAACATTTGATCTGCAAGAAAAGTGAAGAAAATGCAATTTAAAATGAAAAATTTTGTCCAACTATCCAAACATTTCTGACTCAACTGTATGTAACACTAGGACATAGTGTACTACATTTGGCAACAGCAGAATACAAAGCAGTGACAGACAACATGATGTTAAAACATGAGAGAGTGTGTTCCACTGATGTATGGATGAGTGACCCATTGTAAGTAGTATATCTAGCAGTGTAAGTCACCTGAGTTCATTGGAAGTCACTTTGGGGAAAAGCATCTGCTAAATATATAAATGTAAATGTAAATGCAAATGTAAAACCAGCAAGGCATCTTTGCCCTGCTTCTGGCTCCCAGGCTTACCACAAACATTTTATAAAGCCTTTACATTATGTGTGTTTTAAACATCAATAGACGCTAGCCATTAGTGAAGTAAATCTCAACAGTATCGATATTTCCTTGCACTCTGGATATTACGACTGTGCTTGCACCTCAACCAGCAGCAGCTGACTCCAATTAAGCACTTGACTCCAGTTGAATCCCTTGGCCATAAAAACCATCACTCAACCACAGAATCTTATAGAGACAACCGTCTTCATAGTGCTTGTGTCCTGTTTGCTTTCATCCCTGGTTCGTATTCCTTGTTCTCTGGCCTCTGACCATTTGCCTCGCCCCCTGACTTCGTCTACGGATCCTCATTCCCACTCTGGCTGCCAATTGACCAACTCTTTGCCTTTCCCTGACAATGAGAACTTGCCTTCTGATAGCCACTGCTGCACTTTGGTCCAACCTTCCCCGCATCCTCTGTTCTGCATGACACTGGAGATTTGATGTCCATATTTATTTAATTTTCTGCATTTTCAAAATCAACATTGTGATGGTCCTGCTTGTTACTATTTGTGGAAAATACTATTTTCATATTATGGTTCGTAAGACCTTATGGGTTACATAGTGTGTACACAAGTGATAATGCACAGCATGTCAATTTACAAAGAAAGTGCACATTTCTGAGTGCAGTTCTCAAGCATTTCCATTTTGTGGACAAGAAAGTTAAGATGTAACTTGGAAGGATAATTTTATTATTTAACAATTTCTGTACTTGAATAAAACCAAAAAGAACAATTATTTTGGAATTTTCATGCGAAGTCACGATTCAAACAGTACACAAGTATAATCGTATAACTTTCTTCTTGCTGAGTGACCATGTACCTACTAGTTTGAAGTAAAGCCTTGACTGTCAAGAAATTGGCTTTCTTAACAGAATGTTTAGCGAGCAGCATATGAATCTTATTTGTGACAATTACATAACTGCATTTAAATTAGAGCAGAACTGAAAAACATTAAGGTAGGTCACTAGATGCAGTTAGGTATTTTCAGTAACATGTCTCAAACTGCATCTTTTTCAAACCTTCAGTACTTCTCCCCAGTCTCCAATGAGCTCGACAAATGTCAACTACATATAAGAATCGAATTGACTCAAGAATCACACGTCTGCACCTCAGTCGCTCTGCCTCTTAGTGTAATGCACTGATGAATCATTTTCTGAGATTTATAACTCTTTGGAAAAAACAAATAAATTAATTTAAAAAAATAAATAAACAAATAAATAACTAAAAGCTAAATTTTAAATGTAAATGTAAATGTTCAGTATATTTCAGATCCACATCTATAATGAAGTAAATTTTCTGACCAAGGAAAACTCTCACACACACACTGGCTGAAACCACTTGTCAGCAGCAAATGGGAGCCTAATGCAGCAACACAGGGTCCAAGGCTGGAGGGGAGGGGACACACCCAGGACGGGACCGCAATCTGCCACAAGGCACCTCAAGTGGGACTCGAACTTCAGACCCACCGGAGAGCAGGACTCAGCCAAACCCACTGCACCACCGCACCCCTCTCCAAGGGAAACTTTCAAATAATTTTCAAAATCTGCATACAAACATTTTATGGTTTATTTCTCTCTTGTTGCTCTCTAAGGAGCTCTTTCCACTCAAAGAGCCACACGGCTGTTTTAAATTGATACCTCCAGGAAACAGGCCTTGATTGCAGTGTGGATGAAAGGGGAAAATAAGGAACTTGGGTTAACACTTCATCAGTTCCAAATATCTTGCTCTGTTGTAAACAGTTTAGGCAGAAAGTGTCCGTCAGGTCAATTAAGCAATGGTTATAATTTCTTCTGGTAATGCACATGATATGACCATTTTTGCGTGACCTTTTTCCTCATTATCGATTATTTGTATTCTTTATGTAGCTCATCCTTTTGGGTAAAGCAACTTAGAATAATATGCTTGTATTCTTATTGTATCAGGCCAAAAGATCAAGCAACTAACTAAAGAGCACTTCAGCAGAAATACATCATGTTGTTGCAATTAGTGATATATTATAGCTATATATGTATATATATATACATACACACACACAGTGGCTGAAACCTCTTTTCCCAAGTAGGGTTGTGGCAAACTGGAGCCTAACCCAGCAGCACAGGGCGCAAGGCTAGAGGGGGAAGGGACATACCCAGTCCACAAGGCAGCCCAAGCAGGTACTGAACCCCAGACCTGCCAGGGAGCGGGACCTGGCCAAACCTGCTGCGCCATCGCGTTCTCCCACTACATACATAAGGAGATCTAATATTTCCATAGGCATATCTTTTTTTCACAGTGGCATTTTTTTTCAATTTAAACAAAACATTTATATAACATAAAGATAGCTGGCTCATCTGTTTCTCTCTGTGGAGAATACATTTTATGTGGGTACCTTTTGGGTGCTCTGGTTTCTCCCACAAGCCAAAGACGTGACTTTTGTGTGAATCGGTAACTCTGAATTGGCCACTCACTCTTTCACTCTCTCTGTGTTTTGTCCTGTTCAAGGTGTACCCTATAGGGTGCACCCTACATCACACCCTATGACCACTGCATCTCTTCATTGGGCATGTTCATTGATAACGCACAGGTGGATGGTACAGAGCTTGGGAGATCAGAGAGGATGTGAAACATTTCAGCAAGAATCAGTGGTAGATCTTGGCTGTCCTGGTCCCAGAAGTAAAATGACATTGGAAAATGATGTTTTGGATTCAGATCAACGTGGCAGTGCACAAAGAAATAAGACCATTTCTGTAGTGCATTTTGTAACCACAGCAAAGCATTTCTTATTGGAGATATCGTCCTGAGGGGGGAAAGAGTCAAACTCAATATCCCAATGTTTTGAACATTCCAAACCACAAGTCTTTGTTTTATGTTTTCTTTCAATATCTATAAATGTTGACAAAGATTTATGAAAGGTAACAAAAGAAAAGTGTGCTTTGCGGGATGAGCATTTTTCACTTTCAACAAAAAGTGCCAATAATGTCTCATCCCTTAAGCTGAGCCCTACTTCAGTTACCTGGAGTATTTACTGCTTAGTTCAGTCCATCTTTCATTGCGAGAGACAATTGGTACTAAAGAGCTCTCCAGAAGTGTCAAAATTTATTCTGCTGGAAATAACCAATTTCAGGACTGAATGTCCCACAAAGTGGAGTCAAGTTTTTTACTTTGTTGCAGTGCAAGCCTGTTAAAGAAAGCTTTATTCTAAAAGTCAATAGAAGTTCTCCTCGAAAAGAGAAGAAAAATGCAGGGAGGGGCTTTTGAAATGAATTCATTGTTTAAATGTTTGACTTCCAGTCAAGTACAGATATAAGAAAGCCTCACATACAATTCATCTATGTAATGATCTGAGAAGTTTGTCCTACAAAAAAGTACAAGTTGTAATTTCTTTTGTGTTTTTGTTAAATCTTTAAGCATGTATGGATGTAGCTTGCCATTTGGAGTGTTACAGACCACTCCCTTTTTCCCAGGTCTGGGTAAAGTTTTAAAAATATATTTGCTTTTTCAGCACAATATGCTTAATTTCTGGAAAAGTAATAGTCATATACATGGTACTAAAGAGACACAGTGGGTAGCACTGGTGCCTCACAGCAGCTGGTCTGTGATTTTGGGCATTGGTTTGAAAGCAGCTCAGTCTGTATGAGGTTTGCGTGTTCTCTTGTGTTTGCATGGATTTTCTCCAGGTGCTCCATTTTACTCCCACAGTCCAGAAATATGTGTTTCAGGTGAACAAGTGACTCCAAACTGCCTTTTGTGATTGTGTGTCTGCCTTATGGTGCCCTGTCCAGAGTGTACCCCACTTTATGTCCTATACCCAAGGGATATTCTCAAAATCACTTCAAGTGTGTATTTCAGTTAAACCTGTTGGTTAAGATTCCTAGAAGTTGACAGCCAACAGGCAAATGGGTTTTGGGTGAATGCTCATTTCAACTAAGCTTACAGACTAACAGTCAGTTGTATTTTGCATTATTTAATGTGAAATAAATTTGTCTGTTTATGAGATTATTTCTTTGTTAAATCATTCAATAAAATAGGTTTATGCATTAATAGAAACTGAAAGTAAAGCAACAACATTTTATTGAAATAGCAATTACAGTATACTAGTAACATTAGCCTTTTTACCTCCCAGAGAATATGGAATGTATTTACTTACTGTGACAGAGTATTACATGCTGCTCTCTTCAGTGCCATGGTTTTGGAACATTTCACACCAAAATTGCACACAACTACTTTTTCTCTGTACTATTTTTTTCTCTTCCAGCTTTCAAGCATGTTGAGTGCTTAACTTTTTGAAATATTGGAAAAGGTGTGTAGAGCTGAGTAGGTTGTATTTTTTCCCTCTCGTTTCCCCCTACATTAAACTGAATAAGTGTTGCTTTCACATTCAGCATAAATTCCGCTTGCATGCATGTCACATAATACTTTTGTCTTCACAGTATTTAGAAGTTATCAGTAAAAAGTTATGATAATTTTATACCTCTTGTCTCATGTAATTTGCCTAGCTATGTTATTAAATTAATTCGTACATAAAACAATATGTGTCACCATATTTGAGTTTTAGAATTTATTGGGATTGACTTTGCTTTGGGGTTTAGGGATTAATATAATACTAAAATAAATAAGAAATGGAGAGTTGATATCGGCATAAACACAAGCGATCTCATTTCTATAACAACCCCATTGACAATTGAGGAGAAAATCAAGATAAATCCTCAAGGAAGGTTCAAAGATATATTCATCTGTGGGATCAGCACTGAGTTCTTTCATCTGGAAAGCTATTTTCCATGATTATCAAGTGTTCTCTCAATTATGTACCGTTAATGGCAAGCAAATAAGTCTTTTAAAGCACTTAGAGAATAGTCATAACAAAAGTTGTTAGGAAAGAGGATTATCATAATTCCATCATTAACTATTAAAAAGCAGGATTGTAGCCGTCGGCTGCAGCTCCTACTAGGAACACGTGCTATCTCTCCTGTTTAAATGGGGAGAGGGCATAGGATCCGTGCAATTCAATAACGGAGATTTCTTATTTGAGAAAGGGCACTTGTTGGAGCCTGGGTCAGTCATTGCTTGCGTTCTTCTCATGGACAGCTTCATTACAAAATGGAAAGAGAAGACAGTTTTGTTACAAATCAGATTAATTCCACTGAGTCCAAATCCATGGAAGGATGACACCCGCAATATCCAATGTTTTTGTCTTGTATTATTGTAGTAATACTATATATAGAGTATAACAATTTTTGTGATGACCAGTTTCCTTACGTTTTTGAAGAGATTGCATTCGCCTTAGTGGTGTGTTACGGCATAAAAATATACAGTATTCTTGGTAAATCCATGAAATACCCATAGCCCAACAATGTAGTACAGAGTCATGCTTTGCAGCTTCCCAAAACTGTGGATCACTGCTTTCTCTGCAGCTTAGTTTTTGATTGCATGAAGTCAGGCCAGCCCAGCAGACAAAACAGTAATCCAGCCCTCTACCTGCATAGCTTTGTAAGGAAGTGTTTGTAAGCAAGTGAGGAAGAATCTCATTCTTGCAGACCTTCCTCATTTCTGCTCCAGCTCTGTTTGATGCAAACACGAAAATATAAGCCACCCAGGTCTTGAGGGGGAAAGAGGAGATTCTTGTCTAAATAGAAGGAATTTGTTTTAGCAAAGGCTTTTTTTTTTTCGTTTTCAGACAATATCCACATTAAGGTAATTACACACAAAATATACGAACAGGTTGCGCAATTCTATGGGGAGACAAAATACTGAAGCCCATCTCCTGCATCTTGGTGTGCATAATGTTTTCATTAATCTACCAAAAAGGCTTTTATGTTATTATCTGGCACCTAGCCAGCTCTCCATAGCAATCCTCCTGCAATGTTGACCCATGTTAGTCATTGTGTAATGCTAGGAAGCAAAATTGACAAAGAAATATGACTTCTTTGGGATTCAGTTTCAGTCAAAAGCTGTTAATAATCATAACAACACAATTTGTCTTTGAGCACAGTTTATGCTAGTGCTGCATGCTTTGCATGCTTGTACTGGTCAAGAAGTTGCTAAATTACTAGGAAATTGATAACCAAACATTCATACCTGAAGTGACAAAAGGAGATATGTTTGCTGTAGTTTTTCTCACACACACACACACACACTTCTCAAACCGCTTGTCCAATGCAGGGTCACGGGGAACCGGAGCCCAACCCTGCAGCTCAGGGCATAGGGCTGGAGGGGGAGGGCACACACCCAGGACGGGATGCCAGTCCATTGCAAGGCACCCCAAGTGGGACTCGAACCCCAGACCCACTGGAGAGCAGGACCCAGTCCAACCCACTGCACTACCGCACCCCCCTTGTAGTTTTTTCAAAGAAAGAAAATTAGAAATTGAAATGAACATTGCAGAGATTCATTGTTTTTTAATAGTTGAGTTTTAAATTGTTATAATAAATCACTGCAGGTTTTTCGAGGAAGAAACTCCAAGCACAAAGCGGCTTAACTTGCTCTCACAAAGTGCACATTGTGATGGTGCTCTTGCATATCATTCTTCATCAAACAGCGAAGAAAACATTTGTCGAAATGTTACATACATACACACGTGAAGTATACAGTATACACACGCACACACACACACACACACACACACACACACACACACACACACACATCTTGGCAAGAGTAAAATACATTATATCTTATGCTTCTCTCACCTTTACCTGTTCATTCAATATTTCCTCCAGTTACCATTCCAATCCACATCCAGTGCAATGGAATCACACTAAAATTCAAGATGATACAAAGACACACAGATCTTACAGATAGATAAGGTGATTCTACTATTTCTGGAAATGATCATGTATTTACCATTGAAATAAAAATGTAGATTATGTAAAAGTATGTAAAACTGCAGTTCAATTCTTAGGGAGGGTATGGAGGAGGTTTACCATTACCTGAATCCTCACACAGCTCAGGCACTGTGAAGCACCAGCAGTGCTGCTGGATCACAATACTCTACTTAGTAAAAAACATACCCACAATCAATCAATCAAACAAACAAACTGAAATGTTAAAATGACTTTAATTAGATATTCTGATCGGTTACAGCAAAAATAGCGTGAAGACGTGCGCTTTATTCTATCTTTCTACCTTTTTAATGAATGACCTCATGTGAATAAATGTTTCATTCATGCACTAATAAATTGCTATTCCCTGTCTTCTCCTTTCAGAAAATAACAGCATGAAACTATAATTCTGATGTGAAATACTGTATCTTCACTTACTAATGCAGTTAATATTTCTCAAAACACATGAAATCAGACTTAAGTCTCTACTCAGTAGAGAAAATTACTTTTATGACTTTGAACAGGCTTGTCTTGTCTCACTTGTTTCTCTCACTCTTACTTGTTTTTCAAAACCAGGAGAAGTCAAAGTCTTTCATGAACAGCTACTGTCATTTTTGACTTTAGAGAAGTCTTCTAAATGAAGAAGTCGAGCCTTTGAAATGATCACCGTGCGGTACCTCCTCTCCACTCTGTTGCATTCCTGCTGACATTTTCTTGTTCTCCTAGTCATGCAATCTGAATCTGCCATACCAGCCTGATTCCTACTGACCTGCTTCTCTCTCCTCTCTTCAATGCCTTTCTATTGTAGGCCATGGTCCTTTCAGAGCTCTCTAGCTGCTCTTTTGTGCCCATGCAGAGACTTATCATCTGTTCTCTACACACATTGCACCTTGGTTATGTTGTCTCTCCCTTGCGTGACCCCACTGCCCTTCACATCCCCAGCCCCTTCGGTGATGGAAAGGCACAATGGGATAACTTTTTTATTTTAATTGCTCTGTTGCTCCTCAAGCTTGAACCTGTTTCTGGGCCAGCATATAAAATGCTCCTCTCTGCATTAGATGCGGTTGTACTGGGGTTCACCGGGCCATTCTGTCAGATACTAAAGCTTTCTTTACTTTTTCTTTTTCTCAAAAGTTTTGACTTCCACAGCACACACACACACACACACACACACACACACACACAGTGTGAAACCGTTTATACCAAGCAGGGTTGCGGCAAACCAGAGCCTAACCCAGCAATTTAGGGCGCAAGGCCAAAGGGGAACGGGACACACACAGGACGGAACGCCAGTATGCCGCAAGGCACCACAAGCAGGACTTGAAAACCGCAGACCAGCCAGAGAGGGAGACCCAACCAAACCCGCCACGCCCTCTTCCTCAGTGCATTCTCACTTTAAACATACTGTAGTTTTTCTTTTTTTTTTTTCAGAGAAATAAGGGAATAAGTACGGCCTGATTAGTTTATTGATACAAAACATTTAAGATGCTGTAACATGCAGATATGCAGATACTGCAGCAGACTGAAAGTGGGTCATGATCTGTCATGCTGCAGGGCTCTCTATCATGCAGTCCCAGGGTTTAATATAGCCTTGCGTAAATTTATATCTGTCAGCTCGTTTCATTTGTGTGCTTAGTGCCGTAAGTCACTCCCCTATTGAGCATGGCAAAGTGTCATGTTTAAAAGCTACCCACACCCGTTAGCATGTAAATAGGTGGCTTTCCATTTTGTTTTTAGCATAACTACAAGAAATGTTTAGCATTGGTTTATTACTTCAAAATTAAAAAAAAAAAAAAAAACAAAAAAAAAAAAAAGATCTAGCACCTGACAGCACATTTCTTTTGCATCCTAGGAGCTGGACTATAGTCTTGGCCAGAAAAAAAAAACTCAGGTCTTTTGTACTAGAAGCAGGTCCATCTAAAATATTATATGTTCACATCTCTTACTTGAGGTGTTAGCATTACTGCAGTGAGTTGATCCCCTCAGGAGCTATAGCAAGCCAGGCCTCCAGCTTTCTCTGTAGATGGCCTGACGCCAGCCTCTTTAGCACGTTCTGACAGCTATGGCACGTCCTAGAGGTTCTTCCAGTAACTGTGAGACCTGAACCCTGATCTCCTGTAGCAAGCATAAACTCTGCAGCCCTGCTGAAGAACATTTAATTGGAACAAAGACTTTGTCCCTTAGATTCTATTATGTATTTCCTTTTAGTTCTCCATTAATCATTAATTAATCTGAAATTGCAGCTGCATTGTGTTTTACATTTCAACCGAAATATTTGTCCAAATCATCTTCAGGCACAATATTTTCTGCAAAATTAATAAATTGCATCATACTGGATACTTTGGAACTGCAAGACAGACAAGATTTTTTTCATTAAAATGATCTCTTGCAATGAAGTTAATTCATTATCTCCAAATGACCTTGCTTCATTCATTCATTATTTAATTTATTTCCTACTGGTATGTATATGTAAGGTTTCAAAAACTAAAAAAAAAAAAAAAATAAGGAAAAAATTGCAATATACACATCCTATTTTGTATGACTTTTTCAATTTTCCTTAACTAACAGATAATTTGACACTATAACATTGAAAAACAATATAAAATGGTATTTAATGAATTGCATTGCATATAATGGGTGTTCTCTGTTGTAAACCTCCCTGTGTATTACTAATGTGCAGAGTGCGCACCCTTTACCAGAGGTTTGTTTATTTTGTTGAGTAAGGTATATTAGCATACATATTTTTTTCCCACAACTTTTAGTCTCTTTTTATAATAATTGTGAAATTTTCCCATATCCCAGAATTGTCTCCAAACAGACCAATGTTCTCTAATGACAGTTGCATCCCTACTCAGAGAAGAGCTCATAGCCATGAAGTTTATATGAACTGAGAGACTGAAATGATTAATTCAATAGTCTCATGCACCATATGGACAGTAAAGACCAATTTACAGTCTGAGCTGTTATGCAACACTCTTAAGTTGTACCATGCAACTGGGTGAGGTTAATCCTACCTGTCAGTTTTCTGTAACAGCTCATAAAAATGTTCAGTATGTCATCCTAGAAACTCAGTCACTCTCTACAATTTTTATTCCAACTTGAAGAAAGAAATGTTTAAGTGAACGTATAGCACAGTGGTGTCACTAGGGGGGCAGGGAATGAGGATGGACCACACTGGGTGAAACCTTCAGAGGGGGTGACACCAAAATGACTGCTTACAAAATTTTTGTGCAGTGTTTCAGCAGAAATGTATTATTTTTTAAGAAAAACATATCCCTAGCTGTAGTTATAAGAACAAAATCATTGTTCATAATAAAGCCCAGCTTACATATATCAATATAGAAGGGTTAAACTCTATGCTAATTTACTTTTTGGATCTTCTAATGCGCTGCCCTCAGACCCCTCATTATTACCCAATTACAGTGATGCTTCAAATCACCTGGTTTCGTCTTCGCGCTACAAGCACACGCTTTTCTTCCGTCGCTGTTACTGTTTTTATAGTTGCTGATTTTGTCAAATTTTCTGGTGTTTTTGCTACAATATTGTGGTAATTAGTATTTCTGAACCTATATCAATAATGTTAAAATAAACGTAACTGTGATGTAGTTCTTAAACATTTTTACTTCAAATTCTATTGTTTTCTTACTGAATTTTCACTTTAACCACATGAAACTATGTAAATGTAAATACATTTAGGCTGTAGGTATGATATTTTAATTTAAAGGTGTCATTTTAATTTTGCTAGTTTTTTATGTCACTGCCATTGCTATTACATTCAGTGATATACGGGAATTACAATTTTTGAGTAACATGAGTACAAAAAAACATTACTAAGGACTCTGTATGATCTGATATGGGATGAGGTCCATGGGGGGGGTGACACCATGAGTTACCTTACTGGGTGACACCAACCCCAGTGATGCCAATGGGACAGCACAGCTTTCAGATGGTATAAAGGGACAAAAGTATCACGAGACAACCTCAGTATGGCATTATTTAGTTATTTCATACTGTCTTACAGCCTGTCCAGAAATATGTAATCATAATACCAGCACATTTCAAGTGACCGCTAAATTCCCTGATGAGTCTTCACTCCTCAACACAACAATGCATGTCTGGTATAGGACTTTAAATATTAACTGTATTATTTTGACTTGCTGTGTCTCTCTCTCTTCCAGGCTATCCCCAGCAAGTTTCCGTGGCAGCGTAGACAACAAGAGGACTATGCAAGAAAGAGGTACTGCCTAGCAATGTCTTCTCCATGATTCAGAAGGATTTTTCAAATATGTTTAAGAAATTTTTCTGAAAAAAGTTCAGAGAAAAACTTTCCCTTCCCTTTCAGCATATGATGCCTCAGGGCATATACTTCCATGATTATAGGATCCTGGATAATGGAAATGCTCAAAATGCAAGACATTGCTTTAAAAATGTGACATTTTGCAATACAACTGAATGACACAGAATGTGCGACAGGAGTTTTTGCTAAGTAGCCGATACTCTGTATTAAAGTCAGTCCTCAGAACAAGCTTGCCATCCATTTTTCCAACTGATTCAAAGGTGATTCGCAACAGATTGCTGGTCTTCTCTACGGCTGGCAGGAACTTGTAAGGACAATCTGTCTCCATCTGGTCACTGCTCCCTAATTGGGCAGGACAAGATTCCTTGCTGTTTCACAGGTTGTATGTAAAATACCTGGTGAAATACAAGACATTCATGCATTTGCACAGTTCTAGCCAATAGGTTAAATTTCATGTATAAGTCTAAGGATAACACCAGTGGCATAGGGAAAAATCATGTGAAGGTGCCCTTGCAGAGTGAAACTAAAATTACAGCATTAAATAGCAACTGACCCACAGGCTGGGTGCAGTTATTTATCCGCTCCTCTAACAACAGTGATTTTCAGTTAGAAAATAAGGAAGAATGAGTCACTAAAATGAAAAAATGGCAACATACAGATCACTCACTCACTGGCTGAAGCTACTTGTCCCAAGTGGGGTCACAGCAAGCCCAAGCTGAACCCAGCAACACAGGGTGGAAGGCTGGAGGGGACACACCCAAGACAGGAAACCAGTCCTTCACAAGGCAACCCAAGCAAGATTCAAACCTCAGATCTGCCACTGAGCTGGACCTGGTCAAGCCTGCTGCACCACCATGCCCCCAACATACAGATCACACACACACATTTTCTGAACCACTTGTCCCATATGGGGTCATAGGGAACCAGAGCCTAACCCAGCAACTCAGGGCATAAGGCTGGAGGAGGAGGGGATGCACCCAGGACAGGACGTCAGTCCATTGCAAGGCACCCCAAGTGGGACTCGAACCCCAGACCCACCGGAGAGCAGGACCTGGTCCAACCCACTGCACCACCGCGCCCCCCTACATACAGATCAGTTGATATCAATTATATTGTTTTTGTATTGACAGTTTTTTTTTTTTTTTTGTTGCTGTCAGAGTTTAAAATACAAACCAATATGACATTTAAAAAGTGGAAGTGTAATAAATGGTCATTTGTAAAATTGTACTCTATTTTAGAATGGTGGCTACCGGCAAAAGTTTATAATTTCGTTTTCCATTTGAAAATGAGACTGAATCCATTTTCCTAATTTTTTATGTGCTGACAATTACATCTTACAGATAGGTTGTTTAAAGTTTTTGAAACTTAAAAAAAAAACAGTTTCCGAACAGCTATTTTCTCACAAACCTCAAAATGTCTTGGCAAACATTCTGGCAAATCTGGACAAGAACACATACTTGCAACTGAGAGCCATTTATTTATTTATTAATTTGCTTATTTATTTCTTTATTGATTGTTTTTTATATTATCTGAAATGAGTCAAGAATTTTACGCTGTCCGACTGAAATGTATCAGCCAAATGTTCGTAGTTCAACAGGCAAGCCCTGGAACATGTGATGGATTGTGGATGTTTGTGTTTGAGTCTGTAAATGTTTTGCTGTGTGATCTATCAAGAGGATAAAAGAATTAGAGAGGGAAACAAGTGAATCAGTGTTTGTTCATTCAATCAGAGAGTGAGACAAAGATGGTGAGCAAACACTATTGGCATATTGGTATTTGTTATGGAATGGTGTGGAAAAACGATATTAATTTGTGTTTGTGGAAAAGGTTTGAGTTTATTTTCAAAAAAACGGTTTGACAATGGCACAGCACATAACACTGGTGCCTCATAGCACCTCTGTTGTGGGCTCAAATGTAGATTTGAATCCTACTTCCTCCCACTATCCAAAAATGTGTTTTATGTGAAACGGTAGCTGAGTGCTATGTAGTGTGTGATTGCCCTGGGAAGGACTGGCACCCTCTCAATGCTGTGCCCTGTGTGGCTATTGACAATGGGTTGAGGGATAGATGGTTTCAGAAACACCAAAAACTGCACTTAAAAATAAGTCTTGTAGGCGCATTCATGATATATATCATTACTGGGGTAGGAAGGTTATCAGGATTCATCTATCCTACGTTTTATGCACCTCCTGAAGCGATGAACATTTGTGCATCAAGTGGATAGTAACAAGTTAGGTTTACTTAAGAATCACATGTCTGCAGTATGTCTCTTTCTCTTAATGTAATGCACACATTGTGTTTTTGCTGAGATGTACATCGCTTTGGAGAAAAGTGTCTGATAATTGAATCAATGTAAATGTATGCAAATTATTTACTCAACAGTTGACCAAGTTCATGAGGAGAATTTTGTACACCAGTGTATACATCTGCTCTACTGAATACAGATTTTTACATTGTTTTATTTTGTTGCATACCTGCAGAGGAAATTAGAAGAAAAAGATGGGGGGAAAACTGCAGAATTATTATTTGAATCTGAACTTGACAGTAAAGTAACTCCTTGGAAATGTGAAATGTTCTTTAAAACCTTTTCTGCTCCATAGATCTTCATGAATTTCTTTTGTGCTAGTTGCAGATGACTGGCCATGAGTCAAATAGACAGGAAGTTGGATAGGGAGCAACTTTTAGAATCCTTTGATTTTGACCTTATTTCTGAGTCAGAATTAATTATCATCTTCACAGCAGTTTTAATCCCAGGACTTTCTTTCTTTCTTTCTTTCTTTCTTTCTTTCTTTCTTTCTTTCTTTCTTTCTTTTTCTTTTTCACAGAGAGTGTCTCCAAATGTCATTCTGAAAGCAAAAAAATTGAAAGTTTCCCAGAATTAATTCTGAGATACATTTCTTTAGTGTATATGTCAACGAGTCCAAATAAGCATAAATTCCCAAAACATTTAAGCTGTTATTGCAGAAAAGTTTGCTCTACTATGTGTTAATGCGTGTGGTTTGAGGACTTGTGCAAACAGCAGATCTCACTTTATCTGTGCGATTTGTTTTATGATTTCAAACATAAAAATCTCACCTTAAAGCAATCAGTTCTGAGTTTCAGTGAAAAAATTTCAGTGTAACATTTGTGATTCAGTAAAAATGAGAGAGTTGATCAAGGGTCTGAATGCTTTTGCAAGGCACTGTATACGCTATGCAAGCAATGTTTGTCAGCCAGAGGTATGACTCACATAATGTTTCACACAGAACTTTTCAAACTTTAGTAGTTTTTTTTTTTTTTTTTTCTTTCACAGTCCCACCTGGCACCCCCTACCCCATCATCCCCAAACATGAGGTTTTCCAGCTGTCTACGAGAGCTCTGTTGTTCAATACAAAAGAATCAGTCAGCATGCAGCTGGATTACCAGACACTCCGTTTTCTCACATCTAATTATGGAGTAACCCATCATCATGTGCATATCCTCATCATGTGTGCTGCTAGTGGATTTTAAGAAGGGGTAGGGGGCAATTGATAGACACATCAACTGCTGGTGTGGCATCACAGAATTTGGTTTGCAGCTGTGCTTCTTTTGAGCTGCGACAAAGCCTCGTTACCGAGACACCGCCAAGGCCCTGGGGGGAGAGAATCTGCTTCTGGAGCTAGAACATCTATGAGAAAACCTGTAAAGTTCCCACTGCCTCTAATTTTGAACAGCTTCTACTTGAGGTCTTCCAGATCACCCACCAAATTCACAAATCTAGTTCTGAGACTGCAGATTCTACATGCAAAATAATCAATAGGGCTCATAGTCTGGGAGCACAAACTTGAGGTGCAACAGCGGGATGCTTCAAGTCTGATGTCACTTCTTCATAATCAGTGAAACTGTCAAGTATCATCAAGCTGTAGGAGGTGGAAGGTCATGTACAGGGCAAGCCCTGTTCTGTCAATCATGACTTCGAGGAACCCATCAGAACCTGAAAAAATATTTATTACCTCCTTCACTGATACAGTTAAGACACACACACACACACACACACACACATTTTCAGAACCGCTTGTCCCATACAGGGTCACGGGGAATCGGAGCCTACCCGGTAACACAGGGCGTAAGGCCGGAGGGGGAGGGGACACACCCAGGACGGGACGCCAGTCCGTCGCAAGGCACCCCAAGCGGGACTCGAACCCCAGACCCACCGGAGAGCAGGACTGTGGTTCAACCCACTGCGCCACCGCACCCCCCAGTTAAGACATATTCTGTTAAAATGTTTGCTGTCGGTAGAGTGGGTGGAGTGGTGTTGTGGGTTTGGCCTGTGCTTGCTCTCTAGCAGGCCTGGGTTCAAGTCCTGCTTGGGGTGCCCTGTGGTGGACTGGCATACCATCCTGGGTGTGTCTCCTCCCCTCCAGCCCTGCGCCCTGTATTGCTAGGTTGGGCTCCAGCTCACCGCGACCCCACTTGGGACATGTGGTTTCATACAGTGTGTGTGTTTGCTGTTGGCTATCACAAAAAGTTGCACTTTGGAAGCTGCCATTAGTCAGAGGAATGTTTGTGTAAATACAGGAAAAAACCAAGTACAAAATGAATCGTGAAATTAAAATGTAATGTTTTTCTCTCTGAGCTGAAAGATTTAGAATACTAGAAGTGCATTTTCAGGAATCAGAACTAAAGGGCATCTTAGTATGTATATTGAACTGCTATGACATATAGAATCTGTAATGACTTTTTTTAATGCTGATTGTGTGCTTTATGGGACCTGTTCCATTATGTATCGGATCTGCTTCAGAGACGTAGTTAACAAGTTGGCCAATAAAAGACTGCAGTAATGATGTAAATAAGGTATGAAAAAAATCTAGTTGCAGCTGAAGTGATAAAATACACTGTATGTTTCTTAGCTGAGTTTATATGGAGACCTTCTAATCAAAATGCTTTTATTACATTGTTCAGCAGTGAGCAGTAAATATTGTTTTTTTTAAATTGTTTTACCTTGCACCTGCAGAAATCTTGTTGAGGAGTAAGTACACTATTCTAACCTTGTTTATGGTACTTCTCATGCTGCAATTTAGTTCATATTGGAATAGATACATTTTTATGATGTACAGTATATAGATTTTTTTCTACAAATTAATGAATTTTTATTGCATTGCTTCAGATTGACATAAATCACTATAACAATACAAGTTTCAATATGTTAAAAAAAAAAAATGTATAAAATGTTTTCTCGCAGTTCCATTTATTTCCTCTTGAATTTCAGAATCCCTTGTTCAAACCCATTGTACAACAATTAATAAATTTAGGAAATAAAGAAATAAAATAACACTGGGATGAATGCTTCGTTTTAAGCTTCAGTTCCGCATATAACCATAAACATTTGGCCTGATTTGATACAGCAACTCAGGTTCAGAAGTCAGTATTACTAAACATATTTTTTTTCTTCACAGTTCAGTGCACCTTTTATACCTGTGCTCTTGCACAAATCCATCATAGCAACATCTCTTCGGCACATGCAGTGTTCAAAGGAGTACAGCACTGGCTTCTCTATTCACCTGAAAACTCAAAATCCATGCTTGTTCCCACAGAAGTGCAGAACAGGAGGAGAAAAGCTTTATGTTCTTTGACTGATGGTGTCTTGGAGTCATCAATAGGTCAACCAATTTCTCCTTCAGGAATTCATACTGTTACTCCCTCAAGTACAGACCATTTTTACAATGACCATTTTTACACTTGAAGAAGATGGCAAATGCTTAAGAAACTGGATGTGTGACCTGAATTATGTAAGTCCATATTCAGTGATTTCATCTGGAAAACATTTGTTCAAAATGTTTAAATTGAGCATTTTGGTTGGATGAAATGGGAGGCCAGAAGATTCTAAACAAATTATATGTCATCATAAGTTATATGAGCAAGAATGTGATCATATATTTTGATCATTATTACCAGCAACACCGTAAATATTGGTGAGGACATCCAAAAAAGGTATGTCTCACCTACAGGATTTATTTATTGATTGTGTTTGTTTATTTATACATGCTTCCATAATTTAATCTTCTGGATGGGATGGTGGCCCTGGTATCTCACAGCTCCTGGGATGTGTTTTTTCAATATGGCTCGGTGTGTGTGAAATTTACATGTTCTTCCTTTATTTGCTAAGTTTCCTCGCTGGGTTTATATTTCTTCCCACAGCTTCCTGCATTGGTCAAGTGGCTATTGATAATGAATGAATCTATGAGACAATGAAATTAGACAATATACAGTGTGAATCCACTTGACAGAACAACAGTACAAGATTTCTGAAATTTTACATTTAGTTGACACTTTTCTCGAAGTGACTTACTGTGTTAAGCTACTTACCCGTTTATACAGCTGGGCACTTTTACTGGAGCAGATTAGGTTAAGTACCTTGCTAAAGGGTACTACAGGTGGAGGTGGGAATCAAACCAATGACTTTTGGGTCCAAAGACAGCAGGTCTAACCACCACTTTACCAGCTATAGTTGAAAATGCCAACATATCCACAAAAGAATGAAGACTTGAATTGTTCAAGCAATGGCAAGTTCAATAAAACTATATGGATTTAAAGCTGGACACTGAAAAAGACAAGAACAAGAAAAATACACTTCTTTGTACTCTGTACGCCATGACTCTGCACTGGATATGTTATTGATAATGGAGCCATGGAATGTTTAATTCTTTTCCCATTTAGTTACATTGCAAAATACATTGGGAAAGTACAAGGGTTTCTGGTATTTGACACTTTAATGAACTTAAAAGTGTATCTTTCAGTGAAACAGCTTATAGCAGGTATATTTTTAACTATGAGGAATTATGAAAAGTTACTTTTAAAATGTTCCTCCGGTAACCCAGTTTTTTTTTTTTTTTTTTAATGACATCCTTTCACGGGTAAGTATAGTGTCTTGCCTTGGGGAATGAGGGATTATCTAAAAAAAAAATTCACACACACACACATTGTCTGAAACCGCTTGTCCCAAGCGGGGTCGCAGCGAGCCGGAGCCTAACCCGGCAACACAGGGCGCAAGGCTGGAGGGGGAAAAGAGGAATTATCTCAACAAATACAATAATTCATTAAACAAAATTCATGAAACCAAATGTGCACTGATAGAGGGTGCAGTGATGCAGCGGGTTTGGCCGGGTCCTGCTCTCTGGTGGGTCTGGCGTTCAAGTCCCTCTTAGGGTGCTTTGTGACGGACTGGTGTCCCTTCCTGGGTGTGTCCCCTTCCCCCTAGCCTTACACTCTGTGTTGCTGGGTTAGGCTCTGGTTTGCCGTGATCCCCCACTTGGGACAAGCGGCTTCAGCAAATGTGTGTGTGTGTGAGATGTGCACTGACACATGTGAAAGTGTTCACTGGTCAGATATGCAATGAAAGTACATCCCCGTGCTTCATTGTAATGTTTTGTGTCCATTCCTACAGTGCAGGAATCACAGTTTAAAAATGCTGAAAAAAAGAGAAAAAAATAGTTGTCTTTTTCGATTTTCAAATTGTTCTTTTTAACTTATATGTAAATATATGTGTTCCCAGTGGAGTTCCATTTCTTCTAGAGAAAAAAAGTACAAAAATTAAGAAGCTTTTTCTGTAATTTTATTTTCTCTATAAATCTGATTTAAACAACATGAAAGTAACAAACATGTAACAAAGCTGGTGACAGTCAGTTTGCAAATATATCAGAACTTCCATGAGAGACATATTTTTAACTCCAGCAAAATAGAGGAAATTATACAGCATACAGATCAAAAGACTTATACTCATAAACATTTAACAGGTCATCTACAACATTTAAAAATTAATTTAAAGAGCACATAGACTGATCCAGAGCCTTCCAGATCTTTTTTTCCTCTAACCTTTAAGGATGTATATGCATACAGGTGACCCTCGACTTACGATGGTTCGACTTAAGATTTTTTTGACTATTCGATGGTGAGCTGGCGATAGACATTCAGCATAAACCGTACTTCGAATTTTGAATTTTGATTTTTTTCCTGGGCAAGTGATATGTGGTACGATACTCTCTCGTGATGCTGGGCATTGTCAGCGATCCGCATCTCCCGGTCTGTCACGCTGAAATGTGTATAAGGTATATTAAATGCATTTTTGACTTACAATATTTTTGACTTAGGATGGGTTTCCTTGGAACGTAACCCCATCGTAACTCGGGGAGCACCTATGAATTTATAACATCTTTTTTTTCCACAAATGACACATTCTGCAGTGTGCTTTAGTGATAATACAACTGACTGTATTAGTCATGTCTGCAGTGTCTTTTGTTTCACATTGTTATACAGTATATGTATGCTATTGTTACGTATGTCATGTTAAATTTTGGTTTTTTTCTTTGCTTTTTAGACAGGCTTTCCACCGTGTCTTCATAATGGTACATACTCCTAATGTGACATAATAATGTTGCTTCCAGAGATTTTTTGAATGCATTAAATACTATTAATTATTCAGAAATCTATTCATAAAACATTTTCAGCTACAGTACATCACATAACAATGTTCTGTCTATAAAACACTGTATGAAAAAATGGGAAGAAACTGGTCATGACTGTAACACTTTTCGTTGCAGTACATTTAGCTTTGACCTTAGACAACACAGTGAGGCTACTGCTGCCAAGTTTGTCAAACCAACCTGAGAGTAACCCTACAATCTGACAGGATGTGTACTAATGTGTTTGCTGGAGAACGGCACAGTTGGCATATGGAATTTTCTCAGGTAAAAAAACTGAGGATCAGAACAAATGTAATACAACTTATCCCATTAGATCTGAGTCTGTGTCTACTGACCATAAAGCCACTGTGACTGATCTGTAGTGTGTGTGAGTGACACAGAGAGTGTGTTCCACTGATATATGGATGAGTGACCCAGTGTAAGTAGTGTATCTAGCAGTGTAAGTCATCTTGGTGAGTAAGGTGTGTGGACTGATAACACTACATGGAGTTCATTGGCAGTCGCCTTGGAGAAATGTGTGTGCTAAATAAATAAATATAAATGCAAATGTAAATTTTGATTTTTTTTTTTTTTTTTCTGGGCACAGCAGTAAACTAACTACCACATGATCATACTATTTTCATAGATTTAGAACTGGCAGGTACAAAGTGCAAAAACTTGAGTAAGCTGTTGCAAACGTACAGTATGTAATAAAAAAAATTAATAAATAAACAAAGAAAACATTTTCAAAGGGTTGGGGGGTGCAGTGGCGCAGCAAGCTTAGCCGTGTCCCGCTCTCTGTTGGGTCTGAGATTCAAGTCCCACTTGGAGTGCCTTGTAATGGAATGACATCCCATCCTGGGTGTGTCCCCTCCCCCTCCAGCCTTGTGCCCTGTGTTGCCAAGTTAGGCTCTGGCTTGCCGCAACCCAACTCAGGACAAGCAGTTTCAGCCAGTGTGTGTGCGAGTTTTTAAAAGAGATTCACTTTTCATTAATTTGTGTGTTAATTAAACCTGTTCTACAATGTGCTGAGACTACATTGTAATAGGGTAAAACATAATCACCAGCCAATGAATTCCATTTGGAGGGCACTGGCACAAATGTATGAAAACAAATATTACACAGTGAAAATATAATTTTGGTACTGAGCCATATAGGTTTTTGATTTAACAACCATTTCTGTGAGTAACTATAATTATGTACCGTAGAACTTAGAGCCTTTTCACAAACCATTTAGATATTTTTAAGCAATATCTGCTAAATGTACATGCACCTTGTATTAACCATTTCAGTAGCCTGTGTTGGGGCTTTGCTGTCTATCGACATACCGAAGTAACATAAATTAAGAAAATATGGCAATTAAGCAAATGCATTTTGCATGACATAATGGGATCTTGTCCTTGGCAGTTCAGATACAGCTCTTCTAAAAATCAAGGCTACTATTTTAAAGAACATATACGGTGCTTTGGGGTGTTTCGGCTGTAAGAACTCATCTGAAAGGGCTGACCAAAAATGCTTTCAAAGCACTTACTGTTCCTACACTTTTGTGCTCCTTAGACAAACTTCAGGGACTTAAGCATTCTTGTGGAAATTCAAAGGACAAACTTTCTGAAAAGCAAAACTGATGGTGTGCAGACAATGATAACAGCATATGAAAAAACGAATCCAGAAAAACTGTCATGTAAATTATGATTACCATATTCGTTTTTCATAGTGGCAGAGCACTGGTGCCTCACAGCTCCTGGACTGTGGGTTCATATGTAGGTCTATGTGCTTGGCCATTTGTCAACTGGTCATTGGAAATTGAAAAGGCAAGCAATGCTGCACATATAACTTTTAAACAGTATAGAGTCTCCTTCTATTCGTTTGTCTGCCTGCATCAGTCTGTCTGTGTGTCTGTCTGTCTTTCAGCCTAATCAAAAGATGACTAAAATAAACTGATTATTTGATCATCTTCTTCACCTGCATATGAAAGGTAATTCTAGGTTATATTATATCCATCCATTTTCATTAGTGTCCTATCTTGTACAAGGTTGCAGAGCCTATCCCAGGAAACATAAGGTGCAAGTTGGAGTACATCAGTCATACGCATCTTAACTCATTAAAAACAATTTTGAATCACCAGTTTACTTCAAATGTATGTGTTTGAAAGGAAACAAGAACATCCAGAGGAAACCCACACAAACTCAGAGAGAACATGTTAACTCCACACGGACTAATTCAGATTTAAACCCCAAATTAAAACTAGAGGCCGGGAGCTTCAAACACCATCCATTTCTCTTTCTGTAGCCGTGTTCGTTTTGTGTTAGATATGTAATGGTCTGTTTTTTTTTTTTTTTTTTTTTACTCATGAGTACGGGCAGTATCACATGTGGATAAAGGGAAGTGCCACTGAGTCAAGGTTGACACATATTGACCACAAGCCTGATCTGCACGGCAAAATGGAAATGTTTCCTTCCATGTGTTTTTGGGTTGGTGCAAACACAGTGAGAAACACATAAACTCCATACATCTTAAGCTGAACTGAAACCCTATGCCCAGAACACAACTCACAAGCTGTAATGCACTGACATAGCCCACTGTGCAACCACAGCATCACGTATACTCTGAAATTAATACTGACCCTGCAAAAAATTCCTAAAATCTTAAGAAAAAAAAAAAAACTTCAACAGACCAATGTCTCAACTCATGGTTTATGTGAACTTTAGTGCATTAATATTTTATTATCCATATCACAGTACCTCAAAAAGCCATTGCATATGACACATACATAAGATATAATGTGCTCCACTGCAGTGCGTCTGCAAAATAATAACATGGTGCAGCAAAATTCCATTATAACATACAGGTCTTTTGCAAACTGCCTCCAGCCTTATGGATTGCTCCTGTCTAACCATGATTCAGATGTGTGTCTACACAAATGGACTGCACTACCATTTCATCTTGCATCTCTTTCTGCAATTCTCTTCATACACTGTCAAGAAACAATTTTTCCTTAAACTGATAGCTTCCTCTGGGAAAATTGTACATGTGTGTGGTTCTTTCAGCATTTCTCTCATACAGCAGGCATTTGCTTGTCAATCTTTGCGAAAAAGACAGAAACCCGCTCTTACCATTCTCCCCTCTTCCAGGTGAGAGACGGAAGCAGAATATTTGCCAGCTCCCTTCATATAAAGAAAAAGGACTGAACTCCTGCGCCGGCACTCTGTGTTGTGGTTAATTCGGCTGGAGAGGAGCCAGGAGCTGTAGCGGCTTTTCATTTTGCACAAATTGCAATTGGAATGAGAGTTGTCTAGTATCAGCTCAGAAAAAAAGCAAGGATGTTTAGCAATTAGTTGGGAAAAACCTCTTTACAAGGCACATTTGTGAGCACACACAGAGTGTTAGGACAATCAGAGCAGGCTGCCCAGCCTTAAGAGAGAATGAGACTGGGCCAAAATCCATGTGTCATACAATATTTTCCAATGTATAAATTGGTAATAAATCCAGTTTAATCTCAGAACAGATTTACACCATGTATAGATGTATTCTATGCTATAGCGACATAAAGCTGGCCACACAAAATCTATGTGTTATGGGTTCCAAAACAGGAAAGATAATCATGCATAAAGTGTGTAAAGGCAGTTCACACACAAAGAAGGCACACAGACACTCCATAAAACTTGTTTTCAACAATACACACATACAACTTTCAAAACATACTTCTACTTCATATAAAGAGAGATTCAATGCAATATTGTTCCCACTACAGTATTTAATAGTGATCTCATTTCAGTATATTAGGACGTCAGGGACAAAACAGAGAACTGGTATTTTCCAATGTGCTTTGTACATTATACTAATACTGTAGCACAGAGCAGGTATTTAACAGTTAGATGTCAAATGAAAGACAGTGATTTTCATCCAATGGTATCATAAAATTTATTATAGAACTAATCAAATCCACTTAAAACTGATGCTACGATGTAGACATATCAGAACACTGAACACCTTTTCTGCAGAGCAATGGACTATAAAATTGATAAGGAACTGGTAATTCCATGGGTCCTAGGCACAATGACTTCTATAATCCTTCAATATTACCTTTTAGTTGGAAACTCCAGCAATAATCAGCACAGTTTTAGTGACATTTATGGCATAGACAGGCATTATGTTTGAAAACTATATAAATATGTCATAATGCAACACAATTAACCTTTATGAGCAAAAACCTGTGAAGTTTAATGCACAAATTAAGCCTTGTACAGTAGCTGAATATCACCTATGAAGATCAGAGGTGGCCAACGTTTCTAAATGTACTCATATTCTCCACAAAATATGGCTTTTGCTGAGAAGTTTTGCCACCGCATCCAAATTGTAAAAGGATTCTAATATTGCAGTGTTCATGTGAGGTCAAATACATGTCTAAACCTTCGGTCTGAAGTGGATTTTTTTATTTCTCTCTGTGGAGTGGGGATGTGTTTATTACTTGAAACCTGTATTATTGGTGGTGCCCTTTTTCCAGGTCTTTGATGATGGGTCCAATTCATTACTGGCAGCTGGACCTACATTTGGCAAGAGCATAGAGAGAAATGGAAACAGTGGACACAGAGGTATGAGACATTCAAAAATGGCCCTATTTCCTTGCGCACAGAGTCGTGAAAGGTTTCTAAGATTGGCATTTGGCATAGTCCAGTCTGTATGCAAATATAATTTATTTGCAAGACCATGCATTTGAAATGTGAATATGTTTGCACTGACATCCTTCATTTTTTTTTTTTTTTTTTTCTTTTTTTAGCCTTAACACTAATGGTCATACTGAATGACACTGGGTTGAGTCAGTTGTAAATGAAAATAAGTTTTATGATTTTCCAACACACATTCCATTGATTTTTTTGATTGTAACTAGTAAGACAAGAAAATGGAAAAGGCATTGATAAGGCTGTTAAAAAGCTTGGGAGAAAAGAATAGTCAATAAACTGTCATGAGTTAAAAAATAAATCTTTTCCCTCATCAAATCTTTTTGATGAGGAAAAAATCAATAAAGATGATAAATTAATGTGGATGTATTTAAGATGTTGAGTTGAAAAATGCTCTCTCTCCCTCTCTCTCTCACCCACACATGCACACACACACACACACACACACACACATGCACACAATAGCCCTATACTGACATTCTATTTCATGATTATGCTACCATCGCACCCTTTGGATTCAGGCTTGCAACAGCTGGGAGATAAGACTTTATATGTTTATGACAATCATGTTAATGACAATCAGGTAATGGTATGAAACATGGGTTTATGTGCATTCATTTCAAATATTAGCTGAAAATGTTCCATCTGAATTTCCCCTATTGACAACAAAGTGTAGAGGGCATGAACTTAAAAGCTATGGGATGCTGGGTACGATTCACAGGCTATGACAGCACATTGATCAGATGGGAATTTTTTTACACTATTATAGGAATCAGAGACAAGACACATTTTAAAAAAATCTATAGTACATTTGTTGTTGAAACAAGGAATCATGGCAAGATGTGTAAATGTGAGTCTCTTACAACAATTAAGACAGAGTACAATTATGAGACCTGATTCTGTAAATGAGGTCCCCCACACACACACTTTCTGAACCGCTTGTCCCATAGAGGGTCGCGGGGTACCAGAGCCTAACCTGGCAACTCAGGGTGTAAGGCTGCCGGGGGGGACACACACTCAGGACGGGACCCCAGTCCATCGCAAGGCACCCAAAGCAGGACTCGAACCCCAGACTCACCAGAGAGCAGGACCTGGTTCAATCCACTGCACCACCACACCCCTGAGGTCCTACACATCTGTATATTTTTGTAGTATGTTTCCTGTTTTATTATGAAAATTATTATTTCTTATTTCTATTATGACGATGTGAAAGAAAAAAAATCCGGTATACAGTCTGCAGTTGGAAAAACATGTGTCTTTTAACAGTCCTGCCTTATTGTTCAGTCAGATGTTATACCACATACATTACCAAAACACACCGTGGTGCAAAGCCAGTTTTCCAGTACTGCAGTTTTCCGATGACAGCTTAACAGAGCAAAACATTTTTTCATAACAGAGGGTTTGCCAAGAACTCAAAAACTGACAAAGTGCCTCTTACTTCATTGAGCTTTCATCCCATCCTCCTTTCACCACAGACAATGGTATCAAGTCCTCCCCCAGTAGCCTCTGCCACGTGACTCATTTATCCAGGGTAAAATGCAGAGGGGCTCGCGGTATCAGCTTTTCTCGCTGATTTGATTTGGTTTTTTTTATCTGTTTGTGGGAGATAACGGCTCTGCCCAGCTTGCCAGCCTGACTGAATTCTGTTCTTTAAACGGATGAGTACACACATGCCAAAGAGCCTTTGGTCGACTGTCACCGAAGACGCCTCTTTAGCCAAGTGGAGCTTCATCCCAGTGCCCTTCAGCAGCATGACATATTCCTCAATACGTACTGCCGAGAGAGCGGAACACCACACATTACCTGCTATAACCTTTGTTGGATTGTATAGAGGACACCATGTGCATTGAATTAGATGTCCCTGACACTCAACGTGACTTACTTAGTGCATTTAGCATACAGGTTACAGTGAAATATAAATTACTCAGCACTCTGAAGACATTATTGTGTCTTGTTAGCACAATGTTATCAAATGTTGTTAGAAGAGCTGAAGATCCAAATCTCAGAAGGGATTCTCCTGCATTACCCTTGAGAAAGAAAAATAGTTTTGATTCTGTGCAATTGCTTAATTTCTAGCTGTACGAATGGGAAAAAGTGTGAAATGGGAAGGATTAACCTTCTCATGAAGTGTCTGTTGTTTCATGGCTCTTCACATTGAGTCCTTATCCACAATGAATACCTTTTAGATCAAATGCGGTGGGAAAAATGTCTATAGGGTTTTACAGGCTAACCACGTGGATTAGCACTACAGACTGATAGAAGCAAACCATATTTAGCTGAATGAATAAAGCTGGAAGAGATTATGCATCATTAGGGTTTAAGTTGTGTTTCTCAATGCCTGCACACAGTGAAAGCATTTGTCTTATAACTAATGCCTTCTTGTGCCCTTGATGCTGAGGGTGAGTGTTTCCTACACCAGGTCATTTACCTCTAAATCAATCCGTAAATGGAGAAGGTTAGTGCAAAAATAACAACAATGGATATAGATTTATTGTATCCTGTCTAAGAACAAAGAGCCTTTTACTTTGGTTTATTGCCTTCTTCGATATCTCCCCTTGTTGTGTCCCTGTAAGTTGAGACAGCTCAGCTGATAATATTAGATGCGTTGCTACTGTCCTTGAAAAGTTTGTGCAGATTTGACAAAAAAAAAAGAAAATCAGAGTCCCAGTGCCTCATCTTCCTTACTGTCTTTAATTATCTTGTTATCCAGTTTTTAATTCATGATCTGTGTCGATTATCATTTCCAGTGCTCAATGAATATGAATAGAATAAAGCCCAGGTTTGAAATCTGAGCTCAGAGCATTATTTCTGCTTACCTGGGGATTGTTTGCATATTCTTTAATATTAAATCATGAACACTTTAACAGGAAACCAGCAATCTGTGCCATCCCATTATTTTAATTAATATACTGTATTATCGTGTAAATCGCAGAATGTACTTTTAGTCATTTTCACTCTTTCTTTCTCAGACATCCAAAAGCAAGTCTTGTGCTCTGATTAACTAACATTTGAAGAGAAAATAAGTTGTCTGTCCAAGGAGCTATAGCTCAGCTTTTATTATTTTTTTTTTCCAGTGAACACTAGCTCTAACTTTAATTTTGACAGTTCCCAAATCCAAAACGTAGCATCAGTTGTCAAAATATTAATAAACCTTACATATTTTAACTTTGTGTTCTGTATCAGTGTTCAAATGTTTGTCCAGTACAATTTCTAAAGTCACCTGATATAAAAATAGCATATATTTCATGAGTTTTAATTTATTACTGGATTTTGTTTAATGTGTAAGGGTCAATAAGAACTTCAAAACACTCTGAGGCCAAATCTGTGTCAAAAATAATTAATCTCATTTGTTTAAATCTTGCTATATATTTTTTGTGAAAGCATGCAAACCTTAACTTGTTACAGAATGTTCTAGTATGTTTTTGGATTGTGTATGCAAAATAAATGCAAAACATCATTTCAATATTATTGTTTTGTTTTTGCATGGGGATTCCTGTGTCTACCTGAAGATTTTTCATGGTAGGGGAAACATTATGTTCCTTAATGCAGACATTTAAGACTCCACATAACAAAGCTGATGCTTTCTGAAGCAAAAAGTCTTGTCTGCCTGCCACTGTTGAAATCTCTTTAAGTCTGTTCCAACTGTGCACAGCTTCTCCTGCTCATTGTAACTCTTCAGGTCTCCTCTAATTGCTTCTGCCCTAATGATTTTTTTACTTTGTGTAGTGTTTGCGTGAGAGTGATCGTGTGTGTATGTTTCTGTGATATCTAATGGCACGTAAATTGTATTTAAAGAAAAAAAAAATAAAACTTGATTAGCTGCTTAGACAGGTATTTATATCTGATGTTGTTATTTTAAAATCTATATATGTATACAGCAAATGCTTATTTAATGAGATTTGCAGCTGTGGAGACAGGCTTTTATAAACCTAGAAATGAGCTGGGAATCTAAAAGATCTTGTGCTTACAGTATTCATTGAGCTTGTTACACTGGCAGCAAGAGAAGACGCTATGCTATACAAACTTTCTCAAAGCAATCATGGATCCCGACAGATGCAGTATAATTGGAGTAGTAGTCATTTGGTCAGGGATGTTTTTAAAGGATGACTTCATTTTGATTAATTAATCTTTCCTTGAACTTGTACTGAACCCTTATCAGTAGAAGGAAAAAAAAAAATAATTGGTGTACAAAGATTTACAGAGACTTTCTTTATTTGCCTTATAGCAAATATTATCCCTGTTTGCAGAAACTTTTTAGAGGCAAATGCATGGGCAGCTGACAGTGAATAACTTAACTGTTTGGAAGACTCTGCATCACTGATTTACTGTGTCACGTGCAGCACCCTGAGTAATCATCCTAGCACATCCCAGTAGACTTGATCCCAATCAGTCAATTATTTCATTTAGCAACCATGTGGTTTAAAAAGGAGAGTGTGGGAACACTGTGATTGTGGATTCTCGATCAGTGTATACCATTGTACCTTCCAGTGTTTTCGTCATCTGTTTAATGCATGTGCTCTTGTTACCTCCTTCTACTTCTTTCATGTGTTTTGCCCTGTCTTACCGTTTTTCCCAGATGCCATGTTCCCTGAGTCCTCCAGTTGCCTAATTTCCACTCATGTATTTATGTCATTGCAGCAGATTTTGAAACAATCATCTTCACACTTTCCTGAACATCCCTGAGTGTTCATAATACTCTAAATTCACTGTAAACAATTTAACACAATGGCAATAAAATATGAGCACTCAAAAAATGTGTTGCATCCAATTATGTAAAAAACTGGATAGTCTCCACAAAAATAGTGCACAAAACTTCACTATTTACTGGAGGTAACCTCACGTGCAGTCAGTTTTTTATGCTTTCCTTCCCTATCAAAACAGTGAAAATCCAGTACAATTTCATACCAACAGTTGCACTTTTCTAAGATTAGATATATTTTTTTCTATATTTAACTAATGAATTTTTCCACTGTAGCAAAATGGCAGGATAATGTTTGCTAAAAAAAATAAAAACAAATAAAAATTGTTTTCGCAATAACAGTTCAGTTAAAGTACCTTGCTCAAAGGTACAACAGCAGACAAAGATATTTTAGTGCAAAGCAGTCTTCCTGCTTCGTGTTATTAAACTTTTGTTTAAAATTTCTTTATAAATATTATAAAAGAAGCTAAAAAAAAGGATTTAAACTCTATGTCTTAGTTTCGAAGGTCTGAAATCAATGGCAAAGAAAAGCTGCCACATATAGAGAACATTGTTCTAAATAAAAGGAGGGAATTACAGGTCTCAAAGCAGGGACTATATTATCTGTGTCTAGGGATGTTCATAGTTGTCGAGTTGTTGCCTGCGCTCGTTTGGGTGCCCCAGAGCGGTGAACTCTGCTGTCTTCTATGTCTAGCAAAGCCCAAGAGAATCTATTCCCTTCATAAAAACAAGGGATGGAGTGTTATAAAAAAAGCTTTAGGCAAAAGGACTGTCTAGACATTTATAAGGTGTCATCTGAACAACCTGTATATGTTTCATTCAGTTAGTGTGATGGCTTTGTGCACAGAATACTTGACATATTGCTCCTGTAAATCTATGGTACAAAAAGGCTCCAGATATTTTTAATATCACAAATCTCAAGGAATGTATTGATCAGCCCAGTGTACCTAATAATATCTGAAGTCCAAAACAATACAACCACTACTTTTTTTTTAATGATGTCTACAGTAAAAGCTGAAGAACACAGCCTGCAAGATTCTAACCACATGAACCATGACTTCCTATATTTACCTTGATAATCCTTATAAGTGTAATATTTACTGTAATGCAATTTGGAGCCACGATCATTTTGTAGTCTGTGACACCATATGTAAACTGGAAACTTCTAATTCTACCTGAATATGAAATGAAAATGCAGCTACTGTACGTTTATATTATATCATCTGATCACTTCTCTCAAAGTAAATTGAACCTTTCCTTTTTCATTTAAATAATGACAAAAACAATAGAAAAGTAAAATTTGTCTTTGAATATAAATGCCTCCTTTAATGGAATTTGGGAAATGACAAAAATATGTTGTTTCAGATAAGCTGGATGTTCGTGTGCATTTTAAATAATCAAGCAAAGACTCTAAAGTGCCATTGGTTGTCATGGAGACAGATGAACAGTCTGACTATGCATTGACATCTCTAAAAGTACCCCGGCCCATTGATTCAGCATTAACACATATTCTGAATCATTAGCTCTGTCTGTTCACAAAAAACGCAATTCCTTTTAGATGGAGCAATGTCCTAATGCTTTGCAATTACACTACATAATTAAGAATGAAATGCATTCTAAAGTACAACAGAATGTTAATGCAAATGTAAGTGATGTGATGGATTGGATATTAGCTACTGACTATTCCGTTAATATGATTAGATTCTGTGGAAGACCTGAGTAAAAGAGCACCTAATATGGACAGCTAGATAGGTGATTTAAAAACCAGATGAAAGTTTTAAATATACAAATTCCTGTTCAACATGTCTGAGGTTCTTTAGAGTATTTGACTAAAAATTGTGTGTAAAATATGCATTCCAAAAACTGCTATTGTAACTATGAATAGCAGCAGTGAAATTTAAAAGAAAACACTATTCAGGAGCATGTGTTAACATCTTAAATGGTTTTCAGACATTTAAGGAACAATGGTTGAAGAAACCAAGAGCAGTTTTCTAAGCATATTAAAGTAAATAATTGCATGTCTTTTGCTCCCACAGTGATTAATTATCTCCATTGTGGAGATTTCTTATTTTGGAATTATCTATAGACAAGAACCAGAAAAGAAAATGGGGAAAAAAAAAAAAAAAACATATACATTGTAGAACAAGTAGCTTATCAACATAAGGATGACAGAATTAGGCTACAAGGATGGAAAGTTCCATGCAGCTGGAATGGATGAGAGTGAAATGTTTGCTGTCATATTTTGCAGTGACTCTATACGCATCTATTCCATGGCCCTTGGTTACCAAGCAGAGCTTTAGCATTCTGTTCTTTCGACAGTAACATCAGCAGCATAAATATAGGGCACAAGAGCCAGTGTTTTGACAGTGACATTGTAATAAGAATTCATGACACAGCATGAAGAATAAAGAGGGGGTGACACAAACATGCACAAACATTTGTTCTGGAGAGATCACAGACCAAAGGTGCTGAAACTAGGGAATGTATCCTGGAAATTTTATTTTGTTGTTATTAATCTGCAAAATGCCTGGATATATTAAGTATTAATGAGTAATCGTTAATGTGCACCATATGGACCAGGACAGGAGACCCTGGAGCACTTAAATCATTAAACTTTGATCTCTCATATCACTTAGATCATTTAAATTTATGTTTTTAATTCCCCATAACTTCAAAAATATTTACTAAAATACTGATAATTTGAGTTTGTTTATTATGAGGTTGTTCTGCAATTGGACATAAATGAAAGAAATGCCATACTAATGTAATTATTCTACCTGTCTGTACATCCATTTGTCACTTTATTTATTCTGCATATGGTATACATTACACACACACGCAATGTCTACAACCTCTTGCCCTGAGCCAGATCGCAGCAGGCCAGTGCCTTGCCTGGCAGCACAGGGCTCAGGGCTGGAGAAGGAGGGGACACACCTAAGCAGGACTCGAACCCCAGACCCACCACACAGGAGGCCTCAGCCAAACCCAGTATGCCACCCCCCCACCTCAGTATATGCTGATTGTTTTTTATTCTTCTGACAATATTAAAACCATATCAGGATTATGTTCTGATACCCACAGAATATCATGACTTTGTGGATATTTTTAGTAAGTCTGAAGTTTCTGAAATCCCACCCCATCATCCTTGAGACGGTGCTATTGATCTTTTGCATGGAACTAGCCCACTGTGGGATAGACTGTCTCCACTTTCCCTGCCTGAGCAAAAGCTAAGGAGTTACACTAATACCTCCATTAGTGCTCTGAATGCATTCTCCAGAAATGGGGTGCTAAATGAAACACTATAAGAGGTCATTGAAACAGTATGTGTATATTACATAATTGGAGATATGTTTACTGTAATGGGTTCTTTTAACCTGAAATATACAAATAAGCACTGGGAAAACAATATGCAGGAAAGATGTTCAGGAAGAGCCAAACAAATGATTTCCAGTTTCTTTAATTTATTGTTTTATATACAAGGTGTTGGGATTGTGAAGTTTGCTGTTGATATCATGTGAGTCAGAGTTGTGCATGATGTATTTGGTTTAGGTTCCTCTGCACTCACTCACGCTCACAGTCTGGATCTTGAAAACTGCTCATGCTCAACAGAATACAAAATAAAGTACTGCATAGATTAGTTACACCTTTTGATGATAGCAAAAAAAAAAAAAAAAAAGTCACTTTTTTTTTGGTATATTTTTAGACATCCTAAGGTCCTTTGTCCTCTGATACCCCCATGTTACTCAACTCATTCTTTGTCCCCCTGGACCAATGGGAAACAGAAAGGAAATCAAGACGTTAAATTTATTTGTTTAAATTATGCTTTTCTCCAAAGTGACATACAACATAAGCTACTTTACTATAGTTTAACAATTTATACAGGTGGCTAATTTTACTGAAGCAACTTTAGGATAAGTACATTTCTCGAGGGTACTACAGCTGGAAGTGAGGTTCAAACCTGCAACCTTTTCAGGTCCAATGGCAGCAGCTCCAGTCACTATGCTACCAGCTGTCCCTATAGCTATCAGATAAGGACTATGTCTTGTCCTCTTTGTGGTCATTACTGCAGTCATTAAAACACCCTCATACGTTCCTCCACTAACCTCACTCTGTACCAATACGTTTCAGGCAATCAGCTTCCACTGTATCCTGAACTCCTGCTTTCAGTGACACAGCTGCAGTGGATGATTCGTATCAGAGGACTGAGGTAGTTTGACAGTCGGCTCATGCGAGCATCCAGAGTTTACTCACATCACAGATAGCACAGGTTGACTGACACTGTTGTACATTTTTGCACCAACCAAGTCAAAGGGCTTTGTTCTCGACAAAAAACATTAAACTCAAATTTCCGTATCAGAAGCTAAGCGCTAAATACATAGGTACCTTCAACAACTCAACCTGGTTGCCCCCTCACTCTTATGTTTCTCCTGTGTTCCTTGTGACTTCACTCAAACCTTTCAGGGCTTCCATCCTGCAAAACTGCTATTGTGGTACTTGGCTATACTGCCTTGTCAGCTTGGGAGAACAGAACTTCAAGGAGCAATCTTGCATGTCAGCAAATACCATCCTGAGCCCGTCTCTTCTTTCAGGCTTCCATTTCCACATGGGTCAGCTCGCAGCACGCCGCAGGGATTGTCTGCCCTCCCATCAGCATGTAGCTTGAGCTGCTCATAGAGGGAAAGGGGTAACAAAACCAGAAAAAAATGTGTCCCAACAAAAACAGGAGTGATCAGCACCACCACAAACACTTTGTATTAGTCCCTCGAGAAGAACTTGAAAAGGAAGCCAGTGGAGAGGACTGCTGTTGAATCTCATCCAGTGTTCTCATGCTTGCTAGGATACTAGGGTTCTGCTTCACTTTTGTGAAACCTAGTGATTTGAATGAATGAATGAATGAATGAATGAATGAAATTCGTTTCACTTGTAGCTGTATGTCTCATACATAAATACATACATATGAAATATACAGCATGTCATCACTGCTCAGTGGTGGGGTGGAGGAGGATTAAAACAAAGGAGAGCAGGTTCTTTCACTACAACAGGTTTTATTTAAAAGGGGGAAAAAAAAGCAGCAATCCGGAAATAGCTTTTGACATATTTTTCTAGACATTTTCATGGCAGTGACTCTGGATCAAAGTCACATGAAGATCAATCAGACGTTTTGGAGATTCTTCCAAACAGTTTGTGCAATATGTATATGTAACATGGATAGGCAGCACAGTAACATAGCGAGTATCAAAGTGATGCAAGAGAACATGAGTTAGATCCCCACTTAGTCTGTGTGAAGTTTGTGTGTTCTTCTCGTGTCTGCATGGCTTGCTCCTGGGTATTCTGGTTTCCCCCAAGAGTCCGAAGACATGCAATTCAGGTGAAATGAAGAGGCTAAATTGCCTGTAGCTGCAGCAATTGGTAAGTCAGTACTAATTCCATTCTGGGTAAAATTGTAAGGCAGGAAGGGGATTCAGTTGTAAAATCTCTGCTCCAGCCATACCTTCAAATGCCATGGCACGCGAAAGTAAAACAGCGAAGTCTAGGTTTTCCTGTAACAATGCAGCGTAAAACTAAGTATCAGTCATAGTATAAGTAATGCAAATATAAATACATAATTAAAACTACAAATCAGTGCTAAACTGGATAGGATAATATTTAATGTAACCCTGCAGGGGGCGGCACAGTGGCACTGTGGGTAGTTCTGCCACCTCACAGTTTGAATCCAATTCGGTCAGAGTTGAGTTTGCATGTTTTCTCCTATGTCTGCATGGGTTTCTTCCATGAGCTCTGGTTTCCTCCCACAGTCCAAAGACACGCAGTTCAGGTGGACTGGTCATGTAAAATTGCCCACGCCGTGTGAATGGGTTAATGTGTGTGACTACTCTGAATTTGGCTACTCTGCTCTGAGTGCGTGAGTGAGTGTATCACTCAGCCCTTCCAGTGTGAACACTCCAAAGCATTGCACCCAGTGGTTCCAGCATAGGCTCTGGATCACTACGGTCCTGACTAGGACAATCCGTTAGCAAAAGTGAGTGTGTCATCCTTTCAGGGAAATTCACACGCAACACATGGTGAAACTTGATAAACATGATACAATATAATAAGGCCTTCCCCATGCTGTCAGCTGTCTCCAGGTGCGAATAAGTCCTATGGTGCATGTAGGTGTAACTGTCATCCACTCCAATATGGGCCTGATAAGCAATGAATGAAATAGGTAAAGGTAAGTGCCATCCTCAGCTTGTAGCAACCGCTCCTGTGGGTGAGTACACATGTGGTTTACATTCACCTTTTTGAGCATATCTCTGGATTGGGAACACAGAATTTTGTCAAATCAAACCTATGCCACAATCAGAAGTTTCAGAGTTGTGAGGGACTGGCTTTACCTGCTGCTCCAACATGCCACCTAAACCTTTTCATTCTTTTTTTTTCTTTCAAATTTGAATATGTGTCTTCAAACTGGTGAAGGATATGCACACACATTATCTGAAACCACTTGTCCCATACAGGGTCATGGGGAGCCAGAGCCTAACCTGGCAACACAGCACATAGGCTATTTTTTGCGCAAACAAGGGTCCATTACTTTTCATGGCTTTCAATTGCTATATTACTTAAGAATAACTTCAGAATGACTAAAAATGGTGATAAACCACATTCTGCTCCAGGAATATCCATGACGCATTAAGTCTCAAGGATAACGATATTCCAACGTACAAGTACATCTGGGGATTGACCATGGTAACAATAGTTAACAATATAGAAGGGGCTTGCAGCTGAACCCCTTTTTAGAGCAATTTAAACATAGAAATGAGCACGGTATTTCAGCACCACCCTGAAGAGCTATGCAGCACCATTTGACAAATCTGTATTTATAATTCATCATATCTGCCAAGTAAATGTGTCAGGCCTCAGCTGAAGATGATTATGCAGTGCATTGAACTCATTTAGGCAGGTTGATGCAAATTCAGAACTGTGCTGCAGATAAACTGCAGACTTACTGTGAAGGACTGAATTTATTCTTCTGTTGGACTGATCATATGCTTGCACCATACCTTGTGGACCTCCCTACTACTTATACACTGCAGTTAAGTCATATTCAGAGTGTTTTTTTAACTGTGCAACATATTTGTGACCATTTAGAGGAAGTCCTCATTACCTATATATCAGTAGAGGGGGTGCAGTGGTGCAGCAGGCTTGGCTGGGTACTGCTGTGTAGTGGGTCTGAGGTTTGAGTCCTGCTTGGGGTGCCTTGCAATGAACTGGTGTGCCATCCTGGGTGTGTCCCCTCCCCCTCTAACTTTGCGCCCTGTATAGCCAGCTTAGGCTCTGGTTCTGTACGACCCTGCTTGGGACAAGTGGTTTCAGACAATGTGTGTGTCTGTATCAGTATATTCATTATGTACTGTATTGCAGCCATAATAATAATAATAATAATAATAATAATAATAATAATAATAATAATAATAGTTCAAGTACTCACCTGAAAATTTATTGAGTAAAATTTTTAGTGTTAGGTCAAAAAGCAACTCAGGTATGAAGTTACTTTGATTCAAATAAAGGTGCTTAGTACTCTGAACTGCTAACAATTTCAGCAGCTTAAATATGTAGTTTTAATTCATCAGCTACATAAATATTTGATAAATTTAAACTGTTGTGTCAATAAAAGCAAATACATGTAGTCCTCGACTGCCAGGACTAAAGCGAGGGGAAAAAAATTAGCCACTCCATTGATGGGCCATCAGCTTGGCATTGTGGTGCGGCTTGTTTGTTTCAGTGAACCTCAGAGCTATATTGTCTGGGGCCTTCAGCTTCTAGTGCAGTCAGAAATGTGTGCAGCGTGATCAGATACCGTTTATTGCACTGTGAAATGTACTCAATACAAATATCGAATTTGTAGTGGGGATTTAATTAGAAATTGTAACTGCTCTCTTGTCTGCTGTAAATGTGTCTTAAACCTTGTATTAAAAACAAGTTGGCTATTTTCCAACACGTGAAAAATCCTCAACAAAATTGTAGCAAGTCAAACAATCATTTCCAGCTGTTTTGTACTGCAATGTTGGCGATATTTGATGTTGTGAAATTCCAAGACAAAAAAAACCACAGAAAACACTAAGAGGAGCATTTCCAGCCTGTTATGGAAAGACAAGAAAATGAAGAGAGAAGTTTGTCTGTTTCCAAAATAGCCTTGATGTTTATTTTAATGTGGCTCTAAAATCAAGTCAAAATACAATTGTTCATTTCTCTATGAATTTGTCACTTCTTAGCGTGCTTTTTAAGGAAATGTTGCTGAACCAGAAATCCTGTTGCCATCCCAGGATTTTGAACTATTGTTGATGGAGGTCATTCACTGCTTTAGTTCTTATGGATGAGTATCACCACAGTTTATTAGGAACTATAATACACTATACATCACCTTATTAATAACCAAGTCATAATTTGAATTAAATAGCCTGAAAATGCTCATGGATTTCAAAGTACTACTTGCACATTCAAAAATGATTATGCCAAACATAGAAAAGCTCTGGAAAGCTTTTTAAGGGGGTCATTCATAGAAAATACTCCCAAGATGGCAAAAGTTCAAGCATCTTTTCCTGAAAGCACACATCTTAGTTTCATAGCATCTTACCGTAGAACGGCCCAAATCCTCAACACAGCCTCGTTTTGTTTGTAGAGCTTTGCAGGGCATAGGCCTGGACAGGCACATCTTTAAGGGGGCACCCTAGGTCACACCGTCGGAGGTTGCCCAGGGAATTCCCTGCTAAAAGGTTTGGAGATGGTGTTTGATCTGTTGCCTGGGCTCCCGGGGCTCTGCCTCTCTTCAACACCATCACGTCCTTTGAAGACTGCTGTGACAGGGATGTCTGCTTTCCTGCTTTCTAAATGAAAAAAGAAATGTTAATCCGGTGTACCAGATGTCAACAACTCGTCGGTGCTTTCTCCTGGCACTTTTTTATATAAGCAGCTCATTTCAGCCCGGGATCACAATTGCTGTGTAACCTATTTAAATGATGACTGCAACCAGGTAATTGAAGATCAAAGGTGAAATAAACAACAAAACTGCGGGAGATGAAGGGAACGTGAAAGGTGCTGCGGAAATAGAATGTAATCACGTGTCTGCATTGCCAAATGCCTGTCAAGTGGCTTCTGATGCATCATTTAAAAAAAAAAAAAAATAAAAAAAAATATTCAGTATGCTTTATAAAATAGTCTAGGCAGATTCTTTACACACAACGAATTTCCATTTCCCAGTTTCACCCACTGAAAGTGCGCACAGATTCCTTTGCTATTGCTTTGGAAAAAGCTAAGATAGAAACTAAGTTGTAAAGTGTAAATTGTGCACGCTCACCCTAAACCTGTATAAAAAAATAACATTTGTGCTACATGCACACAGACACATAAAAGCAGCTTTATTAATAACCAAGTAAAGACCACAGCTGAAAGCAAATCAATAATATCACAATGATAATACTTCTCCTCTTACATACCAAACACTAGGAATACAGCAGTCCTGATTCTGCTTTTTGCATTGGTATTCTTGCCTTAACACTGCATACAGTCTTACTGTGTATATTTAGATGCTCTACTGAACACACTGAGAAAATCAGTTTCTCTCATTTTCAGAAACTATTTGTCCTGGCTAAGGAAGGGGCAGTCCGGAGCCTTTTCAGTTCAACAGAAACACAGGTCTTTGTACTGTCGAACGAAACCAGAGTACCCGGAGGAAACCCACATAGACGCTGGGAGAACATATCAATTCGACATAAACTGAACAAGATTTCAACTTAGGCCTGAACAGCCTTGGGACTGTGGGGTGGCAGTACTACCCTTACTGAGAAACTGATACAGGGAAATTATAGTCAGAAGTACAGGTGGTCCCCGATTTACGATGAGGTTATGTTCTGCGACACCCATCATTAGTTGAAAATATTGTAAATTGAAAATGCATTTAATTCACCTAATACACACCTCTGCGTGACAGACCGGGAGACGTGGATCACTGCTGCTGGCCAGCATCGCAACGGAGTATAGCTCCACATCTCACCTGCCCGGGAAAAAAATCAAAACTCAGAATTTGAAGTATGGTTTCTATTGAATGTCTGTTGTCGGCTCACCATCGTGAAGTTGAAAAAATTGTAAGTCGAACCATCATAAATTGGAGACCAGCTGTACTATAACTCATGTGTTAAATGTATCTGTTTCAATTAATGCTCTGATCCGCATTGTGTCATTTAAGGTCTTATGATGCTGAAGTACATGCAATTTTTTCTTGTTTTTGTTGTCAGCTTACTGGAGAAATTCAGGTAGTGTTTTGGTCAATGAGTGCTACAGCAGGGCCCCTTCTGGGACTTGAACCAAACCATTCAGAGGTCAGTAACTACAGTAACACCTGAACCTTTATATTTAGCTGATCCAGTGAAAGAGAGAGTGAGATGCCAGCTGCACTATGTAATTAAATTGTTCCACTTGTAGGAAACTTGCTATTAATTGCAATGAATGTGCTCTTCAAGTGATACTTCATGTTGTCAACCGTGCAACTCATGGTTGATCCGTGTTTTTTTAGGCATACAGATGTCAGTTTTATTCATTCATATACCTTAGCAGTCATTTTTTCCCATTCATTACAAAAGCAGGTCACATTTTGTTTATATGCTCTGTGGTCTTGTGAGATTGCGGTACTCAAATTAGGTGAAGGGTTTTGTCGGCTTAGGTATCACACCCATCAAACAATTAGCAAAACACTGAAGTTAGCAAATTAATCTTCTAGCGTTCCATTTCAGAAAACACACAAAAAAAGAAGTTAATTATTTCTCTAATAGTTTCTAGCACATTTCAATGGGTTGGCCTCCAATTCAGGTCAGTAATTAAAGGTCAGTCTTTATTTATTTATTTATTTATTTATTTTTAAATTTGTGCTGTGTATCAAGACAACCAATAGATTTGTTTTTCTCTTTTTTTTCCCCACAGATACAAGCTTTGTTTTTGTGAAAAATACATTGCAAATCCACTTAATTCCACAAGGCTGTTAATGCCATATAGGATCTGAGGCATCGGATACAATGGTTGTCTTGACCGAAAAGATGAAAACCCTTAGGTCTTTTGACATTGATACTGGCTGTAAATTGTTGTTGTTGTTGTTGGTGGTGGTGGTGTTGGTGTTGTTGTTAGGCAGAACAATGACATGTCATACAGCACTGTCGGTTTATAGAACCTGGATTGTTTGGACCAGTTCAAACATCTTAAGTTATGTGGACTTTGCATGTTCTCCCCTTGCATCCATGGCTTTTCTGTGGGTGCTCCAGTTTCCTTTCACAATCCATAGGTCAACTGGACAGGTTGTGAACTCTGTAAAAAATATGAAAATATTTCTGAAAAGCAGGCTGTGGTTGGCAATACTTCAACCAAATAAGTTATTTATAAATGGTAACATATAATTAGCCTAAAGATACATGTGGATGAAAAGTATAATTCTGAAGCTAATCTATGTGTGGTCATCTATGTGTGTGGGAACTGTTGCACCCCTACTATTATTTCAGTTTTGTTTTCCTTTAAAATATCCATGTGTGCATGTTGCAATATCAGTGGTAATTTTGCATTTCTGCTGCCATTAGGATAGTTCAAAACTTTTTTCTATTATAACCTGAAGCTTAACTATAAAGTCTTTACACAATCAAAGCCATGAAGTTATTGCTCATAATTTTTTTGTCTCAAAGTTATGTGATTATTACAGAAAAGTAAAAAATTGATTTGTAAATTTTGATAAGCACATTCAATGCTTTAATTATCCAGAGGCTTGTCTATTTAAATTAAAGTGGAAATTTTTTACCTCGCGTAGTTAGGGAATTCATTACTTTCAGTGGTTTCTAATTGGCTGTGCAGGAATGGAAATGCACCATCAGGGGACTAACATGTCAGGATTTGCTAAGTCATTATTACTGAACTTTTTTTTCAACTTTCAAGGGAACAAAATTCATATCAAGGGATTATTTATTTCTTTTTGAATTATGAGATTGTCTTTTGATTGTCTTTTTTCCCCTCTTTTCTCTTAAATTCTTTCTCCTGAGAGTATTCCGACCCATGTGATAAAAGAAAAGCTCAATGTTTTTTTTTTTCAGTTCACATTTTAAATGGGTGATAACGTCTCCCTGTCTATTCCCTCAGCAATTTGTAAACTAGATTACCTCGAGGCTGTGGCCTCACATTATGAAAAGCATCCAAATTCACAGTTCTTACTGGTCCCCTTCATCAGTAGCACAAAACATTTAGAGCTATATTTTTGCCATGATAGAATCACATTTGAAAAAATTATACTTTTAAGGGGTTTTTTTTTGTGCTAAGTAAGGGAATCTTCTTATAACTGCAGCAATGTTGTCACTTTCGCAAAGCTGATACAGGACAAAAGGCACAAATAAGTGCCACAAATATGTGTGCCATTAAATAACTTGAGGAGCAATATTCTGTGTCAAAATTATTCACTTGCTTCATAGCCACAGTGAGAAATTTTTATAGATCTGCATTTGCTGCTCGAACCACATTTATCCTTTAATTGTACATTTAAGTAAGACAAAAAAACAGCACCATCTTGTTCAGATTACACATGATAGCTGTCAGATGGGGTGATACTGTACAACAGGTAGCACTAGTGGCCTGACAGCTCCTGTTCTCAGTATAGGTTCAAAATCAGATTGATCTGTGTGGAGATTTTATGTTCTAAATGTGTTCATGTGTGTTTCCTCTGGGTGCTCCGATTTCCTTCCTCCGCAATGTCTGATACTTGTGGGCACCCACATGCATGCGCATGTGTGTGTGTGTGTGTGTGTGTGTGTGTGTGTGTGTGTAATTACTCTGCAATGATCTTGTGTTCTGTACACATTTTACCCTGCCTCATGCCCTTTTTTTTCCAGGATAGGCTCTAGACCACTATGACCCTGCAATGGTGACAATGCAAATATAATTTTACAAAATACCACTTCAGTCCAGTCCAATTAGAAATATATTATTGAACAAATAAACAGCTATACATTCTCACTTAGGAGCACTAAACAGCTGGTGACACCAGTTTGGGTTTTCTTCATGATCCACTGTATTTTCACAATGACAGGAAAGAAAAGGAGACCTGCTGTGATGTTGACAGGCACATGGGAGCCACAGGCAGTGACACCTGGTTCATCCTTCTCCAAAACTGGAGCCATCAAGTCACAAATTTCTCCAGTGACCTGTCGGTTGAGCGTAGCTTGTGCAGACATTCCTTTTCGCAAAGGTCTAGAGAAGATATTTTCCATTTTTAAATTCTCACCAGACACCGCCAACCTATATAGTGTAAAAAATGTAATCCATAGTCTTTGTGTTTATGAACTTCTTTCACCATATTGACCAAATAAAATACATACACATACACATACACACACACACGGCAAGCCAGAGCCTAACCCAGCAACACAGGGTGCAAGGCTGGAGGAGATGAGGGCACACCCAGGACGGGACAGCAGTCCGTTGCAAGGCACCCCCAAGCAGGACTCGAACCCCAGACCCACCAGAGAGCAAGCCCCAGCCAAACCTGCTGTACCACCGCATCCCCTCGTTCCAGATAAAACACAAAGGTTTCATTTAAATACGTAAAGGGAAGCGGTATCTCTATGACTGTGATCCCAAGATATTATATTCCCCAGCAATTTAATCAAAACTCTTCTGCTATTCATCTGCACTGCTTGTTTTTAAGTTCCAAAAATATATAAAACACCCTGTATGATTAGGTGTAACCAGTTTTTTTCTTTTAGTGCTCCATGATCATGTAAACACGATCCTTTAGGCCTGAAAAAAAACACTAGCAATGAGTGCCAAAAATGGTTGGCATACTGTAAATTACATGTTGTTGTTGTGGTAAGGATTTCCGTCACGCTATGCCAATAAGGATGCCTGAATTTTCACCTTTGAAACTTGTGGCTATGGTTACCATGGTAATTTGAGAAAAATGTCAAGTGTTAAAGCTGCTATATTTGGCTATTCGGAAGTTACATGCAATCTGAGATCTGCAATATACTATGTATTTATTGCTGTCACTGCAGTTCTGAGCATTTGAGGGAGTAATCATATTAAAAAAATTAATGCATATAATAATTTATTCATTGCACTCCATGATGTAGGTAAAATATATTATCTATGACTTACAACTGACGTATTTGCAGTGATGAGGGATTTACAGTATTCCTACAGTTCAAGGTGTTGTGGATGTTTTCCCTTTTGTAGCTATGTTAACAAAGGCCAATGTCAAAAATATGGTAAAGAAAGAAAGTTTCAGTCTAAAGAAAAAAGCTATTGTTTAAACTAAGCAAGTTTCCATCTAATTAATGTATTAATTAAAATATGCAATATATTTATTCATCTTTCATATATCAGAACTAGGCTTTCCTACCATATCCTGCACCTGACACAGTTTGGTTTAAACTCATTTTCAGCAAGAGTGCTCGAGAACCATTAATGCAAAACAAAAGATGCACATAATTATGGCCAGCAAGAACAAAAAATATTTTGCTTGATACATTAACAAAGAATTGGGTTTATCCAAAAGCATCAAAGAGTTGAATAGCTTGAATCCTGTTAGCTCTATTGAGTGTTCATTGAAAACAGAGTGCTGCTTGAAAGTATGTGAACCCTACAAAGATGGCTATTGTTCTTCTGTAAAATATTAAAATAAACTTATAAAAGTTTAAATCATCATTCTTCAGGTTATCAAAGGAGTTAATTAATATGATTTACAAACCTAATTCTACTTTATATTTATCTGAACCTTTGTGCCAAAGCAATTTATAATGTTAATCTACTTAGAATTACCCATCTGTACAGTAGGGTTTCTTTTTTTGACTGGAGCAATTTTATGGTACCATTGCTCAAGGGTACTACAGGCAAAGGTGAGATTGCAACCCATTGCCTTTGGGTCCAAAGGCAGCAGCTTGAACCATTACACTGTCAACTGTTGACACATTGTAAAAAATAAAACTTCAGGTTCACTTATTTTTGCACCAGTACTATGTTTTTCTACAACACACATGATTTCCTCTAAGCCAACATATAGAACTGAGTTTTACACACCTATCATGTCAAATGAGAAAGACTGATTCTGAGTAAACAACAATTTTGTGGTAGAACTTAGGGACACAATGGGGTTCACCAACTTTCAAGCTGCACTGCACATGACTGCAGAAATCCAAATAATAAAAGAGTACAGATCCTGTCAGCTGTACCAAACAGAAACAGGGAGCACACATAGGAAGGATAAGAAATTATGAAAGGGAATCCAAGTTAAAAAGTTACAGAAGAGGAAATGACAACGCTGACAATCCTCAGCGAGGTCTCAGTAAACACCTCTAGAGACAAATTTTGTGCCAACACAGGGCCAGTGGAGTCCCCAGCTCAGCTGTGCTCTGCCAACACAAGAGACAGACGCGGCATTCTCAATTGCAGGTGCTTTATTGTAGGGAGATCCAGAAGAATAGTCAGGGACAGTCGGGGTTTGTTCGATCCATAATTGGCGTACTGGAGGAGCGTTTAAGAAGCAAGGTCGAGGACAGGAACACGGGTCAGGAAGCCGAGGGAGACGTCAAAGGCGGAAACTTGGATAAGGGAGTGGGGAAAGCACAGCGAGGTAAGCACAGAGCGCGAGGCAATGAGAGCGGTGGCTCGTATGAGGTTCCGCAATCAGCCCTGGTCTGGTTGCGCCCTTTATACTCGCGTGCTTTGAGTGCTTGCAGGTGCAGCAGCAGGCGTGACATGTACCTTTGGTGAGCAGAATTATGTGTATCAGAACATCATACACACAGTGAGTAATAAATGATGCTCCCTGCCTCTAAATGGTACTTTTTTAACACATCAGTTACAATGATATCTGTGCTCTTACAGTTGGCTTTCAACTGACGTGCAAAATGTGAAAACTGTAGCACTTTTTCTGTAGTGTTGATGAACTGTTCCGGAAGTCAAGGCCAATATGATGATACTTATGTTCTTGACAAGAACTGGACCGCACAGAAGATGACCCCAAAGATCTGTCTTCATGTCAGCAGGAGGCGATGATGTCAGCAATGTCCTGTAGAGGAGATATTCTCCAAACCTGTTGAGACATGGAAACCTTGATTTTAGTGTTACAAATGTCCTCCCCACTAATGACCTGCCATGCCTCAGAACAGCAGTGCAATGCTCCTCTGCATGGAACTGCTGGTCCTGCACTGGTGCCTAAAGCCAGGTTACAAGGGTATTTGGGAGCTAGAAGTTGGGATCATGAACCGCTTCATTGTTTAAGGGTTACACCATTCCTCATATTAACACTTTACTTCAGACTTTTGAAGAAAGAAAATACACCTAGAAATGCAATGAAGTGAATTGTTTTTCACTTCAAGAAGTCATCACTACAACGGATATATAGAATCTCCAAAAACTCATGAAGAATACTCAGTTTTTGGACAATGTATGTGCTGAACTATTATGATAATTATTATTAGTTTACACGCAGGATCTTCTAAAAGCCATCCCGTTGCTGTCAAACTACAGTATCTGTCCTAAAAATACCCTGCAGTACATTACCAGTTAAGGCTGGTTTCCACAGGTAGTAGCAGATTGTAACAATTTCTCATGAAAATTGCTTTCCACCTACTCAATATCCACGACACACCCACTTGAGAAGCACCACACCTCCACTGGCTTTGGGTTGTTATGAAAATCTACTCACCTAAGCACTCTCCAGATGTTGCACTAGCATATGCTGAAACTTAGGCATCAGAAACCTTCAATTTTGTATTCGTTGCTTCTGCACCCTTTTCCTTTACCATGCTGGAGCACATGTACCTGACCAGCTACACATGGATGTCACACCTCAGAGTGTATTTCCTTATGGGCAGGGACATGGTATCTTGGTGCTCCAAAATCAAACCAGTCAGTTGCCTCAGTCACGGTGGAGCCGTTTCAATTGCAGTATGAAAAGGAAAGGATGAGAGGAAAACTTGAATCGGAGATTTGCTAGTTAGCCCTTCCATGCCAGACTCACTATTGCTTAGTGTAGTTCTAAGTACAATAAAAATGCACACTACAGCCCACTAAAATGTATATCAATGTAGCTTGAGAATAACCATTCTTATTTAAGCTAGTTCAGATCAAAGATATATTACTATTAATCTGTTATTGGTTTTACGTTAATGTATGGTTGTAAGTCACCTTGGACACGTCTAAATACCGCTACTACTACTGTACCATTAGTTCTACTACCACTTAAAATAGCATTATTATTATTATTATTATTATTAGTAGTAGTAGTAGTAGTAGTAGTAGTAGTAGTGTATTTGCAACATCTTCTAAAAGCCATAATCGCCATCATTGTCATCATCATCATCATCATGTCCTCGCACCAAGGTGTGCTTGTTACATTGTGCCTTTCACAACTAGTTTACTATTATATGTAACACCAATTCCAGAAGTAGCATTAGAAGCAGTGCAAAATTCAAACAATATAGCATGCATCACTAAATAGATCATTTTTTTTTTTTATTCATTCATTCATTCATTCATTCATTATGACATATTTCCCATTTTACTTGGTGGCGGGGCAGGGGTGGTTTGGCTGGGTCCTGCTCTCTGGTGGGTTTGGGGTTTGAGTCCCACCTGAGTGTGTCCCACCTCTCCCCCAGACCTGCACCCTATGTTGCCGGGTTAGGCTCCGGCTCATCATGACCCTGCTTGGGGCAAGCAGTTTCAGTCAATGTGTATGTGTGTACTTGGCGGCACAAAGGTAAAATTTATGAAGGGTTTCCATCTAACAGTGGATATTATATTAATTTTGAAAACTAAGACTGTATCAGGAAGTAATCAGGGGGTGCATCCAAAACTGAGGAATTTTCTCTATGAATATACAGAGCTCAATAAGCTAGTGGGAATTCAGTGCAACAACTAGCATAATGGTTAGAGCTCCAACTGTTGGACTCAGAAGTCACACGTTGAAATCTTATCTCCAGCTCTAGTACCCCTGAGTGAGGTGATTACCCTAAATGGCTCCAGTAAAATTAACCAGCTGTATTAATGGGTAAATAACTGTAAATAACTTAACATTGTAAGATGCTTTGCAGAAAAGGGTCAGCTAAATGAATAAATGTAAGAATCCATAGCTAAATTACTTTCCTCCCTATCTCCTGCATCACAAAATTTGACAATCCTGTCAGGTAATGAAAAATGACTGCCACTTTGACTAGGTGATTTATCCAAAGTGATCTCAGTCAACCCATCTTCGTTGGGGAGAAGAAGAAAAATATGTCTGTATTCCAATTAGGGCCCAAAAACTATGGTATGTGTCCTTCAGGAGAAATTCTTTAATATCACTGAAATTATTAAATCTGCGTGATAAATGAATACATTTTATGGCTAACTAATATTCCATAAAGGCACACAGACTGAATTAAATAGCTTTTGCAGAAGGATACATAAATTAATGTGTGCTGTCTTTTGAATTAACGTTAACTGTGGGTCAAAGCGCTGATTCCCTTATACAAGCAATTGTACTGAATTTCATTTATGCCAACCTTAAAACCACATATTTTAATGTTCATAAAAATAATGTAAATGTGCATGACAAAAGTTAACTTCTGACATATTTGCCAGAGTGCACAAGAAAGAAAAGAGTAATGTTTGTTCTGAATTAATTTGCATATGATTCCCTCTGCAATGATGCATTAAAGTTATATAAAATATGCTTGGTCAAAAAAGGCCACAGTAACATGAAAAATATTCACTGACACAAATTAATCAAAATCAGGGGAACATGTCTGCATTTTTTAAAACACCTCTCCATATCATTGCCTTGTAATCATGTGTAACTATTTTACAGCCTAACCTACTGCAGCATGGAACACATTGCTTAAAGCCATAATTCCCGCTCTTGCGGTACAACTCTTGGTCAGGCTATCTTAACCTGAACAGACAAAATAAAAAATTTCCACCTTGTGTACTGTGAAACCTGCCAGATGCTTAGTACACAAACAAGACATGGTAAGCTACCTTGGGAAAAAAGTTAACTAAATGAACTAAATAACTGATAATATAACAAATTACACAAAATGTCTATATGTATGACCATTTTTTTTCAACATTAATGGTTCCCCGAAAAGCTTTTAACAGCATTCTTCCAAACCTTACTATGAATTATTTCCAGCTAGCATGCAAACTATATATAAAATCCCAAGGATACAATGCAAATGATTTCCATCATATTGCACTGCCCTCTATGGGTATGCTCTCTCTCTCTCGCTCTCTCTCTCTCTCTCTCTCTCTCTCTCTCCCCCTAACACATACATGCACACACACAGGAACACACACAAAGGAAAAACCAAACGCATACACCTAAATAGCGAGTGTCTCATATGCTGCTGCATAGGCCTATGTTTTTGTTTCTTGAAACTCTCCATGACATTAATGGTATCGTATGTTCAAAAATAGCACGAGCTGCTGTCCTCATGCGCGGAACTGCATTTGTTCATTAAGCCATTCAGCAGAAGAACCATGTGCCAAGTTCAACTTGGCAACCCACCTAAAACGTCGCAGCGACAACTGGACTTGTGCAACAATGTTTCCATCAATTGCAATGTTTTATAATAATGCTTCGCAAAGTGCGTCCGTGTGAATGCTGTAATGCATCATATATTTCAGCGCAGTATCAGTCAGATTAATTGTTGCCCGGGACGGGAAATAACGGTATTTGAGCGCGTGCACAAGCATCGCCAGCCATAGCGCTGCGAAGACACCGGGGGATGCGCTCTGCGCCCGAACCGTTTCTCCTTTCGGAAAGAAGGGGTTTCTTCGTCTCTTCCTTCCTCTGCTTTTGGTGGTGACACGAGCGTTTATAGCGCATGCGGCTATTTGACTGGTAAAACTCCGTTTCATTTCTATTTTCTTTTTTTTTTAATTTCTATATATTTCCTACGTGAGAAGCGTCCTCGCTGCTGTGCCGGGCTAGGCTGTGAATGAGGCAGGCAGTTCCGTGTGCGGTGGACACGACAGAGCCCTCCGAAGCTGGAGGAGGCTGGAAGCTGGGAGTGGAAGCCCAACGTGGGGGAAAATAATAAGAAAAATAATAATAATAATTTTAAAAAAACTGCACTTTTTAAGGATTTCGGAGCGCAGAAAACGACACCTAAAGAGCAAACCATGATGATCATGGAAGAGAGGCGCTCCGCTTGGCATGGTGTGGTAAAAAGCAAGTTCATCCTGGTAAGAAATCATCATTCTCGTTCGTTCTGATCTCCAATTAAAATCATTTATTGTCATCATTATTAGTCTATTAATTTGTTATTGCAATCACCCCGAAAAGATATTTTGTGATCTTGGCCCTTAATGTATGGTGTCATGGAGTGGGGAGGATAAGAAAGGACTCATTCATCCTAGTCGGACATGTGTGGTAATGTCAAATGTGTGTGTTCCAGGGAGGGATGTCACACACACACACGCGCGCGCGCGCGCGCGCACGCACACGCACGCACAAACACAGGCTCAATAACTTGGGTTTAGATTTTTGAAAGTGTGTTTATCCAAAGGAATCGTGATTCCCAGACTCACCTGGACAAACGGCGAACTAATTACCAGTTATGATGAAGACAAGATGGGACGTGGGCTGAGTGAGAGTTGAGCCAGAAAGAGACTCTCTCCTACAGAGTTTGTTAACATTATGGGGCATTAATAACGGTGTCAGGGTTTGGTGTGCGTAATACCGGCGTCGTCTGTAGCGAAAGATGCGCATCGCGTTGGATGGAGACTGCAGGAGAAGGTTTCTGGATTGGAAACGGACTCCTTTGGATGTGGGATAAAGGATGAGTGAGAGAGAGAGAGAAAGTGTGAAGGGACACACACGCACACATTTCAACATACATGGCATAATATGCAAATAGAGAATTCTTCGTCATAAGCGGAACATACTTAATGGCTTAATTTTATATATATATATATATATATCCCATCGGTAGCAAATGGTTGGTATGAGATCGATGACGTAGTTCGCGTTTTAATCAACTCAGTGCGTATGTATTTACTCGCTTATATTTATATATTTGCTGTGGTACTTTATTTATTTATTTATTTATTTCCCGAAGGATGTGTTGGGGGGGGGGGGGGGGGGGGGGGGGGTGTTGGGGGCGGGGGGTGTGTGTGTGGGGGGAGGCTGTGACCAGCATTTCCCGTCCTGCGAGGCTGGCCGCTCAACATTCCCCATGATGAACGAACGCGCCGGTCTGCGCTCCGTTCCTATTTGAATATATTGCGATATTTTAGGAGGAGACCGTGTTGACATATCGGAGTTGCGATACTGTTCTCAAGTCGTCGGATATGCAGGGTGAGTACTGGAGATATTTGGAGAATTAAATAGTCTCTTTTTTTTGCAATTGTCCTTTGGGGTTTTTCGTGTTGAATCTCCTGTTGAAGAACAATGTTCCTCTTTTTCGAGGCATAAGCAGCCTTGAACGCCCCTTTATAGACGACGTGTTTGAATATACCCAGTCTCACGTTTTTTTTTTTTTTTTATACTGAATTTATTCTTTTTTGAGGTTTATGGCAACGCTAAAGGCGTAAACGAATGAACCAAGTGCGCATTTGTGCTAAGTTATTATTAATGCAAATATTACATAAATAGCTGTGTGGTGTCATGTCAGACTGCCTCGTTTGCACTTGGTTTATTGCTCTGCCCTCTACTATACTGGGCATTCACCGTATTCATGTTCGTTTCTCATCGTGCTTATTACATTTTTCTAATGAAAAGCACTGCTGTGTTAACATACATTACATAGATTCGTTACACATACATGAAGGCGCTGGAGATCTCGAGGTACATGTGTCAGCTGGACTGCCAGAGATTCATATTTCTTTAGAGAACGAGATGCTGAAGAATAAAAGAGTCGTGACTTGCTATTACACATTTGGAAGAGACATTTTCCCACTTGTTTAATTCTCAAATGTACCAGACAGATCAGCAAAACCAAACTGCATTGTTTGCTTCCAGTGGTTGCCTTAGTTACATCTAATATCTCCAATTAAGAAAATCAAAAAACACAGATCTCACTTTACTTTTTCACTGACCCTTTGTATGTGGTGAATTCAGATATGTGTTTGTGGATTGTTTCTTAAACAGAACATGTCTCCGTTTCCCCCTAGATGAAACTACATATTGCTGCTGCACAAATTTAGCTGTCCTTTTTGGTGAAAATGCATATCTGGATATTGAAAAGCATCCTGTTTGTTGCTGCATCTCTGAGCTCCGTACAGATGTATGACAGTTATGGAGAGATTTGTAGAAATCTTTGTTCCTGTGAAGAGAAGGAAGGGATTCTGACTGTGAGCTGTGAGAACAGAGGGATTGTCAGACTATCTGAAATAAGTCCAGTGCATTTCCCAATGTATCATCTTTTACTGACGGGAAATCTCTTGAAGAGACTTTCTGCTAATGATTTTGTCAATTACACTGGGGTAACAATTTTGCATTTAGGAAACAATGACATCTCAGAAGTTGAAGCAGGGGCATTCAATGGACTTCAAGGATTAAGGAGATTGCATCTCAATAACAACAAAATAGATGTCCTGAGGGATGATACTTTTGTTGGTCTCGAGAGTTTGGAATATCTGCAAATTGACTACAACTATATCACCAATATAGAACCAAATGCATTGAACAGACTGAATCATTTAGAGGTACTGATTCTGAATGACAACTTGTTGTCTTCTCTGCCTACCAACATTTTCCGACATGTCCCCTTGACTCACCTTGACTTAAGGGGGAACCGGCTAAAAATGTTTCCTTACATTGGCCTTTTGGAACACATGGACAAAGTTGTGGAATTACAGTTGGAGGAGAATCCATGGAATTGTTCCTGTGAGCTCATTGCCCTGAAAGCCTGGCTGGAGAGCATTGCTTACACTGCTTTAGTGGGGGAGGTCGTGTGCGAAACACCTTTTCGACTGCACGGGAGAGACCTTGATGAGGTTTCTAAGCAGGAGCTGTGTCCCAGAAGAGCCATCTCCGAGTATGATGTGCGTCCACAACCACCCCTCAGCACGACTGGATACTTCCAAACCACTCCGGCTGCTGCGACAGCATCAGCCACCTCATCTGCAGTTCTACGGTCCTCATCGAGGCCAACAAAGGGCACACGGCAATCCAGCAAATCAAGGTCGAAACCCACCTCTCGCATCCCCTACAACTATGGTCCAATAATTGCTTACCAGACCAAATCTCCAGTGCCTTTGGACTGCCCAACTGCCTGCACCTGCAATTTACAAATATCTGATCTAGGATTGAATGTTAACTGCCAGGAGAGAAAGATTGAGAGCATCTCTGATTTAAAGCCAAAACCTTACAACCCAAAAAAGATGTATCTTACAGGGAACTACATCCCTGTTGTACGCAGATCTGATTTCATAGAAGCCACTGGATTAGATTTGCTTCACCTTGGAAACAATCGGATAGCCCTCATACATGACAGAGCCTTTGGGGATTTAACAAACTTGCGTAGGCTGTACTTGAATGGCAATTTAATTGAGCGCCTCACAGCAGAAATGTTTTACGGACTGCGGAGTCTGCAGTACTTGTATTTAGAATACAATGTGATCAGAGAAATTGTGTCAGGTACCTTTCAGTATGTACCAAATCTCCAACTGCTTTTTCTCAACAACAATGTTCTGAAAACCTTACCTGCAAATATCTTTTCCGGGTTGGCGTTAGCCAGACTTAATCTCCGCAGTAATCATTTCCAGAATCTGCCTGTAAGTGGTGTGTTAGATCAGTTAAAATCACTGGTACAAATAGATCTGTATGAGAACCCATGGGACTGCTCATGTGACGCGTTAGGTATGAAGATCTGGCTGGAGCAGCTCAACACGGGCACAGTTGTAAATGACGTGATATGTGGATCTCCAAAGCGGCTGTCTGGGCAGGATATGCGAGCTATCAAATCAGAACTCCTTTGTCCCGATTACTCTGATGTTATTGTCTCAACTGTGGCTCCAACTGAAGAATCTTTTCCAGGCAGTGCCACTACTGCAGAAGGTTCCCTGCGATACAACACACCCTCAAGCACAGTCCCTCTTTCTGTTCTGATCCTAAGTCTCCTTTTGGTCTTCATAATGTCTGTTTTTGTTGCCGCAGGCCTGTTTGTGCTTGTGATGAAAAGACGCAAAAAGGCTCAGAATGACCGGACCAGCAACAATAACTCTGACGTGAGCTCCTATAACCTGCAGTACAGTCTGTATAGTAACAGGTCTGTTCCGAAAGTTAAAAACCCTGCTGGGCACGTATACGAATATATTCCACATCCAATGGGTCACATGTGCAAAAATCCCATTTACAGATCCAGAGAAGGCAATGCCGTGGAGGATTATAGAGACTTACACGAGCTGAAGGTGACGTACAAAAATAACACTGATGAAGACAGGGACAGTGATCTAAGAAGTACCACCTACAGTGTGAGTACCATAGAACCACGAGAGGACCCCTCCCCTGTGCAAGACGCTGATCATTTCTTCAGAGGCATTCTCGAGCCAGACAAAAAGTCACCTTCCGGAAACACTTTTGAGTACAAGTACAGCGGCCCTGCGTCATACATTTACACACCAACCTATGACGTGAGGCGACAATTCTTGCACCCAGAAAGGATACCAGAGACAGTTCTGTATGGTACAGCACCAAGTACTGTGTATGTTGAGCCCAACAGAAATAAATATCTGGAACTAAAAGCGAAACTTCAAGTGGAGCCGGACTACCTCGAAGTTCTTGAGAAACAAACAACATTCAGCCAGTTTTAAACTACTGTATATATTATATAGTATTTTCCCTTAACATATGCTTCAAGCTGGAGTGTGCCTTGGCACAAAATAACTGTCTTTAAAGATCAGTAAATGGGTGTGCCGGACTGTATAATTAGAACTATTTTTTAAAATTACATTGCAGACATTAATTGCTCTACAAATTATACTTGAGGAATATGTGGGTTATGATCCACAAATGGTAATACATTTTTTATTATGATTTTTAAAAGAGGTGTGAAATTAAATACAAAATATTGTATATGTACAGGTAATTTTGCCCAAATGCATTGTAAGGAATATAACCACATATATTGTGAAATCACATGTTTATCATTCAGTTTGTTCTTTATTTTTATTTTTTTTTTTTCAGTAAACATGGAATAACGAGTACATTTTACTGTGCAGGACTTTGGGGTTGTAATCTGTAAGTAACTAAGTATTGGTAACCCTTTACAATCAGCCATGTACCAGCAACATTTGGACTTTTCACTGATGTTACCTGGTTCATACTTCACAATCCTTTGTAAAATTTTGGTTTGTATTTTCAGATAATTTACTATAGCTTGCATAGTCAATGTGACTTTATTTAAAGTTGGCACACCCTGATGTCGAAGAAAATTTATTCCATCAATAAAATGTCTTCTGGTATGCGCACAGCACTTTTTGCAAATAGGGGGCCCAAGGAGTCTTCTTTTCACCAAAACACTGGAAAATTATAATATTACAAATTAATTTGTGTATTAACTGGTATTTTTTTCATTATTTTAAATTCCTAAAAAATAAGGGAAAAATTGTGGTGAATAATACTTACATTTTGTCATTTTATCCATTTTTATATGGGCAGTGAGGTTTTTTCAAAAAAAAAAAAAAATTAAATTAATGAATTAATTCATTAAATTAGTTAATTAATTAAAATGTTCTTTTATTACTGTTTTTGTGTTTCTTCCATTATTTAAACCAAAATATGGCAGTGGCTAGTTATTGTAATATTCTTGGGTAAAGGTTGGTGTTCAGTTTAATTTCAGCAATTATTTCTCATGTATATGTTTTTTTTTTCCCTAGGAAAGGGATAAAAATTTTTGGTTCATTATGTAAACATAGCACATTACATATACTTTTAACATATCAGTTGAACGTATAATTTCCCAAATCATTTAGTGGTATGGAGTCAAAAAGACATCTTGAAATTTCTGCAGGACTGTTTTGAAAATGCCTTGGTTACACAACTTATATTCTGTGGTAACTGTGAGTCTTTTTTTTTTTTTAATATACTGTATTACTATGCATCTGTATTTGGCAACAATAGGGACTCTCACTCCCCCAGTTTTTCATCATCTGTCCATCAGTGAAGTAGGAATGTATGATGTGGTTAAGAGCAACCAGCATGGTGAAATTCACAGTGGAATTTGTGCTTGGCAACTACCAACTGTGACCGTCACGCCCGGAAACACAAAAGTGCAAATTTTGTTATAATAAACATCACAAAACTAGATTAGGTTTCAGTGAGATTCTTCTTCAAAGGAACTGCATGTTTTGAAATGATTACTTTTTAATTCTTTTGAAATTCATATTTGACACTGTATAAGCACTCACCTGTTGAAAATTATGTCAAAAGTTGGTCTTCTATCTTTGTCTTTGTATGTGTGTGCACCTGTAGTTCGGTTTGAATTACTAAATTAACATTTTCTTAGCTGTTTGGTTATCTTATCTGTTTAATGCCACACTAATTTCTTCTGCGTGCTAAGAAATTCCTGTGGATTTATACATATACAGAAGATAAACTCACAAGAAGTGAAAATGTATGCCACATATCACAAGTTATATGTTCTTTATATAGGCCTATACCTAAAATATTTTGTGATCTGCCCTGTTTTATTGGTATACATGCTACCCGTGTTAATTTTTTCTTTTTTTTTTTTTTTTTTTTTCCAACATTGTCTGGCTGGTTCATGTCCTTTCACACATCTGCACTTCACTGCAACAAAATGACTATGGGACTGAAAAATATATTTAGCTAACGCAACTCTTGTGTGTAAGGGGGTACCTACATTATTTGCATGGTTTATGGGCTTGCTGGAAGTCTTCAGCATTGATTTGACCCTAACCCAACTTGATCTTATGACAAAACCATAAAATTGACATTATTTATGCCTGACTTTAGTCTTTCACCATAAAGTAGACAATATTTATGTTATGCTTTTGGTGACTGGAACTACTGACATAAAGCAATTGCTAGGTAATAAAGTGTTTTTGAAGGCTTGTGGTTTTGGGGGTATTGTAGTAAGGATTTAGCTGTTATATACAACTTGACAATGCAATTCACAGTTCACTTTTCCAGGTGCTGCAAAACAATGTGTTTTGTGAGATAAGGTGGCCTAGGTGGACCAGAAAAATTAATTGAAATACTGTAATGGTTAAGGATACAAACCTGTATGGGTACTGTACCCTTGAGAAACATTCCTTAACAGTTGCAGTGAAAGACAAACCTGTAAAAATGGGAAAAAGCTCCTTTGGATTAATACATCATCTAAGCACAAGAAGATAAATATAATAAATTGGATGACTAATACATGGCCCAGTAGTGTGGATCACACAGATAATCACTTGAGTAGTAAACAGATGCTCCACCATATACTGCAGGAGAAAAATGTTATGTTCCTCTTTGTCTGGGTTTAAAAAATCATGTTTTGGTGAATGGGAAGGGTAAGACTCAGTACATGGACACTATTCAGAAGAAAAAAGGCTTTGGCAAATATTACAATGTATTAAGCATTATAAAGTAGCATATTTATATTTTTAGCTCTTTTTGATCATGTTGTTTCCTCTAAAATTATTCCGTTGATGTGGCCTAAGATATTGGGATGGACATGAAAAGTTTGTTCACATTTTTCTTCTCTGAGTTTGGGTTTCGGTTGTTTGCATTGGATATATTCTTGTGTCACAAACAATGCTGCCTCATAGTAGGTGTAACTTCAACCAGGATACCTGGGAATCACACCTACAAGGGGACTTTAAGGGCTTCTATAGCTGTTTTACTCTGTGACAGTGTTTGGCCAACAAGATATTTTATTTCTTTATTTTTTTTAAATCCTTTTTTTCCTTTTTGATTTTTTTTTTTTTTTTTTAAATAGGCATCTGTTCCCAAGAATATCAAGTGTAAACTCTCGTACTGTATTCATGTCTTTATGGGTGGTAATAACATTTTTAAATGTGAATGATAATTGATTTCAAAGCCATTAATCTTATTTGGAATTTACAGTGTATATTACGGTATATAATGTGAAACTGCTGAATATAAGCTTACATATCAATGTATGTGCAGTGTCAAAATAGCAAATTTACCATACCTTAATGCAATTTTTCCATTTAGAGTTTCAATGGTTATTAGAGTATCTAATGATTTTAGTATATCAGTTGCAGGGATTGCACAGAATGTTGATCCTAGTTGTACCAGTGAAGGTAAAATAATTCAATGCACTTTATGTAAACGATAGTATACAATATAGATTAAACATTTAATATAAACATTTTTTTTACTCATTGTGTTTCTTATGTATTGCTTTTGTTCCCTGTGCACATCTGTAGTAATTCTGTCATTTCATTAATGAAAGAAAAATTCACATTTTTTTTTTCCTTTAGTTGATATATGGTTTCTTTGTGTGTGTCATGTAATTTAACTTTACCACTCCACTGTGATTTACGTCTTGTTTTAAGCACAAGCAAAGTAATGCCAATAAAAAAACCAGACAGGAAAAGAAAGGTCTCTGATGTCTGAAATAGCTTGCTTTAGTCAGTGGTGTATGGGTGTGGCTGTAGAGATTTGACGCTGTATTTTGTAAAATGCAGTGAATGAAGTACAAAAGCTTTCACTGATTCGTAGCTATTAGCTTTGTGCATCATGCAAATGTAGGTTGGCATTTCATTTTCATTTGGGGTGCATAAACACAAAATAGGTATTATTTCCTACATATGGTGTTTTTTAATAATAATAATAATAATAATAATAATAATAATAATAATATTTTATTGGTAGTTCAAAAAATAATCAGGCCATGCTGAGTGACGTCTACTAGGCATGAGCCTGACACGTAATCCTGACATGTGATTTTATGAGGGAGTCATGGTTTGCTATGGAGACCGTCTTGCGCTACTGGCAGACTTTAAAAATAAACTGTATAATTCACTGCAGAACATGAGGCAGTAGCAGTAGACTACTGTTACTGAACATTATTACTTTTTTCTGGAGAAGATTCAAGCACTGCGATCTGAAGTGTTTATTGTCCATACACAAGAACTTCTTCAAATTGGAAATGTATTATTGACATTTCATTGTTGATCCTACAAAGGTTTATCTGTTTAGATGCTGTCCATTCCTGTGAATATTCCTGTGATACCGCGATATTCAACAGAATGAAAAATATTCTAAAATATAGTTTGTTAAAAAAGAAAGCATAGCATCATATTTACCCTGTGGGTGACTTTAAAAAATTTTCTTAAGGATATGTGAAGATCTCATCTGCATAACTTGAAGCCTTTGATCACCAGCATAAAGACTGATCAGCTAAGACCAGAAAAGATGCTTTAATTTCTTCTTGATCTTGTCTGTCACTACAGCTGATGTTGAAAATGAAATTTTTTTTTTTTTAAATCTATTTGGCCAGGCTGGGATTTATATCAGTGGCTTGTTTTTAATTGTCCTGTGCTCTTCATAAATCAAAGATTAAATGCATAGAGGCTGTGGTGTTGTTTTGAAGCCTGAAGAGATAATGTGTGGAAAATGTATTTGAGGACTGGCTAATGAATATTTGTGTCAACAATGTCTTATTGGATGCTTGGATTTTGGATGCACTACACACTATGCACTACAAATCATATTGCACTACTTCCTTCTTAAATACCTCTATTGCACAATATCATGTACAGTTATTATGTAAGTACTTGTATAGTCTGTCTTAGATTATGTGTATGTATAGTTAACTGTTTATAGTATATGTATATTTGCCCTAATTTTAGATTACCGACTTAGTAAGTTAGCTATGTAGGTCTAAAAACTGTCCTTATGTCTAGTGTTGTATGTTTATATTTATGCTTATTTACACAGCACCGTGGTCCTGCGAGACACGACATTTCGTCCCACTGTATGTCCACACATGTAGTGGAATGACAATAAAGCTCGACTCGACTCGGATGCTGATCCAATGCTTATTGGAAATCTAAATCCAGGAAGTAGCTGGGAAGGTATAAGCATACACAGACAGACATAGATAGATAGATAGATAGATAGATAGATAGATAGATGGTACCAATTGTACCAACAGGCACATCTAACTCAGTGCTTTTTGGAATATTGAAAATACTAAACATTGTCTCACCTTTACAGGACTTATCATTATTATTATTATTATTATTATTATTATTATTATTATTATTATTATTATTATTATTATTATCATTATTATTGTTGTTGTTGTTGTTGTTGTTATTGTTATTGAATTCCTGGCAGCAAGTATCACATCTTTTATTCTTATTTTTAATGATGATATGTTTGCAGTTCTATATTGTTGCTGTCAGCAATGAACCCTATTAGTTCAAGTACAGTACTGTGCAAAAGTTTTAGGCACTTGGTTGGGGAAAAAGCTGTAAAGTGAGAATGCTTCCAAAAATAATTCTCTCAATTAATAAACTTCCTACAAAGCTCAGTAACCACCTATCGTCAACAACCCCTTGTCCTGAGCGGAGTCTCGGCAGGCGTGGCCGGGTCTGGGGTTCGAGTCCTGCTTGGGGTGCTTTACAATGGACTGGCATCCCATCCTGGTTGTGTCCCCTCCCCCTCTAGCCTTGCACCCTCTGTTGCTGGGTTAGGCTCCGGTTTGCCACAACCCTGGTCAGGACAAGCGGTCTCAGACTGTGTGTGTGTGTGTGCACTTTCTTTCTTTAACAACATAAAAAACCCTTACTGTAATACTGTAACTTTTTGCACAAGGAATGCTTGGAAATCTAAAATATGCTCTCTCCCATTGATACTAATGCAGAAGACGTGAAATAACCATGTATAACAAATATTTTTGTGAAATCTAAGTGCCTTTTTGTTGAAACATAAATAACAGTAACACCATTTTAAGATGAAATTCATTGTAAATTTCTGAAAACCCTTTGTAAACAACAAATTACTGAACACAGTGCACAAAGCATTACCAAAAAAGACCTGTGATTATTTTTTTTTTTTCAGTTCACATTCAGTGTTGTTATGAGACTGAATTTGTATGATTTATAATTGTACTGTTGTGCTGTGAATTTTGTAGGAATTTAAACATCCATCCATTCATATATCCACCTGTCATATTAATAAACTGCTGTCCACTACAGGGTTGCGATGGTCCAGAGCCTATCCCAGAAGGAGAGGGCACGGAGCAGGGTACTTCCCGGAAGGAACACCAGTCAATCACAGGGAAATAAACTCATCAGAACATACACGATAACAAAGATTAAATAAAATAAAAAAATCCAGTGCAGATGCTTTTTTTGGAAACACTGATTAAAATATTATGAATATTCAATCCTTACATTGTACAGTTATTTGTTAATCTATAACACTTATTGACTGTGAGAAATCTACCCTGAGCTACGTCATAAGTGATTATCTGCCTTATTCTGTAAGCATGATACATACAGTCATCTTTTCATTGGGAGTACAGGAAATAAAAATATTTTACTCAGATATGGTTTGACCTGTATAGAAATTGTACGGAAGTTTCGCAATAATGAAAGGCATAACACATTAACACATAACATGGTTTCTGCACATTAATCATACACATACCTTTTGTACATGTACATGCAAAGTCATTTGTCTATTATATACATTTATAAATGTGTTTTCCTTTGAATAACATATCAAAACAAGTACATACTTTTTTTTGTGCTCTTAAAGCCTTCTCACCTGTGTCCTTGATGTGTCCCTGGATATACATACAAAACACTTCTCTGTTTTATGCATACTTTCACCTAAAAATCTCCCCGTCACACCATTTGAAACCCAAAAGCTTCTGTTCTATTACAAATTAAGAATATATTTCGCTTCCTTCTAAAGTTAAAATCAATCCAAGTTGTGATTCACAAAAGTAACGTTGAACATGATTAAATCATTATTATTATTGCCTGTCTAAAACTGAAACTGACTCATGAAACATTTACACAAACAGGATTCTTGAGTTCTGTATGAAATTCTGAAAAGTTCTAAATTCACCTGGGATTTTTTGCAAAAACCACTTGACACAACCTTATGGTTTAAAAATGGTGACTATATACATATAGTCATCAGGGTATCTCAGTGTGTAGGAATGAATCGAGGGGCCTCCACCAGCATCCAGTGTGCACCATCCACTGTGTTCTGTATCTACCCGGACTGGCTCTGGTGTTCCTGCAACTCTGTACAAGCAAACTGTGGAACATGGATGAATTGCTCATTTCAAAAGTATATTTCACTTATATGTATTTGGAAAGAACACTGTCTAAAACTGTTTTCTGAAATGGAAAAAAAATTGATTTTTTGACATAAAAATGCTTAGTTGTGTTGTGAATTACTGTGTTTTATGTAAATTAATAGGTATAAAGAAAATGTCCAATATTCCGGATTTTATTTAAAAGTAATTTTATTTTTAATTTCAATGAAAACCAAATGTGAAACCATCTTTAAGGTCACTTGAAATATTAAAGAATCAAAAGGCTGGTTGATAAATGCAAAAAGCAAAACGTAGTTCAGAAGAAAATGGCTGAAGACGAAGAACAGCCTTCTAGACCTCGTGTGCTCCTTATGGGTTCTTCTGATTTATCATGCTTGACTGAAGCAGTGAGCGTGTGATAGACCTCCGTCATTATTCCTCCTACATAGCACCAGAGGATACAGGAAGTGAGTGCATTCCCCAGAGGATCTCCTGGTAAAGGGGAAGATTGATTTTGCTACTTGCCTTTCATCTTGTTATGCACTTAAATACAGGTCCTGTTTCTCAAACTTCAGATCTTTGCTGAAGCTGGGGTGATTCACTCCCGAGGAAACACATGTAAACATGAATCACGGCAGATGCCTGTTTTCATCTACTTATCCTGTCCATCTGGAGTGCACTTTTGTTTTTTTTTGAGGTGGATTTTTTTGCCTTTATGTCTTAATTTTGAAGATTAACATAGTTAAAAATGTTAAGTCTACAACAACATGTATGATGTATTTTCATATCAAATACAGCTGACCCTTGAACAACATGGCGGTTAGGGGCACTGACCCCCCCCCACGCAGTCAAAACTGTGCGTAAACTTTTGACTCCCCAAAAACTTAACTACTAATAGCCAACTGTTGACGGGAAGCCTTACCGATAACATAAACAATCGATTAACGCATATTTTGTTTGTTGTATGTACTATATACTGCATTCTTACAATAAAGTAAGCTAGAGAAAAGAAAAGGTTATTAAGAAAATGATAAGGAAGAGAAAATACATTGACAGTACTGTATTGTATTTAGCAATACTGTAGTTTACATCATCTGTTTACAAGGTGAATCATCTGTCTGTCTGTCAGTACTTACATCAATATTGTCTTATATGATACAAAACACTCTAGATGTTTTATATATTATGGGTATATTTTATTGTAGTAAATGATAAAATACACTAGCATCTACATATATTTTATATATTCATGACAGACCTAACGTTTTCTTAATTTTTTCAATATTTCTAGGCTACGCGGTTCGTCTGTGAGTTTTTTTTTTTAACTTGTCGCAAATCTCCAAAACATTTTGCAATATATTTATTGAAAAAAATCTGTATATAAGTGGACCTGTGCAGTTCAAACCCATGTTGTTCAAGGGTCAACTGTATACAAATATATCTGTTCTTTATGGGTTATTTGTAGGGGCATGAATTGAATCTGTTATGCTGTGCAGGAGTTTACTTGATTAATTAGTTTGATTGTTCCATTTGTTAAACAATGGACTACCATCTGGTAGTCCAATTACCAGTTCCCAGTAATAGGTTATTCCATTTTAGAAGTTACTGGAAGGTTAAACATGTCAGAATAAATGGAATCCACCTATAACGTGCATACCATCCTTGACATTCAAAAAATTTGAACAACCATTTTGTGGGAACTCAAAAGTGCTTTCATAGAAAAAATTACATTTCTGGGAATGGCTAACAAGAAGCATATTTTCAGACATGTAATTGATCAAAACAGTACTTTTTTTCCCAAGAAAAATTACAGGGGGACCTCAGTAACAATTACAGACAGCTTTGCTTTTCACAAATTGCAGATTTCAGCATCACAATGGACTATAATTACTTTGGTATTCCTATTGCAAATATAATAGCACAAAAAAGCTTACAGATTTGAGAAAATTCTTTGTTATTGTCACTTGTAAGTTTACGTAGTGACAACAGCAAATACATTTACATTACATTTATATTTATTCATTTAGCAGACACTTTTCTCTAAAGCGACGTACATCTCAGCGAAAATACAAATTTGTGGATTACAACAGGAGAAAGAGACAGCTACAGACATGTTATTTTTAAGTAAACCGAGTTTATTACTTTCCATTTGATGCCCCCATACATTGCTTGAGTAGGTGCATACAATGCAGAATAGATAAATCCTGAATACTTATGTAAATCAATGAGAACAAAAAAAACTAACCCTTAAAAAAAAAAAAAAAAGAAAGAAAAAAACAGCTGTAACTCCTAACTATGTTTCTATGCAATGGCAGACCAACACACTGAAAAAATGTGTATTTTTGTTTTGAGTCCATTTAGGTACCCTAGAAATTCATTGTGAGCATGACTCTTCTCTCTGTTTAAAACAATAAAATATACACTCATTATATTTATTTATGTATTATATTCCTTTTTTTTTTTGCTTATTTCGATTCCTGAGGTCCACTTCGTTTCTTTATTTCAATCTGTGTTTTTCAATCCAGATTTGTATTTCTCCAGTCTGAGACATCAGGTCCTGGCTGACAAAATACGGTCCTGCATGAGATATTGTCACTGCGTTTGAAAATTTCTCAAGTGCATGTATGAAGGAGGCAATGTGATGCACACTGCACTGTAGGAACTGTGCACCCACAGACTCAGTTGTGTTCATGCTTGCTCACATGTTTGTGTGGGTATCCTCTGTTTTACATCAACGTCCTTTAATTGTCTAAATATTTTTTTATTTAACTGTGACAACTTGCCTTCTTCTTCTTCAAGCCTATGCACACCATCATGGTAAGTTTATCTTATTACCTTATAGACATATGTATATATTTCGCTAAGTTCAGCCATTTATGATGCTAAATTAAGGTAAACTAGAAATAAACAAAGAATATTGAATTTCTGACTAGAAGAAACTTGAAAATACTAGGGTTTGGAAGCATTTAATGAATAACACTGAGCTATTATTGTTAAATGTTCAAGAATATACCACATTCTTACTCATGTTGTTGTTTTTTGTTTTTTTTTTTTTTTTTTGTCTGTCATGTTGCTGAAATGACATTCAGAATGAAAACATACACATGTACCTAACCTACAGATTAAAGTATGCACAAGCACATTTAAATGTGGAATGTGCATTTCATTTGTTAAATGAACACAATAATTACAATTAAACCACAAATTATGTCAGTGACCTCAACTGACTATTAAAAATGCACTGTAGTATGAATACATAATTTTATTATTATTATTATTATATGTGTGTGTATTATTATTATTATTATTATTTTTATTATTATTATTATTATTATTATTATTATTATTTGCAAGTTGTCAGGTGCGGTGGTGCAGTGGGTTTGGCTGGGTCCTTTTCTCTGGTATGTTCAAGTCCTGCTTTAGATGCCTTGTGATGGACTGGTGTCCTCTCCTGGGTGTGCCCCCTCCCCCCTCTGGCCCTATGCCGTGTGCTGCTGGGTTAGACTCCGGCTTGCCGTGACCTCGCTTGGGACAAATGAATTCAGCAAATGTGTGTGTGTATTTACAAGTTATGTCAAAAATATACTACTTATTTATTTGTTTGTCAATGAAAGAGGCAAAATCTTTCAATAGACATTACAGAGTGTTATGTTTTGTTGTGGTTTATAAAAAGTGTTTTGTGGCCTTGTAGCTGGAAATATATTGTAGTGGGCAGCAAATGAAAATGAAAGCTTGGAATACATGCTAGAATGTTCATTGCAATGCTTTTATATTTATAAAAACAAAACTGATTTATTTTTACAACAGATATTGCACTGTAAAAGTGCTGGAAATCCTTCAATCCAACTACACGTGTTTTTATGATAAGGATGAAGTAACCTACGGATTTTAAAGAGCCCAATTACCAAATGGCCAGATTTCAATTTCAGTTGAAGGAGGTCTTTGCTGTGAGTAGTATGTTAAATAAAATTATTAGTCATTTGTCCAATGAGTACATAAAAAATAATGACATTGGGGGCAAAGTAGCTTAGTTCAGATTTTCAAAGAAAGCTTGCAAGACACATAGACATACTGTATGTTAATTTAAAATGAGATGAACATGCTTTTTTAAGTCTTGAAGTTACCATAACAAGTGGTCGACTGTAAGGATGATGAGTGCTAGGGAGTATTGTTAGTCTCTGAGGAAAGAAACTGATCAGTCTCTACCAACGATATTAACTGGAAAAACCTAAGAGAGAAAATTCAGAGAACTTGAGAGTCAAGCTCTGATGGCAAAAATAAATTTCACACTTTGCCTGAAAATGGAGAACTAAAAGGACCTAAAGATAAGGTAGACTTAGCATCTGTGCACTGGGGTTCAAATGGAAGCAGTAGTGTTATCTCTGTTGTGGGTAATGGATTCATGGGATCAGCATATGTAAACACTCAGAAGAAAGGGTGAGAAGGACTTTGGGAAATGCTAAAAGGAGAAAAGACTCAAATGCAAACTGCTGTGAAATCACAGCTTTTTTCCTTTCTCTCGATTGTGTTGATTTATAGCATTCTCTCCAACTTTTTGGAGTTACAATGTTTCTGCTTGGTCATTTCTTTGCATATAATCTACTGAACAATAGCTGTATATCTAGATTAAAATCATTCCACACAGAGTTAAAAAAGATAATCTTTTCTGGGACAAGCAAGAAAAAAAGTTTTTTTTTTTCTTTTTTTCACTGAAAAGTACTAAATGTATGCATGTCTGTCATGCAGGAGCTGGTCCCAGTGCTTCTGACCCAATATTTTAATGTTTGAATTATTTAGGTGTGCACCACAAAAGATTAGTCATGTCATCGAATGAGAGAAGGTTGGTACGTGTTTCTGGGAGGGAACGACGAACCATATGCAAGACATAAATATATTCACACACACACACACACACACACACACACACACACACACACACACACACACACACACACACAAACTGTGTTGAAATGGCTATCCAGTGTGTATCCTAACTAGCCTTGCACTATGTGCCTCTGGGATAGCTCCAGACTGCTGTAACCCAAACTTGGAAAAATGGTTAATGAAAATAAGTGAGTGTGAAAAACATACGATAGCAGTAACACTTCACATTATTATTATTGCTGTTGTTGTTGTTGATGATGATGCCATTATGTATATGCAAGTGTTACTTGTTAAGATGCCATCAGTTGTAGCTGATAATTACATTGTTTCTAATTACAACCTCGACTATATTAATAATCATGAAGATCCGTACTGAAGGTTTCCTACCGCACTGGAAATCTCTAGCATAAAAACTAATTACAGATAACTATTGTCATTTTTTTTTTTTTATAATCATCAATTTACATTTACTTGAAAATTAAATTCTAAGTATGTTGTTGCACAATTTTTAAGTCTACTGCTTGCTTCCATTCCATATGCCATTGTGAATGTTTTAATCTATGTTCAAATATTTATGATACCTGTGAGAATGCTTGGCAACACAAAACTGTGCGGTGTATAGATGTTGAACAGTTACTTCCTTTACTTAATAGATAGCCTCTGTGTTATATTTACACACACTGGCTGAAAACCACTTGTACCAAGTAGGGTCACAGCAAACTGCTGCTTATCCCGGCTACACAGGGCGTAAGGCTAAAAGGAGAGGGGACACACCCAGGAGGGGACGCCAGTACGTCGTAAGGCACCCTAAGCACGACTTGAACCCCAGACCCACCAGAGAGCAGGACCTGGCCAAGCCTGCTGTGCCATCACGCCCCCATGGCTGATATTTATTTTCAGTAATATGGATAATCTGTAGTATAAGTGGTAACCTTCTAAGGAGGATCAGCTAATAATGAAACTGTAATATTAATATATGGTGATTAACAGCAAACTAGTCATAAAATATGTTTTTTTCTTATTTTTTTTATTTTTTTTTTATCTCTTTGCTACTAGGAATAATTAAAATTGTTACAAGTACAGTATTTAATTTGTTTTTTAAAATACAAGGTGCTGTTCTAGTTTCCTCAGTCCTCAGCCTCCAATATTGTAGAATAAAGTTTATAAAATTGCTGTTCCAGCATTTTTTACACAGAGTTTAAAGCCACTTTGGAACTGGAGCACACTGTATTCACAGCATGTATTACCAGCTACACTCATAATTTTGTGTCTCAGTAGTTGCAGTTCATGATTTACAATAGATTTGGCTCTGCATGATGTCTTGCAGACTCCCTCTTTTGAATTTCGTATTTACTGTATATATTTTACTTTGTATTTATGGCACATATAACTTTTCTGCATCAAAGTTTCTTCCAGTTTCCAATTTACCATAGCTATGTTGTTTCTCTAGGTTTCAACATAGGCTTCTCTAGGTTTTATGTTGCTTAAGGTCTAATTCATTCATACAATGAAGCTGAAATTAAAGCTTAAATCTTCACGCTTTTATTATGGCCTCGGTATACTGCAATACCCTTTTTCTTTGTGTCATAGTTAGACTTGGATGCTAAAGACCAAATAGGATTTCAAACATAAGTTATACAATAGAAAAGATGCCATTTTATGTGCTATATTGGATCATTTATACAAAGATTATCTGTCTATACCATATTGTCGAAATGTGTCTTACACAATATATTAATGCAAAAAGGATATGGAGACTTAATATTCACTTACCATGTCATATTTACATTTATTCATTTAGCTAAGATTTTTCTCCAAAGCAACTTACGATGTTAAGGTTACAATTATTTACCCATTTATACAGCTGGGTAATTTTACTGGAGCAATACAGGGTAAGAACCTTGCTCAAGAGTACTACAGCCAGACGGGAGGCACAAACCTACGACCTTCTGGAGTCAAGGGCAGTCACTCTAACCACTACACTACCAGCTGTCCACATATGGACATGATGTATTGTAAATCCTTTCTTTCAGCTGTGTCTCCTGAAATGAAGGTCCTGGAAAATGTTCTGGCTCAGTTTAGCTTTTATTGATTTTGTTTTCTGCTAAGTATCTTTGTCAAAGTAACCCTTCAGTTTTAATTTGTTGCTACTGTACACAATATACTGTATATGCAAGACCTACTACTAAAATGCTGTTAAAAACTTTATTCAGTACACCCAAATGATAGATAGATAGATAGATAGATGCAGACTGAACCTATTACATCCAATTTTTTTTGTTCACAATGACAATTTCTATGGACTGGAACAATTTGTTCATAACATACAAAATATGTTTTCACATGTTAACTTGTTTGTAAAGGTAATTGTGGCTTATGTAGCTGTACAAGAACACTGGCACTGGACTGACTCTTACATTGCAGTGTTTCAGAGTAAAAGTAGGAGTTATAAAAGTGTGGCCACTACTTGAGCAACATCCCTCCAAAATGTGTAAGGGTCTGTAGCTTAAATATATTCAAGTGCTTTATCCCTGGAGAACCAATTTACTTAAATACACTCACTGTGGCTCGAGGGTGCCAACTACAATAAATAAGCATAGCATCCTTTCACCCAGTTAAAACTGTGATTTTGATTAAACTTTGCTCTCAGTGCTGTTTGTTTTTCACATATTCCTTTTCATTTCTCCTCTGGAGCATCCATCCTGTGCAGCTCTATATCATTCTTTTATTACCTTTAATGATTTCCCTCTGTATTCTATCAGCAACTCCCATGTCATGCAGAGTTGTGGTTGTTACATCGATTCATCAGTGCCTCTCACTCTCAAAGTTCCCTCTTTGTTCTCAGTTTGGATGATGTGTGTGTTTTGTGTGTGTGTGTCCTTGGCAGTTCTTGTTTTTTTTGGCACTGCAAACCTTACATCTCCCATCTCTACGATTTCCCTGACCACTTTAAAAGAGAAGCTCACAATAAAATGTCAGATTAAAGTAAACTGACCCATCAGCATCCTATAATGAAGCATACACTTCAATCCTGCGCTTGTGTTTATTAGAAGTGAGAAAATGCATATGCCCCTGATAGCACACCAGCCTTACCAATGGATGGCATCACAAGAATCCTCATTTTGGCCTTCATAACATTTGTTGCAATCCCAGACGAATTCTGACAATGCATTAAACTAATCCCTTTATCTTTTTATACTTGATGAATGCAGGGAGAGAGGAGGGGGTACTTTATCATTATTACATAGAAATTTTCTCCTCCCTTTTCTCTCAGCCATAGCTATTACCATTGTGCTCCCACTGGATTTCAGTTCGTGCCCGTCGTAACTTGCTTTGAATATTTAAATAGAGTTATGCTGTGAATAGGCCTTAGTTGGTCTATGTGCTTAAATGTGGGTATGTGTGAATGTCCTGAGATGGACTAGTATCTGGAGGAAGTCTGGAGCAAGGTCTACCTCACCTTGAATTCTGAGAACCTTAGGGTTGGCCCCAGAACACTGCTGTGTTGTTTGGATAAGAAATTGATTGGTGGATGGATGGACTGTCCACAGTGGAAAGCCTGAATCCATGCAGGCCTACAGAAGAAAAAAAACAAAACAAAAAAAAGCCTCTAGTTTGCAAGACAGTGCAATTCTTTTACAGAGCCTTTGTATAACATATATAGTTTTTCAAGATTTGTAAAAATGTGTAGAATATCAGCGTCAACAACCACTTGTCCTGAGACGAGCCAGAGCATTGCCCAGCAACACAGGGTGCAAGGCCGAGGGGGGTGGACACACCCAGGACTGGATGCCAGTCCGTCAAAAGGTACCCTGGGCTCGAATCTCAGACCCGCCACCCAGGGGGTACTGGCCAAACCCGCTGTGCCACCACATCTCCCGATCCTCCAATACTAATTAAAAAAAAAAAAAAAAAGAAAAAAAAAAATCAAAAATGATATCCCACCCAGAAGAAAACTGAGCCAAAAATGAATTTGCCTGAGATGAATCAGCTTGAATGTTCAGGATATAATATTCAAGCACCTGTGGCACCCTGTTGGAATTAGAATACAGCTGGAGTGGGTACAATGGTTTCTTCGTTTGATCTGTAATTTACCTTTGCTAGTCACCCATCTCTCCGCAGTAAGTCGGCTGCCTCTGTTCTTTGAAAAGGCCCACTCGGCAGTCTGCCCCAAGTTTAACAAGACAGCTTTGTTGAAGGCGAAGGTCCCAGCTATCACAGAGATGTCATCAAACGACACAGGCACCATCCTCCAACAATTTCCCGAGTACATTTAATAATAAATTCCATCTTGCAACACTGGGTACCGAAACAATAGAAGCAAAATGTATCGTATAACAGGAACACCACCTCACCTCTGCCCAGCTGCTGTACACTTGTTTTGCAGAAAAAAGAAAGCCTGAAAAATTACAATGGAAAGGTCTGACAGTCACTTCTTTCAGTGAAGCTTCTTGCTTAAAGAGTTGACGAGGTATGTGGTCTAAATATAAAATGGCTTTGAACGTTTCATTAAGCACGGTGAATAGACTCAGAATTTTTTTAACAATATCTTGCTTTATTACTACAGCAACGTAACAATAACTTTATTATTACTACGCGTTTATTCAACATCTTTCTCCAAAGCACCTTGAAATGTCATGATTTTATACTAGCATATTTACAGCGATCTGCTGATATATACATTTTTAGCAATTCAGGATAAAAACCTTGCACAAGAGTGTGGCAACAGGAGTGGGAATTCAAACTCTGGGTTTTAAGGAAAATGCATTAACCACTGCTATATCTGCTAGTATGTTACATTAAGTTTACATTTATTCATTTAGAAAACACTTTTCTCTAAAGTGATGCACATCTCAGAAAGCAATGCAAAAGTACATCACTCCAACAGACAGAGAGTCTATTTGCAGACACATGATTCTGTCTGGAGTGTAGCAAGCAATCAGGTCTTTTAGATATGCTACTATGCTACCTGCATCGACAATGCAGTTATTCTAAATCAAACTTAATCTATATCATGAAGGCAGATGGGAGGTAAGTGTCTATAGCTACAGCACAATAGATAGATGCTACACATGCTAAATTACCTAAACCCTCTAAGAAAGTACAGCCAGCTCTGCCCTTTGTTATACTGGGCAACTGTGTTGTGAGATCAGTCCAGCTTGTTGTTGATATGCACCCCCTGGTACTTGTAGGACTGAACAACCTCCACTTCTGCACCCTCGATGGTGATCCGTGGAAAGGTTCTTTGACGCGTCGAAAATCAAAGAGTGGCTCCTTCGTGTTTCTGATGTTGAACTCAGGAGGGTTTACCTTAGATTCCTTTACTCCAATTTGTCACCTCTCTTTATGCACTCCACAACTGCAGAGTCATCTGAGAATTTCTGCTAGTGAAACAGCTCAGACATGTACAAGTGGGGGTTGAACAGGAATGGCGGCAGGACTCTTCCCTGGGACATGCTTGTGAAGCTCCCAACCACATCAGAAATATTGTCTTCAATCTGCACCTAACAAACTGTCTTGTGCCCATGAGGTACAATAATATAATACAATGTTTCGTATAATATTACACACATTAAACAGTAATTCTGGATATATTCCTGCTTTTCATACATAAAACAATATATCTGGCATCCTTCCATATATTCTGATTTATTGCACAGTATATTATAGTATGTTTAGAAAATACAAGGTTTTTCATTTTTCTGTTTGGGGTGTATTATTCAAAAAGATAAAACACATTGATAAAAATCGCCTAGGGTTTTGCAGGAAAGAGAATCATGGCTCTTAGAGAATCAAGTTAATAAGGGTCACTTTTCTGCTCCTGCAAGAATAAAAATACCTTTCTAAGGCCACATTAGCTTTGGAGGATCCTTTGCCTTAACAATATACTTTGTTTAAAGGTGAGACACTTTTAAAACTCATAAATTGAACGTCTAAGCCCAGGTGTGGCTTGCAACAGAGTTAATACCCCCCCATCGTCTGTGCAGCTGTCGTTACTGTTCATCTTGATTGTCCTTCAGTTGGATGCAGCTAGTCATCAATACCTTGAGCTGACAAGGAATGGACAAGGTGGGGTGATCAATCAAGATCATCTCCACCCCATGTCCTGTTTCAACCTCCTGCTAGCTCACAGGTGTTTAAATGTTGATTGTGATGAAATTTCAAAGGAATTTCATTAAAACCTCTCTACCAAAGGGACATACACTCATGGGGAATTAATTAGTCATCACTGTGTCATTAGAAAAAAAAAGTGTTATCAACCTCTGGCTATATGCCACCTTTTTCTGAACTGAATTGCTGAGCTGATAAATGTAACATGTCTAACTTTGGATCTGCTGAACTCTAATTTTGAGGAGATAATGGAAATAATTGGAAATGTCCTAATTTTGGTAAACTCCTTCAAGACTCCATGAGTATAGTATATCTGCTCAGGCAGATAAAGCCTAAGTCTGGATATTTGCATAGAAAAATAAATATAAATATTATATTACTTGTAGGTCTGGATTCTGTCTTAAACTTTCACAATGCAATACAATAGTCTCCCCACAATGACAATGACAATGAAAATTTACTTTATGCTAGTTCCATACAGAACCCTAAAACTGAAATCAAATATGCATTCACAAAAACATTTTTTATGCAAAGTAATATTTTTTAATAATACTTGAAAATAATTCCATTAGAAAATAAACTTAAATTTTTACATGTCTTTTAGTACATCCTGTTTATTGCTACCCGTCCTGGGTGTGTCCCCTCCCCCTCCAGCCTTACGCCCTGTGTTGCCGGGTAGGCTCTGGTTCCCCGTGACCCCATATGGGACAAGCGGTTCTGAAAATGTGTGTGTGTGTGTGTTTATTGCTAGTGGAGGCATGGTGACACAGTGGGTTTGGTCTCCGCCTGCGTGCTGGTGGGTCTGGGGTTTGAACCCTGCATGGGGTGCCTTGCAAGGGAGTGGCGTTCAATCCAGGGTGTGACCCCTTCTTCTCGACCCCTGCGCCCCGTGTTGCTGGGTTAGGCTCCGGCTCACCTCCACCATGCTTGGGACAAGCGGTTTCAGACAATATGTGTGTGTGTGTGTGTGTGTGTGTGTGTGTGTGTTGTTATAACTCATTCACTGGCTTAAAAACTACAGAAATATGTAAAAATGTTAGAGTAATTTTGAAAAGTTACACAATACATACGGCTACCTGTGCCTTTAATTAAACATTGGTCTCACAAGCATTTTTCACTTCTTGATTATTTCGTGCAGCTATGCATATATGTTCATTAGTATCATTGCCTGGGTTCTAGTATCTACTTGATTTGTCGATGCTTATTTACGGTAAATTCTCACACATGCTGCAGTTCCCTTCTCTGAATAACCAGCAATAGAAATCATAATATCTCAGAAAAATAAAGAAATTGGAGTCAAGGGGAGTTTTATAAGCAGAGAGTTTTTATTAATCATAGGGAGGATTTAATAATCGAATTACACTGATTCACTGAGAATCTTTTTTTTTTTTCAAGATTCTATTATAAGAATTTGAAATGCTGTATTAAATGGGAAAGCAGCCCAACGCTATCTTCTGTCAAGAAAGCTGACTTTATATTGGTCTATGTTTCTCACCTCTCCCTTGACTTTCTTGCACTTACAGAGACCTGGATATTACCCAATAACTGCCACCTACAGGTTCTCACACTCACCATGACTGACTGAGTGTGGGGGTGTGACTGGAATCATGCTTCCTTTTTTTACATACTCTCAGCTCTCTTCCACAGATTCATTTTTAAATTTCATCCAACATTTAATTATATATGGTGCACACCTCAATTTTTTTTTACGTTTTAAGTAAACTAGCATTCTCCTAACCACCAGCCCAGTCCTCTGAACACTGGTGATCTATGTATCTTCACCCACCATCTGCTGATTATTCTCTGTCCACCTTTTCTTTGTTCCAACTTCCTGATCCACACTGTCAATCAACAGGTTGGTATTCATAAGGAATCTTGTTTATTCTAGGTTTTCTCATACCACACTTCACGTTTCATCACGACTTCATTTCCTTTTTCAGTACATCTCCTCTGTCCTGCTTATGTGATCCTCAGGAGTCCCCTTCTGCCACAGCCTGTTTCTTTGTGTATGTATTTATTTATCTGTCTGTTGAATCCATCGTCACCTGATGCCCACACATCGCCTTCTATTCTCCAGTCAAATTTCCCTGGGCACCAATTGTCTCATAGCTGCCATTCAGCTTCACTCAACTGTACCATAGTGCAGTACATCTTACCACCCTCTTCTCCTACAATTAACTTTTTTTTTTTTTTTTTTTTTTTTTTTTTTTGCAGAGAAGACGTAGAGGATATCAGATAGAAGAGTTGATCTCAACAAATACTGGATTCTGCTTTTTCTCTCTTCTGCCATATTTGTCTTATTGAAACTTCTGCCAGAAATCCCTGCCATCTTTACTTGCCCTTCTCCACCTTTCAGATTCTCATCCTCCCTCCACTGTTTCACTGTTGATAACTTCTCTTCAATATTCATTGAAACTGTCCATACCTAACACTCCACTGTATACAGCTCCTAGTCCATGCTAAGATGGTTCACTGACACTTATTCACTTAGCAGACACTCTTCTACAAAACAACTTACAATGAATACTATGTGGTGCTACTAGCCCACATACCTTATTCACCAAGGTGACTTACACGGCTAGATACACTACTTACAATGGGTCACTCATCCATTCATCAGTGGTACATCACAATGAGAAAATCTTATTGTCCAATCTCCTGACAACCACAATCCTTGTTTTCTGAAAATCAAATTTAAGAATAGTCTTTCATTTTAATCACATTTCCTATCTCTTAATCCACTAGTTAATCATACACCACATTATTGCCCTTCTACCATCCTTGTCCAAGACTTTCTGATATAATATCCACCATCAGCTCTTTTCTTGTCTTGTGAATTAGAATCGACCAGATCCTCTTAGGTTTCGGTTTCTGTCCGCTACTAACTCATCCTGCATCATGATTATGGTTTTTCCTCTGTCTTTGGCCATCAATATCCTTGAGCTCATTGCTTCCTTTGAGGCAGTTAATCATTGCAATTTCCTTACCTCCTTCTCTGACATTGGTGTCGCAGGAATAGTACTTCAGGGCTTCCTCACATATGTCCGAGCTGCCATTTTTTTATTCATGTATATTGTTAGTGTACCTGCTTTTCTTGTCTTCCTCACTCCTCAGTTGCTCTGAGAATTTGTATTATGACCTCTGTTTTTCACATTATGCACCTGCTTTCTCACAATTCTGTTATTCTACCAGGCATCTGATATGAACTCAATACCAGTATATTGAAGGTGCCTGCATCTTTTTAACCTTACGCTGATAAAACTCTAATGTTTTCAATTAAAAGAAGAAGATAAAAAAAAAAAATAAAAAACATCTAAGGTTCTATATATCTGTAGCATTATGGCCCTTCCCTCCTCATCTCCTGTTGCTCACCTCTCCATCTCTGCAGATTCTGGCAAAGTCACCAGCTATCCCACTCACCCACTCACTTGCCTGATACACTGCAGTTGCTGTTGACCTCTCCATTACTTTCTCCCTGCATATCTTCTTTGTGACTCATTCATGTTTTACAACTATTTTCACAGCATCCACGAAGACCTTCTATAACATTACTAGCACCCAAATACTAGCCCAGGCTTTTGCTCTAGTCACTGTGGCATACTGAAACTCCCAGCTGTCTAGTCAGTTATTCATAACCCTGTAGCAAATCTGATACATTTTGCCCACCCACTACATACAAACCACCTGTCTGTTTAGTACCCTATACTGATCCTTCAATGCAGCCCAGAAAAATCCCCTAGCCCTTACCTGCTGTGTTTAGGCTTCTCATATATTTCTGCTTGCCTCTTTTTCCCCTCTATTGGTTTCATGTTGTGATGCTCCCACTTCATACTCCTGTTGCCTATCTACTTTTATTATATTGCCAGGGTTCCAAGTGGGGGGCACAGTGGCACAGTGGGTTGGACTGGGCCCTTGCTCTCTGGTGGGTCTGGGATTCGAGTCCCACTTGGGGTGCCTTGCGATGGACTGGCATCCCATCCTGGGTGTGTCCCCTCCCCTTCCAGCCTTTTGCCCTGTGTTGCTGGGTTAGGCTCTGGCTCGCCGCAACCCCGTATGGAACAAGCGGTTTCAGATGATGTGTGGTTCCAAGTGGTGGATTAGTTAACCAGTTGACAGCAGAACTGAACTGACACTGATGCTTTTTTAAAACAAAATAAAAATTCACTTCTTCGGGTTCATCCTCAAGGATATAAGTGAAGTTAAACCACATAAGTGAAGTTAAATCTTTTGTTTGGCCCTTGCTCACTAGAATAAAATTCCATCCATCGTCAATAACCAACCATCCAATGCAGAGTCATGGTGAGCCAGAGCATATGGTGGAAGTTTTCAACAAGGTGGACCCTGGCTGGGATGCCACACACACACACACATTTTCGGAACCGCTTGTCCCATACGGGGTCGCGGGGAACCGGAGCCTACCCGGTAACACAGGGCGTAAGGCCGGAGGGGGAGGGGACACACCCAGGACGGGACGCCAGTCCGTCGCAAGGCACCCCCAGCGGGACTCAAACCCCAGACCCACTGGGGAGCAGGACCCGGTCCAACCCACTGCACCACCGCACCCCCCTCGCTGGGATGCTAGTGTATAGCTTATTTTTGAACCCATAGCCCAGCAATTGGTACCAGTGCTACTCAATCTGCAACTTTGCAGCTGCAGACATTTTTATTTATTTATTTATTTAAATTTTAAGTTAAAAAATAATATTTTTTTAGTGTTGCAGTATGACATATTATGTCTATGCAATTGTATGCAATTGTATGCAATTTCCAGCTATAGCTCTTATCAAGTCAATGTATGAAGTCACTCAGGCAGTCTTTGCTTCATGAAATGTATTTATGACTGAATATGGTGCAATGGGAAGAAAATAGAAATAATTAATGAAAATGCAGCAATGATAATGCATTCCTTTTGTATTCTATTTGCTTTGTTTTTCATAATCCATTATGAGAGAACAGCTGAACATGTTTTCAACTTAAAGAACTGAGTCCTACATTTATTTATTTTATTATTATACGTTTTTACTCCTGAATGGAAAAACTTAGAAAAAAATTAAATTGCATTTGCAGAAATAGCATATTCAGTGAAGCTACAGTAATAACATAAGGATACTATCAAACTGCAGAGCAATTTTACTGATCAGTGAAAAACAGCCAAAAAATTTTTCATAAATATGAATTAGCAAGGTTTACTTCGTACTGATAAAGCTTAATTGCTAACTGGAATTCATACAGACTCTCTGCTCCATTAAAACTGTTTTTCTTTTTTTTTTTTTTGAAAGCCTTAATATTACAGTAATGTACAGTTTCAGACTAAAACTGCAGATACCTAGAATAAATCTAGCAACAAAAACTATAAATCTTTTTCTTCTGAAAGTAGACATTTAGCACATTTATTGATTTACGTGTTAAAAATCTGACGTGTTATTAAGGATATGTCCAGTTTTCTACACAAGGCTCATTAGATATATATCTCTCAATGTTTGACTTGCATCCAATCGATAATGCTGATTTGGACACAGCTGGAAAAGTCAGCTCTCCTGGAGTTGGTGGGGAATGATGAATTGAAATGGGGTTGCCTTAGGCAGTATTCCCTGTCCCTCATCACATGTAACATTCTCACAATTGTGTTAAAATTCTAACAATTGAGTTTAAAGCTTAAAACAAGTGATTAAAACCCCCTTCCTTGCAAAAAAAAAAAAAAAAAAAACAGTTTCCACCAGTTAATTTTAATTATAATTAATACATAATTAAGCAAAGCAAAACAGAAAGAAATGCTATATGTAAAATTTTTGTTTTCTTTTAAGATCAACATCCACATCTTTTAAGATCAAGTGTATATCTTTATGCATATTTTCCTGGTCTCATACGTTCAGGACAACATCATCACACAAGAACAACCTTTCACCCTTTATTATACAGTGAAATACTTCTGGCAATTTCAAAACATATTTTCCTGCATTCTTGCTTTTTTGCATTTTCTCATATTTTATTAAACTAGTCACTAGTCACATGCATTACTGCAAAATAGACTTTCTCTGAGCCAACCTTTTCTTAGTAAATAAACATTTCCCTCCACAGCTTGAGAACTACTTCCTGTTAAACATGCCCTCAGGCATTATCAGCAAACAGCCCCATCACACTGGCTTTACCAGTGGGGGACCATAGGAGTTGCTGGCACACTGAAGCCCTCAGAAAAACACCTCACATTTAAAAAGTAGTAGAAACTTGAAAGCTTGTAAAATGGAAAAAAAAAACTGAAATAGGCAAAACACAGACTATAGATTGCAAGAGTAATAATAACAAAGGTCTAAAGATAATTACTTTTATTCATTTAGGTGATGTTTTTCTCCAAACCAGTTTACAATTCTGAACTGTCAGTAGTGTAGTAGTTAATGCCACTACCTTTGGTAAAGTCACCCAGCTGTATAAATGTGTAAATAACTGTAACCTTAATACTGTAAGTCACTTTGGAGAAAAAGCATCTGCTAACTAAATGTAAACTAAACAATTACTCACCCATTTTTACAGCTGGGTAATTTTTACTTGAGTATTTCACAGTAAACATCATGTTAAAAAGGACAGCTGGTTGCCTAGTTAGCACTACTACCTGTGGATCCAAAGATTGCTGGTTCAATCCCCCCTACACCCCAGTACCTTTGAGCATGGTAGTTGCTCCAGTGAAATTACCCTGCTTTGTAAATGGGTAAGCTACTATAACCTTAATGTTATAAGCTGCTTTGGAGAAAAGTGTCAGCTAAATAAATAAATGTAAAGCAAAGGCACTACAGCAGGAGATGAATTTGAATCCAAACATTTGGTGCTTTTTCTTTTTTTTTTGCAAGAGTAATTTTGTAATGTTAAACTTTTAAAAGGCAAAATCAGAAATAATAAAAAATAGCATGTGTTTAATATTTTTATACTCTTCCATAACTCTTCTGTGTCATGCCCCCTGCTGCGACACAATAAGGAGCACCTGCGTCTGATCAGGAGACAGGCACATAAAAGGAGAACTCGGAGCGCAGACGGACACAGAACCTTGTTCAGCCTTGCTACTTGCTCACGTCTCTCTCATCGGCTTACTCACTTCTCTTGACCCCCTTATCCTTCTTCCTGCTCCCCGACCCATCTCCTGAACCTTCACCCCCTCCTCGTGTCCCTAGACCTTTTGCATGTTCTGTGACTTACAGCTCTTGGATTCTCCCTGTAACAACGATTGCCCCTCGGTGACCCACGCTTGTTTCCCTGATGATGATTTTCAGATTCCCTTCAATTAAGTACACCTTCACTCGGCACTTGGGTCCGACAACTCACTTCCCGGATGGGAGCATGACATTCTGTGGCTACCCTTTCCATTTTCAGCCTTTTTTAACAATGCTTCAATTTACTCTACTTTGGTAACTTAGCATTCCGGTGAAACCCTTACAAAAAGCCATTAATTTTTGAAATATTTAAGACAGATGTGAAACAGGGACAACACTTCAGCTGCAGGTACTGTATGTATGTTCAAGAAATCAAACAGGACAAAGTGCCAGTCTCTATATGAACCTTTTTCTAATTTTACTATTAATTATACACTTATATGGTATGTAACTTATACAGAGCCCAGTTCATGTGAACTTAAATTATGTTGTGAATGTATATACCCTTGTGGCACAGGGATGCTCATTAGTGTACTTAGTACCAGAGCTCCTTAGGCCAAAGGTAAATGATTGACTTTGTAGTTGTTTTATCTGTCCTGAGGCCACATGTTCTTTTCACTCAGGTGAAGAGAGGCACTGAGCTGTCAACCGATCACCATTTGGTGGTGAGCTGGATCAGATGGTGGGGAAAACTGATGGGAGAGACCCAGTATACCAGTATAGTGAGGGTGTGCTGGGAATGACTGTCAGGGGACCCTGTCTGGAAGGATTTTAACTCCCACCTCTGTAAAAACTTCTCCCAGGTCCCAGGGAAGGCAGAGGACATGGAGTCTGAATGGACCTTGTTCAAAACCTCCGCTGTGGAAGCAGCCAGGCACAGCTGTGGCCAAAAGCTTCTGGGTGCCAGTTACGGTAACAATCCAAGAACCCACTGGTGGACAGTGATGGTGAGGGAAGCTGTCGAGCTGAAGAAGGAGACCTTTAGGGCCTGGTCGGCTCTGAGGACTCCTGACTCAACAGATAGGTACCGGCAGGCAAAAAAGGTGGCTGCGGTTGCAGAAGCAAAATCTGGAGCATGGGAGGAGTTTGGAAAGCCCATGGAATGACTTTTGGTCGGCCTCAAAGAGGTGCTGAGGAACCATCCGACGGCTCGGGAGGGGTAGGAAGAGCTTCGCTCAAGCTGTGCTCAGCAAGGGTGGAGAAACTCTGACCTGAGATGAAGACGTTGTCGGAAGGTGTAAGGAGCAGTCTGAGGAATGCCTAAACCAAAGAGATATGCCTCCCTTACAGGAGTCAGGGCCAGAGGCTTCTGGGGTATCAGAGGCCATTTCCCTGGCGGAAGTCGCTAAGGTAGTTGGAAAGCTCCACGGTGGCAAAGCACCAGGGGTGGATGAGATTCACTCGGAACTGCTTAAGGCCCTTGGTCTTGTGGGGCTGTCATAGTTAACACGCCTCTGCAATGTTGCATGGACCTTGGGGACAGTGCCTTTGGATTTGCAAACTGGCATGGTGGTCCCTATCTTTAAGAAAGGGGACCGGAGATTGTATGCTAACTACTGAGGTATCACACTTCTCAGCCTCCCTGGGAAAGTCTATGCCAGGGTACTGGAATGGAGGCTCTGGCCAATAGCTGAACCTCAGATTGAAAAGGAACAATGGGGATTCCGTCCTGGCTGTGGAACAGTGGACCAGCTTTTCACCCTCTCACAGAAAATTGAAGGGGCATGGGAGTTCACTGATCCAGTTTACATGTGTTTTATGGACTTGGAGAAGGCTTCTGACTGTGTTCCCTGAGAAATTCCATGGGAGGTGCTTCAGGAGTATGGGGTGCCGGGACCACTACTGTGGGCCATTCAGTCTCTGTACACATGGAGCAAGAGTTGTGTCTGCATACTCGGCATTAAGTCAAGCCTGTTCAGTGTGGATGCTGGACTCCGCCAAGGTTGTGCCTTGCCTCCACTATTTTTTGTGGTTTTCATGGATAGGATTTCAAGATGCAGCCAAGGTCAGGGGGGATTCTATGTGGGGGCCGGAAGGTGATGTATCTGCTTTTTTGCAGATGATGTTGTCCTTTTGGCACTGTCACATAGATGCCTCCAGTATGCACTGGAATGGTTTGCAGTCAAGTGTGAAGTGGTTGGTATGAGGATTAGCACCTCCAAGTCTGAGTCCAGAGTTCTCTCACGGAAAAGGATGGCATTCCCCCTCAAGGTAAGGGGAGAGAATTTGCCCCAGGTGGAAGAATTTAAGTATCCTGGGGTCTTGTTCATGAGTGAGGGGAGAAGGGAGTATGAGATCATCTGCAGGCTGGAAGCAGTGGCAGCAGTAATGCAGTCGCTGTACTGGACGGACTGTAGTAGTGAAGAGGGAGCTGAGCCATAAGGCAAAGCTCTCTATTTACTGGTTGGTCGACGTCCCTACCCTCATATATGGTCATGAGCTCATGGATGGATGGATGGATGTATGCATATAGCCTCCTCGTCATACTATTGGTGGTTGTGCCAAAACTAAGATGGCTCTATTTCTTTTTAGGCTTACTCATTAACTATCACTAAAATCTTCCACATTTCTTTAAATTTTTTACAGTAGTTTACATATATCCTGTTTCAGAATTGTTTGTGAGGTATTCAGTTTCTTTTGGTTGGTACTGTAAGGGTGCAGATATGCTTGTCTTCAGTGATCATAATCAGACACTATTTTTAAGAAATTTGTATAACTATGGGCAGGCTTTTATCCCTTGAGAATTCATTATTTTGCAGATTATGGTTTAAGTTTACTGACAGCAAGTAATTATAATTATAGCCAGCATGTGCTGATCATAATTCAAAAAGAAATGGACTGATTGATGGGATGCATTTGGAGAACAGACATTAGTTTTCCTGTCAATGTCTCTGGCTTTGTTCCATCTGGTTTACATTCATTTTCATTTGCAAATAGTTGAGGGTGGACAGTATTTCAAAATACATCCAATTTAAGTACATGTTATAACTACCTTTCTCCAGTTTTTAATGTTTGCATGCATGATCTGTATGCATAATTCCATTATGGCTCTGTGTCATTTGCCATCATCCTCACCTGTGTAAGGATGCATTTGGATCATCTCTCCACGAGCTGTTGTTACCTGTAAAGGTGTCAGAAAAGTTGTAGCTTTGCTTGATTGAATTTAAATGTGAAATATTAGCTAAGCCAGAGTGAAAATGACCCCTTAAACATTAGAGAGTATATGAAAAATAATCTATGTAAGATGTGCAGGTCACTTGAAACACTTTGACTACATTCTTCTAGAGAAGAGAACAGAGAGCACAAGGTAACATTTTCAGCAGTTTGCTTGTAAACCAAAGAGAGGAATCTAAAGGAACACAAACAAACTGGAGTTTCAGTGATTGATGACAGGACATTCTTTATCTGTTCACTTAACTTATATTTTCCTGCATGGAAAGTTTCCTTTATTTTAATGAAATTTTGAATGGTTATGTGAGGATATCCCTCTCTCTTTGCAAATGTATAAAATTCAAATTGAATATTGGGTGGATGTCATCTGTGACCAAATACTAATGGCAGAGAGGAAAAAAAAAATTGGGTAATCTCTGTTTAAAAATAAATTTTAACTGAGGGATTCAATCTTCATTCTAGCCATACAAGTTTTACTTAAGTCTTTCTTCACAAAATTGGAGCAGAATTCTTTTAGCAGAAGTGCTGAGACCACATCATAAGCTCCCAGTTGTCAGATTTCAGATGTGATGAAAATAATTCATCAAGACATTTAACAGTATGATCTTGTTGTTCGGCCACCTGAAAATCCAGTTAAGGTCTTCATATAGTATCCTTGAGCAAGTTTCTTAACCTAAATTATTCCACCAAAATATCCAGCTGTGTAAATGGATAAAATATACTCTTTAAATTAAAGTGTTAGCTAACCAGCAAAATAGCAATAAACCTCCCAAATGCTCCTCTTCTCAAAGAAGCCATTATTTTTAAATTGCAGTAATCTTAACATAAGAATCTTTTTTTGGTGGCTTGAGATTAAAGTGGCCTTCAGAAAGCTAATCATCAACTTTCAGGGTACAGTAATTCAAAATGCAATGATGCCCACTGTATGTAAGTGCAAAAATGCACTTATTTCTGACTGATGGGTGACAAATAAAGGATTCTTGAACATGTACATATACCAAAAGACTTCCTAATGTCATCAGAGATAATAGGTGCTTGTAACCTTTAAATTGGTAAATAAAGGGTAAGTAAGTAGACTCATTCTGTTCGAGCAGGACTCAAACCCCAGAACCATCAGAGAGCAAACACAGGCCAAACCCGTTGTGCTACTGCAACCTGTAGAAAACAGACAATAGAATGTAAATGTAATGAATGCTCACAACAGCACACATCTACAAATACAAATAAATTTGGAGGAAAAAAAAAAGAAAAACAAGAGGGGGTGCGGTGGTGCAGAAGGCTTGGCTAGGTCCTGCTCTCTGGTGGGTCTGGGGTTGAAGTCTTACTTGGCGTGCCCTGTGAGAGGCTGACATCCTGTCCTGGGTGTGTCCCCTCCCCCTCTGGCCTTACGCCCTGATTTGCCAGGTTAGGCTCCAGTTCACCGTGACCCTGCTTGAGACAAGCGACTTCAGCCAGTGTGTGTGAGAAAAAACAGACTTAGCCCAGCCTTCAAGTTTGCATTTTCTTTTGGGTGAAGAATGTGCTATCTAAGAATGTCTACAGGATTTGGGAGTTAAAACTGAGAAAGACCAGTTTATCAGGAAACTGAGGACTGATGTCTTCCCGATGAGGCCTAAAAAGGTGGAAGAATGTTAAAACTGAGAATATAATCCTGGGCAGAGAGAACACTTGAACACGACATGAAAAGAAAAGGTCTTTGGATTAAGTAATACTGATTAAACTGGGAGGTCGACGGCTGATACAGGTTCACTGAATTAGAACCTAGTCAAATGGAAATCATACCACCACACTATAGCAAAATATGTGCAAAACATAAAACTAATGAAATTACTCCATGGCCTCCTGTGATTCTCAAGAGTGTTATTTACATCACGAAACCTTTAGAAAGGTTTTTTTTCTTTTTTTTTTTTTTAAATTTGGATGTTGTCCAGTAGGCTCAGCATTGAAACAATGTACAAAATGACTGTAGGAAGCTTTTACTCAAGTTCTGGGGCAATTAATTTGATTCATCTCCTGCTACATTTACCCCTGATTCACAAACCCTTTGCAGTACTGCGCAGCATACAATCCTTTATATTGCAGTAATGTTACTCTCCTGGTCGACTTTTATGAGTGGCGATGTGTCTCACAAGAGAATGAGAAAACGTATAGACATGTAATCAAAACAAAATAGAATTGTAAATAATCCAAACATGCCCAACTGTCAGATCCTCCACTCAATGTGCAGAATTTACAAGAAGCATTATAGAAAGCATCTGATTTCTTTATTGACATATTCTTAGGTAGCACAGTTCAGTTGGTCATATGAATGGAAATAAGCAAAGTATATATATAAAAAAAACAAAGATTTCGATCATAATTCGGCATAGTCACCTCATAGCACATGGATGACACAACACACTGTGGGTTTGTTCCCTGCTCAGTGTGTGTGAAGTTTTCATGTCTGTAGCTGCACTGGTTTCCTCCTGTAGTCCAAAGACATACAGTTCAAGTAGATGGATGACTCTAAACTACCTATAATGTGTGAATGGGTGAGTGAATGTGAGTATCCATGGAGTTCTCTACAGGGTGTACCCTCTGTTCGCCTTGGGCAAAATACTTCCAGACCATTACAACCCTGATCACGAAAAAGCTGTCATTGAACAGATGAATTGAATTTAGATCTGTAAAATTCTCAAATCACCGCTATTTTATTATCATTCTGCATTATTCAGCTAGTAGGAATGTGAGGCATGCTAATTATCAACAATTTTTGTCACAGAATAGCATACTGCATTAGTAGGTCCTTTTACGCCATTTAATTACTGTTTTATAATGGGAAAATAAATGCAAACAGCAGTAGAACTTGTTGAATGGATGTTGCCTTTGTTTTGTGCAACATTAGCAACAAATGTGCACAATAGAAAATATAATGAATGCAGAAGAAACAAGCGCAGAAATACACCTATATTGCAAAGAACCATCCACTGTCACAGTGCATAAGAAGTAAATTGCCATCACATCTCAGTTGGATTGATGCAGAACTGGTAATTAGTACCAGTAAAAAAATTAATTAAAAATAAAAAAAACACTACCAAATATATGGAGTGAACTCTATGTACTCCAACAGAATGACAGGCTTTTGATCATAAAAAGTTGTAAGACAGAATAAAAATGACTGAGCAGATAATATCCTTGCTGGGTTCTTATCCTGAACTATTTCCAAAAAATATTCTAGGCTCTGGTCCAGTGCAGGTTTGTCATTGTCTGGAGCCTATCCAGGAAACATAAGGCCTTAGGGAGGCTACACCCTGGATATCCCGGAAACTAGTTGATCACTGGGCAATCACAAGGACTCATGAACACACTTTGACTCACACAAACACACATTATGTTAAGAGTCACCTGAAACGTATGTCTTTGGACGATGGAAAGAAGCTGAAACAATCGGAGGAAACCCATGAGAACATGGAAAACATGTAACACACTGAACCACATCAATACACCTAAATGAACCAATAGTCCAGGACTTGTGAGACACCGTTGCTGGCCACTGCACTGCCTTGGGTAAAATGTACCTTTTTAAGTGAAATGTCTACAAAACAGCCAAAGAAAAAAAAAAAGGCAATTTAATAAATGCACAAGAGACAAGTAAACTCATAAACCTATTTTCCAAACTGTCAAAGTCCCAGTCCAAAACCAACCCATTCCAAGAACTAGCATTATGTCTCTTGTGGATCAAGGCTGTAATGACAAGTAGGACATTACCTGAAACTATTTTTTTTTTTTTTTGGAAAAGACACTGCACTCAGTGGGAGAAATCTTCATAAAATTAGCTTTAGTTAAACATCCTAAGATTGATCCTCTTTTTGTTTTCTCCTCTCACCATTTTTCCAAGTTTGAGTAGCTTCCTATCCTCTTTTGAGTTTTACAGTTCTGCATACATCTGTATGAAACTGGAAGCAGACGGAGAAGTTGGTCCAATCCATGTCCCTGCCAGTCCAGTCCTTCCTCTTTTTTTTTTTTTTAATAGAGGAGCTAAGCACCAACTGCTGGAGTGATGCAACCTCCAGCAACCTGCAGGTGCCTGACAGACAAATGAAGCTGCTTGTGTAAGGGCCAGCTGGGATATCGTGGTTGACTTAAACACTTCCTCCCTTGGCTCGATCATGTGAGTTTTTTTTACGCTGAAATTTATTCATTTGTAAAGCATCTGGGTAAGTTTCTACTGGACATTTTGTCTGTTAAGATGGACATTTTGTTCCATTTTTATTTCTAGAATTTGTATTTTTCATTGCAAAATAATGGAATTTATTGAAATGAACCAGATAACCTTAGTATGTAGTTCATTATAAAGTTGATCTTACCGGTTTGTGCTCATGCTGTAGGTCAGGTGTCAGGTTAAAGCCCTCAGGAGTCCTGGAAATTTGAGAATGGCAGATCGTTAGAGATTAAGGGAACCCATGTATGCGTTGTCAGTGTGGGAAAAAAGAACAAAATATAACAGGATGATGCAAACTAAACTGAAAACCTGGATAATGAGATTTTCCTCAGTCCTTCTTATCAATAGTTTCATTAGTCATGATGGAGAGCTGCTTTGCTCTTTCAACAGGGGCACAATTTATATAACAATTATATATATATATATATTAAAATATTTCGTCCCATACATCCTCCACTTTGTGTAATAAATCTTCCACCAATGTTGCAATCATGACAAAGTCCATTACAATCAAAACAAAATAGCAGAGCAAATTTGGTGATGAGCTCAGTGACCCACCCAATTCTACAACACAAATACTTTAAACAAACAATATGACTGACGGTGATTTAGTGATGGATCCAGTGACCCCACAGAAATAAATCTTTTTGGCCACAGTTTTGAACCAAGCTCAAACTATTAATTTCATATATATTTTTTTTTAAAAATATATCTCAATATTAACTTTAAGGGGGCGCGGTGGTGCAGTGGGTTGGACCGGGTCCTGCTCTTCGGTGGGTCTGGGGTTTGAGTCCTGCTTGGGGTGCCTTGCAATGGAGTGGCGTCCCGTCCTGGGTGTGTCACCTCCTCCTCCGGCCTTACGCCCTGTGTTGCCGGGTAGGCTCTTGTTCCCCGCGACCCCATATGGGACAAGCGGTTCAGAAAATGTGTGTGTGTGTGTGTGTGTGTGTGTGTGTGTGTGTGTGTGTGTGTGTGTGTGTGTGTGTATTAACTTCAACCTTCCTCTCCCACTGAACAGAAAGAAGGGCTTCTCTTTTCTGCAAATAAAATATATAAAAAAGAGGTTTGTCAATGTGGGGGGTGAGGTGGTGCAGTGGGTTTCACGAGGTCCTGCTTTCTGGTGTGTCTGGGGTTCAAGTCCTGGTTGGGGTGCTTTATGGTGGACTGGTCCCTCATCCAGGGTATGTTCCCTCCATGTCTAGCCTTGCATCCTGTGTCAGTGGTTTAATCTCCCGCTTGCTGCAACACTGCTAAGGACAAGTGGTTTCAGACAGTACATGGGTGAATTCAATTAAGAGTTCACTCTGGATGGAGGCAGCATCCTACAATAGGCACAGATATCTGTGTTAATGTTTAATAATGAATTTTGTGTGTTGGACCTCACCATGAAGTTTTACAGTTTCTTGTTTTGATTATTTTCCAAATTCTTCAAGACTACATTCACTTAGTCAATGAAATCATTTGTTACAATTTCATTCAAGTTTCACTTGAATATGTAAATAACCTTTTTTTTAAAAATTTGTCAGTATTTTTTAGCTTTGCAATTCATCATTTTTGTGGGTGGCACAGTGACACAGTGAGTAGGGCTTCTGCCTGACAGTGCCTTGGGGGTGTGAGAGAATGTAGATTCAATCCTCGCTCAGTCTGTGTGGAGTTTGCATGTTCTCCCTGTGTCTGTGTGGGTTTCCTCCCACAGTCCAAAGACATGGTGTTCAGGTTCACCCATAGTGTGTGAGTGACAGAGAGTGTGTTCCACTGATGTATGGATGAGTGACCCATTGTAAATAGTGTATCTAGCAGTATAAGTCACCTTGGTGAATAATGTGTGTGGGCTGGTAACACTATATAGTATCCATTGTAAGTTGCTTTGGAGAGAAGTGCCTGCTAAGTGAACAAATGTAGATCATTTTCAATGCTCAAAAGTGAATGGTGTTATAATTACTGCATAGATCAAGTTATTTGGCAAAAATGCAGTTTACATTACAAGTCATTATTAAATTAAACATCATTGCAAAAAACCATGTGTTGTCTTCTAACAAGGTATTGATTTTCAACAGTAGGAAATTTTTATTGTTTAAATATTAGTGGAGGAAGGGGTGTGGTAGCGCAGTGGGTTGGACCACAGTCCTGCTCTCCGGTGGGTCTGGGGTTCAAGTCCCGCTTGGGGTGCCTTGCGACGGACTGGCGTCCCGTCCTGGGTGTGTCCCCTCCCCCTCCGGCCTTACGCCCTGTGTTACCGGGTAGGCTCTGGTTCCCCGCGACCCCGTATGGGACAAGCGGTTCTGAAAGTGTATGTGTATTAGTGGAGCTGCATAATTTTTTTCAAAAATTTAAATGTCAAATGACTGTATAGTGCAATGGAGCATGTAAAAAGTACACATGGCAACAGTATCTACTTTCAGTGACCAATCCAAAACAGCATTGTCTCATGCATGGACACCTTCTTGTCAATTTCACAATTTTGTCTCTGCTCGTGGTTTTTCAATCATAATTTTCATACATACTGAACTGGACACGAAACATATACAAGAAATATGTTTGTTAAAGCTCACTTCTTTGCTTTATACGAACACCTTCAACAACAATAATAATAACAATAAGCACTACTGTTATTCTGTGTCCTGTCTGATCCAAACCGACATCCAAACAAACAGCTCTGGAGCTGTGGCAGCAGCAATACCCACCGTGCCACCATTTGGCTTGCTACACACAAACAAGTGATGAAGTATTATATTCACATTTATATATTGTTTAGAACAATTAAAGCTGAGATGGCTAACTGCTCCCTAACTGCTAAGCTAAGGGAAGGAGCCTGAGCTGGTGCGGAAAGTTGAGAGATACCGTCTAGATATAGTCGGGCTCACTTCCACTCACAGCTTGGGTTCTGGAACCACTCTTCTCGATCAAGGGTGGACTCTCCACTATTCTGGCGTTGCCCAAGGTGAGAGGTGGCGGGCGGGTGTGGGCTTATTAATAGCCCCCCAGTTCAGCCGCCATGTGTTGGAGTCTACCCCGGTGAATGAAAGGGTCGTCTCCCTACGCCTTCGGGTCAGGGAACGGTCTCTCACTGTCGTTTGTGCTTATGCACCTAGCGGCAGTGTAGAGTACCCGGCCTTTTTAGAGTCCCTGGGGGGGCATGCTGGAAAGCACTCCCACTAGGGACTCTGTCGTTCTACTGGGGGATTTTAACCCACGTGGGCAGCAACAGTGATACCTGGAGGGGCGTGATTGGGAGGAACGGCCTCCCTGATCTGAACCCGAGTGGTGAGTTGTTATTGGATTTCTGTGCTAGTCGCGGTTTATCCATAACGAACACCATGTTCATGCATAAGGGTGTCCACCAGTGCACTTGGCACCAGGACACCCTAGGTCGGAGGTCGATGATCGACTTTGTAGTTGTTTCTTCTGACCTTCGGCCATATGTCTTGGACACTCGGGTGAAGAGAGGGGCTGAGCTGTCAACTGATCACCACCTGGTGGTTAGTTGGATTCGATGGCGGGGGAAAAAGCTGGACAGTCCTGGCAGGCCCAAACGCATAGTGAGGGTCTGTTGGGAACGTTTAGCGGAGGCCCCTGTCAGAGAGGTCTTCAACTCCCACCTCCGACAGAGCTTCAACCAGGTCCCGAGGGAGGTGGGGGACATCGAGTCTGAATGGACTATGTTCCGCGCCTCCATTGTTGGGGCGGCGGTTCGGAGCTGCGGCCATAAGGTCTCTGGCGCCTGTCGCGGCGGCAATCCCCGAACACGGTGGTGGACACCGGAAGTAAGGGATGCCGTCAAGCTGAAGAAGGAGTTCTATCGGGCCTGGCTGGCTCATGGGACTCCTGAAGCAGCTGACAGGTACCGACGGGCCAAACGGAGCGCGGCTCTGGCAGTCGCTGCGGCAAAAACTCGGGCTTGGGAGGAGTTCGGTGAGGCCATGGAGGAAGACTTTCGGTCGGCCTCAAAGAGATTCTGGCAAACCGTCTGGCGACTCAGAGGGGGGAAGCGGTGTTCCACGAACACTGTTTACAGTGGAAGTGGTGCGCTGCTGACCTCAGCTGAGGATGTCCTCGGGCGGTGGAAGGAGTACTTTGAGGATCTCCTCAATCCCTCCGACACGCCTTCCGTAGAGGAAGCTGAGGCTGGGGACTTGGAGGGGGACTCATCATTACCCTGGCTGAAGTTGCTGAGGTAGTCAAAAAACTCCTCGGTGGCAAGGCTCCGGGGGTGGATGAGATCCGCTCCGAGTTTCTCAAGTCTCTGGATGTTGTGGGGCTGTCTTGGCTGACACGCCTCTGCAGCATCGCGTGGAGTTCGGGAACGGTGCCTCTGGACTGGCAGACTGGGGTGGTGGTCCCTCTTTTTAAGTTGTGTTCCAACTACAGGGGGATCACACTCCTTAGCCTCCCTGGGAAAGTCTATGCCAGGGTACTGGAAAGGAGAATCCGACCGATAGTCGAACCTCGGATTCAGGAGGAGCAATGCGGTTTTCGCCCTGGCCGTGGAACACTGGACCAGCTCTATATCCTCACTAGGGTGCTGGAGGGTTCGTGGGAGTTTGCCCAACCAGTCCATATGTGTTTTGTGGACCTGGAGAAGGCATTCGACCATGTCCCTCGTGGCATCCTGTGGGGGGTGCTTCGGGATTATGGGGTTCGGGGCTCACTGCTATGGGCTGTTCGTTCCCTGTATGACCGGAGCAGGAGCTTGGTTCGCATTGCCGGCAGTAAGTCAGACCTGTTCCCGGTGCATGTTGGACTCCGCCAGGGCTGCCCTTTGTCACCGATTCCGTTCATTATCTTCATGGACAGAATTTCTAGGCGCAGCCAGGGAACGGAGGGTGTCTTTTTTGGTGGCCGCGAGATCTCGTCTCTGCTTTTTGCGGACGATGTGGTCCTGTTGGCTTCATCAAGTCAAGACTTGCAGAATGCACTGGGGAGGTTTGCAGCCGAGTGCAAAGCGGCGGGGATGAGAATCAGCACCTCCAAATCCGAGGCCATGTTTCTCAGTTGGAAAAAGGTGGATTGCCCCCTCCGGGTTAGGGGGGAGTTGCTCCCTCAAGTGGAGGAGTTTAAGTATCTCGGGGTCTTGTTCACAAGTGAGGGAAAAATGGAGCGGCAGGTTGACGGACGGATCGGTGCGGCGTCCGCAGTAATGCGGTCATTGTACCGGTCTATTGTGGTGAAGAGGGAGCTGAGTCGTAAGGCGAAGCTCTCAATTTACCGGTCGATCTACGTTCCTACCCTCACCTATGGTCATGAACTCTGGATCATGACCGAAAGAATGAGATTGCGGATACAAGCGGCAGAAATGAGTTTCCTCCGCAGAGTGGCTGGGCGCACCCTTAGGGATAGGGTGAGGAGCTCAGTCACCCGGGAGGAGCTCGGAGTAGAGCCGCTGCTCCTCCGCATTGAGAGGAGCCAGTTGAGGTGGCTCGGGCATCTGTTCCGGATGCCTCCTGGACGCCTCCCTGGTGAGGTGTTCCGGGCTTGTCCCACTGGGAGGAGGCCTCGGGGCAGACCCAGGACATGTTGGAGAGACTATGTCTCCCGGCTGGCTTGGGAACGCCTTGGGGTTCCCCCAGAGGAACTGGAGGAGGTGTGCGGGGAGAGGGAAGTCTGGAGGGCTCTGCTCGGACTGCTGCCCCTGCGACCCGGCCCCGGATAAAAGCGGAGGAAGATGGATGGATGGATGGATGGCTAACTGTATATTTATTTTGGTCTTGCTAGCAAAATGTCATTAAACAGTGATGACTATCACTGTCAGGATTAACATATTGCTTTGTCTTGCATATATGATGTGTTTGCCTTGAAGGAAACAAGGTTTATGGTATACTGATTTACATACTTCAGGCAACCACATATCAAACTAATGAAACAAGACCCTGGGGCTGTTGAGATGCCTTCTGTCTTTAATTTTCAAAAATATTGCATGCTTTATTTATTGACTCCTACTTTGTTGACTTGATGTAGATTAGTAGTTATTATATAGTAAGTTATATATTTTTTTAAACTTAACATATATGGAAGGTGTCACGGTTGCGCGTAGCGCGGACGGACTCAAGTGCAAAGTGTTCGGGTCAACGTGCACGGAAGCCGAATCAGAATCCATAATCCTAGTCGAGGGGCAGGCGAGGGTCAGGCGATCAGCAAACGTCGTAGAAAGGGCTAGGCAAAGAACGTGGTCAGGAAGAAACAGGCAAAGGGTCGATGTTGGAATGGGTCTTTCAGTAATACGGTTCGCAGGGAAACAAGGAGGCAAAAGCAAGGTTCCGCATCTGGGCTTCCTCGGCTTCCCTCTTTATAGTCGTTCCCATCAGGGAACGGCAGGTGTCGCAGATGTGCCAGATGCGGAGAACGTGACAGAAGGTACATCACAGAATGCAAAAAAAAAAAAAAATTCTAAATGTACTTTCTAGAAGGATCTGTAGCTGGGTATAGGTCTGAGAAAGGTGAAGTGACCTCTTCACCTTAACTGTGTCATTGGACAGTTGAAGGACACTTGGAAAGTCAGAGTGATGTAGAATGCTGTAAATACAAGGACATTTATGAGGAAATTCTGTTCAAAGTGAGTTATTTGGAATACAACGTTCTCGTTGTTTAACATTCTGATTTTATTTGACACTGAATACCAAAAGTACCATTACATGAAAACCGTCAGTTTTTAACTGCCTTAAAAACTGCTAGTTTTGTTTCTAAAAAAAAAAAACTAAGTTAAACCCAGTTTACAATTGTTTACTATTGTAATAAAACTTGTAAAGTGATTTTGTATGCATTCAAGATGTTTAAATTACTGGAAATACAACGGACCTAGTTATTAATGTACAATCCAAATCAAAGAGCTTCTTTCAATACGGCCTTTTGTTAACTATTCAAGAAGGAGTCTCCCCTTAAATCTCTCCACCTTGCTTTTGATCATAACAAACATTATGTGCATTCATACATATTTATGGATAAGGAACGTGCAAAGAGAATGAATCTGTGGTGAGCTTAAATGTGACCACAGGGAGGAATACACATGCATGCATGCACACACACACACACACACACACACACACACACAGACACACACACACACACGCAATCTGAACTGCTTGTCCCATACAGGGTTGCAGGGAGCCGGAACCTAACCCAGCAACACAGGGTGTAAGGCTGGAGGGGGAGGGGACGCACCCAGGACAGGACACCAGTCTGTCACAAGGCACCCCCAGCGGGACTTGAACCTCAGACCCACCGGAGAGCAGGACCCAGTCCCACCCACTGCACTACCGTGCCTCCCTCAGGGAGGTAAATATATATATATATTTTTTTGTCTCTTTCTTGGGGTCAGTGGGACTTTGTACTGGACCATGTTTTAATGCGTCCACTTTCAGCTTTTTTATACCTCTGAATAGCTTGTTATTTATCCTTGTTTGCTGTGTTGCAGATGTTGACATATGGTACACAATCACAACAGGACATTACAGCAAGAATAACAGGTTATTTCTTTCATCAAGTTACCGAAAAGTAAAAACTTGCAATGACTTTTTATCTCTATCTTTTTGTTGGTGTAATGTGCATTTAAAAGCACTGAAGAAAGTGTTATGTGTTTCTTTAAAAAATCTCAACAGTAAATGCTGTCAACTTTTCCGCTCCTATATTCATTTCATGCAAAAAGTCTTGGGAGGAGGTGTTTTGAATTTGCAGGTACATTTCTTGTTTTATTTATTTCTCTTGTTTTCCGTTTCATCATAATGCGGGAATAATTTCAGGGTAGATAACAAGCTGGAGAAAACAAACCAAAAGCAAAGAACACCTCCGGCACACCCCCTCGAAAGCTGTGATCTTCTTTATAGAATATTTCTACTCCTTATACTGTGCTGCCATTTGGAACTTCATCGTTTCAGCCCTTCTTTCGTGTCTGCTCTTTTGGCAGGTTTGTATTGATTCCTCCATCCTCAGTCAATATTAATTAGAATGACTTTATGGACCTTGCCATTTCAAATGTTGCATGAAAGCACAAGCAGACATCTGAAAGTGTTTTGTAAAGTATAAACAGGACAGAGTGAGAATCCCTTCCATCTGCATCTTACTTAGTTAAGAGTTTTTAAATTATGTACAAATTAGTATAAAATCAGGTATGCTGCCAGTCTTCATACCCTTTTCACCCTTTTCACAACTCCTTACACTTTACTTTGCAACTGTCTAAACATCTCTTCTTCTATAACTTATGATCTTTTTCACAGAATGCCATTGTTTTTGTGATTCCTGTTTTGTTTGTTTGCAAGCGTCTTTGTCTCTTTTTTTTTAAATTTAATCCTAAAGATTAATGAAACTAGCTGAGTCCTGTATTGATCTGATGTTTCAGTTTATAACCTTTTAAAAGTGTTAGGGTGACATGATGGCACAGTGTGCAGCACTGCTCTTTCACTGTGCCTAGGTAGTGCGAGGGGATGCGCATTCGATTCCTACTCAGTCTGTGTGTAGTTTGCAAGTTCTCCCTGTGCCTGTGTGGGTTTCCTTGGGTACTCTTGTTTTCTCCCAAAGACATGCTGTTCAGGTTCACCCACAGTGTGTCAGTGATAGAGAGAATGTGTTCCACTGATGTATGGATGAGTGACCCATTGTAAGTAATATACAGTACAGAGACTCCTTCACTTATGACTTTACGATGGTGAGCTGGTAATAGACATTCAGTAGAAACCATACTTCGAATTTTGAATTTTGATTTTTTCCCGATCAAGTATATGCGGTGTGATACTCTCTTGAAATGCTGGGCAGTGGTAGCGATCTGCATCTCCTGGTCTATCACGCATTCGCTATATAGATACCACTCTCTCCCTCCATATTTATGTTGTGTTTTGTGCATCTATAATCTCACAGAAGTGCCCATCTGCGTCTCCTGCTACTGGTGAGAAGAAGAAGAGGGCAATTACTCTTGAGGATAAACTCAAGATAATTGCCCAGCATGAAGGCAGCAAGGCCTATGACGTTTGGTAAGTTTGGTGCATTAAATGCATTTTCGATATACGATATTTTTGACTTACGATGGGTTTCGCAAAACATAATCCCATCGTAATTCAGGGACCACTTGTACTAATATTGTAAGTCTCCTTGGTGAATGAGGTATGTGCAAATAACACTACACAGAGTTTGTTGGAAGTCACTTTGGAGGAAAGCATCTGATAAATAAATAAATGTACGTGTAAATGATAGGTCTCTGTACAAGCCTACCACTCTAAGGAGCTTTAAACGAAGATGTCAGCTAAATAAAGCATGATTAAAAAGAATGATTTGGTCACACACTGCTTCTAAAACTTTTACACATCTCTCCCTCATGCTACCGGTAAAAACTATGATTTTTTTCCTAGTAATTTCATACCTATACACCCCAGAAACATGGTGTGAAAGCTTTGCAGAACTGTTTCCATGCATAGATGGAGTAACCCTGAGCAAGGCCCACCCAAACGAGACACAGGAGTCTAACCCGGCACACAGGGCGTAAGGGAGGAGAGGACACACCCAAGACAGGACACCAGCCCGTCACAAAGCACCCCAAGTGGGACTCGAACCCCAGACCCACCAAACAGCAGAACCTGGACCAACCCACAGTGCCACCACACCCTCATGGTTCTATGCATAGAAAAATGTTGAAATCTAGTGCCTCTTAGAATGAGGGTGGATTGTTCAAAGGCAAGAATAAGATCATTCTCAACAATTACTTAATGATAACAATAATGACAGCAGCAAGAGTTGGAAGTGAGCCAGCAATGTCCAATACCTGAAAATACTACTACAAAAAATTTCGACAAAAAAGAAAAAAATAGCTGCACAGTGGCACAGCAGGTAGTTCTGGTTCCTTACAGTTACTGGGCTGTGGGTTTGGGCATGAGTTTGAATCTGGCTCAGACTGAGCTGGAATTCATATTTTCCTGGGTTGTTCATACAGTGTTCCTATCACACCCGAAAAACACGTACTACATGTGAATTGGTGACTAAATCTAAATTGCCCTGTTTGTTTTGGTTTGTGTGTGTGTTTGTCTTATGATGGACTGGAGTCCCTTTCAGCCTCTACCCTACACTATGCTTCTGTGATCATATTCCTGCTCTGGACAAAGAGATAATGGATAGATGGACAGAAATAAAAAGAATTCCATCTTTCCAAGTCAGCTGGAATACAGTTTTAGCTGTTAAAAAGAATGCAGCTACATTAGACATTGAATCAAATGATAACACAATTTACATAAATTTAATTTATCTAATGTACTTACAAGTTCAGTAGTTGAGTTTTGCTGGACTTTTTTTTCTATTCACTGTCAATGTGTACAGGCTGAGTAGTATTAAAACTCTCTCACAATTACCCCAGGTAGTGTTTATGAACAGATGTGGTTATTTCCACATAACCTTGCATATTTTAATAACAGTTTTATTACAATGATTCATTACCATTAATATGAATGTGTTGTTTATCACAAAGCGATTATTGCTATCTGAAATTATTATCATAGGTCTAAGAGAGGATATGGCTGTTTAGATGCCTGTTTAGATGCATTTCTCTTGTCTGGAGAAAGACATAAAAAAGGCTAATTCAATTTGCATTCTGAAGCTTCTGCTGAAATTAAAACTTTTTTAGGAGAGGTAATGTTGCCAAATGCTTATTATATATGAGCATATCACAAAATCTGTGTCACAGCTGGAACTGTGCCACTTAATTGCTCCCCACTCAAATGAGGATAAATTGACACCTGGTGTCATTAACAGGTTCTTAGTTTTAGCTCACTGAACTTTGTTTAAAGTTTTATGGAGGATGCAACTATTGCAGCAACGAAGAAAGACATAAACATTGCCACAATTTTTTGTGACTTGGGTTTTATTATGCTGTTTTTCCCAAATGGAACTGAGACTTGTTTTTATTTACCAAGTCTTTGAACTATGGATGAAATCATTTTGACCTGAAAAACTGAGCACTTGATACCACTGGAGATGGAGGAAATACACAGACAGACCAACATCAATGGGGTTTTTATGCAGCTGGTAAAAGAAACAACTTACTTGAATGCTATGTGAAGGAAACTTAAAGTGAAACTAAACGGCAGAACTTAGAGGCAGTCAGCCCAAGTATATGATAAAAATCATACTGGAGAAGGACAAGATAAAAGTAATATAACAAAGATTTAACACTTTTTGCATTATTAACTATGATGGAAATGAAAATAATCAAAACTCATTATCTCGTGATGGGTAGAAACCATTTCATTTATTAATTTGTTTATCATCATTCTTTTCATCATATTTACAGTTGTTATTAAAATTGCATCTTATGGGATGTTCTGGTGTTTTTGGATGTTTTAGCCTTTGAGATCTAGTTAAGTTTCAGCAGTAATGTACGAAAGCAACAATTTATTATGTATCAGACTTTATTCAAATTCAAGACTGAACCTCACATAAATGTGATGAAATACACAGGAGATAATTTCAACCTGAAATATGTAGTGTTAGGTTCAGAATGGTTAAAATCTGCTTGTTTGATTCTTTAAGCATGAATGAAAGTTTCTGATGGAATGATTCAATCATGATTGTCTCACCTGTTTTAAAAAAATAGCCACAATATGTTTAAATATATTATACATTAGAAAAAGAAAATCCCCACTCACCTCCCTTTTTGCAGGCAGTCTTACTCCTTCAAGCTCAGGTCCTCTACTAGAGGCCTGGGAGCTTGAGGGTTCTGCACAGTATCTTAGCTGTTCCTAGGACCACACTCTTCTGGACAGAGATCTCAGATGTTGTTCCCAGGATCTGCTGGAGCTACTCTCCCCACTTATGGGTCACAGCCCCAAGTGTTCCAGTTACCACAGGGACCACTGTTGCCTTCACCTTCCACATCTTTTCTAGCTCCTCTCTCAGTCCTTGGTATTTCTCAAGCTTCTCATGTTCTTTTTTCTGATGTTGCCATCACTTGGGATGGCAACATCTATCACTATGGCTTTCTTCCTCTGTTTGTTCACCACTACTATGTCCAGTTGGTTAGCCATTACCAGTTTGTCAGTCTGGATCTGGAAGTCCCACAGGATCTTAGCTTGGTCATTCTCAACCACTCTTGGGAGTGTATCAGTATATCCTGGTTCCCCAACATCTGGTGCAGTCCTTGTTAATCCAGGCAACATCTGAGCTGGCATGACTCTCTTTGTTTGTTTTGCTTTCCTAGCCACAGTAGGCAGAGCTAAGCATAAGGAGGTCTTGCCTAAGGACCCCCTACTGGAGATAGGCCATGACCAGCATTCAAACCCCAGCTTCCCATGTGAAAGGCAGTGATCTTACCACTACACTATCCAGCCACTCCATGTACACACACACACACACACACACACACACACACACACACACACACACACACACACACACACACACACACACACACACACACACACACACACACACACACACACACACACACACACACACACACACACACACACACACACACACACACACACACACACACACACACACACACACACACACACACACACACACACACACACACACACACACACACTTCTGTATTATCTACATGTCTCTGTATCAGTTGCCGTATGCTACAAAATTTCCTCCAGGGGATCAACAAAGTATCTATCTATCTATGTTAATAAAGTAGGACTGTCTAAATTATCAAAACAAATAAACTAGGACTATATATAATATGGCCAGTGCCACATAGCACTAATATAAATCTATATAGTGGCACTGGCATAACTTGAATTGAAACACAAGCCCGCTGCATCGCCGTGCCTGCTGAATTAAACATTGAAACACAAAATGGCATGCTAATTACATACAAACACATATTTAAACATGAATTTAAAAAAAGTCTAGAAAATTGGTGCAGACTGTACTTAAGGTATTGTGTAACTTTGTTGAAATTGCAATATTGAGGGATGATGCTGAAATCATGACTTAAATTTGATTAAATGATTAATGAGTATGAAAGCTATGGGCATCAGTTCACTCAATTTAGAAGTTTTTAATATACTGAGTTCTAATTTTCATTTTCACAAATCACTTATTCAGTACAGTATCACAGTGATCCTGAGCCAGTTTAAGGAAACAGAGGTTAGAAGGCTTGATAGACTAGGCAGGATCCCAGTCCATTGTAGGGCCTCACACACACATACCTTAAACGCATGTCTCTGGAAGAAAAACAGAGCGCCCAGAAAGAAACATTTATTCTGAGAATGTGACAGGATGAAAGCTTCTTGAAATCGTGTTCAGTCAACCTTTAAAATTAATAAATAAAAATATAATATTTAACAAAACAATCTTGAACAAAGAAGTGTCAAAATATAAAATCTTGACTTAGCATCAGCATTTTTCATTTTCTTTATCACTCTATTCCTTTAACAATTTGCTCATATTATGTGCATCAGACAGACAAATGATTTGTTATTGTAATGGAATCCATTAAGTCCCCCCATTGTATATGCTGACAATGCAATCGTGCTTTGTAATAAAATATTTGCACTCAATCCTGGGGATCAATTGAACATTTAAATTCATTTTATACACATATTGTTAATCAAGTAAGTGTTCTTTATCCTGAAAACAATGAGCACAATGTATTATGCAAAGACTGAAATTTCTGAACCACTTGTCCCATAAAGGGTTGCGGGGAACCAGAGCCTACCCGGCAACTCAGGGCGTAAGGCCGGAGGGGGAGGGTACACACCCAGGACAGGACGCCAGTCCACCACAAGGCACCCCAAGCAGGACTTGAACCCCAGACCCCCCGGAAAGGAGGACCCGGTTCAACCCACTGCACCACCGCACCTCCCAAATACTGCAATTACATCAAAGTAAAACAATCCATATGAAGTATTGTATTTACTTTGCTTTATTACCTTTACAATAATATTTATTTCAAAAGGAAAGTAAGTTAATCAGCACTTAACAATACACAGTAGCATCACAAATATTATCCTCAATAATAAAATCAGGAATAACCATTTGCTGTCTCAGTCTTCAGTATTTAAATCTCGATGTAGGGGGTGCGGTGGCAAAGTGGGTTGAACCACGGTCCTGCTCTCCGGTGGGTCTGGGGTTCGAGTCCCGCTTGGGGTGCCTTGCGACGAACTGGCGTCCCGTCCTGGGTGTGTCCCCTCCCCCTCCGGCCTTACGCCCTGTGTTACCGGGTAGGCTCCGGTTCCCCGTGACCCCGTATGGGACAAGCGGTTTTGAAAATGTGTGTGTTATTACTGGACAAAATAGTTACTCCCTACTGTACCTTAGGGAATATGTTTTACTGGTGAGATTTCATTTTTGAGAAAAATTTGCTATCATCATGGATGTAGGTTTCATAGTGTTCTCAGGAGGGTTTTCTCAAACCATCCATCATTATGCATTTACATTTACATTTACATTTATTCATTTAACAGATGCTTTTCTCCAAAGCGACGTACATCTCAGAGAAAATAAAATGTGTGCATTACATTGGGAGAAAGAGACATAGTTGCAGACATGTGATTCTTAAGTAAACCTAGTTTGTTACTTTCCACTTGATGCAAGATGCAAAGGAATACAACCTAGAAAGAGTAATGAACTTATTTCCGCCACCAGCATTAACATAGTAGTAGAAGCTGACATTGTCCAGTATTCCAATGAAGACTAATCCCTTTGAATCTGCTGGGACCTACCCGGGGGCTACAAAACTCTATCTCATCTTTGGAAAGGCAGCATACTGCACTGTGTTGTGCAGGCCATCTGGTGGCATTCGGGAAACAGTAGCAAAACACATGGCAATGTTGGCTCCATGTTCACCAGGTACCAATCTTGGCTGTGACCGCTGACATTTCTGTTATGGCTCACATATTGCTCACCAAATCCCATGTTGTTAACAACAACTGTATTACTTTAGGCTGAATTGTATAACTGCCAGACTGATTCATGAGGAAAATGTCTTGGATAGTTTAGCTTTGGACCAATTTTCTGGTGAGTTATACAGCTGTATTACCTTCCAGCATAAAATGTGTTTATTTACATTATATAAATGGCTTAACATTTCAAACTCAGTGAAAATATCCAGTAACTGAAGGGTTGCTAATGGGTTTATAGGTACATTCTAGCATGGCAGACGTAAAACCCTCTTCTGTTCACAGTGGTGACCAGATGAACTACTGAGCAATGTACCGCTTGGAAAATACGATATACAGCAGAACTTTTACTTTCATTTTCAACACTTCTTGATTTAGTTATTAGAGGAAGTGATGTTGTTTAGAGACTGTAATTTTAAAGCTTACTCTATTGCAAAGATGTGTAGCACAGCAAATCTTCATATTTCTGTTGAAGTGAGTTTGATTAAAATATACAGAATTCTTATAAAATAACCTTGGGGTAACCTTAAATGTCACTTTAAATATTCACTTTAAGTTGAATATTTGTGAACTTCCACAATTGTTTCAATGTGCTCATTCGTATCTCAAGGGAGTTTGCAATATGAAATATTGTAAAATGATAAGGAACTTTTTTATTGCTTACACTGTTTGCTAAAGTATTTGCATAACCACATACAAAGCATATACTGGACAATAATTTATTCTGTTTTGTGTAAGAGACAGCTGACTGACCCTTTTATGCTCATGCTCCATTGTAATACACAGTAAATGTAAGCAGTACAGATAATTTGGTTTTCAGCTGATTGCGATAGAAAGAAGACCACAGCAAATGAAAGTCATACATTTTCTCCTTGACTTAATGTATATTGCTACAGCATTTAGCAATCCATAAATTCTGTTTGTTCCAACGTGCCAACAGAAAATGCTATCTCAGTTGAATATGCTTATAGAGGCAAAAAGAAACATTAATTTAGACAAAGCAATGCCCTGAATTTCAATTGATTGGTATATGAAGTGTATTTTAGAGCAACAAAAGAACTCTTAAAAAGAGCTTGGTGTTTTTGTAAAAAAGTTAATACGAAGCACTTTTTTATTTTTATTTTTTTTTCCAGTGTTGACAACCATATATGGATGCAATAAGTTAATTTAAAAAAAAGCTTGGATTTAAATTAATTTAGACATATACCTACAAGGAGGGGGGATGTGGTGGTGAAACGGGTCTGGCTTTCGAGACCTACTTGAGGTGCCTTACGACGGAGTGGTGTCCTGTCCTAGGTGTGTCCCCTCCCCCTCCAGCTTTGGGCCTTGTGTTGCTTGGTTAGGCTGTGGTTCGCTGCGACCCCCTTGGACAAGCAGTTTTAGGCTGTGTGTGACTACAGTTCAGTGTTACCAATACAGCCCATGTAGAGTGAATAGAGTGTTTTTTTTTTAATGTTTGTGTTTTAGCTCATGATTTGACAAACATTTATTTAAGTGTTTGTCTCGCTTCAATCTCATGTTTAATATATCATTACTGTGCCACCCAAGCAACATTTTTTCTTTTACACATAGTATACTTTCATTCACAGACATAAATTAAAACTGGTGTGTTAAACTTTTATGGACATAAATAATTCATTATGCACTTACACAAATGTATCATCATTACTCTCTGATCAGCATGACTTGTCATATTTACCTAATAGGAGAGAATTACAAACTAAGTGCCAGCAGGCACCAACCCTACAATTTATGAAAACAGCAATTAATTATTTTGCTCATATCGTTTACTGCTAAATCAGGTCTTGAAGTCCTGTTAGAATACCATTGATTATTTTAAATAAATTTTGAACGATATTACACTATATAAACTGTCTATGTAGCCCAATTTTCTTAAAAAAATAATAATTACAAAAAAAAATCGAAAAGACCGTAGTAGTTATGCAACATGAAAGTCTGTCTCACTAAACTAAACTGCAGCATAATCCAAAGGCAGCTGCAGATGTTTTAAATTTCCTTCTATTGCATCTGTACTCAAATGATTTTGCTTGTAGCTTTTCTTTCCTTTTTTTTTATAACTTCCCTAAGTTTTTGAGGCATGACACACCCTGACTCACAAATACAAATTGTTACAACCAAATGTCCCAAGCAGGGTCCCGTTGAGGCAGAGCCTGACCTGGTACCACAGAACACAGGGAATGACACGCGCTGGGTGTACCGTCAGTCTGCCACAAGGCACCCTAAGCAAGGCTTGAACCCCAGACTTGTCACATAGCAGGCAGAGGCCAAACCCACTGCACCACTGCACACTGCCCAGCAAGTACAAATGGGTGGCATGGTGGCACAGTGGCACAGTGAGTAGTGCTGCTGTCTCATAGTACCTGGGTGGTATGAGAGAACGTGGGCTCGATCGCTGCTCAGTTTGCATGTTCTCCTTGTGTTTGTGTGGGTTTCCTCCCACAGTTCAAAGACATGCTGTTCAGGTTCCCCATAGTGTGTGAGTGACAGAAAGAGTGTGTTCCACTGATGTATGGATGAGTGACCCATTGCAAGCAGTATATCTAGTAGTGTAAGTCACCTTGGTGAATAACATACATAGAGTTCACTGAAAGTTGCTTTGGAAAAAAAAAAAAATCTGCTCAATAAATGTGATGTTTTTACTGGAACTGTATGTCAAGTATCTGATGAGCTGATCACAAATTTCTCCCTCCAACATTTCCTGACAGTGTCACATACATACACATTTTTCATTGAGCTGATACCTCTGTCTAAGGTAACATGCAATTAACATCTATTCATTTAGCTAACATTTTTCTCTAAAGCAACTAACTTACAATGATAAGCTATTTGCAGTCATTTACACATTTATGTAGCTCGGTGACTTTGCTGGACCAATTCTGAGTAAGTGCCTTTCTCAAGGTTACTACAGCTGGAGGTGGGATTTTAATCTACAGACTTTGGGTCCAAAGGCAGCAGCTCTGATCAGCATGCTCCCAGCTGCCCCAAGACACATGGTTCGAAAGACATGTAAAGACACCATACAACTGACACTCACTCCCCTGGCTACCATTGGCTACTACTAATGACAGGTACATTACATTTACATTTATAAATAAAAAAATAGCACATTCACACATGTTCTTGTCCCATGAACCAGTTCAACTGTCACATTCATTTTTTTTTCCATAAAAGTCCAGTACAAGATGATAACATGAGCAAGTGTAAAACTTTCAGTCCTATCTTTATTACAGTCTGATTGGTAGATTGAAAACTGATATGGTGCTCCCTGTTGGATGATATGGCATGTGCTGCTTAAATTTTTGTGAACCCTTTGTATTCTTTAGTTTTGCCACAAAACAGCTTTTCAGTCAGAAGCAGTGTTTCTCAGCTGACATAATAGGTGTGTAATTACCAATTCCAAATGATGGTTCAAAGGAAATCAAGTATATTGTAAATTTGTACACACACACACACACATTTTCAGAACCGCTTGTCCCATACGGGGTCACGGGGAACCGGAGCCAACCCGGCAACACAGGGCGTAAGGCCGGAGGGGGAAGGGGACACGCCCAGGACGGGACGCCAGTCCGTCGCAAGGCTGTAAATTTGTAAATTTATTTTAATATTTTATATAAGTGTAGTGACCATCTTTATATGGGTCACATACCTTCAAGCAGCACTGTTTACAGATGTATAATGTAATCCACAGTGGGGGCATGGTGGTGCAGTGGGTTTGGTGAGGTCCTGCTCTCTGGTGGGTTTGGGAGTCAAGTCCTGCTTGGGGTGCCTTGCGACAGACTGGTGTCCCATTTGGGGTGTGTCCCCTCCCCTTCCTGCTTTGTACCTAGCATTGCCGGGTTAGGCTCCAGTTTGTGTGCGTGTGTGCGTGTGTAATCCATAGTGATACCTCTGGAGAAGGCATTTAAGTATAAACACTATAGTGTATCTACCCCTCTGTATATGTGTGGAATATCTGAATTGTGGCAAAGTGGCAGAAGTAGTGCCTTGCTCCTTTCTCACAGGCATGCACTGCATAAATAGGCAGCTTTGTGAAGGAATCCCTCCCACCTTCTCACGCAAGTGGACCGATAGGATTTATCGAAAGGCAGCCCTGAGTTCCTTCATTACCAGCAGATTTCCCACTCATACATGCAGATCACAGAGTCAATGACCTACCTATCCAGGCAACAAATTGAGTCCCTTGAAATTTAATTACGCACATGAGTCGGTGAAACTGATGTTTTCAATAACAGTTTCTGTCCACTAGTCACAAACAATTTTTTTTTCCCCACGGAAACATAACCTAAATATAAATGCAAAAGAATGTAACCTGACCCCTAAAGTGACATAATATAGTACTGTAAAATGAAATAAAAACACTTTTTCTTTCAACCAGTTCCTCACCTGTAGCGATAATAAAAGTATATTGTTATGTATTTAATTTAAACAGAATGACTGAAATACAGAGTACAAATTAAAAGTATATAATTTACAATTTTTCAGAAAGGACACTGTCCAGCTTTCCGTTTTCCTTTGAATTCTTAATAACAGACTTGATGAATTTACAGCTGAAATCATTCCCAATAGAGCCACTTGAAGTAATCTTATGAAGAGAACATATGAAAACTGAAAAGAAACCACTCCTTCCCAGGTTTCCTTTAAAAATGTTTTATGTAACCAGAACTGTTTGTTTTAGTCCAGTTTTATTCAGTTGCTCAGCCACCATACCTTTTTATTGTTTACTTTTAGATTTATTCATTTAGCAGACACTTTTTTTCCCAAAGTGACTTAAACACTAAAAAAATAAAAGTGTATTTCACCAACTAACGGAGAGACATAGATGCAGATATAAGTCTCGAAGAACACTTTTTCTGATGCCGCCATTTAACGAGCATATATTACCTGAGTACCAGCTTGTAGAATTGGTAGGAAATACAAAAGTAATTGTGACAGATAATGTAATGCAAATGTATGGATTAGATGGGAGATCTGGTGAGAAGGGAGTCTGAAAGACATGCGTTTTGAAATCCTTCTTGAAAGCTGAGATGGATTCAGCACTTCTGAGGGAGAGAGGGAGATCATTCCACATCACTGGAGCCAGAACCTTTGGGATTTTGAAATTGGACCTATCCAACAATGGACCACCAAGCAGCCATCATTTAATTTTACAGCTGAATGATTTAATTAACCAACAGGGACAAAAGCATTATAATAGGACCTCTCCTGGGACTGAATCATGGTGTTAGGCATTATCTTTAATCATTCCACTATATACCCTAAACCAAACTTTAACCCTAACACTGCTTCAAATATTTAGCAACTATAAATTGTTATTATCTTATGTTATTAAATTATAATTTATAATTGGGGAACTGAATCCCTTACTTTTTTCCTTGTTTTTTCTATATGGAGATATCATTTCCGAGATACAATTATGTTATTGCTTTCATGGATGGCTCTAAACCTACAATTTAACTGAAATCCTTAACAAAGCATGCAACAATTTTGCTAGTCTTCTGGTCTTATCAAAAAAGAAAAAACAAAACACACACACACATGTATGTATGTATGTATGTAGAACTGTATGTACACATTTATATATACATGCATATATGTATACAGGCACACACACACACGCACACATGCACACACACACACATATATATATGTATATATATGTACAGGTTAGGCTCCAGCTCGTCTTGACCCCGCTTGGGACAAGCAGCTTCACCCTTTGTCTGTGTGTGTGTGTACTGAGGTAGGGGGCATAGTGGTGCAGCATGTTTGGCCAGGGTCTGTTCTCTGGTGGGTCTGGGGTTCGAGTCCTGCTTGGGGTGCCTTGCGTCAGACTGGCCTCCTCTCCTGGGTTTGCCTCTTCCCCCTCCAGCCTTGCACCCTGTGTTGCTGGCTTAGGCTCTGGGCTGCTGGGACATGTGGTTTCAGACAGTGAGTGTGTGTGATTCTGTAATGAAGCTTAGTTATTGTCATTTTACTGACAAATAATAAATTAATTAAGAGTCCAGTGAGCTTAGTTCTCCAGAATTATTCCATAACTTATTAGTTGCCAGCAGTAAGATGTGTGTGTGTGTGTGTACATATAGAAATTCACAGTGTGTATATTTAAGGGGGTGCGGTGGCGCAGTGGGTTGGGCCACAGTCCTGCTCTCCAGTGGGTCTGGGGTTCGAGTCCCGCTTGGGGTGCCTTGTGGCGGACTGGCGTCCCGTCCTGGGTGTGTCCCCTTACGCCCTGTGTTACCGGGTAGGCTCCGGTTCCCCGTGACCCCGTATGGGACCAGCGGTTCTGACAATGTGTGTGTGTGTGTGTGTGTGTGTGTGTGTGTGTATATTTATATATACACATATACATACACACATACATATGTACACACATGTATATAAATGCTGTATTTGCATATGCAAAATACTGATTGCAACTAAATGTATAGAAAAAACAACATAATTTTATCCACTCTGTCAGACTGTTAGTTTGATTAACGGGGTTATTACTTCTAATATTTCATAGAACTGGGAATAGACCCATCTGCTATTTTGCTTAAGACACTTCTTATGTAATTATTTCATTTGCCAAATAACCAAGCTGTGCTCATTTCATCAGCCTTCTATCTATAATTAAAATAGTGTGCAATGAAAAGCATGATGGCAGCTTGATGAAAAAGAACAATCATAATTGTGGTGAGACTGATGGCCTCTGGCAGTTATTCGAAACATTCAGTGCAAACTACTTTCTATATTTGTGTAATTATTGTTTTATTTGTTTGTTTGTTTAGTTTCATTCATTCATTTTTGGTATTGGGGCATACTGACAGGTTATGGTGCTCTGATTCTTTACATTAGATAACAGTATTTTTATGTCTAAATATAGTATACTGATTTAATTTGGCTACACTTTCTAAGTATACCTTTTTATGTTTATTTTGTTTATGCTGCATTTATGGAAGTGGAAGATATTGAACTAATGTTACACATATCAAGAAGACTAATAAAAATAATACCTGATATACGCTACAAACCAAACACTTTCCTAGGCTCTCAAGATTTTCTCATCATGCTTTATGAAGTCTGACACAGCAGTGTTTTCAACCTCATACTGTTTCGAATCTTCTATTTTTAATTTTTTTCAATTAATAGATACAAAACATACATAAATGCATATGCATATATGATCTCCCTATAAAGAAACACAATAGTCCAAATACCATTCATACAACACACCAGAGGGCAGCTGGCATCATTCCCAGGGTACTGAAAAAGTAGAACTGGAAAATGGTTATGAAGATAATATAGACTTAAATATTTACTGTGGATTTCGAACCAATACTAATTCAAAGCCAAGGCTAACAGGGAGACCTATAGTTAAGTCTTTGCTTAAAATATTCCTTTTTACTACTGCTAAGGTGGATGCTGTGGTGCAGTGGTCTTGGCTGGGGCCTGCCTTGTGGTTGGTCTGGGGTTCAATCCCTGCTTGGGGTTCCTTGTGTTGGGCTAGCATCTAATCCAGAGTGTGTCCCCTCCAGCCTTGCACCCTGTGTTGTTGGGTTAGGCTCTGGTTTGCTGCAACCCATCCATCCATCTTCTGTCCCGCTTGTCCTAAAAGGGTTGTGGTGGCAGCAGAGAGGCCCAGCCACCCCTGTCCCCTGCAACTTCCTCCAGCTTAACCTGGGGCATCCCCAGCTGTTTCCAGGCCAACTGTGAGATATAGTCCCTCCAGTGGGTCCTGGGCCAACCTTGGGGCCTTGTCTCAGTTGGCAGTGCCTGCTATACCTCCAAAGGGAGGTGTCCAGGGGGCATCCTTATCAGATGCCTGAACCACCTCAACTGGCTCCTCTCAATGTGAAGGAGTAGCAGCTCTACTCTGAGTTCTGCACCCTGCAAAGAAAACTAATTTAGGCTACTTGTATCCGTGATCTTATTCTTTCGGTCATTACCCAGAGTTCATGACCATTGGTAAGGGTAAGGACGTAGATCGACCGGTAAATGGAGAGCTTCGTCTTATGGCTCAGTTCCCCCTTCACAACTACAGTCCGCTACAGCGACCACATTACTGCTGCCGCTGCTTCCAGTCTGTGGCCGATTTCACGCTCCCTTCTTCCCTCACTCGTGAACAGGACCCCAAGATGCTTGAACTCCTCCACCTGGGGCAAAAACTCTACCCTTACCTGGAGGGGACATACCATCCTTTTCCGTGAGAGAACCATGGACTCAGACTTTTAGGTGCTGATCCTCATCCCCACCACTTTACACTCAGCTGCAAACCATTCCAGTGCGTGCTGGAGGCAGCCATGTGACGGTGCCAAAAGATCAACATCATTTGCAAAAAGCAGAGACGTCACCTTCCAACCCCCACACAGAATGCCCTCCTGACCTCGACTGTGCCTTGATATCCTGTCTATGAAAACCACAAATAGGAGTGGAGACAAGGCACAACCTTGGCGGAGTCCAACACCCACACCAAACAGGCTTGACTTAATGCCGAGTATGCTGACACAACTTTCGCTCCATATGTACAAGGACCAAATGACCCGCAGTAGTGGCCCCGGTACCACATACTCCCAAAGCACCTCCCACAGAATTTCCCAGGGAACACGGACATAGGCCTTCTCCAAGTCCACAAAACACATGTAGACTGGATTAGCAAATTCCCATGCCCCTTCAGTCATCTGTAAGAGGGTGAGAGGCTGGTCCACTGTTCCACGGCCAGGGCAGAATCCGCATTGTTCCTCTTCAATCTGAAGTTCAACTGTCAGCCGGAGCCTCCTCTCCAGCACCCTGGCATAGACTTTCCCAGGGAGGCTGAGAAGTGTGATGCTCCGATAGTTAGCACACACTCTCCGGTCCCCTTTCTTAAAGATAGGGACCACCACCCCAGTTTGCCAATCCAAGGGCACTGTCCCCGAGGTCCATGCAGCATTACAGAGGCGTGTCAACCATGACAGCCCTGCAAGATCAAGGGCCTTAAGTGTTTCCGGGTGGATCTCATCCGACCCTGGTGCTTGCCACTCTGGAGCTTGCCAAGTACCTCAGTGACTTCCACCAGGGAATTGGACTCTGATAGCCCGAAAGCCTCTGGCCCTGACTCCTGTAAGGGAGGTATATCACTCGGGTTTAAGAGTTCTTCAAAGTGCTCCTTCCATCTCCCGAGAATTTCCTCATCAGAGGTCAGAGTTTTTCCATTCCACCGCTAAACACAGCCTGAGCAAAACTCCTCCGACCCTTCTGAGCTGCCGGATGGTTCTCCAGAACCTCTTTGAAGCCAACCGGCCTCTCCAAACTCCTCCACGCCAGGGGTTTTGCTTCTGCAACCGCAGCCGCTGCTGCCTTTTTTGCCTGCCGGCACCTGTCTGCTGAGTCAGGAGTCCCCAGAGCCAACCAGTCCCTAAAGGCTTCCTTCTGCAGCTTGACGGCTTCTCTCACCACCGGTGTCCACCAGTGGGTTCTCGGGTTGCCGCCCTGGCTGCCACCAACAAGCTTTTGGCCACAGTTGTGCCTGGCTGTTTCCACAATGGAGGTTTTGAACAGGGTCCATTCAGACTCCATGTCCCCTACCTCCTCCGGGACATGGGAGAAGCTCTCCCGGAAGTGTGAGTTAAAATCATTCTGGACAAGGTCCTCTGACAGTCATTCCCAGCACACCCTCATTAAACGTCTGGGTCTACCGGGTCTGTCCATCAGTTTTCCCTGCCATTTTGATCCAACTCACCACCAGATGGTGATCGGTTGACAGCTCAGTACCTCTCTTCACCCGAGTGTCCAGAACATGTGGCCTCAGGTCAGAAGAAACGACTACAAAGTCGATCATTGACCGTTGGCCCAAGAAGCTCTGGTACTAAGTACACTTATGAGCATCCTTGTGTTCGAACATGGTGTTTGTTATGGACAAACCATGGCTATCACAGAAGTCCAGTAACATTTCACCATTCGGGTTCACATTGGGCAGGCTGTTCTTCCCAGTCACCCCCCCGCCAGATTTCCCAGTCATTGCCAACATGAGCATTGAAGTCCCCCAGCAGGACTATGGAGTCTGTAGGTGGGGCTCTGTCCAGAACCCCTCCCACCTTCTCCAAGAAGGCCGAATACTCTGAACTGCTGTTTGGTGCATAAGCACACACAACAGTCAAAGTTTTCCTCTCTGCAACCCTAAGTCACATTGAGGCGATCCTCTTGTCCACCAGGGCAAACTCCAACTGTATGGTAGCGAGCCGGGGGCTTGTGAGTATCCCCACACCTGCCCAGCACCTCTTACCTCGTGCAAGTCCTGAGTGGGAGAGGGCCACCCCCTATTGAGGAGTTTGGTTCCAGATCCAACACTGTGAGTGGAAGTGAGCCCAACTATGTCTAGTTGGTATTTCTCAACCTCCTGCACCAGCTCCAGCTCCTTCCCCCCAAGTGAGGTGACATTCCACGTACCGAGAGTCAGTTTTCGTTGCAAGGAGCTGCGACGCCATTGCCGGGTTAGGCTCCGGTTTGCCACAACCCTGCTCAGGCTAAGCGGTTGTAGACGGACTACTCTCATTATTATACTATCACCGAGTATACCTCAACTGGGCACCTCCTGACCGCTGACCTGCCAAACATCATATACAGTATATGTATACATTTATATGGTGTGTCCCTTCCTCCCCCAGCCTTGCGCCCTGTGTTGCCAGGTTGCCAGGTTAGTCTCCGGCTCGCCGCGACCCAGCTCGGGGCAAGCGGTTTCAGTCAATGTGTGTGTGTGTGTGTGTGTGTGTGTGTGTGTGTGTGTGTGTGTGTGTGTGTGTGTGTGTGTGTATATATATATATATATATATATGTGGGGGCGCGGTGACGAAGTGGGTTGGACCACAGTCCTGCTCTCCGGTGGGTCTGGGGTTCAAGTCCCGCTTGGGGTGCCTTGCGACGGACTGGCGTCCCGTCCTGGGTGTGTCCCCTCCCCCTCCGGCCTTACACCCTGTGTTGCCGGGTAGACTCCGGTTCCCCTGCGACCCCGTATAGGACAAGTGGTTCTGAAAATGTGTGTGTGCGTGTGTGTATATATATGTATATGCCTTATGCCCTGCGTATTGCCGGGTAGGCTCCGGCTCCCCACAACCCCCTATGGGACAAGCGGTTCAGAAAATGTGTGTGTGCGTGTGTGTGTGTATATATATATATATATAAAAAAAAAATTCCCCACTCGCCCCCCTTTTTGCGGGCGGTCTTACTCCTTCAAGCTCAGGTCCTCTACCAGAGGCCTGGGAGCTTGAGGGTTCTGCACAGTATCTTAGCTGTTCTTAGGACCGCGCTTTTCTGGACAGAGATCTCAGATGTTGTTCCCGGGATCTGCTGGAGCCACTCTCCCAGCTTAGGGGTCACAGCCCCAAGTGTTCCGATTACCACGGGGACCACTGTTGCCTTCACCTTCTACATCTTTTCTAGCTCCTCTCTCAGTTCTTGGTATTTATCAAGCTTCTCATGTTCTTTCTTTCTGATGTTGCCATCGCTTGGGATGGTGACATCTACCACTACAGCTTTCTTCCTCTGTTTGTCCACCACTACTATGTCCGGTTGGTTAGCCATTACCAGTTTGTCAGTCTGAATCTGGAAGTCCCACAGGATCTTAGCTTGGTCATTCTCGACCACCCTTGGGAGTGTATCCCACTTTGATCCTGGGACTTCCAGCCCATACTCGGTACAGATGTTCCTGTACACTATGCCAGCCACTTGGTTATGGCGTTCCATGTATGCCTTGCTAGCTAGCATCTTACACCCTGCTGTTATTTGCTGGATTGTCTCAGGGGCATCTTTGCACAGCCTGCACCTGGGGTCCTGCCTGGTGTGGTAGACCCCGGCCTCTATTGATCTTGTACTTAGAGCTTGTTCCTGTGCTGCTATGATTAGTGCCTCTGTGCTGTCTTTCAGTCAAGCTTTGTCCAGCCACTGGTATGATTTTTCGATATCAGCCACTTCTTCAATCTGCCGGTGGTACATACCGTGTAGGGGTTTGTCTTTCCGTGATGGTTCCTGTTCTTCCTCGTCCTCCTTCTCGGATTTCTGCTGCCTGAGGTATTCACTAAGCATCTCATCAGTCGGGGCCATCTTCCTGATGTAGTCAAGGATCTTTGTTGTTTCATCCTGGATAGTGGCTCTGACGCTCACTAGTCCTCGGCCTCCTTCTTTCCTCTTAGCGTACAGCCTCAGGGTGCTGGATTTGGGGTGAAACCCTCCATGTATTGTCAGGAGCTTCCTTGTTTTGATGTCAGTGGCTTCTATCTCCTCTTTTGGCCAGCTTATTATGCCAGCGGGGTATCTGATGACCGGCAGGGCGTAAGTGTTGATAGCCCAGACCTTGTTCTTTCCATTCAGCTGACTTCTCAGGACTTGCCTTACTCTCTGCAGGTATTTGGTGGTTGCTGCTTTCCTTGCGGCTTCTTCATGATTCCCATGCACCTGCGGGATTCCAAGGTACTTGGAGCTGTCCTCAACATCTGCTATGTTGCCTTCTGGTAGTACAATCCCCTCAGTTCTGACTACCTTCCCTCTCTTTGTTACCATCTGGCTACACTTATCCAGTCCGAATGACATTCTGATGTCATTGCTGTAGATCCTGGCGATGTGGATCAGGGAATCGATGTCTCGTTTACTCTTGGCATACAGCTTGATATGTGTCACATACATATAGATCACACGTATACATATATATATAGATATGTGTCAATGTCATATATATATGTGTGCATCATACAGCATCTTTTCACATCTTTGGAAATTCTTACATTTTAAAGCAAAACCAATTTCCTTCACTATACTTATCTGGGATAGCATTTTTCTTGAAGATATGACTACATGACGAAGCTGCAATGAACTGCAAGTGCAGGATTAGAAACCATGATCCCTCAGTCAGGTTTTATCTCCATATCAGTTTAATTCCCACGTAAAATTCAATCTGCAATGAACAAGAGCTGGTAATCATAATCTCCGTGATAAAATTATTCAGAAGTGGAAAGTGCTAAGTTTTGATATTCTCCTTCTCTAAAGGACCAAAACATGTATCACTTTAAATAGTTTATTGCAGCATGTCTCTAACTGACTCCAACTTGGTGGATTTTTCTTCATTCATCTGTTACTGATTTATGGTTATTGTTTGAAGAAGGGATGACATGGGAACATCTAAAAAATGATGGTTGAGAATCTTCACAGACATGGGAACAATTTCTGGTTTTAATACAGAGGGTTTGTTTGCAATTCAAGATTATGAGTATAGTTTATGTTTGTTTATTTTTTTTAAATTTGACTATAGTTTCTATTTGTTTGTTATAGTTATGGTATGCATAACAAAATGAAGTGAAATGCTACTCTGGTACATATTTTGTGATCTGAAAGCAATAGGTATAATAGTGGTTAGAGCTTCTCGGCTCGTGCTTGATAGCCTTAAGCGATGTATTAACCTTAAATCACCCAACGGTTTAAATGTATATATCATTATAAGCAGCTTACTCTACAAGTCTAAAATTGCAAATCATCTTGGAAAAAGGATATCAGGAAAGGAAATAAATCTCAGTGTTGTATAAATTGGGAAAAGTTAAGATCATCATGTAACCTCAATCAGACCTTGCAATGATGATATAATGTCTAGTGTCTATTTTGTATATTGTGTACTTTATACTCTATATTTATATTTTTTATCTTTTATTAGCCCACTCTACTTTTATTATCTGTGTCTTGTCACTGTCATTCTGTCTGTGCTGTGGAAGTTTCTGTCACCAAGACGAATTCCTTGTATGTGTAAACATACTTGGCAATAAAGCTCATTCATTCATTCATTCATTCATTCAAATCTTTGACATATATGACTAGCTATGCTTAGAAAACAAATTAATATCATGAAAAGCTGTATACCTGACATATTTCTATAATTTGTGGTGTCCAGGAATCTACAAAAAGGGAAACATTTATATTCTGTTGCTCTTAGAATAAAATTATTATCTCCCCACAGACAAAATTTTACGCTTGATAAGTGAACACCACTAACATCTGGTCGGATTTTCTGATACAGTATGTTCCAAGTTCTGATGAGCTGATTTATTTATTTATTTACTTACTGGCTTGATTTTGTCCTCCTTTTTTTGCTCCAGAATAGCTAGAGTAGAAAACACTGGTCCCAAAAAAATTAATGGGTAAGAATTGCAAATGGAATGTGAAACTCATAAATGAATACATAAATGTTAAAAAGTGCTTCCTCTACCATATGATATGGTGTATAGTCTGTGGATTGCTTTTTCATGTTTTAATTTTCTGTCTGGGTGGCACAGTGGTAGAGTAAGTAGTGCTGCTGTATTGCAGTTCCTGGGTGGTGTGAAAGGATTCAGGTTTAATTCCCACTTAGTATGCATGTTCTCTCCATGTTTGTGTGGGTTTCCTCTGAGTACTCAGGTTTCCTCCCGCAGTCCAGACAAATGCTTTTACGTGAATCATAAATTATGTGATCATAAATTGCTCATTGCTCACTGTGTCTCTGTGTGTATCAGAGAGTGTGTGTTTCACTGGTGCATAGATCAGTGACTCATTTTAAGTGATATATGTAACATTATAAGTCACCTTGGGTGAAAAGGTGTGGGGGCTGAAGTTACTACTTAGTGTTCATTGGAAGTGCTTTGGAGAAAACTGCTAAATGAATCAATGTAAAGGTCTATTTATTGACTGGAGCTCTACATAGCTGTCATGAAAGGACACAATAAGTAATAACAGAGATGACCTCTTTTAAGCTTTTCATTGTATTTATAACTTTTATTCATTTTAAACTTGATACATATAAACCTTATCCATTGAAGATACAAACTAAATTGTTTTATGGTTAGGGTAACCCCTAACCCTATAATCATCAAAATATCTAAATGAAAGGTCGGTTAAGACCAATAACTTAATTAGAGAAGCGTTTCTTCCATTTCCATAAATAGCATATTTAACTTTTGTGTATGTTAATGTATTAAGTTAAAATTAATGTTTTCAATCAACTTTTTTTTCAATGATTCTGCTATAGCCTTTTCATCTACTAGAAAGTTAGAGGTCATTTTTGCACATAAGTGTAGGTGTCTAAGTACCACAGTTTTGTTGGGCTTAAATGATAAAGCAGCAATAAATATCTGTTGACTATTTGTTTTCAAAAGATGCACAGTTCTGTTTTCTATCTATAATTTCTTTGTGATAATTTGAAAAAAAAAAAAAACTCAAGGTTTATCAGAAACTGTGGCAGATTAAATACTATATTCCGTTGCGTTGAACTCTAGTAATTATTTTACTACAACAAAAAGATCCTATGCAGTTATTATTTCCCTTGATTAATTTAGCTGAAAATTTCACAGGAGTAATACAGATTAAGAACCTTGCCCAAGCATACTAAACATAACCGAATGATTTGACATTGTTTCGTGATACAAGGTTTCCTCATATTATGGTAAATTATAACATTTTTGTTGTTTCCGTTTTGCTCTTCTCAAAGATTTATACGGTACTATTCAGTACATATACTGTTCACTAGTTAATATGTATTAACTGGTAATGTCATGTCCCTGTTCCAGTCTGGTCACAGCCAGTTATCTTTAAATGCATAAAAAGGTCTAATTATAAGAGAAGCACAGAATAGATCACATAATGCAGGGAACTAGGGGTATGTTGACAGCATTTACAAATTCAATGTGACCTGCAGACAAACACTGTAGATAGAGACAGGTATGATTCACTCATAATTCACAGGATGCATTCTTGTCACGCAGCATCAGCCATCATCGGTGTGCTGTTAGTCGGACATGTATCGGACATTTGCAAATCTGCCATAGCCTGTCGACACACTCATGTCACAGTAGACTGCTTTATGCAGCACATTTCCTGAGCATTGTATAGTATAAAACCAAATAAAGTAAACAGTAGGCATTTTGGGGGGGGGGGGGGGGGTGGGATAATGCTGAAGCAAATACCAGCGGGAAGGATTTCACATCAGGAGCCTGATTCTGTCTGTAAACCACACTATCTGCATTTATTCCTGAGTTGCATGCCCCAGGTTCAGGAAGTCCAGACACTGCATCAGCCATTACATGAACCCTGCTTTCACTGTCATTATTGTAACCTAAGGGGCAGAGACCTCAGCCTCTCAAAACTTGTTCATGCCTCGTTGGAAGTCTGCTGATTCTCTGCCAATCTAGCGACAATGTGATGGGCAACCCAATCACTCAGTTCTGCCACTGATATCATGAGGAAACACTGGTATTTCCACTGCTTTGAAAAAATTTGTTATTTTTATTCGGACTGGCACTGTACGGCATGCAAACATGTTAACACTGCACAGCTGAATTTTGTGCCCTGGGATTAATTTTGTGTCCATGACATAGTGATGTATAATTGTGGTTTCAGAGATACAATGGTCGAAGGTCTAAACAACACCAAAGCAAGAAAGGAGGCTACAAATCACTAAGGCAGCAAAGTTGGGTTGAAGCAGAAACTAAAAAATTGAGAAAAAAAACCTTAGTACAAGCACCGTGTTATTACTTCTTGTGTGTGTGTGTGTGTGTGTGTGTGTGTGTGTGCGTGTGTGTGTGGGGTTACAGCTTCAAATGGTCATCATAGGATATTTTGCTTCTCAAAGAATTTTTGCTTTATTAGAGGTGAATTAGAAAAATCTTCCCTGCAAATTAAAATCTCACAACTCATGCAATTGCTTTAATTGTCTTAATTTTTCAGGCAAGTAACCCTTTGGACCTGATATAATGAAGATATTAACATTAAGATATGTATGTTACATGCAGTGACAATTTTGCAGAATCAACTATAATAAATAAATGAATAAGTCCATACAGTCAGTCCATCTTAAAGCTGACTTGTATCTTTGTTGACCTATCAGTGTAACTGTCCAATGTCACTTTGTTATCATGCGTTCTTTTTTATGGCATGTGGCCCATGCTTGTCTCTCAGCATTTATCGGCAGCATTCAGTGTGGTTATCTTTGCCGTGTTTCATTCGCTGCCTCTGGTCTTTGTATTAAACCATTCAGCGATATGTCCTTGGGGTGCCTTGCGATGGACTGGTGTCCTGTCCTGGGTGTGTCCCCTTCCCCTCCAGTCTTGCGCCCTGTGTTGCCGGGTTAGGCTCCGGTTCGCTGAAACCCTGCCAGGGACAGGCTGTGTCAGTCAATGTGTGTGTGTGTGTGTGTGTGTGTGTGTGTGTGTGTGTGATATGTCCTGAAAGACTTGTAAGCTCTGCACTCCAACTCAGTCCTTAAACATGTTTATTGGAGGCCACACTTTACTCTTCTGTTTTTTTTTTTTTTTGTGGTCTTGACAAGCATAGAAAAATGTCCAAAAGACATGATTTTAATTAACAGGAAAGGAAAGTAATCCGGAAAGTGCCTCCGTGAACGTTCATTTTTTTCATTTTGTTATTTTTATTTGGATTGTTTTAATTTCATACTTGTTTCCGAATACACACTTGTTTCCAGATATACCCCCAGAACAAATTAATAACAGCATGTTCGTGGAAAGTCAGCTCATAAATAAAAGCCAAGTCCATCCGAGTCAAATGAGTCACTGACCTCCTTTTCAGGCTTACTTTTAAAATTCAAATGTGTCATGAAGCATACATGTCAAAGTGTAAACTTAACATGACTTCAGAAAAACAAAATCTGGCCCTCTTATCCTGTCATAATTGCTTTATGTCTTCAGTACTTAGTGCCATAGGCATGCATGGAATTGAACTTGAAGAATTATCCTACAAAAGACATTTTAATGATCCAAAATGAAACACATCGTTCATGGTGGATAAAAACAAATGGGCTATTTGATATTAATAGTGATTGCAAGTTTCATACTGAGAATGATGTGCAACCTAAGATGCAACCTAATGATAACCTAAAATAAAGAGTTTTTATTATTGCCTTTTTTTTTGGCCAGTTTGTTTTTACATATTTTTTATATATTTGCCAAATCCCACATTCAAAGTGTGATCAATATAACATACACTTGCCAGAAAGAAGGAAACTGATTCAAAACAAGCTTTAGAGCTTATAGGGAGCAGATAACAGGCAGTCTGGTAGTTACCAGTACACTGAGCAATATTTGTGATCTCCTGTTTTCACACAGCATGTCATGACACTCAACTAACTGAGAAAAAAGTTTTAAAGCACTTCAAGAAAGCTGCTGGTATTAAACTTCCTTTACTAAAAGTGCTCATCCAAAACAACTTACATGTTTTGACAAACAACAATATATTAATTTATATAGCAAATAATTGTTATTGAGTGAACTACCTTTACTCATTCAGCTGATGCTTTTCCTATTTACAATTATTTGCCCATTTATACAGTTGGGCTATTCTTAGAAGAGCACTTTAGGGAAAGAACCCTGCTGAAGTGTGCTACAGCAGTAAATGCAATTCAAACCTTCAACCTTTGGATCCCAGGGCAACAGTTGTACCAATCACACTATCAACTGCCCCTACTTAGGGTAAATATGTTGTTTAAGGATATTGCAACAAGAGCAGGGATTTGAATGATGTTGGGTGGTGCCCTTAGCTAGTACACTCCCTTTTTCCCCATCTCCAAAACCACCCCAAACTTGGCTTCATGGCCATCTTTTCCATGTGACCCTGCATTCTATATTAAAAAAATCACTACTTTAATGCAGTTTCATTGCTATACAATTTTTGTGATTACCATAATAACAGGCTGAAAATCCTAAATACCTGATATGCTTATAAAAGATTATGTATTTTATACATGATGCATTTAAAATAAGACATAAGGAGAACCCTAAAATTACACAGTGCTTGAATGCACTTGAATACAAGATCCACATTTCCTACAGTGATCTGAGATCTGTTTTTATTTAATCTTGCTTTAAATGGGCTACTAAAAGGAAGTTATATTTAGTGGGGGTTGCAGGCATTATAAGTCCCAGCCAGACGGACTAGATTGTTTGCCAGGTGCAGCACAGCTTTAAAAGTTGCCATCTGTAATATGTGGTTTTTGGGGAAAATAATAGTTTAAAAAAGAAAATGAAAAACAAAAAAAAAAACACACACATACAAGCATAATTTGCTTTGTACCGGTTTATTTAATTTTTTATATATATATATATATACCTAATATCTGGTACTCCAATCTTCAAAATGAATGTTGAACATATTGCATATTTAATCATAATACCATTAAGAAACAGATGGCAAATGCCACCATCATGATGCGTAAGCACTTTTCTGAACAGTTGCTTACATTCCCTTAACAATCATGTTTATTGAAATAGCCTGGATTACTCTGACAGCTTTAGAGCTTTTGCATGCTGTTAAATAGACAACTTCCTGAAACACAGTTTTACTTTTGTGGGTGATGTCCTCAATTTGACAGTTTAGGCTGAGGTTATACCTCTATTTATTAGTTTTATTTATTGTAGTTTCCCAAGATTAGCCCCAAAAAAACTGAAGCTTTAAAACTGTGCTCAGAGACATAACAGTCTGAGCAAGAAAGTAAGAACATACAACTAATACATTACATGAATCTCTATTATTGTTCAAAATTGCTGAATTTGTGCTCCATTTATAGCGACTGCTGCTAATGATTTTACTGTTTATTGTACAGCAGCGCAGCAGTAGAAGACCCTTGAAGACCAAAGCAATCTGTTAATTCTGACATGAGGTACAGTATACTCTGAGCCTTAGCATTACATTGCCTAAAGATATTTGATTCTTCTTCTTCTTGTTCTTCTTCTTATTATTATTATTATTATTGTTATTCTTCTTCTTCTTCTTCTTCTTCTTCTTCTTCTTCTTATTATTATTATTATTATTATTATTATTATTATTATTATTGTTGTTGTTGTTGTTGTTGTTGTTGTTGTTGTTGTGGCCTTTTTACACAGCTGCATATTTTGCTGTACAATAAATGTAAGTTTAAAAGAGACTTTTTTCAACATGGGATGAACAATACAACCTGAAGTACTGTGGACCCTCCAGCTTCTAGTATACAATCATATTTGACAGCACCCACAAACTGTGATGTGCTGTGTTACTCTACCAGGTTGTATCTGCAGAAGCATACATTAGCTCAGGTCATTGTGCTGGCTCAGCTCCCTTTTCTCCTATGTACCCCATATGGTTTCTGATCCAGTATCATTCAGTATCCTACCATTCCCTGCACCAGTGCATCCCGCTTTGAATGTTACGCTGTTAGAGCTATACTAAAAACAAAGCTATTCACCTCTGATCCTTTTAGGAATTTTCCCACTGAACTTGCTTTGCCACCCCATGGTCCAGCACATCTCTACTGGACAACTTCAGCATCAATCTATGCAACTTTCTGCCATTCCCCACAGCACAGCCCATTTCATCTGAACTCTCCCTGAGCTGTCTGCCTCTTGTTTCAGGTTCACAGAACTGCAGTCACTCCTCCCTCCTGTCTCACTGCAGACGAACATCCATTTTTCAGAAGAAAGTTGCTGAAATGCATGGCCCTGCAGACCCCCATCCACAGCAGTGCTGATCAAAACCTTACCGCCTACTGTTTCCTCATTGCCTTTAGCATACAATGTTAGACAAATCACCTTCCACAGAAGCCATCCACAGATAGGATGTGACCTAAGTGCAAAACATAAAGAATCTTTTGAAATCACTCTATAAAGCTTTATTGTAAAACAAACCAGATTTAAAAGAAAACATTCATTAAACAACCCCATCATTACATCTTTACATCTAAATTCTCTGGAGGGCATCTGATGACACAGTTGTTGGTGCTATCTACCTTTGGGTCCAAACATTGCTGGTTCGAGTCTCACCTAGAGTTGTAGTACCCTTGCACCATGCACTTACCATAAAATGCTCTTGGAAGAATTACCCTGCTGTACAAATGGGTCAGCAGTTATAGGTAGCTCAGGCAAATGCACGTTGTGAAATGTGTTAATCTATCAAAAACACGTTGTTTTTCCATTGAGACATTTTGGTTCAAAATATCTTCAAGTTGCCTTTTACTGTTTTGTACTTTCTGCATCTTATATGTGATACACCGATAACAATGTAGTTTGTACCAATGATTTAGAAAAAGTAGGAAATGACTATAGAATACTAAAGGAAACAGAGATTGAAAGCACTTGTCCTAATAATGTTTGAACGACAGTAGCACTATTAAAAAATGAAAGTGATCCATTCACAATCCATTAACTGCATGAAAATCATAAACAATGTATCCAGAACAATAGCGAAAGGGTCATGCATTTGAAATTAATGTTTCATCATAAATAAATGGTTCACAACAGTGAATAATGAACACTTTACTTTTGTAAATCTTTGAAATAAATTAAATCTTCATGGCAGAATTATGTTTATATAATCCGCTTTAATCAGTTGAAATAGTACAGGGAAGTTTTTCTCGGAAACAACCAAACTCATGTAGGTAGATTGAAATCTGTGGGGATATACTGTGAAATATCTCTAGTAGGCCAAGACATAATAGTCAGGAAAACCTTTTTTTAAGATGGAGAAACCTCAAGGGGATTCTGAATAGTCAAAAATGTCTAACTCTCTTGATGCTCATTGCTTATCCCTGATCATGATCTTTCTATACTATCCATTGAGCTTGTTGTTTCGCTGTGGACATCTGCATGTTAATATACTTATGTTAATAGTCTTGTTTGGTTTTAATAATATAATAATTACTTTAATAATTTGGATTCAATAATCAAATCAAACAAAATCACTGGTTTAAAAGAAATATTAAACATATATTGAGGCTTTTGTTATGAAAATAGTCATAATTAATAAATAATAATATGTCCTTTTAAAAATATATATTTTATTTATTAATTGTTTTGGACTAATAAGCCCATATGCTCCAGTTATTAATCTAATTAGTTGGTACTTATATACATGTATCTTTTAGACATCATACCCTTGTCCAGACTAAAGTAAAATCATGTTTTTTGAAGAGGGCATACTATAAAATTACAGTATTACAAATTACCTCAAACTTCTCGGAGAGTAAACTTTGCCCATGTGTCATGTTGCTCAAGAAATAATATCAGTATTCACTACAAATTATAACAAGTGACAACACACCACGTGAGCTAATAGTATCCTTTGGCTTCCTCCAAACAAAGCTCCATTTGAATGTAGGAAAATGAGCAAAAGAAGGCTCATCAGATCATATTACGTTTTTTCTGCTGCTGAGGGTTTCTTGTTTTGTGTTCATTACTTCAATTTATATGGTGTGCAAACTGGCCTTGAATACATGCAGTTTCCAAATGGCATCGCTTCCATAAATATGAGCTTTGTGAAGCTCATGACCCACTGTTTTTATTCAGATTGTGTCACAGAGTGTTGATTCAACTCTGGTCATTCTGAAGGCCACTGTTTTGTGGTTTTTAGCAACAATCCTATAAAGTAGGATTGGATAAGCATCCCTAACACTCTTTCACTTCACAACATTGTTCCTCTTTTCAAGTTGTCCATTACCTTTTAATATTTTCCTAACCTAATAAGAATAAGAAAAATAATAATAGTTTAGCAGTTTTGTGCACCTGTAATTAGAAAAGACTGTCTAACCTCCTTCAAATTCTCAGGCTGCTTTACAGCCTGACATATTAATATCATGAATTTCAGACCTTCAATATCAAATTCATAACTGAGGCATGACTATAGTTGGTACTTAGCACAATTCAGCAGTGTAGATACCTTTGAAAAGATACAGTTTCTTCAAAATTCAATCCTTTTTTTCTCTTCATTTTGCTCAGTCCTGTGTACCTTGCCATATGCTGACAAAATGATGATGATGTCTAAAATACCCCCAAGCTATACAAATGAGCAAAGTGGCTCATTAACACAATTATTAAATTAAAAAGGGACATCAGATCTAAAGATTTCTCATTTGTCTTTTAAACATAACCCTCCCTGTTCTTTGCTACTTATCAACTAAACATTGTTTTCTAGCAGGAACATCAATACCATCTTACTGTGTACCAACAAACAGACACATACAAATGCTTGGTACGTTCTGCACAATAAAACCAGATACTGGGACTTAATGAATGTTTATAATTAATGACAGGATTGCCCAGGACACTGATCTACCACAATGGCTCCTCCCTGCTCATTACAATAAATGGTTTCCAACTAAGGACTGCCAGAGTGTAAAAGACAGAACAGTCTGGAAGGCTTACATTCCCAAACCAATGTGCATTCATGTATCACTTTGTTGGCCTCGATTCATAATAATTAATTATATGGCCAGGAAAAAAAAAAAAAAAAAAAAAACTTGATTGTGCTACAGTGAGCATCAGAACCAAGATTAACAACTTGGCAGTATCCCCTATATTCAGCTTTAATTGGCGACATTGTCAACTTTGGATTGCCATTGTCCGTGAAAAGAATACAAGAATACAGCCATTGCTGGAAGGGCTCACAGGGTGTCAGTTTAATGTTCATGATAGAGTTATAGGTGTTTTGCTAAAATTAGCAGTACAGTGTATTGAGTCGAACAAACACACAATTTGCAGTGCAGACGTAAAACAATGTGTCCCTAAGCTACAGAGGGCAGAAGTCTTTCACTTGTCTAATTAACCTGCAAGTCCCACAAAACCTGAACAATCTCAGATGCTATATGGAAGAAAATTGAGTTGTGGCCCCACAGGTAACACGGCTAGTTAATGTGTTCCATATATTCACGTCCCAACACCGAAAATGTAACAGTGTCATGCTCTACTCTTGCTCCCGGACCAGGACAATTCCTCGAACACAGCTCTCTGAAAAAAAGACAATGCCACTGTTTCAATTAATTTCTACAGCACAAATTGCTTTGAAGTTCTGAGAATGATCAAAACGTGTGGCAGACTCGTCAATTTATTTATAACCTGTATCACTAATCTTGCCAGTAACAATATGCATTCACAACCAGAAACAAAAATTACTATTATTAAGTGGTCGACAGCTGAAAAAAAAGTCTTCTCGGTTTTCATTCTTTTAGACTGAAATCCTGTCTTGCTTATGTGCATTTTATCCTTGTCCCTGAATGCCTTTCTAATTTATCATGTCATTAAGTAGAAATTGTTATTTTCACAGCAGATATTTTGCACATACAACAAGGCTGCTCCATCAATATGAAATCCTGTCTTTGGCTGTCAGGTACATATTACATATGGAGTATAGAAATGTGGTATTTATAAGGGAAAAAAAAAATGTGACCTGATGCAACTTCAGGCCTTGCTCTTTTATACAATAAAACACTTTTACCATATCAACTCAGGTTAAGCACCTTGCTGAAGGGTACAGCAGAAGGGTTGCTAGTGGAATTTGAAGTCAACGTCTTCAGGTTGATCTGTGTGCTTAGCCACTAAACTACCATTAACTTAATGCTCTTTCACTTATCTCCTTTCTTGAAAACCAATCATTTAAAAAGAAAATAATGCATTAAAAGCCACATGTTCTTCATTTCACTTTTGCAAGTTTAATACTGTGTCCGGCATGATGGTGCAGTTCATAGCACTACTGCCTCACAGCACCTATGATGTTTCAGCAAAGGTTTGACTCTTTCTCAGTCATTATGGAGTTTGCACATGTCTCTGTGGTTTACCTACAGGTGCTCTGGTTTCCTCCAAAGACATGTGGTTCAGGTGAATTGGATGTTCTAAATTGCACATAGTTTTTGAATGTGTCCATGTGTGGCTACCTCTCGGTGGGCTGACATCCCATCCAATGTGTACCTCCATGGTCCTCCAACCAGTGATTCCAGAATGAGCAAAACCATTGCAATCCTGACCAGGAGAAGTGGTTAAAAGACAGTGAGACAGAAAGAAAAATTTAATATGCTGCATGCAAGTACACCATTGTAATTTTTGTGGTATTTATCTCTAGATATACAGTAATCTTGAAAAAAAAATTATAACAACACATCTGTCAGGTACTGACAGCACATAATTAGCTGTGTCATGTTGGTCCAGTTCAAGCCATCCTTTGTGCTATACTTCTGGTATCATAAGTAAGGTAAGTGCCTAACTGGTTTGCTTTTAGTCCTTCTATAGTGTGTTATTGGGAGGAAACTGGGGAAATTGGTGGAAACCCAGTAAAGCATGTAGAAAACAGGGAAACCTTCACTGAACCAGATCCGAACCCATGTCCAAATCCACCCATGTATGTGGCTTATTTTAAAATATTGAATACTGTACATTTGTTAAAATAAGAAAGTCTGGAGAGTTCTAGGTGTTTTGCAGAAATACAAAACAAACCTTTTACATATGTCTGAAGTAGAAAGCACTGAAGACACAATCTCAGCACATGAAATGACTACATATAAAAAAAAAATCCAGTTAAAGCAGAAAATTTTATTACCTATGTTTTAAAAAAAAGACAGATGTACAAAAAAATGATTATATTCAGTTAATACCTTTGATTCAGTGTTTAAGAAAAACAAATTATTAGTAGTACAGTATGTAACTGAATGAACAGTGATATCGTGCTGATACCTAAAGATAATATCTTTGCAAACGCTGTCTTATGAAAACAGTTTCTGCACATTCTCTTCCTCTTGGCAAATGTGTAACCTCTAATTCAGAGGAAAAAAGTGCCTTAGAAGAAACAATGTTTTTCAGCTTATTTGAGGAGTCTGACGGCTGCATAACTCTTTAATGAATAACTTGCTGTCCTAGCAAATAAAACTTATCTAAATCAGGTGATAGAAGTCAGTTAGCAGAGGTAGCTGCACTGTAAGCAGTTTTCTGCAAATGATGAAAAGCTATTTTCATTCTCTCTGTCACAACTTCAGACATGAAAGAAATTGCAAATAAAAATTAGAAAAAAGTTCAGACATAGCATCAGTATTATTTGGTGAGAATTACTGTGGAAAATGAAAAATGCCATTAGTTTATAACAAATTGCATGTGGTAAATGTGCTGCAGAAGATGCATAATAAAGAATAATGATTCTGTGAGCCATGAGTATCATTTTTAATCGACAAAGTATGCAACCCTTGTGACTTTCTGAATCTGTAACACATATGCCGACACTATACTGCAGAGGAAGAATCAGTAAGGTACTGGGTTTAACCTACTGGCCTTGACCTCTGATGGTCTGGTACCTTGTCATTCTCACTACAATCATATGAACTATACAATGTGATGCTTTGTAATGCATTGGCAGACTATGAATGATGTCTTTGATTACACTGTGCACCTCGCAAAAAAGCCATTGATTTAATAAGTATCCTTTACCTGGAAACAGTGCTTCTTAGACTGCTGTATAATTACATGGAGGGTGAAATAAAGAAATTAAAAAGTATGGTGTTTAGAGTTGTTTTATTTCTGCTCTAAAAAAATGCATGAGGTATCCTGGGACATTATTCTGCACAAATGAAACAAAAACCAATTTGAGGAATCTCAGTTACTGCTTCTGTATTATGTGTGGGTGTGTATATAAGTCCATGTGTTACAGAGTCATTGAAAAAATAAGAAATGATATAGAAATTATTTGACTGAACACATCGAAATTTTGACAAATTTTGGAATATATACATGCAATACATCCCCTATTCTTTTGCTATATATAAAATATAAAGACATACCATGATAAACTGTTTTTTTTTTTATTTGTCATTTAAAGAGGTCAAACATATTAATTTCTCAAAACTTTCCTTATTGCCCTTGACCTTAAAATATTAATTTCACAAGTAACACATTGTAATTAATTTAATTTCAACATGTGCAAGATAACTCATTTAAGTTATTCTTCTCCAGAGACAGAATGAAAATTGATTTGTTCCTTTTTAATGAACAAGTCTAAGGCTCAATCATTATAGATGTGTTCATAAATGACATGCTGATGGATGTTTTTCAAAAGACAATACTGAGTGTTCAAGGACAAGACTTATTAAAAAAATAATAGTAAAAATCTTGCCATTAATTTGCTAATTAACCCATAAATAAATGTTAAAAAGTTGCTAAGGATTATGGGGATTTCCAGATTGTTAGTCATTAAAAATGCAATTCTAAAGTCACACACAAAAATTAAAGTAACAGAGCACTATGTGAGATTTTAAATTTTTCATATGTTTTTTAAAAAATTTTTTAAAAGTATTTGTTGTATTTATACTGTTTGTTTTCTAATAAACTGAAGTGGACTTTAATTCATACTTCACCTTATTCGGAAAGGGTTAGTTAAATTTATTTTAGAAAACATTCATTCAAATGGATAGGAAACCATGCAAATAAAAAAAGCATGTGGTGAGAGTATCTGTCAGCTCATTTTTAACTCCCTTATGGCAACATTGTTCCTATCCTGCCTCAGAGTTTTGCAAGGCCAATATGAACAGGTAATTTATGTTTTTTATCTATCTGTATAGCTATATGTTTATTTATGTCTCTTTTTCACTAGTACAGGTGACAGGGAAATTCTACATTAGCGTTTATATGCAATAGAAGGTTTGTTTTTTTCTTTGAGTACTTTTGCAAGAATCACTTCTGTTGTAGTCCCTTTGTCCCTGTTTCTTATCCTTCCACAACCTAGTGTTTTTGGTCTTTGTTATATCATTTTGCTCTAAGCACCGACATTTTTCAGTCAGTAATGTGAAACTTAACTATTTCATTCTTAGTGAATACTGAGGTCAAACTGAAGCTGAGATTGAAGCAATGATGCTTTAAAGGTAAGTTTGTTTTTTTTTTTTTTTTTACATTTTGAAACTATACTTGCAATCATAATTTAAAGGACTTTTACACATATATGTATAGACACAAAATGAGAATAAAAGATAGTGTGATCCTTCTATGCACAACATGAAATAATACACAATGCATTTATTAATTTAGCTGGTGCTTTTCTCCAAAGCAACAATGTTAAGGTTACAATTATTTACCCATTTATACAGCTGGGTAATTTTACTGGAGCAATTTTACGGTAAGTACTTTGATCAAGGATGCTACAGCCAGAGATGGGGATTGAACCTGCAGTCTTTGGATCGAAAGGCAGTAGATCTATTTTGTGAACATTATGAACATGAAAGGAGAAAAAGAAAGACAAGGCATTTCATTTAGTGAAACAGATTTGCCATGTCAGCATTTTACTCCTTTTGAAAATAAAGCTTCACCAATAAGACAAAATCTTACAACCATCAGATTTTCATCTGAAGGACTTCATTAACGTATTAATTACAAGTGAATACATTCATAAACTTCATCCTGAAATTTTGGGAATACTCTGTAAAATGAATAAGAGTGTTGGGAATTCCAATTACTGTCAAAACTGAGGAATACTGTTTCAGTGTTCCCCTTGGGTAATCTAGGAAAAAAGAATAAAAAAGAAAGAAATGAAGGAAAAGAAAAACTTTAATAAAGTGGAATTTAATTGCTACTGCAAGATAGATTATTTTTTTTCTTCATAATTAACTACATCCAACATCAGTGGCAGCAGCGCAACAATGGTTTGAGTAGCATACTGTTGGTGCCGTCCTTAGAAGGTCTGACATAGAAGCACTTTGATGTCCAATGATAGGCAGCAAGTTTAAAATTATCTGATCTGTCAGGGAAGCAGCTTATAGAACTGGCAGCACTCCAAACTAACTTTTAATTGGCCTGTGGAGAAGAGATCTTGTTTTTATTCTGCAAGACAGCATATGAGAAACTGTTATTACTAAAGTTCTACAAAAGTTGTGGCTTTAAGGCAAAACGTGAGTGACCTCACATCAGAGGTGCGTCAGCAAAAAACATCTGAAAGTATTCATTAATTTTTCAGACATACTGTACTATTATTGTTCACAATCTTTTTTTTTTTCCTCATCTCAGTTCTCATTTCTGTTCATGCAGCCTCATTATATGTCCAGTGCTGAACTGTATGGCCTCAGGTAATCTATATTGGCCCTATGATTAACACTGAAAAATTCAAAGAAAAAAAAACTAAAGATAATACTGTAATAAACAAACAAACAATCAAATACACACACACACACATTTTCTGAACCGCTTGTCCCATACGCGGTCGCGGGGAACCGGAGCCTACCCGTTAACACAGGGCGTAAGGCCGGAGGGGGAGGGGGCACGCCCAGGATGGGACTCTAGTCCGTCGCAAGGCACCCCAAGTGGGACTCGAACCCCAGACCCACCGGAAAGCAGGACCGTGGGCCAACCCACTGCGCCACCGCACCCCCTTTATGCAGCCTTTTTTGTCTCTGTACAACAATTCCAAAATTTACATTGACATTCATTCATTTAACAGATGCTTTTCTCCAAAGCAACGTACATCAATCTTAATGTTATAGTGCATGAACATTTACGCCTTACATGAACTTAAGAGATCATGGGTGAAATCAGTCTGGAAGAGGTGTTTTAAGACCCCTTTTAAATGTGGACAAAGATTCAGGAGTTCTGAGTGAGAGGGTGAGGTTGTTCCACCACAACAGAGCCAGAACTGAGAACCTTAGTGCTTTACATTTCATGCATGGTACCACCAAGTGGGCAGATGTGGAAGAGCATAGCAGTCTGGTTGGGGTGTAGCAGTAGATCATGTCTTGTAAGTAGCTAGGAACAGTTCTATTGATGAATTTGTAGGCAATAACCAGAGTTTTAAATTTGATCCGAACAGCTATAGGAAACCAGTGCAGAGAAATGAGCACAGGAGATACGTGCAAATGCTTCCAAAAGTCAAGCACAACTCAGGAAGAGGTTTTATGGCAATAGCAAGAAGGCCAGACAGAAGAGAGTTGCAGTAATCCAGATGGGATGTCACCATGGCCTGGACAATTAGTTACGCAGAGTCGGTTGAGAGGTAAGGGCAGATCCTGTGGTTATGATGCACGATGTATCTGCAGGTCCGGGTTGTGGCTTCGATGTGCTGAAAGATAGACTTAAGTCAATCATCACTTCCAGACTCTTAGCCAGGGTGGTAGGGAAAATGAGTGAGTTGTTCAGTTTGATTGAGAGATCATGACAGAAAGACAGGCCAGCTGGGAGGTGTATGTCCTCTATTTTGGAGAGGCTGAGTTGTAGGTGGTGGTCAGACATCCCTGCAGAGATGTCCGACAGGTAGGCAGCGATGTGTGCGGAAATGTCTGATGCTCCAGGTGGAAAGAGCTGGGTATCATCAGCGTAGCAGTGGTATTTGAATCCATGGGAGGCAATGACAGGGCCGAGGAAAGAGGTGTAGCTTGAGAAGAGCAGAGGACCCCGTACCGAGCTGTGCGGGACACCAGTTGAGAGAGGTAGAGGAGAAGAACACGACCCCCACCAAACCACCTGATAGAATCTGTCAGATAGGTAGGACTCAAACCATCTTAATACAGTTCCTTTGATCCCAAGCTGACTAAGAGAGGAGAGTTGAATCTGATGGTTGATAGTGTACAATGCTGCAGACAGGTAAAGGGGGATGAGGACCAAGGAGAGTGAGGCCACTCTAGCTGACTGTAGAGCATCAGACATTGCCAGGAGCGCTGTCTCGGTAGGGTGACCAACTCTGAATCTAGATTGATATCCATCAAAGAGAGTTCCTGGTGAAAAGGGAGGAAGGAGATTGTCCTGCAGTTTTGTACTGAGTTAGGATCCAGAGAGGGTTTCTTTACCAGAGGTGACATGAGGGCAGTTTTGAAGGAAAATAGGAAGCAGCCAGAGGAGAGCGAGGAGTTGATGATGTTTGTTGATGTTTCTGAGAGTGGCTTGAATTTGGATAGTGTGACTTCAGAGGGAAGTCCAACGCGAACAGAGTAGGGTGATGCTGAGAAATTGTCCTTGATTGCATTGACTTTGTCTCTGAAAAACAAAGCAAAGCCATCAGCAGTAAAAGAAAAAGGAGGAGGAGGCAGCAGAGGACACAGTAGGGATGAGAAGGTAATGAAGAGTCTGTGGATTTTTTATTTGCAGACTATATTTTGTTGTGGAAGAATATTGCTTTAGCTAAGGAGACAGCAGAGTAAAAAGTAGCTAAGAGTTGTTTGTCAACATCCAGATCCATGCTGCTCTTGGATTTTTGCAACTGTCACTCTGCAGCCCGGAGTTTGGTCCTGTTAGCACATAATGTATCAGTCAGCGATGGCGTGGCGCTGGGGCACGCTGGTCTGGAAGTTAATGGACAAAAAGATAGTGTGATCCTTCTATGCACAACATGAGAGTCAAAAGAGGAAGATAGGGACAACATTGGTGAAGATAGGGCAGCGAGGAAAATATTAGTATCATTGTCTGTTGATAGATCTGAGAATTGTGTGGCAGATGGGAAAGCGGACAGTGTGGCAGAGGCAAGGCAGGAAAGTGAGAGAGATTTTATGTTATGAACGAAGGTAACAATGGGTGCAGAAGAAGGAGAGGGATTAGTAGTGAGGCAGGGTTGGAAGGAGATGATGAAGAAATGATCAGAGACATGCAGGGGAGTAACAGAGAGGACGGGGCAGCCAGAGTTATGGGAAAAGACAAGGTCAAGGCGTCTGGCAGCTTTGTGAGTAGCAAGAGACTGGAACAGGGAGAGGTCAAAGGACTGCAGGAGCTGCAAAAGGCCGCTTACATGAATGTCCTCAGCATGAAGGTTCAAATCTCCCAGGAGAATCAACGGAGTGTTGTCCCCTGAGAGACAGCTCAACAAGATGTTGAGGTCATCCAGGAAGTGGCCGGGGGGGCCAGGGGGGTGGTACAGAACAACAAGAGTGATTGGGGCAGCAATAGATACAACATGCAATTCAAAGGAGGAGAGGTCATGCAGGCAGAAAGGGAGAACAGAATATTTCCACCAGGGAGAGGTGAGCGGGCCTGTGCCTTCACCTCTGCCAGAGGGACGAGTGGTGTGGGAGAAAGAGTAGTTAGTGAAGAGGGCTGTGGGTGTGGCTGTGTTGTTTGGGTAATCCAGGTTTCAGGTAGGGCCAGGAGGTCCAGTGAGGTGTTGGCTGGTATGAAGTCAGCTTTTTTGACAGCAGACTGGCAGTTCCAGACTTCCATGGAGAGGTTGAAACAAGATGGAGGGCTTGACAGCCGAGGATAAACCGGGTTACTGTAGCAGTGTGAACATCTGAGTGTCTGATGATAGTGGTGTCACACAGTTCAGTTGCCACAGACAACTTTAATGTTTAACATGTTTGACACATGATCATGATGCGAAACAGGATGGTGATGGTAGAATTCACTCGGTGGACTCCCGTAGGTAGACTCCCTTGTCTTTGTACCCCTAGTCTTCGCACCTTGAGGCTGCTGCTACAGTCACCACCTGCTATTTGAACCAGGCTAATTTACGTCAGCTAAGAATCCAAATCAAAACTACTCCGACAATGGTAACCAAAACAAACTGACGTGATTAATCGAATCAACTGAGTGACACCCAGTCTACAATATGGGACACAATATTTTTAGCTTTGTACGCACCCTAAGAAACTGAAAATTCAAATTAAAAAATGAATAAATAAATAAATGCAACCAATAACCCCACAAACACACAACCAACTGCTTCTATCTATCCGCACAGCTGCATGAGAAGAATGCATATTGAGATAAACAGTGGCAACAAATAGACTTACCAGAATCTCAAAGAACTGCAGCTACATTCCTCTAGTGCAAAATATAATGCACAAGCTGAAGCGTAATATTAAATGTATATATAATATTATACAGGGCTAGACCTGGCTGCAAAATGTGAATCGCAACAAAATTTGTGATTTTTTTTTTTGTCCTCCATGAATTATGGTTTCGCTATAACTGCAAATGTCTGGAAAAAACTTTTCTTTCTTCCTAACTCTTCTTTGTACCTATTTTTTACTGACTTTCTTTTTCCATTTCTTGCATTTTTGGATTTTCTCTTGTGCCTGAGGCATTATTGTTGATGATAATACCAATCAAAGAAGTATTCTCTTATGAGGATGCGCTTCTTTTCTGCTAAGACTTCAAGGTGTTTTCATAAATGTATATTGATCAGTGTTCAAAGGGTGGAAAGCAAATTAGTGCATTGCACTTGTTTATAACTGCATTTTAAAAAATATACAATAAAAGGTCCAAGGGAGCAAAAACATTGTGCAGGTTTACTTCTAGAAGTATAGTTGCCTTCTAGAATGTAAAAAAGTAGGTTTTCTAAGATTTTCAAATAAGGACAGCTGACTTTATTATTCTACAGGCATTAACTTTAGAAAAACTGCATCAGTAAAAGAAGAATCACCTTCAAGTTCTTGTTGAAACATAAAATCAGCAATTCAAGCACAAAATAAAAGAGGAGTGCCCTTGAGAGCGTTTCCCCTACCCATGTTGACTTTAGCCACCAGTGTGCTGTCTCGGAAGGCAGGGCTGCAAAAATGACATTTATTTATTCTTCTCTATGGCCACTTTTTTCCTCACTTGAGCGGTCCCACAGCTGTTTTTTATAAACTTCCATCTGCTAAAGATCCTGCTTGCATACTCACTGAACCACGACACATTACCACCCCTTTCTAAATAAACATGAGGCATAATGTGCTGAAATCAGTTTTTTTCAGAAGTTTTACTACTACACACACACATTGTCTGAAGTCACTTGCCCCAAGCAGAGTTGCAGTGAGCCTAACCCAGCAACGCAGGGTGCAAGGCCTGGGGGGCGGAGGTGGCACACGCACCCAGGATGCCAGTTCATCACAAGTCACCCCAAGCAGGAGTGCCACAAGCCACCAGGGAGCAGGCCCTGGTCAAACCCGCTGCGCTACTGGACCCCCCCATACAATGCTCCTACTTTGCCTGAATACTGGCCAAAAGAAAGTATATAATACCAACCCAGGTGTGTTTGTAAAACAGCCCTCCCTTTGTAGCTCTTGACAAAACAACTCTTACAGGCAGGTGGTAGTGTAGAGATTAAGGCTGCTGCTTTTGAACTCAAAGTTTGCTGGGTTAAGTCTGATCTTTAGCTCTAATACCTTTGTGCAAGGTTCTTGCCAAAAAAGAAGTAAAAATTATCTAGCTGTGTAAATTGCTAAATAATTGTAAGTTGCTTTCTTTCTTGGGGGGGCGCAGTGGGTTTGACCGGGTCCTGCTCTCAGGTGGGTCTGGGGTTCGAGTCCCACTTAGGGTGCCTTGCGACGGGGGACAAGCGGTTCAGATAGTGTGCGTGCGTGTGTGTGTGTGTGCTTCCTTTCTAAGTTTTTTCAGTGACTTTTTTTCATCCCATTAGACAATGAGCATACTTTATACTCTTCATTTTAAAATGAAAAGCATTAAAATAAAGGTATGAATTGTTACTGACTAATTATGAAAATTTTTTACTACTTTTTCAATTATTATTTTAGAATGAAAAACAGATTGGGAACACCAACTTTGGTACATGTGTACCTCTAATCTGAATAAGTCACAATTTTAGGAGAAAAAGATTAAACTGCATTCCAAAATGTGGGATTCTTCCCTGGAGGTTGGACTTCTTTTTTTTTTTCTTTTTTTTTCTTTTTAGATGAAATTTACAGTTATTCTTTCAGCAGAAACTTTTCAAAGCTACACACAACTCAAAGTATACCAGTGTGATTTCACAACAGAATAAGCACTTTGGATAAAGACACAAAAGAGCAGCTTGTTTGTCTGTTACCACCATTATTGCCTGCATGTACATGAGTAACTGCATATAAATTTTAGACTGAAAATAAATATGAAGGTGGCTGTGGCAGGTAATGTGGTTCAGATGTAGTAACAGAAGGTCCAGTTATGAGAGAGGCAAATCTGAAAGAGATGTGTTTTGAGACCCTTTTTGAATTCTGGAAGGGATTCAGCAGTTCTGAGGAAAAGAGGAGGGTTATTTCACCACACTGAAGCCAAAACCAAATAACCTATCGACTTTTGATTTTGGACCGTCATGAGTGATCCCACCAACTGGCAGCAGGCAGTTAAGCACATCACTGTTGTTGGGGTCTAAGGTATGACTGCTGTAGGAACTTGTTATAACTAGACATTAAATGTACAACCAAGCAATGAACCAGATTCTGGAAGTATTTGTAGGACTGTATCCCAAAGACCTATGTAGAAGCCATTGCTCCCATGCAATAATGACAGGAGTGTTAGTTTGTCAGCATCATATTGATTTAGCCATTAAAACTAGGCCATGACTCTCTTCTACCACTGCACTTTTTGTGATCAAGAATAACAGCAACCTTTTTCCTCTGCAAATCCTGCTATAAAATTCTGTAATTCAGATCCTTTCAAACTAAATGAGAATGTTGTTCCTCAAGCGTGATATGGAAGGATTTTTCTTCTAAAACCACACACACACACACACACACACACACACACACACACACACACACACACACACACACACACAGTCTGAAGTTGCTTGTCCCAGGTGGGGTTGTGGTGAACCAGGGCCTAGCCCAGCAGCCCAGCAGCCCAGCAGCCCAGCAGCACAGGACACAGCACTGGAGGGGACACACACACAGGATGGGATGCCAGTCTGTTGCAAAGCACCCCAAACAGGACTTGAACCCCAGACCTGCCAGAGAATAGGATCCAGCCAAGCCTGCTGCACCACCATACTCTCTTTTATATCACACTGCAAATGAACAAAGTGCTCAGTATATTCAAATGTTCAGTATATGAATCTGACGTTAATTTTAAATGAAGACTATGCAACAAACAAGCAAACAAACAAACAAACAAATAGATGTAAAAAAAATAAATAAATAACACCATTGAAAGAGACTATTCATCTGACCAAATCACACCAGTATTTATTATCACTCAATATGTACATAGTCTATCCTCTGGGTAAAGAGTGCAGATACAAATAACATTTTTAAAATGTGCAACATGTTCATAATTCAGAGTTTTATTATGCTCTTTCTTTGACATGTGCATTTATTTCTGATAAATTACAGTAGTGCATGTAAGTGCAGTAACGATCTCTCCACCCTCCAGTCAGTAAAGACAAAATATCTACTATTTCTCTGAAGCTATTACAGCCTTCACTTTTTCAGATGGATAAAGGCCACAATCAATAGTGTGATGAGATAGATTTTGGGATTTGTGGCATGTGTTAATAGGGAAATACCAGTTAGTCAGCAAAGTACTAGATGACTTGAACTTGATCTGTTTCTCTGAACTGCAGTAATGAAGAGATAAGACTGCACATTTCAATACATATTGATACAGTATGTAAGGCCAAAAGGCATGGACCCATAGCATATTGTAAGTAAAATATTCAAGCCATTTCAATGAAGATGCGTATTCTTTAATATTCTTTTCAGAGTCCTTGTTCTGGAAGGCCAAAGTCTGGGTGTTTCTTTTTTTTTTTTTTTTCCACGCAGGATATCGCATAACCACAAAGCAGGTAGCACAGTGGTTAAAGCCATGACCTTGTGATCATCAGATCCTCGGTTTTGCAAGAAATTCATGCTTAACTTCACTAGCAGAAATTGCCAAAGTAAAAATGGTATTTGTGTATATATACACATACACACAGTCCTTGGCCGCCTTGGAAAGGTTATTTGTTCCCTAAAACTTCTAAGGTGAATTCTCATCAGTCAAAGATGTAATTAGTTTCCATAGTCAAAAAATCTTTTTCGGTTCCTGATCCCCAAAATTGACACCTATTTATACCAAAATCTCTTTGAATCCCATTAAAATCAGCATGGTTATGTCAATAGTTTATATTAGTTATCATAATACAAGATTATATATAAAACATGTAGATCATGGGGTGCGGTGGCGCAGTGGGTTGGACCACAGTCCTGCTCTCCAGCGGGTCTGGGGTTCAAACCCTGCTTCGGGTGCCTTGCGGTGGACTGGCGTCCCGTCCTGGGTGTGTCTCCTCCCCCTCCGGCCTTACGCCCTCTGTTACCAGGTAGGCTCCGGTTCCCCGTGACCCTGTATGGGACAAGCGGTTCTGAAAATGTGTGTGTGTGTGTGTATGTAGATCATAATACAAGGCTGTTTATCTTCATTAATTACAATCTTATTCACTTCTTTTACAGCAGGCATAGTATTTTCGATCTTTGCTCAGTCTGCACAGGATTTGCATGGTCATCCCATGTTCATGTGGCTTTCCTCCTACAGTCTAAAGACATGCAGTGCAAGCTAATTGGCAGCTATAAACTGTAGTTTGTGCATCTGTGTATGTTAATCTGCCCTGTTGCATAGGTGGGTGAATGACTGTGTCAAATTTACTGCTACAATTGACAGGGGTGGTCAGCTAACTTCAATTTGTGAAATAATTTCTTCAATTAAGTGCTCATATGGGATATTATTGTGGGCATAGGGCAGGTTTAGATAAATTTAACACTTGACATGTACTTTATTACGAAAAATGTTTTCATCCCAGACAAAATGATTGATGGTTGCTTCCAAGACCTATGACTTTGAGTGTCATTTTTGAAAGGTACAACTGGATATATTTCCTTTACACTCTAACGTTTTGTCACCATTTTTAATCCTCTGCTACTTGCATCACAAATAAGCTGAGAATTGTAATTTAAATGTCTGGAAGTGCATGTTTGATTCTTTAGAAAACAGTTCCACCCCCTGTGTCTTTTTCTTTAATTATTAGGGTAAGAACCATTGTTGTTTTGTTTATGTGTGCACTCAGCCTCTCGTTTGTTTTCATCCTGCACCGCAACAAATATTTTTCCACATTTTCTTTCCCTCAACTTTCCTAAAAATATTTTTCTTTTTCTTTTTCCCACAGACAGATGCAGAACTAATTTCGAGTGAAGAGAAATTAAGGAAAGAGGACATTCTTAATTTACCAAAACATTATAAGTAAAACAGTAAATAAATAAATGCATATGGCATAAAATGTCTATGACATTTTAATGCAACAGCCATACAAACATAAAACTACTTCACCCTGTTTCTTTTTTTTCTGTATTTAAACATAAGTACAAAAAATGGAATGTTTTAAAGAATTTACACTTAAATGTTTTTTTCTCCTGCGATCCAATGAGAGTAAGGCATTTGCATGACACTATGATATGACTAGAAAGTCAGCATAAGCTAGTCTAAATAAAGGAAACATTTCACTATGGTTTTGGTGTGAAACAATCACTGGTTAGATTTGAATGGCTTTTGACGAAATTCTGTCCATGATGAACGGTGTAGCTACCAAAAAAACTGTAAAAAAATATGTATGTAAATAATGTAAAAAATATTTTGAAATTTGAAAAGAAAATGGAATTTGGTAGAGGGCTTGACAAATCATGAAGGAAATACTGTCAGAAAGTCTATTTTGAGATTACTGGTTGCAAATTAAGATACTGACCACCTGCAGCATTAGAACCTGCTCTATCTCTCACTGACCCTCTTATGATGACATCCAGTGCATAGCCATAGGCTCGTTTCTCAATTCATAGATTGCTTTTCTCCCAAAACCACTCAATTTCCAACATTTCGTCTGTTTTCCACTGCGCACAGAATTGTTACCATAGATAGGGTTATTTTTTTCTTAGATATCTATAGTAAATCCTCTTAAATCTAATGCAATTAAATCATAACCATATTAAGGCAGATGAAAGGGTATAACAGAAATAGGACAGAGAAAATCATTATTACACTGCTTAGTTTATGGTTTTATGCAAAACAACTTTTTTTGTGCCAAAAAAATACGTCTTTAATAGAAATTTACACGTTGCAAGAGAAATTCAAGGTAAAAGAACCCTTCCTATGACACAAAGTGGCAAATATCATGATTAAGTTGAGGTTATATTGGGCAAGGTTTTTGACTGTCTTCTTGCCAAAAACAGGGTCAGGTAGATAGAAGGTCGTAAAGGTATGATAGATAGAGAGGAAACAGACTTGAAGACGTGTCAAACAGCAATAGAAACCAAAGCTGAGTTTGTGTATATGAGGATTAGTGGAGGGGAAAAATGAAAGGCTTGAGGCTCTGTGGATAGCTTTTAACTACTAGTGATAGCTGGACCAGAGCAGAAGGTTGAAAGGGAACAGGGTGATCTTGCAGAGGGTGGCAGAACCTGACATAGCTACTGGGAGATGCTGATCCCATAAGAGCAGCTGGAGGTAGATTGCGAGAAGCAGGGGGTACCCGGCTATCCATGTGAAACAACGTTTATTAATGAGTGAGATGGCGAACAGATTGTTGGTGTGTGGCATTTAATGAAGCTAATTATAGCAGTATTCACAGAATCCCTTTAAATTACTGGGGCGTTGTTCAGTTAAAAGGATCCGAAGTTGTCGTGTAGTGATACGGTGAAGAGATATTTGAAAAAATCTTTTTTTTCTTTGCATTTTTCTTGTAATTTAGATTAAGTAGTATTTAGATTTTTTAAATTTATTGGTAATCTTTGTTCAGTTGGTGGTAGGTGACTGAGAAGTTTTGATTAGTCTTAGTTATGTGTAAAGTTTTCAAAAATGCAAACTGTCATGTCTAAAAGTGCCTGCTAGGAAACTAAAGCAATAGTTTTGTGAGCTGGGAAACAAAATGAATGTATGCTGTTGTCTGATCAGTTTGGAATCATTTTCTTAAACAGCACTTGTGGACCTCTCTTGCATATGGATTTGAATTTCAAAGTCAGTCTCTGGGCCATAATACAGCAACAAGGAACCACTTGGAGACCACATCCACGATCTGAGCATACTAAATTTTGTATGCCGTGTTTGCCTTATAGCTTGCAATGATTCTCAATAAAACTAAAGTTCCTCCAATTTCTTGACATCATTGCTGAACCAAAAAAGTGGTGGGCTGGACAGAAGCTAGTCTTGTAACATGAAAAATGTAAGTTCACGTTCTCCAAGGAGCCCTGTTATTTCCTAAGATTCAGGTATAGCCAAATAGATAAAAAATCTTCCTTAACATACAAGACAAAATGATACAAAAACAATGGCTAAATTTATTACCTAAAGTGGCGGGGAGTTGGCCACCAGCAGACAGGATATCCACGCTGTTCATGTTCTGGTGAAATAATATGATGGCGATGATATTTACGTTTCCATTGGCATTATGTTTATAAAGCTAACTACAAATACAGAGGCAAACACTTAATTCATTACAGATTCAGCTTGCAAAATATGCCATTCGATGATTTGTCCAACACATCGCTGGGAAGAAATTGCTTCAAGGGGAGTAAAGCTTTTCACTTGCTGGAAGTTTTTGACAGCATGCTGGCCTCCGTGAACTCAGATGAAAGCTTGTTTTAATAGTCTAGAGCACTCAAGGATAGCATCTGTGATCTGACACTTTGATATCAATAACATGCTGAAATTGTAATTAGCTCTGATGATCCCTTTTTTTATCCTTTATCTTACCAGAAGGCTTAAAAGGACACTCAAGTCATCCTAAGATATGAAATGCGTTGTCCCAAAAATATTTTGTTACTAATGCAAATCCGATACATATTTCATTTGTCAAGAGGTATCTGTCAAGTATTCTGATATAATAAGTTTTATTTTCTATTGCTTTTATATACATATACATATACATATTTACATTTACATTTACATTTATTCATTTAGCAGACACTTTTGTCCAAAGCGACATACATCTCAGCAAAAGTACAATTTATGCATTACATTAAGAAAAAGAGACACAGCTGCAGAGATGTGACTCAAGTAAACCTACTACTTGCTGCACTGAGGTTCATCATTCGAGTAGGTGCATAAAATACAGGATAGACAAATCCTGATACCCTACTACCATTTTTTTTTTAAAAAAATTTATAAGATGTGTGTGTGTGTGTATAAGATACACAAGCAACAAAAACAATGCCGGAGTAGTGGCTGAATAAAAGCTTTATCTGGTGATGCTCATGAAATTACGGTGCATGAACATTTACACCGTATATGAGCTGGACAGATCTTGGGCGAAATGGGTCCGGAAAAGCTGAGTTTTCAGACCCTTCTTGAATGTAGACAGAGTTTCCGCAGTTCTGAGTGAGGGGGGAAGGTCATTCCACCACAACAGAGCCAGAACCGAGAACCTCCGTACTTTACCTTTCGTAGTAAACATATACATATACAGTTCCTTTTCTTTGTAGACAATGACTAACGAGGAAATAGCTGAAAGTACTTCACTTCATGGTTATCGCCACTAAAAAAATGCCACTTTCTATTACCTTTTTGAAATATAATTATAATTGGTCTTGTCTGAGATGACACAATGAAGACAGAACTGCCTTAACTGTGATTCATATATTCAGAAAAGTAAAAAGTATGCTTATTTGACAGGGGTTAGTTTACAAAAGCTGGTAATGTAGTGGTTAGGGTTACTGAATATGGTCCCAATACTTGCAAGTTGGGGGTGTGGTGGCGCAGTGGGTTGGACCACAGTCCTGCTCTTCGGTGGGTCTGGGGTTCGAGTCCTGCTTGGGTCGCCTTGCGATGGACTGGTGTCCTGTCCTGGGTGTGTCCCCTCCCCCTCCAGCCTTATGCCCTGAGTTGCTGGGTTAGGCTCCGGTTCCCCGTGACCCCATATAGGATGAGCGGTTCTGAAAATGTGTGTGTGCTTGCAAGTTTGATCTCTACCTCCTGCTGAAGTACCCTTAAGCAAGGTACTTACCTTAAATTACTCCAGTGAAATTACCCAGTTGTATAAATAGGTAAATAATTGTGAGCTTATGATAACTGTAACCTTAACATTGTTAGTTGCTTTGGAGAAAAGTGTCAGCTAAATGAGTGAATGTAAATGTACACATTAGTAGTGTTGGGAGGTGTTGTGATGTGGCAGGTTCAGCCAGTGACTAATGCGTGGTGGGTCTGAGGTTTGAGTTATGCTTACGGTCCCCTGCGACGGACTGGCGTCCTGTCCTGGGTCTGTGCCCTATGTTGCCGGATAAGGCTCCAGCTTGCCGTGACCTTGAGACAAGCGGTTGCTGACAATGGATGGATTAATGGTGTTTCCATTACCTACTAAAGTGTATTGACAGGAAACAGACATACAGTAATTGGGCTGCATGCGAAAACAAATTAATATTGCAATAAATGTTCTTGGTTGCAGGAAGAAAAATGAAAAGTCATTTCTGTATGTTTAGCATTATAAGACAAAAAGCGACACAAAAGAAAAGCAGATTAAAGTTGTTGCCTAAGGGCCTCTGTTTTACTAAGACTACAGAGCAGGTCCCCAAGTGGAACCAGGAGTCACGCAGAGCATTAGAAAATGAATGGTTTCTAATACCCTTACACACCACATTGAGTGTGAGGTCTCCACACATGAATCCAGCCCTTATGTTGGCAGAGATGGGACATAATTTTTAAACTGCTGTAGCCCAGCATTAAGAGCTGGCATCTCTGCTTTGATTCAGCCATCTTGTATACTCTTTGTTTGCTTTGATTTGTATGTCACTTTGGAGGAAAGTGTCTGCCAAATGCATAACCATAAATGTTAATGCATGCATTGGTATAGGTACTCACATTGATCCAAATACAATTGGATTCCATTAACATTATTTTACTTGTATGTTATAACCGTTATAGAGCTTTAATATGGAAAACATTCAACACAATATATTTAATAACCAAACAAACAAAAATGTGTCTGCATTGTTAGTGCTTCACAACAAGCACCCTTTGTTAAGATGACTATAATTTTCTGGTGCAAGGTCAATGTCTATTAAGCATAGTTATGTAAAAATAAATAAACAAACAAAAGCAGCATAGTTTCCATCCAAAGCATAAAAAAACATTGAGCATTGGCTATGAAACCCTGGTATTCTCTGATGCTGGGATAAAACCGGAAGCATGCCTCTTGTAAGTCACATTCCAAGAGTGATGCCAGCTGATAGCAAATATACAATTGAGGTACAGCATGACTCCTTCTTAAAGTAACAGATACAAGTGAAACAGGGTTTTTTTTTAATTATTATTTTAAAATTTAAAAAAAATAAAAATAAATTATTCATCTAGCTGACACTTTTCTCCAGAAGAAATTATTTACAATGACTTGTCCATTTATACAGCACTTCATGGTAAGGGGTTGGACTGGGTCCTGCTTTCTGGTGGGTCTGGGGTTCAATTCCCACTTGGTAACTTGTGACGGACTGGTGTCCCATCCTGGGTGTGTCCCCTCCCCTTCCAGCCTTACGCCCTGTGTTGTCGGGTTAGGCTCCGGCTCCCCGTGACCCCGTATGGGCCAAGCGGCGCAGACAATGTGCATTTGGCTCACAGGTACTATAACACACACACACACACACACACACACACACACACACACACACACACACACACACACACACACACACACACACACACACATTTTCGGAACCGCTTGTCCCATACGGGGTCATGGGGAACCGGAGCCAACCTGGCAACACAGGGCGTAAGGCCGGAGGGGGAGGGGACACAACAGTAGTTGGAATTCATACCCCCCCTCCCCTTTTTAAAATTAATTTATAATTTATATTCCAGTGAAACTCGTGGGCAGATCTTTTTTCTTTTTTTTTTTTTTTTTTTTGTTTTCCATCTTGATGTTGACCTGTGATTGTATGTATAAAAGTAAAGTTTAGAGTATATATTCAGTATCTTTGTCCATCAGGAGTCACATCACAGCTCTGATTCATATCTCGGCCTCCACTACCCTCGTTTCAAATGGCATTCAACACATAGAACACGTACACTGCCTCCATGCAGCAGTACTATGCCTCAGTATGATGGGTAAACACAGATAGGGGGCTAAGCACCAGTAGGAGGGTTAAACACTGGCTGGAGAGCTAAAGACCAATGAAATGTCTAAGTTTGGATTGAAGGGGTAAAGAGAAATAGGACAGCTAAGCACAGATTGGAAGCCTTAGCACCAGTAAAAGAACTAAGCACCAAGAGGGGGCTCAGTGATCACACTTTCACCACTAGCAACCAGTACTGAGACAGACATGAAGCCTAGTACTGTGGGCAGCACAGGATTTTTTGCTGATTTTTTTTCTGTCCTAAGAAAGTCATTTCTTCTGTTGTTATGGACTCCTCATCATAACCAAAGAATGACACAGCACACACTTTGACCTGGGTTGTCAGATTTTACACTGTGAAATGCAGGTGGCTTAGCTAAAAAAAAAAAAGAAACAAATGCTGTGTTTTCCAATGATTATTTATCAAGAATCTTCTTTTTTTTTTTAATTAACTTTGGAGTCTTTCATTAGTTTCATTTAGAAAACATCCTTATCTATAGCTTTCGGCTTGTCAGTAGTGAAGGTATATTTTTAATATGTTGGTTATATTTGTGCAAGATAAGTTTTTTTTTATCTTGTTATGAATAAGAGAACTTATGTTCAAAAGAATATTAATTACTGTGTATTAGGTTGTGGACTAAATAAGTCATGTTACAAGGTTGAACCCTGAAAAAAAATTGCCTAAGGTTTTATAAGAACTGTTTGCTGACTATTGTATTAATTGAATATAAACGTAGAGGTCACCTTGACAATTTATAAATACTAACACAGATATGAGCAGTATAAAATACCAGCAAATCTATTTCTGTCATCCACACAAGCCACTTTAGGTATATACTAAGTGATATACTTTATATAGGATCATTTATTATTAATTATTTTGCTTACTATGCCTCATTTTGTAAATTGGTCATTCACAAAATGAAAAATACTCCTTGTGCAAATATTTATTATATCCTCAGAGTTCTTGTGTGAGGACCCAGAGTTTATGAGACAGGAAGGCTTTAATGCCCTGTTAACTGTGCTGGGAGTTTGCCAGGAAGAGCAGGGGATCAAACAGGAGACAAGCTCTCAGAGCTGTTCTAAAGCAGTAAAAACCTCACTTGCTGGAAAATGTAAGGGTTCCAGCGAACGATATGTCCTTCGTCCAGGGTGACATACTGTTTACGGGACTTGTTAAGACACACCAGAGCTGCTGAAATCTTCCCTGAAATCCGATTATGACATTAAATGGGTGTAAATCCAGTAGATGTTGTTTTGGATGGAGAAAACCAGACATCCCAATTGCTCCAACTTCCAGACCAAATAAAACCTTCCAAGTGAAAAGCAACGAGACTTTTCTGTAGATTGCAAAGGAAAATATACACAAACATTTTGATTTTTCTTTTTCTTTTGTTTTAAACAAAGCCCAGATGACCTTACAATTCTTCAGATTTCTTTAAACATGGACTGTATTAATTATGCAGTCTGATGTTGTCTCGTGCATGTGTTACTCTTCATAAACCTTTTCTCTTCCGTATAGTTTGTTTTATAAAAAGGATATCCTTCAGAGCGTGACCAAGTCCTTTGCCAGATTTCAACTTATTATAAGAACAATAGCTATATTTCTTTTTCTTTTCAGAAATGTGCCTAAAATGAAGCAGATGTTCAAAACTTGAGTAAAGACACACCCAGGCAATCATTACATTTGGCAAATCTTACAAACCTGGACAAATATTTCAAATGACAACCATGTGACAACCATGGATGGATGGATGGATATATGGATAGTTAGAGAGATGTTTAAATTTGTCTTAAATTTGAATTAAATCAGAATTTAATTGTATGTGTTAAACACAATTCGAATCACGTTAAATTTAATACATAGAAATTACTATTATTTTCTATTAAGTTCCAGGAAATTACCGTTGTTATGGGAATGAATTGTCTAATAACAAAAAGATAAGCAAAGATGTCTGTTTTTTGCCCTTTAAAATGAACAATAATGGTAACTAATTGTATTCAATAATTTTAAAATGTTTTTAGCTCTCACACAACTGAGTAGAGCTGAGGACTGATAAAAACAAAAGATTTTTTTTTTCTTTTTTAAATTATAAATTTGTTTCCGATGTCAAACCCAGCTCCAGAAACTTTTGACAATTAAAACCAATTTTTTTTTTTTTTTTTTTTAAGTTTTAGATGGCTGTGACATTAAACAGCAATATAGACAATGGTAGATTGATCCAACTTTTGGGAGCTTTTCTTCCAGTTTTGTTTCTAGCTGTTTTTAGAAAGCAGAAAAACCAATAACCTCATCATAGTCTAAATAGTTTAGAAAGCAAACCCATTCTCATACATCACTTTGATCACCAACCTTGTAAATTTTTGGGAATGTAGCAGACTAAAGCTGGAAAGTAAAGTTTGCTTCAATGAGCAACTATCACCTAGAATTACTTTGGGGTCTATCATTTGCTCTCATGGTATACTTGTGTCAACCAGGTATTGATGAGCCTTTAATTATTCTATTCTTGACAGAATGCAGAAGACAGGAAGTTCAATTCAGATTATCTAAAAAAATCTGCTTGATGAAAGTTTAGGTTTAATTGTGTCACCTCCCACTGGTATATGAATAATACATCCATAGATGTTAGTGATGAAGTTCAAGCTATTTAATGTTACGACTGATCAACATACGCAAGAGCACTGTATTTAGTTAATAAGGATTTAAACATTTAGTCTTTAAGAAGAATAACTATAACTAGAATATTGTAATATCAGGTATCTTAATCATTAGGTTTCTTTTAATTACCTGCTTTACAAGTATGATTGTGATGCACTCAGAACCTATTCAAGTTTAAAGTAAAAACAAACTAATAGTTTTTATATTTCAGAGAATTTAAACCCTTTTCTCTAAACAACAACATGCAAAACAGATTTAGATAGGCAAAGAAAGACACAAAGGCACTACTCATCACAAACAGTTTACTTGAACACCAGCACCAGAGAAATAATGCTCTTTGTCTGAGAACCTTACTTCCTTCAGGACCTGCACCTATAGCCAGCCAGCCTTCCCAGACTATCTAGCACCCCCAAACTTTCTCTCCCAACACCCTTGTAAGCACAATCACCTTATTATTTTCCCCCTATGTGCCCCCAGTGGTTGCACACCCAAATTTTGCATTATTCCCCATAATGCAACTACTTACATTTAGGAGTTTCCCTCCTAAAAGAGTAACGCGGGGTCATTACAGTATTATTTAAATAATTGTAAGGAAAAAGAGTTACCATCATGGACATTTAAGAGACTGAGAAAACATCATGTCTTCTTACATGAAATTCTGCATAACAAAAGCGATGGAAAATTTCCTAAAAGTTCATAATTTCCTTGTTAGTTAACTATAACGGTAAAAATGTAGTTTGTATACCTATACCTTCTGTGTGTAAATCAGCTTGTAACTAACAATGCAAAGAATTTAATTCTTCATCTGCATAGAGTTCTGTAGTTGTTTGTCTAAAAAGTGACTCCAACCAGCACAGCACTTTGTCCTTATTCCTCAGAAAAATAATATGATAAAATAATTTGTTTACCTATGAGACTTTGTTTTCATATAATACAGTGGTTGTAGTACAACACCACAGAAGTGAACCTTGAGGTTTTGCATAATAACAATGTGCAGAACCAGTGGGAACATGAGCTTTTAATTGGAAATATTAACATTTACATTTTCATTTATTTATTGAGCAGACACTTTTCGCCAAAGTGACATACATCTCATAGAAACGAAAAATAACGAAAAACTTTTTTTAGTGGACTTCCCTCTGCTCCGTTAACTACAAGGAGCCTGTGGGACTAGATATCACATGTGGAATTCATGTCTGAGCTTTGAACATGGCTGTGTGAGTTACTGATCTGTATCTTATATATCTGTATCAGGCATTGTGTGATGCGAACAGTACTCACCATGCTTGTGATATGAGTGTGAGGATTCTGCCAGGACTGGCAATGCTGAGAGGTGGATTCAGTATTTTAACTAATAATAATAATAATAATAATAATAATAATAATAATAAACAGATGTGAAGCATGCTTTACTCAAGCATTCCATTCAGCAACAGAAAGAACAAATAACAGCAATTATTAGTCTATTATTAATTGTGATAGAATAATATAATCAATAGCACCAATGGTTTATAGAAAGGCACAATATTTTCTATTTTTTATTTCAGTGAAAAAAACAACCAGGGTTGCGTGCTTCTACTACCCACTTCCAAAATGCTTTTTCCCTGGTGGTATTTTATAACAGTGAAAATAATGTTATTACCTCTTTCGTCACCTACTCCTGTTTGCTGTCATCTTTTCTTTAAGGTTTTTACTTAAGTTTGCAACAAATTTTCCATAATGAACAAGTTCACAGTCATTATGTGTACTATTATGTGAACAATATTACAATTTAGGGGGGTGCGGTGGCGCAGTGGGGTGGACTGGGTCCTGCTCTCCAGTGGGTCTGGGGTTTGAGTCCCACTTGGGGTGCCTTGCAACAGCCTGGCGTCCCATCCTGGGTGTGTCCCCTCCCCCTCCAGCCTCATGTCCTGTGTTGCCGGGTAGGCTCCGGTTCCCCATGACCCCGTATAGGACAAGCGGTTCAGAAGGTGTGTGTGTGTGTATGTGTTGCCATTTATATTTGTGGAACAATTCCTCCATCACAGTGTTATACCAATATAATTGATGAACTAATGCTTTAACCCTTTATGTTGATCCTACTGATATTATTAAAATCGTGACAAAAATGCAATGGGTTTTGAAAGATATTTTAGCTTATACATATATTGTGTATATTTATAACAACATAATGAAGAAGGTTCTGCAACAATGTAAAGAAACAAGTGTACATCTGCTTTGCCTGACAGACTAAGACTGTTGTAGACCTTCTCTTTACAGCAGACTACCTGGTGGGGGATGGTGGACAGTTATTCCTGAGGCTTCTCAAGATCACAGTGATTACAACCCAACCAGGAAATTACTTTACAGTCATGTTTGTCTGGATATAAGGCAGGGTAGTCAGGTGGAATTGTAATTTGTCAACTGTGCAAAGCCATTAAACCAAGGATGTCCAAACAACTGTAAAGCTGTAAAACCAAGAATGTCAGAATATCTGTCTGCAGCCTGTTTCCATTTATCTTATAAGTAACTTTAACTAACCAAGTGTGTAACAGCTGGTAAGTTTATAACATTTTACATGTCAAAAGAGAGTCAGAGTAATCCTCAAAATCTCAAAAATTTTAAATCTTTAAATGCTGTCTGGTGTATCGTTATTGAAGTAACCAATGCCTGTCAAATAAATAAATGTATTATCTTCCAAAACTGAAGCCTATGTTCCTTTTCTTCATTCACATATTTCAGAAGGTCTTTTCAAGACACAGTCCCCAGCAAAAAACACAAAGCACTTTCACAATGCATTTAGAATAATGTTTTCAATATAATCTTTAAGACATATTAAACTGTATTTGAATTTTGTAATATATTGTTTCCCTTTTTAGGGCGCGGTGGCGCAGTGGGTTGGACCAGGTCCTGCTCTCCAGTGTGTCTGGGGTTCGAGTCCTGCTTGGGGTGCCTTGCGATGGACTGGCGTCCCGTCCTGGGTATGTCCCCTTCCCCTTTGGCCTTACGCCCTGTGTTGCCGGGTAGGCTTTGGTTTCCCGCAACCCGTATGGGACAAGCGGTTCGGAAAGTGTGTGTGTGTGTGTGTGTGTGTGTGTGTGTTTCCCTTTTTATGGTTAAAATATCAGTGATTTAAGGTACATTGACAAGCTTTGACAAAGTTTGGAAAATATAGCTATGAAACCTTTTTTGAGGGTGCACGGCATGAAAATAACAAGTAAAGCAAACTTGTTTCAGTGACCATCAAAATGCTGCCCAAAAGCAACATATTTCTTTGACTGGTGTTCCTTTTTTTAAGTTGTAAGATCTTGTGTTTGTGGAACTGTCTGTTTTTATGGAAAGAAAAATGTGTCATCTGTTACTAACATGGAAGGATTGAGATTTGGAAAAGGTCATGGTAAACTATTTCATTTTAATGACAAAGCCAAATGTTCCTATTATTTTTAACAGAATTGATGTCACATAAATCTATAGCTCTTACATACCAGAGTTTAACTCAAAGAATGCATGCCAAAGAGAAGAAAAATTTAGAGGGTAATCCTAAACCTGTTAAAATTTAGAATTTATATTTTTTGAGAATAAAGTTTTAATTTTTCAAATATGCCATTTCATATTATTCTCAAACTAATTCAGGTAACATGCTTCTGTTCCTTTTATCCATTTTCAAATTGACAAAGTCCTCATTGTAAGGAACTTCAATAATATAATTCCTCTTTTGCCATCTTGGATATTGATTCCATTTCACCCAAGGTAAGGCATCCATGTTTTCTCTGAAAAAATACATGTTCACGGTTACAATACACATATTCTGTAACCTAAGAAGACTACACATGTTCTATAATATTCTCCTTACTTTTAACATATTCTTCATAGCATATACCTTTTACAAATGTGTGGAACCACTGCTCCATAACCAGCCACTGTAGCCTAAGAGTTTTATTTTTTTTTTTTTTTACTGGACAGAAAGTTAGAAACATGACCTTCAAACAAAACACACACACACACACACACACACACCTTCTGAAACCACTTGTCCCATACGGGGTTGTGGGGAGCCAGAGCCTAACCCAGCAACAGAAGGCATAAGGATGGAGGAGGGGGAGGGGACACACCCAGGACAGGATGCCAGTCCATTGCAAGGCACCCCAAGCAGGACTCAAACCTCAGACCCACCAGAGAGCAGGACCAGCCAAACCCACTGCACCACAGCACCCCCCAAAAGCACAACCCAAACAATGTATAAATAACCATTAATTCTAAGAGAGCTAAAATACTCATAGCCAATACAGCCCCAACCAAAACATGTATAGGTTACCAGGCAAGGAATAGCTGCCTGGAGGAGGGTATACTTATGGCCTAGGGCTCTTCCAGTAAACAGCTACATTTACATTTATTCATTCAGCAGACAATGTTTTCCAAAGTGACATGTATCTCAGGAAACAATACAAACATTCAACAGAAGGAGAGATTTGGAAGCAGACATGATTTTTGGATACAGTTTGTCACATATTCTACCTCCATATGAACCAGTATACATTACACAAGTAGTTGCATATAGGCTTTTCCATTATTAAGCAATTTGTTTGAATTATTAAACACCACTTAAGTGTTTATCAAGCACTTAAAATATCAGGAGAGAAGTGAATCTGAAAAAGGCAAGTTCTGAACCCTTCTTAAATGTAGAGAGAGATCCACTAATTCTGAGTTGGGGGGGGGGGGGGGGGGTCACTCAACCACACTGGAGCCACAGCCAAAAACCTTTGAGCTTTTGTTTTTGGTTATCTTGATTCAGGACCACAAAGTAGGTAGAGGAGCATAGCAGTCTGGTTGGAGTGTTGTGATTACTCACTACACGACCTCATTCTGAATTTAGGCGCACTGTGCCAGAACAGTAACACTGTGCTGTTCTGACTATCACACAGGCTGAAAAGTGTATGGGAAAATCACAACTGAAACACCCCGACCAGGACGGCACCTTGCGGTATTACCCGGACAAGCACAGGCAGAAACTATCTGAATCCAGGTTAAGCATGAAACAAAGACACGAACCCAACTGGCAATGCAACAATACACTTTAAATGGTGGATTTTGATTCTGAGAAAGAGAGAACAGATCGATTGATGTTAGTGGTAAACAGATCCCACTGCTCAGCACCTTCAGGGACTCAATGTCAAATTCTAAGCTTGCGGTCAGTGGCCATAACTGTAACAGGATAAGAATCCTTGCACAACAACTAAAGTCCATGTCCACCTTGTCAAAGCACAGTAAAACAACACAAGACAAAATCTGAATCACTCTGCCATCAAGTCCAGAGTGCAATAAAAACAAAACAATAAAATCTTAAATCTTAAACATAATCCAAACAAATAAAAAGAAACTAACCCAAATAAAAAAGAGGACAAAACAGCAGCTAGCATACAGAGCAGCACTTGTGAAGAACACTTTTACTTAAAACAGAAACATTGAGGTAAATCATAGGAATAAACCATACCAAGTTCAAAATATTTATTCTTGTTACCTCATTTATAAGGGGCTTGGCAAACAATTGGTTACCTTGGTCAGCAACCAAACCAGTCTACAAAAACAGGCTCAACGAAGTCAGATACTTCCATGAAGAGAAGACACACATTGATCCAAAATCACCAACAGCAGAACCTTAAGGTGCACAGACACATACAGGTATTACTGGGAGAGCCCTACTACAGAATTATAAAAAAGGTAGAGAAAACCACCATCCATGAATTAGATGGTGTAAAATGGAAATGTAACTCATAAGACTCATGTAATCACACAACGAAAAAAACAAACTTACTAATTAATTAATTAGTTTGTATTGCTTCCTGAGATGCATTTAATTAATTAATTAATTAAAAACATACATAAATAAATAAAGATTTTGAAATACATTGAAAGAGATGTGTTTGGAGACCCTTCTTCCATTCTGGAAGGGATTCAACAGTTCTGGAGCACATTCAAGTATATAAGGGCAAAGACTGCACTTCTGATTTGGGACCCCTTGTGGGGGGGGGGACACCCAAGGGGGCAGAGGTAGAGAAGCATAACATTCTTGCCGGGGTGAAGGGATGGATCATGTTCTGTCAGTATCATGGTGAGAGTCTTTTGACAGTTTTGAATGCCGTAAGCAGAGTTTTCATCTTAATATAGCTCAGGATGCCTCTAAAGAAAAATAACGAGGGGAGCCACATGTGCACACTTTTGCAGGTTGAACACAGGCATTCTATAACAGTTTAAAAGGTTTGATGGTAGAGGCCAGAAAGAGGAAGTAGGAGGGCACTGCAGTAATCCAAGAAGGATATCACCATTGTGTTGCTGAATGCGTTTCAGCAACATTGTCGGTTTTATTCCATGTCCTTGCATTGCTCAGCAGTCACACTGAGTATTTATTCTTAAAATGTCTATTTCTTTTGCACTAATGTTGCCAGGGGCAGCATGATGGTACCACAGGTAGCACTGAGGGCTTAGAGCACTTGGGCTAGATATTTTGACATTGGTTGGAGTATAACTTTTTTTTTTTTGGATTTTCCATATTCTAACTGTATTTATATTATTTCCACATAGCTCTAGACTGGCAAGACCCTTTGGTAAGCAAAAGCAGTTATCCATAATAAGCAAGTAATGTTGTCATTCAGCATTCTTTTTCTGGAGGAGAGAGGGTACTCTCTTGGAGGATCCAATGTCGAAGTCGAAGAATGAGGCCAAGGTCGTAGATGAGGACAGCAGTACTTGGGGGCAAGGAATCAGGCTAGGGGAGATGAGACAGGAACACGAAGCCAGGGACAAGCAAAGTGAAGTGGCAGCTTGCAAACGCAGAGGGGACTCCCCAACCTAGGAACGGTGGTGTGGCATCCTTTATACTCATCTCTGCTGATTTCTGCCTGGTGCGTTCCACTGGGATGAGGTTGAGGGCATGACTAAGATTTGGTATTCAGAGCCAATTTGTTAATATTTGTTAAAGATACAATTTGTAATAATACTGGCTTTACGGCTTTGAGGTTGATCTTGGTCATATTCCTTTTGCTAGATTTTTTGCAGAACATTTCTTTCTTGGGTGCTTTTGAATTGTAGTTTTTAAATTATGCTAAAGAGTCTCAGTGAATCTGAGTTTGGTAACTTGCCTCGGCCACTGAACGGATGGTCCCCTTTTCGATTTCTGAGCTGTTCTAATGATGCCTTGCATCATTGTCCTGCTGAAAGGTTTATTATGTTTTAATAAACACATTTACTTGCAGTTTTTTTTTCCTCCTCTGCACTGTGTTCCATACATTTTTATTTCAATTCTGACATGATTTGTAGTCCTTGCTGATGAGAAGCATAAGCACAGCTTGCCACCAAATCACTTCAGTGTAAGGATCTCACTATAGTGTTTCTCAGTGTCATTGTCAGTATTAAATTTCTGTCACAAATGGCTCTTTCAGTTTTGGCCAAAAGGTTTACTTCTCTTCTGACTCAAACCCTTTCTTTCCCCACATCTTAGCTGGATCATTGTCATGATGTCTATCCAACTCCAAAAGGGCTATGAGATGGTTCTTTTGATCTTTGCATGTAATTCAAAGCTTCTAATGTAATTGCCTAACACTCTTTCCCTTTTCCTCCACTGTTAGACAACAATCTTTCTAGATCTTTCAGTGGTTCTCTTTCTTGTGAGGATTCTTTCTTGGGAGGAAGTGTTGGGAAGGCCTTGTGCAAGTGCTGTCAGACAGAGCTTTTGCTTTTCCAAAAATGCATATTTGCAATTAGAAAAAAAAAAAAAGAAATACTTCATCAGAAATTCAGTTTCTGTTTCTTTTCGGTTTTATTTTGACAGTTAAAAAAACTAAGCTTTCACGTTTTGTGGCAATCATACAGAACAATAATTATGTTTTAACTATAGCATTTCTTGCACTTTGATACAAGTCATCCTTTAATCTAACCCATTGTCTTTAAGTAAGCCAGATTTGGGTAGGGAACCAAAAAACGAGCGTATAGTAAAAACAGCCCTTTTTAACATTTAAGTTTTCCCTTGAAAACAACAAGAATCAATCCATGCAGACTAAACCAGCTGCAGGCTACTAAGTTTGACTGTGCCCTTTGCCAGTCTGATTTGAGAACTCCAAAGATAAGAGATCATTAAGAAACAAAAGTAATAAGACTGCCAAGCCTATAGCAAAACACAGCATCTTAAGAAACCCGTCATGTAGCAAATTTTAAAGCATTACACCACGTGAATTTTGTTGCTCTCATATTTTTTGTCATATTGATTCTTAACTTTTTCTAAAGCTTTTTATATAGGATTTCCTCAGCGTGTATTACTAAAACACAACAGACAATATCAACGTGAAAAATACAGACATAATTGTCAATATGGCTGCATGGAGTGATGTAAAAACATGACAATTTTTAGTAAATGTTTAGTATGAGCATATTTATTAAAAGTGAACACAAGCTCAAATAGATTGCGCAACAGATGACTAACGTTATCAACAGTTGCATGGCATCGCTTGAGTCACCACAGGATGGTCTCTTAAGCAAGCTGTCACCATGCCTCCATCCCGGTTATGTAATGCATTGCAGTAGCCAAGCCTGAAATAAATGCATAATGACACATGGTCCAAAACTTGACTTGGGCTTACCCACCCATGGATAGCAGGGGTAAGCCTAATTTGCAGAACAAATAATACACATTTACAGAAATATATATAAAAACAGAGGGGGTCCGGTGGTGCAGCGGGTTTGACTGGGTCCTGCTTTCTGGTGGGTCTGGGGTTCAAGACCTTCTTGAGGTGCCCTGCGATGGACTGGTATCCTATCCTGAGTGTGTCCCCTCCCCCAGCTTTGCACCCTGTGTTGTCAAGTTAGGCTCCGGTTCACCGTGACCCCACTTGAGACAAGCGGTTTCAGACTCTGTGTGTGTATAGAGATTTATATGATCACTTTTTTTTATTCTATATTGCACCTGTTTTCAGTGGGAAGAAAGTTACTTAGGAAGCTATGGCCTGAACACTCATTAGTAAGTTAAAGAAATATTATTTACTAAGCAGCTAGCTATTTTTTGCATGCGCAAAATTCTTCAAATCATTTGATTTGAGTACATAACACGTTGCATGCGACTCACATGAATATCAGACACATATTTTACATTGTTGATCACACTTCTGACTCCAAACTGAACCTCATTAGTTCTAGGTTCTTGATCTGTTGTGGTCAGACCACAATGTCAGCCATTGCTTTCCACAAAATGAGAGAAACTTTGTGTTGTCCAGAAGCACAATAAATTGCTATTGATTTCTTTAACCTGCTTACCCTTCTCTTTTTGATCAATGAATATAATGAAATCTTCATTATAGGCATCAGTGCTCGTCTGGTCTTCTGTGAACTTCTCTCCCCAAAGGGCAATATCACAAATGCCATACTAGAACTCAGTTTGCCATTCCCAAGAAGCAATGTAGTTACCCTCTGTTCCAGTAAACTATATATTTAAGAAGAAAATCTGAATTACCCTGAGTGAATACTTGTACGTCATGCTGCAATTCCTAATATAAGGATGGTGGCTTTTCATTTCTTTGTTTTTCAATCAGCCATAGAGGGTCACATCGGGAGCAACTCAAGCAGTGTTGAGCAGACCTTTCTTTCCGTGGTAACAAATTCAAATGGCTCCTGGGGAATTCCTAGGCTCTCTCAGACCATCTGAGACGTGTAATCCTTCCAGGGGGCCCGCATTTGGCTCATTGGTCTTTGCCTACTGGGACATGCCCTGGAAACCTCCAAGGGAGGCCTCCTGAGGCTGGCTTTATCAGGAGCCCCTATTAAAAAGTATAATTAAATAGTAGCTTTTGTTCATTACTGCATGGTTAAAACAGTATCCTATGGACATAATTTAGTTTTGTTTCTGCTGCAAGTGACTTTTCTCATTAGTGCTTGTGCTGATGCTTGTTTTAATATCTTTGCAGTAATATTTTCTCACTCTTGCTTCTGTGCCGCCCATCTGTTTGTGTTTTCCCATGTTTCTCTGCCATCTGAGGATACCTGTATACACTTTTAATGAATTCCCACACGTCCAGATTTTTCTATAAGTGAGCATCTCTTGTTCAGCCATGGTCCCACTTCCGGAGCCTTCCGGAATGTGCTTGGGGCTCTTGTTGGGTGTGTTTTCAATGCCAGCAGAGTTTGTCAGCTGCAGAGTGTATTTTCCGTTCATTTCTGCTGCACTCTTTCTGAATATTTCCATACCCAGAGGGAAGGACAACCCTGGACTTCAGTTCTTGCGAGAATATTTTTTCTCAGTGAGTGCTTTCTTTCCTTACCAGTGCTTTATTTATTCGTCGACTATTTCAGTTTTTGAGGTTATTGTGGGGTTGCTTTTCATTTGCAGAATTATTGTACACTTTTTTTTTTTTTTTTCTGAGTACTATGCACTCAGAAAAGTGATTCATGTTTACTATGGCACTGGACATCATTGTGAGATGACTTTGACTATTAACATTTCTCTTTGTTTTCCATATATATTGAAATGTTTATATATACATGTACATATATGTGTTTATATATGTATGTATATGTATCTACACTGGAAAACTGAGCTTTGCTGGTTTTCAGTCAACCAGCTGGTACCACTGGTGTGTTCACCATAATCTCATCACCACACTCTGTACATGCCAATGGGGTATGGTCACAGCTGTATTCACCGTTCCATTAACTGTGCCTGCAGCCATGCAGCAGGAACTGATGGGAGCTCCCCACTCATGCATTTAACACAGGCACACCCATTAACAGAGGAAGGGTGAGTTATCATAGCAATAATTGTTGTAATTTATTTTGCAACCCAAAACATGCCCTCACACATGCATCTAATCTTCATGCAAAGCTACCATTTGCGTTCCTAATGCTGCTCAATTTAAATTGCAGTTTCTGTCATTACAATTTAGGTGGATCCTTTTTATTTTAGGCATATCCTTTTTATATTTTTATTTTCTGTGCAGGGGGTGTAGTGGAGCTGTGAGTTTGGCCAGTGCCCGGTGTGTGGCAGGTTTGAGTCCTGCTTAGGGTGCCTTGCGATGGACTGGCATCCTGTATTATTATTATACTTTTTAAAGTTTTCTTAATGTTTAGATCACAAACCATTATACAGCTGTTGGAACAGGTATGTTATCAAACAGTAATAAAACAATATTATATTTATTATATTTTAGGATTCCTGGTTAGGGAGTAGATTTTCTATCCATTATCTAAAAGCTTAAGAAGATAATAATTTTCATATATGGCACCAAGGTTTTATTTGAGCATTTTAAAGTTTAATAAATTTCAGTTTAGCACAACTTTGCTTTAGGCGGGTAAAGTCCTTCTTTAAAAAATGCCAAGCTCTTTAATTATGAATGCGTGTTTAAAAACATTGACTTCTAAACCTGAATTTATTCATTAAGCAGTCATCATCTGCAAGAATAAGAAATCCTATGTGTATTATATATAGCTAAATGCTATGTATATATGATATATATATATAGCATTACAAATACATATAGCATATGTGGTGCCTTTTATCTTGGATTTTGTAAACCAGGACAGAGAAATAAATTCTTTGGCTCTCTTCATTTCAGCAGTTGATTGCTTTACTGCAAAGAATAAGAAAAAAGAAAATCACATCAAAACATGTTTGTGTTCTTATGGCCTCGTCATAGAAAAGTAGGTCGAAAGTTCTTTCAAGCCAATTGTTGAGGTTCATTTTACATTAACATACTCTCTTATCTACAGCCAAAGCAATGCTTACATTTTGTGAAGGTTAAGGTTAACTTCATATGTCAGAACTGAATATCAGAATATTCTGAGCTGGTAGCTGCTTTCTCTTGGACCAATACAGTGTAAAAGCCAGCTGGAATATGTAGAGGAATTGCAATTATTTTAAACAGTAAATATAAAATTATTTCAGTTAAGGTAATTTGCATGATGGAACCAAAACATTTAGCGTAAGCATGTTCTAAGCTCTCTTGATACATGAACACAAACTGTATCGTTTGTCACATCACCGTAATTATGCAACTGCAACCAATAATTGAAAATAATGTATTTTTTTGGATAGCAAGTTATTCACATAGAACATCCAATTTATCTTAACTTGTGTTGCTTTGTGCTATTATAGCTATGTGTAATTTAGTTAATTTGTGTTACTTGCATGTTGTGGACAAAACCAGATTTGCCTGAATTCCCTTCACGTTCTTCAGTCAAGCAAATAATAAATTCTTGAGTGTTCAGTTATGCTTTAATGCATAAAACTGTGTCAGAATCTGCCAATGTATGGTATTTTTAGTTCAATTTAAATTTGTTATTCTATATTCAAGATGATCCATACACTTGTTTTCAGAGTATGCAATTGCTCACTTCATAGTTAATGGAGTTAAATTTAAGTTATTATTATTATTATTATTATTATTATTATTATTATTATTATTATTTAGAACAGGGGGTGCGGTGGCGCAGTGGGTTGGACCGCAGTCCTGCTTTCCGGTGGGTCTGGGGTTCAAGTCCCGCTTGGGGTGCCTTGCGGCGGACTGGCGTCCCGTCCTGGGTGTGTCCCCTTCCCCCTCCGGCCTTACGCCCTGTGTTGCCGGGTAGGCTCCGGTTCCCCGTGACCCCATAAGGGACAAGCGGTTCTGAAAATGTGTGTGTGTGTGTGTATTATTTAGAACAAATTGACTACATACCTTTTCCTGGCAGTATCTAAAGTTTGTACTGTAAATGCTGAATATTGTGGAAGGTAGATGTAATTAAAAGCAGGGAAAATCCTAAATCATTCTCCTACCTAAACTGATTTGCCATTAGATGACAACTATTTTAGGTTAGCCTTATCTAGGATTCTGCAAGCTCCAGAAAGATGGCTGTCACTCAGGTGGAAAAATGTTATCATTTACATATTGTGACGACACGTGTTGCCAAGAGTTTGGGCAGGAAACAGGTTTATTGTGGATAGTTGGATTCTGGGTGAACTGTAAATAGGGTGTTTACCCACTGGGGGGAATTACAGGGAATATGGTGGGGTGGCTGTGTTTGGCAGTGTGTGGGCAGAAAGCCTGGGGGCACTAAGCAGGTTGGGAAGGCTGGTCTGATACATAGGTCCTTGAGGAAACAGGGTCCTCGGACCAAGAGCGTTATTTCCCTGTGTGTCGGTGTTCTAATAAAATGTTCATTATGAACATTGCTTGTGCATCCTTCTTCGCCCCCATTGCACGTCACAATATCTTGATTCATCAGATATCTGTTGCAGGTGAAATGATACAGGTTGTCATTTGAAATTCTGCAGAAATGTATAAAATTTACTGTTCCTGGTGACAAATTGTCAGAATAGAAACTTTAAAGAATGGAATGTGAATTCTTTCCTTCCCCGTACCTTTAATTTTAGCCTTTTGAATGCTTTTTATAAGGGCTGCAAGATAATAGTACAGGTATTAATTTGAGAATATTTATTGGAACTCTGTAATCACTGAACGTTTGATATTTCTAACAACCTTGCTCAACAATTTAGCTCTAATCCTACAGAGTAGCACAGCTACAAAATTTAACCTGCAGCATTCTCCTACCGCCATTCCAGCCTATTTAGCCTCTTGTGGGCTTTTCTGTTGTATTCACTGCTCTGTTATTGACATATGTTGCCTGGGATTTTCACATGATAAATCATATTTAATTAAAAAGCTCCTTTGGGATAGTGGGGTAATAGTAATTTGAAACATGTACGCCTACATTTTCATGATTTGGGGGACTGTGTGAAGTTGTTTAACGAAATATGTGACCATGAAGAAATACCTTCAGGATATGATGAATTAATGCTAATTGCCACTTTGGCTCAGCATTTACCAAAATGCGGTAAACTCAGAATGTGGCCAACATCCCTCGTCATAACCCTGTCGGCTTATGCTTTGTAGAGCTCTTGACAAGCCTGTTAGCACCAGATGGGTTGGAATGAAGCAGGTCTTGGTGCATCGTGATGGACATATGCCAAGAGATACACCATGTGCTTTTTACATTTCCTTAAGAAATTTGATCCAAATGACAATTTGCTATGAAACATTCATGCACATTTAAATGATTTGTAGATTTATATTTATAGGAAAAGGGTTTGAAATGTAGCCATTGCTGTGAATTTAAATGTTGCTCAGGATAGTTCTTTATTGAGGTGGGACCTCATCTCGAGTATTATCTTACAAAGCACAGATTGTCAGCCCACTGGAAGTCTATTAACCAAGTCAGTTCATCTAACATGATGAAGGGTATTGACCTTATGGTGTAGTAATTTTATGGCTAGGTGTGTGTGATGGTTGAACTTCGCAGCCTGTTGTTTCAGGAGCTAAGTGTGAAATAGGCTGGAGGGTCAAATATATTGCAAGATTTATAGCATTATCTATTGGTATATGTGAAATAGTAGTTACTCTTTCTTTCATTTTGGCATCTTTTTTTTAAATGAAGACAAATACAACAAAAATTGTACATTAAAGCAGAGCATTTTTTGCATACATAAGCAAGTGCTGTCAACTACAGAGGGGTTTCTAATCATCTAGGGATAATGACATGACTGGGTGCTGACATGAATGCTTGTTGACACGATTAACATTCGTAAAATTCACAGTTCAACTAAGCCTTTTGTTAACCACAGGCATCCTGGGAGCATGGGTCTCAACCCATCTCACAGACCCTAGGAAACAGAATTTGATCTGATCTGTGAATCATGCATAGATTTGCACAAACTTGTACAGAATACTGAATCTTTGACCCTGAATTTATATTTATTCGTTTCAGCTGTACTTCACACACTATAAACAGATTATTATTGTTGTTATTTTTTCTAGAAAATATAAACATAAAATTAGTATACATAGAAAAATGGAAAATAATGTGTTGCCCACAATAACAAAAGAAAAAATTCATCTGAAAATGTGAAGAAAAAAAAACTCAACTTCATTTTAACTGTTGTTATTTTGGCAAATTGCTCACTAGATAATTTGATGCATTGAACTTCAAGAGCCAAGAAAAGTGAGAGTTGCCATTTAATTGAATTCACAGTATTTGCACACTTTACACCAGAGGAATGTCTGAGTTTGCAGAAGAACCCTTCAAAAAAGATCTCTCACTGAAAGTAGCCTCCAGGAGGCTGATCAAAATTTCCTTCTGCAATTTTGGCTGTGGTGTGCAAGAAAGATTTTATTTATTTATTTATTTTTAAGAGTGGACTCCACAGTGTAGAGGTTCTCCTGAAGATGCAACTTTCATTTTCTTTTCAGTGAAAATTAGTTTGATTTTCTTTCTGCCTGGACAAACATAAGTATTAAGGTACAGATGCTTTCTGCAAAGCGGAACACAACTTTACTGACCCTCGATGTAAAAGACCAAAAGGGAGTATGTGGCACCACAAATATGTCCCCCTCATCCTAGATGTAGGGGTACAATCCAGTTAAAAAAAAAGACAATTCAATCTACATTTTCAACACCAAGTAATGGTAGCTTCTTTTTATTAAATATCAGAAAAATAACAGCATCTCTAAGTCAAAATCACTTGTAATCTTTTGATCAGTGATGCCTTGGAGCAGACATGGGTATTTACCAAGCAGCATCCTTCTAGCAGAAGTATGTGAAATGGACCAATAAGCTCAAAGAGATATAAAACCAACATATGATGAAGGTTATTTGAAACTGAATTATTTGGTATTATTCTGAGAACGGTGAAGAGCTTTGCAATAGCAGAAATGTTCGCAAGCACTTAACCTGTATAGCAGCTATAATAATTGTGAGACATCAATGTTCTAAACCACTTGTCCACATGAATATTAGCTGGTATCGACTAACAAAAAATGTCTAGATATCAAAGTATCAGTATAAGTAAATATCAAAGTTTTCTTAGTTCAAGTTCAAGTTCAAGTTTATTGTCATAGGTACAAGTACCATGTACAAGTATCATGAAATTCTTCCTGATTGCTTCTCCATGGACTATGGACAAAGACAGAGACAATAGAAATACTGCACAAATAAAACAATGACAATGACAGTGAGTAGTGCAACAGCAATAGCGATAAATAATGGTAACAGTAATAACAATAATAACAGTTGACAGCCAGAGAACAGAGAATGAGAATAAAAATGCTTAAAGTGGCAGTGTAATGCACCAATGTACTTAGGAGAAACAGTCCAAGTTTAGTTACTAAATGTGGCACATTGGTTAGTGTTGTATACTCTTACAGCAGTGGGGTAAAAGCTGCTCGTGTACCAAGCAGTGTGGGTTCAAATAGACCTGAGCCGCTTTGCAAGTGGCAGAGGAGAGAAAAGTGCCCGGGCAGGGTGACTATGATCTTTCATGATGCGAGCAGGAGGATGAGATGTTAATGAAACACTAGAACTCTGCTATCATCCAGTCTAGCAATACTGCACTCTCCAGCTCTGTGACCATCGCCCAGGGTCAGACTCATTGTGTATTCTCTGCATGTGTGCTCCAATACAAGTAATTTCACTATCCTTGGGCAGTTAAAAGAAGCTGTTTGAATTCCATGCAACTTTGAAAAACTGCCCGAGGTCTCAAAACAGTCATTTAGCGTGACCTGGTATGGCTGTCAGTTAAAATACATTGATGATGCTCTTCTTTTCTACCTCTTGAGCTTATTGTTATTATATTGTAATAAATTCTAAGAAAGTATGTTTTCAGGTTTGACGAGCATTGGCAAAAAAAAAAAAAAAAATGAATAGACCTGCAAGTCTGACAAACAGGATTGAGATATTATAAAATATATAGCATGTGAATTTCTAAAGGGGGTGCAGTGGCGCAGTGCGTTGGACCACAGTCCTGCTCTCCGGTGGGTCTGGGGTTTGAGTCCCGCTTGGGGTGCCTTGCGACGGACTGGTGTCCCGTCCTGGGTGCGTCCCTTCCCCCTCTGGCCTTACGTCCTGTGTTACCGGGTAGGCTCCGGTTCCCCGCGACCCCGTATGGGTCAAGCGGTTCTGGAAATGTGTGTGTGTGTATTTCTAAAAAGGTTTGAAGTTGAGAATATGATTCTGGAGAATTTGATTATGCTGAGATGGGAAACCAAAGCACAGCCTCCAATCTCAGGAACAACTTATATTAGTGAAGCAGCTTTTTTTTTAATTGTTACTCTGTTTAAAGATTACAGGGTGGTCAAACCCTTCAATAACACGGACCAAAAATTGATTTTTCGTTACTATTGTAATTTAAAACATAAAACTGTAGGTTGCATAGAATTTAGCAGCATAACTTTACAATCAAAGGACACTGGTCCAAATTCCACTTCCTGCTCAGTATCCATTAACCTGAATTGCTCCAACAAAAAATACCCAGCTGTATGGGTAAAGCATTGTAAGTTGCTTAGTACTAAAACATAATATTTTAAGTGTCCCAGGGACATGACATTAAGGCACATTGGAGAAAGGGATTAAAAAAAAAAAAAGTTTTGTTATTATAATTTAGGCAGTTCAGAAGTACAATAATTGAGACTGACATGCTTGATGCTTGCAGCTGGTTTCTTTTTACTCTGTTATCCTTACATATTGCACATTAAAAAAAAAGGGTGGTATGCTTAATAATAAAATGAACTGAGATTTTTTTTTTTCAGCTCTACTTTTCAAACGTTTCTTTCTCACAATCTTCTCCAACTCATTAAGCAAATACAAAGTTGTTGGGGCTTCAGATCATGTAGACTCCTTTGCCTCTAAAGTTTCTATTATGTCCCATCCTTATGATTCTAGCTATGCACATGTCTCTGTTAGTCTATGATACATTTACAACCTTTTTTTCTTGACTCTTGACAATTCTACCCTGTGGATCCTCTTGCTCTTAAAACTTCATCTCTAGTAAAGGTTGCATGTAAACCTTTAATATAGTGAGAATACGGTTACACATGAAATTCCTTCATATAACATATGCTTAGCAATGTACAAAAGAATAAAACATGAGGCTTGGTCAAGCTTGTCCTTACTGTACTTATTTTAGTGTTCAAATTACTTGTTTGTTGCAAAAACTGCCACAGTAGAGGTTTTCATTCTCAGATATTATTATAATAACAAATGTTTGTTATTTTAATTTTGGAAGCTGTCTTCTAGTGCTCAAAATTCAAATCTTTACATGAAAATGTTTAAAAACCACTATTTAGTCAATAGTACACCTTACTGGTTAATTACTGAAGTCTTTGTAGTTTATTCTAAGTGTCCTGGGAAAATGAAAGGCAATATCTAAAAATTGGGAATGCAGTTCTTGAGCTGTCATGTATTTTTTTCTCTGTGATTGTTTTTTCATGTCTTTATAATAAACTCCGTGCTATGAAATAGCTCTAATATGGTATGGTATCTGACAGTTTGTCACCAGGAACATTAACATTCAGTAGTGAATTTTTCATGTGTAATTTTTTCAAGAGCCCCCTTCTTTAATTAGTGTTGTGTTGATCTGAATAACTGAAACGCTGCTTTTTTTTTTTTTTTTTACATATTATTTTTAATTAACACAAGCTCTTTAAACGATAAGTTCCAGAGTGTTTTCTAATGCAGTGTGTCAGTTTAAGTCGCAGGGGCCTTTTGCACTGGACCCTCAAACACACACTTAACCTCGGTTCAGTAAAATATACATACATAAGTGTAAAACTGTAGTCCTTCTAGGTTGCTATTCGACAGGCACTTCTGTTAAGCAATAAAATAACAAACAAAGAATTAACTGTGGGCATGATGGCTGAGGCCTCATGTTCCTTGCGATTGATCTCATATACACAGAAATGAAAGTGTTTAAAATTTCATGGGGCCCTCCTGCTTCTACACAGCGGCAGCATGCTGTCAGGAAACAGGCTGAACAATCCCATTCCTCTGCAAGGTTCAAGAACAGAGGAGACGACCATCCTATATTCAGCTCAGAATTTATCATCCATCTCAGTGATTTTGTTTGATTTATGGGGGGAGGGGTATACGGAGGGGGAAAAACATCCACAGAGACCGTATCCATGGATTAAATATAATATGCCAAAGGCATCTCATGTGACGTTTCAGCAGATCTATCGCACTGAGTGCTGGAAAGGAGGATACCCTAAGAGTGTTGACTAAAAATAACTGGAACTCCTCAGTTCACAGTATGTCCGGATGCACTGCAATCCAGCACATTAATGTACGCCTGGTTTCCTTGATAATTTGTAAGTGGATAACGACTGCTGAAAATCAAAAATAGGCTATCCACACCTCTAAGTGGGCAATGTTATGGCAACACTATCAAAACACCTCTTACCTTAACCTTCATCACACATTCCCATAATGGATAGAGGTATATGATTGAAGATTGGTACCAATTTAAAACAATTCCAAAGCAGGGGGAAAGCATCAGGCGACTTTGAAGCAGAGAACATATTCACCCCCCAAGCGATACATATCTGCTTTGATAGAAGTGGCATTTTGTAATTAAGCAAAATGTCACTCTGTAGTACGGTCTAAAACAACCAAGCTTTAAAAAATAATTTAAAGAAAGGTGTTCGGAGGAAAGCTATTAAAGACCAAAGGAAATGCTGACTGCAGAGAGGAATCCATAGTACCACTTCACTACATCATTGTTCATTAGGTGGAGCGAGCCAAGTCCCAATTAATGTTTTTAATGACACTATACCGGGTTTAATAGTTTTCTCTTTCCTTGAGGAATCCAGACCTGGGGTGCTTTTATTTTATCGTTTAAGAACATTACCTGTTCGCAAGGACACCGTGGAGCTCTGCTCGAAAATAATCTGGTCTTAAACATCCTCTGCTGTGATGGCAATTACTGAGCCAGCATGGTGTCTGAAAGTGGACTACAACACAGGTGGCTTCTCCACTCTTTATCATTCATTGTGCTTTGGTCGCTCTGAGAGCAAAGAGATGGATGGTCCTTTCCTTTCAGGGCAAGCAGAAATTAATTCATGTCCTAAGTGTAAAAAACTTAAGAAACTCTGAAAAGAGGCATGGATGACTTTGAAGGGACACAACAGATCGTTTCTGTGATACTATTCTCAGTTTGAATTTGAATGAATGATCATACTAGCTAAGTGCAGAAGTTTGTGCTACATACTGTATCAAATTATGCATATGTAAATATACAAGAATTTTGGAGAATGTGGACCAGCTACTACTGCTGCAATACCTTTCGGCAAGGTATGTACTCTAAATATTCATAATTTAGTAAAAATTACTAGGCTGTATAGATGGGTAACTCATTGTAGGTAGTGCAACACTATATGTCACTTTCAAGAAAAGTGTCAACTAAATTAATACAAGTAAACATACAAGAACGTTCTCGTGTTGACAAATACCTTAAATGGATAACAGTGTGTTCTCAGAAGTAATTTTTTAAAACAAGTGGAATAAGAGATTTTTACATTTTGTTTCTTAATGAGAGTAGCAGAGCTCATATTATGAATACCAGTATCTCAAGTGCTCTTTTTATTGGCTAGGTCTGTGAGAGCATTATGGAAATCACTCAGTAGAGCTGTACCATTGACTCATTATGCTTTGCACCCCCCACTCCCCTGTTTTCAGTTTACCTAGTAGCATGCTGAATATGTGCTTAAGGTAAGTTTCCAGTGTCACCTGGTCATAGTATTTTGGAAATTGTGACAGAACATTTCAGCGTCTTATTTGCTACAGTTGATAAAGCCGCCGGTATCTTTTTAAAGCTACCTAATAAAACACTGTCTTATTCCACTTGTTTTAAAAAATTACTTCTGAGAACAGAGACATGGTATTCCACCCTGCCCCTGTTTCTGTTTTATACAGACATTCACCATTATTTTTCACTATTTCCGGGAAACCATTCTTGCATCAAAAAGGAAAGAAAAAAATAATAAATATTTCATAGTATTTGTCATTATGCTCATATAGTCATCATCTATTGAAAACTGTAGTAATTGAAATGATGGAACATTATATTGGTTTTGGAGATTAATCTTTTGTTTTTGTTTTACATCTATCTGTCAGGCAAAATGAATGGTGTTCATATTTGTACACTATCTAATGCGCATATAAAATGTACATAATATTTGTGATGAGAGTTTTGTTCTTTCCCTAACAGAGAAGCCAGGTGGCACATTAAAATTCAATTGAACTAATCTGTTGCTGAATGACAACAGAATGAAGAAGTGAAATGTGTTTGCATATATGACTTTGTTTCAGAATTGTTACATTCTGATTCTATTAGACATACAAATTTGCAGTATTACTTTTATTGCATGGCAAATGAGTGGTAAAATTCAACCTTTATGTAGAATTTAAAATGAAGAACATGCCCTTCCCATGTTCTTATAAGAAGGGCAAGCACTATCACATTACATACACTTTGAACTTATTGCCAAAGGCACAATTTTTTCTGTTGCTTTGTGCGGGAGCCTAAGTCCAAGAAGCAGCTGAAGAAAGAAGGGTCATAGGAACAGGGGAAGCAGGCAGCACTCCTTATTGCACATGACCAAATATGAAATATACCAGATACCACGGGTGAGAGGAAGGTAGCTGGGCTAACAGCCGAAATCCAAGTCAGCAGTATCTGTGCAGGTGAAAGATCTATGGGATAAAAACTGGCAGGGTTAAGACAGGCCACAGAGTGAGGGGGTGTCAGAAGAAAAGAGAAATACGGCTCCAAGAGACTAGCAACAGCAAGAGTGAGGTGGATAAGCCAGGCAGTGCTGTGAGAAGAAGCATCAGCGTCACATTGACTCAGATCATCATTTGATGTGGAAAAAAAAAAGTTGACCTTGTCATCAGTCCTGTTTTGACAGGGGGAGATGTTGACTGGGCTTCCATGTCAGTAGTATTATGCACAGAAGAGCCATCTATAAAGAAGTGTAAACAAGATATTAAGGGTTGAAAAAATCTCCTGCCTTTAAACTGGAGAATATTTTTTCTTAATATACCTGGAGGACTAAAGAGCTAAGCAAAAATAAATGTAAATAATATAAATAATTTAGAAATTTGTATTTATAAAATGCATACTGTACATAGGGAATAGGAAAACGTTCTATTAAAATCCATTTTGCTGTTACACTGTGGATGATGAAATTACTCTTAATATTAATTATTTGAATTATTGTTGTGACAGTCAGACTCAAGGAATGGTTAATATCTGAGAAACTGCAGAAGATGATATGTAAATATCCTTGAATTTTAACACAGGATCAAAACGCCACATGTTATGGAATTGTGTACATGTCAGGCATTGTTAAATTTGGCCATTTAATCGTTCTCTAGGCTGAAGTCATTTCAAAACATAATGGATATTGTTACATCCTAACCGCTGTATTTTTCATTTGGTTGGGCTTGATGAAGGGCTGCCTGGGGATATTTTTCAGTTCTATAGTTTGCTTGTAAAACACAAGAAAGCGTTTGCCTGCTGTTTACCAATTGGAGGAAAAATCTGAAAAAAATGACAACTAAACTTTCCATCTGTGCTGAAAGATCAGTAAAGTTGACTATGTTAGAAAAATATCTTGGCCACATTAGCGAAATTACATTAACGAGAATAGATATGTTTTCATAACAGTTGTACAAAAGTTTATGAATATTACAAGTATTACATTGCACCAAAAAAAATGTTTCTTCCTAAAGTTTGTTTTCTTCCTGTTATTTTCTTCTCTAAATTGAAAATAAACAAAGTTTCCTTTCAACTCCCAAGTATTTCTGGACAAGACATTCAATTGAAGACACATTTGTCATCAGAAACCATAAAATGATATGAACACATGTAAAGACAGCATGAAAAACACAGCACTTCATCTGAAGTTCTGAATTTCTCAGCAAGATATTCAATATTTCTTTATTACAGGTCTCAAACAAAAAAAAAAAAACATAAATAAATAAAAATAACATTCTCTTGAAACCTACAGAAATAACTGTATTCATTGGAAGTATAATTCCTACGATGTAGTCATTATAAAGCGTGCGTACATATGTGTATGTCTGTGTCTGTGTGCGTGCGCTCGTATAGATACACACATATGTTTCAGACTATTCAAGGATCACATGATACAGAAAATGCTGTATGTAACTATTTGATATAGAAAATTGGCTTCAGAACTGCCTTGCACTTTGCATTGTTACACTCAAAAAAATTCATGCCCAGGCTATGGTGAAGTCCATGAACAAAAGTAATCTCAGCACTAATTTTCCTGTTCTAAATTGGGGGTAAACCCACATCACTCCACCTTCACATAATATCAGAGCAGAGCACCCTCTCTCCGAACTAGAGGTGGTGAAATGGATCATTTGAAACCTCTGCAGGGAGACCATGATGTTAGGAAACCCACGCCGCTGACAGGAGCATGGCAGACATCCCATCCCAGACATTTCAGAAGTCACGACCCGCAAATGAGGCCTTTTGCAACCCCAGTCGGTGCATTTTCTGTTATACACTCTGCAAAAGAGATGACGAACATTTCGAAACATTTCTTATTTGTTGAATAAGTTGCTAATATGGCATTTTCCTGCAGATGACGTGTCTTCGCTTGAAACCAAGTGCTGCAAAAGGTAAAATGAAATGCTCTTTAAAAAGTGTTATAAAACATTACTTCAAGTATGGACATTCCCACACCAGATCTAATTTTGTTTATGGATCACATTTGCTACAAGCTGAGCAAGCCATTAGTCATGCATTGTGCGATAGCTGACCAAATCGGTCCAACAACAGGGTATTTGCAAGGACCTGTTTTGTTCATTATTTTAGTCGGAACGACCGAGCGAGCCGTGACAACTGAGGATCCATATGTGTTCGTCGTTCTCCCTGCCTACTTGTGCGTCTGTTCAGGACAAACCCACGCTGTTCCTCCGGAGCGGGGTGATGGATGATTGTTCAGTGAGTAGTGTGATTAACCAGCCCCCCTGCCCTGTGCTGTTCTGACACGCTATCCATCAGGGGATTTATGCGCTTTACAGAGAGCCTGCAAGAGAAGACCTCAGACCCCCCCATCAAAACCCCTTACCCCACTGCGACTCAGACAGTCACACACCCCATTCCTGGTGGTCTCGTAACAGCTGTTTCACAGATCGCTTCTATTAAAAATGATATAAGACTGTGTGACACTAGTGACAAAATAGGTTACTTGGGACATTTCGCATGGGTTATTCTACTAGTGTCACTGGTCCATTAATGGCATTACTCATTATACATAATGTCTTCCTTATTTTAAATGCTTGAAGAAGGTATTTTATTTGCTTCCTGATAGAACTTCTCAACTTCTCAAGCCATGTTACAAGAATATAACAATGGAACACCAGACCAAGCCAGCTGTGAGGTGAACAACACTATCTACTGAGCCTCTGTGGTAGTGCTATTTAGAGTAATATAGTTCTATATTTATGTAGCCCTATTTAGAGATTTTATTCCAGATTCAAGAGTACAGGTTGAGAGAAATATTGTTGACAATTTCCTTCTCTTGACAGCCTTTTTTTTTTTTTTTTGCATCACTGACTGAAAAAAATCAGATGCTGCAGTTTAAGGTGAAGAAATAATTAAATTTACACAATTAAATGATTTTACAGATGCTTTACTTTTTTCCTGACGAGTCTAGTGCCAAAAAGATCTTTAAAACATTAACTGAAGGAGATATTTTGTTTTGTGCTTAGTGGATGAAAAGAGAACTCAGCATTTAAAGTCAAATGGCCATTATATTAGCACCTCAATTATATATATAGTGCACATTTCTTCTTCTTCTTCTTCTTCTTCTTCTTATTATTATTATTATTATTATTATTATTTATCTAACATATTTTACTCAAAGTAAAGCTTTACAGAGTTAATAGCTGGGACATTATACTAGAGCACTATTATGAATATGCTGTTTGTTTGCTTGTTAAGGAATATGTGATTGCTTCATTCCTGCAAATATGTGAAATACGATCATCTTCTCCCAGAAATCCTGCCAATGCACCCAGGTAAGCACATTACCACTGGAGAATGATAGCATAAGCCAGCATGTCTACTGTACTGTTCAAGGGGCAACTGCATGTATCTGTTGTTGTGGTCGTGGCTGGCGCTTCAGTGACAAAAGCTGCAACAATTGTAAAGAAACTTTCAACTGGGGGAAAAGAAGACATCAGACCTTGTGTGAAGGGCTGGGTGCGTGGAAGCGAGTACTTAAAAATGGGTATTAGTCTAGACTGAGAGGCAATACAAAAGTGTAATGTGCAGTGATCAGGCTAAATTGTGAGCAACTTTTATCAAAAAAAGTAGTTTGGATGAAAATTTTACTGGGCCAGATGTCATTTCTGAGCTGCTCTGCATCCAGGGCTTGTGTCACACTTTGTTTTCAGGGCCGAGGCTCAAGCATGAGGCTGAACTCTTTTTTTTTTTTTTTACAGCCCTGTACACAGAAAACTCTAAAAAGCATCACCTTCTTCAGGAAGATACATACTGCAATGACATTGTTAGACTTTTTCAAAAACCTTGAAATGAGTCCCAAATCCCTTAGACAAAAAAAACAGTTAAAGAAGTAATTTCATCCTTTAATGAAAGCATTTCTATAACCTTTGTTAAAATGAAATGAAGCTCCATAAATAGTGTTGAAGTCACAGTTAGAATTCTCATAAAAGATGAGTGCTTAATTTATTTTTTTGGACCCAGTATGCTGTCTGAATCAAACTCTGAAATACGGTTCACAGAAGTATATCTAAATTTTCATTTGTTCATTTTTATTTTATTCAAAATAAAAAAGAGTTTGTGTCTCTTGAACATAATAGTGCATAATTTAATTCTTACCAGGACACACTTCTGGTCAGAGCTAAATGGCATTAAATTTTGCAAAGACTCAAGGACGGAAAATATTGTTCACTTCAGCCTCTTATATGACAGGTTCCTAATTTATCTGATATCAACTGACATCCCAGGCCTGATAACAGGTGATAGATGAATTTTTTATCTGGTTATCTCAAATATATATTGATATTGGGTGTCACAGAGTGAGTGTGTTTCACTGATGCATGGATGAGTAACCCCTTGTAAGTAGTGTATCTAGTAGTGTAGTCACCTTGGCAAATAAGGTGTGGGCTAGTGACACTACATAGTATCCATTGTAAGTCGCTTTGGAGAAAAGCGTCTGCTAAGTGAATAAATGTAAATGTAAATGTAAATATTGGACTTTCTGAGTAGTAGAACTCTCTGAACTCTCACACTGAAGACCATTGAAGTGTACACACTTAATGTACTTCTTCTGCCCGATGAGCTTCTACAAGTAACTCATCCCTACCTTATTTATAATCAAAAAGTAATATTTGCCAGTAATCTTTCCTGTTATTTAACAAACTAATGGTGCTTTCATGCTTCTTCATCTACCAGTTTTAGATAATTTCAACATCAGTCTTTAAAGGCCATATACTGAGCTAAACTTTTAATACAGTGTAAATCAACACACTTAAAAAGCTGCTCTCTCTGTGGATGTTACAATGACGTAGATTCTGAGCCAGATTGTCGTTGCAGAGGTAATATGCTCAAATAAACGATCGAGTTGTAAATTAAACCTGATATCCCTCCTGCGGCTGCTGGTGGGAAACGCTTCGGTGGCTTCCCCGCCTCGCCACCCCCTGACAGCAGGCTCTGCTTGCCTTGCAGTTTGGATTTTACTACATAACACAATCGGGGGGCTCTCCACGCTGGAGATTAAAATCCAAATGCCCGCCGCTTGATTTACTTAACGCTTAAAATGCATTTGGCCTCCCTCTCTCGCTTCTCAACCATCAGCACGTTTGAAGGATCTTAGCTGCGGTGCGCAAGAGGGACTGTTTTAAGAGAGGATATCGACCGTTGTTCATCTGAAGTCGTGTACCATTTTTAAACAAATTGTTGTTATCAGTGCTAGTTTGGAATGAAATATGTGAGAGACATTGCAAGCTATAAACAGCAAAGGACTGTTCCAGGAGAGAGGTCCTTTCATGCAGCATCACAACTCAGCATCACACATTGGACAGTTAGTCAATGCAATGGAAAAGTCAGGCACAAGTAATACAACTAAGACTCAAGAATAAACAAAACTGTGTGATAGAATGTGACCTATTTTTTTGTCTGTCAAAATGGGGTTGTGTTTTAGAATTCCTAGCACATAGTCTGCAAATTTCCAAGAATTAGTACATATTGATTGAGACGGACTGGCGTCCCGTCCTGGGTGTGTCCCCTCCCCTTCCGGCCTTACGCCCTGTGCTGCCGGGTAGGCTCCGGTTCCCCGTGACCCCGTAAGGGACAAGCGGTTCTGAAAATGTGTGTGTGTGTGTAGTACATATTGATTCAAATTAAACATTCAGTACAATACACAGTACAGTACATGTAGACGTATAGAATGTGTGACCAACCATAATCTAATATCTGTTTGAGAGTGTGTGTGTGTGTATGTATGTATGTAATTATAAAGTTATTATCTTGTATTACTCATGGGGAAAAGTCATATACAGTAAGGTATCACAAAGCAGAATGACATGGAGACAGAAAAAAAGAACTCACATTGCTGAATATTAAGCAAATGACGGACTGCGTAGTCCTTCCACTTACATAAGATAGCGATTGCAGCCACATCCCAGGCTGACACTTAAACATTTAATATAAAGCAGTACAAGCACAGCTCTTCAGACAAGTCAGCCTTCCTTGGTTGGTGAAATCAATGGCTGTAATTAAAACCTGACAGAGGACATCAGGCTTTGGATTGAATCTTCTCACCGCTTGGTTGGGAGGTCACTTCAGAATGAAACTGTGTATCACATCTTAAATCATCACGAGGTCCTCAATCTCAACTTATCAGTTTAACTGTTTAGCAAAAGGTGGAAAGTATATCTATTTTTAATCTCCTCCTCCTGACATGTATAACAGAATGTGTATTGTTGCCCCCTCCATTACAAAAATATGTCCCCATAAACATGTGACTGTGATTAGTGTATAGCTGCAAATTAAGTCTAACAATGTGTTCTGAGTTGAATCAGAACATCTATCATTTGCCAACAATTTTCAAATGAAAACAAAATCGAACTGTCGAACAAACACTAATCAAGTATAGATATAAGCCCTGCATTACATGAGCTCTTAGATTCAAACAAAAGGTTGAGCCCCCACCTGTCTCATTACCTAAATTAAGCATTGTCTTTATCGTCAATCCCTTTTTATTTCCCCATATACCTTGCAGCATCCAGTTTTCCAGGCAGAAGATCTGCTCAGTGTGAGAAATTACATTTAGCTCTCAGGTATATCATTGTTTTTTTTTTTTCCATTGCATCATTTATTCAAAGCCACTGAGCTGCACTTTATGATAAGGACCAAGAAAATATGTTTCTATTTGACAGTGTGACATACTCTTCACTGAACTGAGTTCAAACCTTCACTTTCAAAAAATCAAGGTTTTATGACTTGCTTGTCAGTGTAACAATGAAACTGTTTTGCTCCGATTGTAAAAAAAAAAAAAACAAATATACAGATTGCATGCTGGGAAAAAAGGAACTACTCTACATCAGACAGTGAGAAAGTAAAGTTTGTGTACTCCAAAGTCTCTTTATGATACACCATCAACTCAAGGGAAGTGCAGTACAGCTGACCATTCCAGCAGCTAATGCACAACTGCATGATGACACAAGTTGATAAGCCAGGATCTCATCCCTTTAAATCTGCCAGAGCAGAATGAATCTACAGCTTCAGATCCAGCTAGTATTCAGATCCCCTCCACTCAACCAATTTCTATACACTGTGGTTTCCAGTGAGAGAGCCTATCGGGTCCAGACATAATGATTGCAGTCAGTTCTGTGGCACTAATACTAATCCTCAAGGTTCACAACCAGATTACAATGTCTAAACAGATTGCTGAAAGTGGACTTTGCAACACTGGAGGCTCCATGAGGAAATCCAGGGAATCAAAATAAATGAGGTGGCTGACTAGTTTTTTAGGACTATTGATCAGTGATCCACTAAAGGATCCACAGTTCACTTTGAAATAAACCTCAGTCTGTGTCACATATTGTTTTCCAGTAGTGGGGAGATGAGTTAGAATTCCCACGTTAATGTTCTCAGTGTGTTATTTCAACGGGTTGGTGTATGCAGTGTAAAATATCTGTGTTTACATTCCTATTGAAAAAAAAAAAAATAAAGGCTCTTCTCAATTTCTGAGAACCTATTTGTAATGGTCCACCACATAGAGCATTGCTAGACATGCGTAGTAGAATAGTGACACACCAGGCTGTCAAGACAGCTGTCAAAGTATGGAGCGGTTTGTGGAAAATTATATAACTCATGATGTTTCCTAACCAAACACAATAACCCTCTATAATATTTACTCACTCACATCTTCACTATCCATAATAGGTGACCCTAGGGCAGGAGCACAGCTAAAAACATTTAATAAAACTTTATTAAATAAATAATGTGAACTCAACCTTCATATAAATAGTGAAAATCAGATGTGGTTTATTTATGATGGCTGTACATACACGGATTTAAAAAAAAAAATTAAGAAAATTAATAACAAAATTAAAAATTCTGTGCCTTCATGTCCTGCATTTCTGCCCACCAGAGACATTTTCTGAATTTCTGTTCATGAAGGCATTGTAACTTTCCAATAGAATCAACTGTAATGCTTGTTTACCGCAACAGTGGCAGCTGAACTAAACTAAATTTTAAGTGTTAAATTTTAAACTGTTTTTTTGCAAGTTCAGATTACTAGTTTTATGAAATATAAAATAGCATAGTAAGGGTGTTTAAACACACACTGCCAATTTACAGATATATTTCAGACCTTTAGATGATAATCTATAGACAGTTCCTTCGATTTTTAAAGAAAAGTAAAGTCTGCAGAAGTATTTATAGACAAGTTACAGTATTCCACAAGACTTTTTCAACAATATAAGTTGATTTAATATTGCAGAGATATTGAAAAGGGGAAATGGATTTATTTTCATTCTATCACTGGTTTATTCATTACAGCCTAAAACTATTTAGTCACTGCAGGTCCTACTGAAGGTCATGTCACTCCCTCAGAGCCTAGGCATAATCTTTAGCTGTGTCATCTGGAGAGAAAGCACACCAACTTTGAACAAATAAGCTACTAAATAATGTTTTATATAGTCTTCAGCTACTCATTTGGAATGAAGAATAAAGCAATCATTTATTCATACAATTGTTCCAACTTTAGTGTCCTTGAGAGTTGTCAGATATTTTTCTTCATATTTTAACAGCGTTTTGCTTTGACACTGATAAACCATACAAGACTGCATTTTAAAACATCTCTGATGTGCAAAGCCAGACCCAGAATTACGCCTAATGAGACACAAAGGGCTTAGCCATCCACTGCCGAGAGTGCATTTGATGTGTAAAGCAGTTGCTTTGATGATTTTCAGTCACTGGGTCTCCAATCGGGATGTCTTCCGTCATCTTTTGGTGAGCTCTGAACAACCCATCACATGCTTCACTCACCAGGCACTAAGGTCACCCATAAAACTGCTACATCGACAAGGTCAGCTCAAATAAGTATTTACATACGCTGCCTAATAATGCATCAATTTGTGCATAACAAGATTGTCGTAAGTCAAAGAAAATTGTGACCTATTGTTTTTGTCAGTAGCCTAGGATATAAATGTCAGTGAAATAAATGAGCAAATGAGTATTTATGTAAAATGTTGTACTGTAAAAAGACATGGCTACTGAAATAATCATTTTAATTGGTAAGCATGAATAAATGAATATATTAATACACCCATGAAAACATTGATTGAAATTTTGGGTTCAGGTTGATGTATTTTCATACAGCAGATGAGGAAACATCACAAAAAGTAGCTCAAACAAGACAAAAAAAAATCAACAAATTAAAACAAGACTTGTTACAAGAGGTTTCATTTAAATTTGTTCATTAAGCAGACATTTTTATTCAAAGTTATGTACAACTCAGAGAAAACAAAAGCACATTTCATGAAGAGATGGAGACATAGGCGCAGGCATGACTCTTTTACTCTCTGCCTAATGTCACTTTAAACTGGCATGGATTACATGGGTAGCTGCATATAAAATTAACAGAGAGTATGTAACATTAACAGCAACATTTCATGAGTAGTGGCATATAGAGTAGAAGGGAAATGCAAAGGTATTTGTCACAAATGGCATAATGTAAATTTATAGAAAGGATCTAGGGAGAAATAAGTCTGAAAGAAACCCTTGTTGAATGTTAGGAGGGATTCATCAGTTCTGAATAAGTAAGGGAGATCGTTCCATGGCATTGGAACCAGAAACATCTGGACATTCAGTTTTGGACATCTTCTACATGGTTCCACCAAATGGCCTGAGGTGGAAGAGCACAGCAGTCTGATTGGGGCATTGCGCATTACTTGGTCCTGCAGGTGTCAGTGAGCAGCTCTGTTAGTGGTCTTTTAGACCACAACCAAAGTCTTGAACTTGACACGGGCAGCTACAGAAAGCCACCAGAAAGAAACGAGGTAGAGTGATATGTCAGAATTGTCACAGAAACAGGATATACAAAAGTCCCCAATACTTCACATTTACCACCAGCACATTTTTGTCTCTGAAAAAGTAATCTACAGATGTCTAGTTAAAATGAATACAAATGTCCCTTATAATTTTCCCTAACATTACCCTTTATAATTTTTTATAATCCGCAATGATTAATGAAAACTTGTTTTCATCAAAAAAATTAGGTTTCTTATTTTCATGAGCAGGCGCAACCCAAGCACAGACAGTACTTAAGGCCACCAAAAATCTTACTCAGGCCTTTTCCCCAGCCTAAAAACAATACTCTTGGGTGTCACAGAATAATTTGGCAGGTAAAACACAACTTGTGCAGCAGCATTCAGTATCAGATGGAGAGTTTTACTGTAGGAGGCCAGGAGGCGAGACAGGAAAGAGGTGCAGAGTCCAGGCAGGATGTCGCCATGGCTTATACCAAGAGCTGTGCAGAGGTTAAGGGATGGGATCAAAGGATTAGGTGGTGGGTCTATGTGAGAATAGGAGGTCACAAATTTCACCTTCTGATGGGAGTTGAAATGCAACGAGTGAGATTTTGCTTGGAGATCCAACACAAGTGGTGTAGGTGGATGCTGAGAACTTGTCAGTGATGGAATTGACTTTAAAGAACAAGGCAAAATTGTCAGCAGTGACGGAGGTGGAAGGAGAAGGAGGAGGAGGAGGAAGGCAGAGGAGGGAGGAAAAAGCAGTGAAAAATTTGTATGGATTGTTGGCTGTAGACTGTCGTTTTTTTTTTTTTTTTTTTTTTTTTCTGGGAAATGGTATTTTTTGCTGAAGAAACTGAATAGTGAAAGGATGGAAGGAGATCCTTAAAAACTACTAAGTCTGTGGAACTTTTTTGATCTCTGTCATTGTCTTTTGGCAGTACAAAGTTTGGTGCTGTTGTCACACAGTTGATTTGATAACTTTGAGCTGGATTTGGAATGTGCTGGTCTGGAAGTTAGAAGACACATCGAATCTAGAGAGAATGATAGAGCTGAGAAGAAAATATTGGTTGCATCCCCTGTGGACAGTTCTGAGAACCGAGTAATAGGTGGAAAGGAGGTTAGTACAGCAGAGGAGGACGGGAGAGATTTTAAACTACAGGGGGATACACCAGTTTGCTGTTTCAGTGGAAACGCTGAGATTTGCGATGACAGTGATAAAGCCTGGTCATAGACAACTTCAACGTTACAAATTTTCCAAGCATGATATCTCACAAAAAAAATAATAATATGGACAGTGAAAATCGCATAGTAATGATAATCTACCTCTGAGGACTCTTGAAGTCTTTGTACTATGAAGCTGCCATTAATTTTGCCACTACGAGTCAGTTGACTAATGTGAAGTTGACTAATTTATGTTAACTGAGAGCCAAAACCATTTATGTGATTAACAATGAAGCAAAAAGGGGTGTATGATTATTCTAACCTCCGGTCACATGTAGTCAGATGTAGTCACATGTAACATAGCACAATATTACAAAATGGAAGAAAAAAATCATGTTTCTACACAAAGTTTGCAATGGTAATAATGGCCAACTATTCATGTCTTGTGTATGACAGAAATGTGGTATAAACATGTTGGCTGTTTATTTGTGAATCACTTTGCGCTATTCACAGCATTGTTAAAAGGGCCAGCATGGAATCAAAAAGTAATGAAACAAGCAATGTTATTTTTCAGAAAAAAAAAAAAAAAAAACACATTTAACAAACAATATGTGTGCTTTATATGTTGTTTGGAAAGTTCTGTTTTATTGTTATTGTGCTGTACTTTAAAATAAGAGATATATATTTTGGGTGTGAAGGATATGGTAGTGCAACAGGTTTGGCTGGGTACTGCTCTCTGGTGGGTCTGGGGTTCAAGTCCTGCTTGGGGTGCCTTGCAACAGACTAGTGTCGCACCCTGGGTGTGTCCCCTGCCCCTCCACCCTTGCACCCTGTGTTGCCGGGTTTGGGTATAGGACATAACACTACATTATTTTTTTTTTTTCGTGAAGACTTTACTTTTGCATCTATGCCATTTGGAGAAACCAGTCAGCATACCCCTAGATAATTAAAAACAGCCCGTTCATGCATATGAAGTCTGGAAGTTTGTTATAAGTGTATTTTCATATTATAAAGGGGGAAAAAAATCACATGAAGCTGAATTCTCCAGGTAGAAACTAACTACTGCACTGAGAAAATAATTGTTTTCAGATTATGCTAATGAAATTAAGTTAGAAATGTATGTACATGGCACAAATCTGTTTTCCACTCTCAACTCCCAAACTGATAGATATTTCACACCCATGGCAACAATTTCAAATGGTGTTAAGAGATTAGATACAACTACATTCATCCCTGGAGTTCTGACTGTGAAAGATTCCATTTTCTATCAGACACACATTTTGTTTATTTGTTTGTGTTTATTCCGTTATATGGTTCCGTCCCATCCAGTCAGCATGCCTGTCATACTCCCCCATGAGTCAGTGTTTAAAAAATTCTGATAATAATGTTGAAAAACCAGTACGGCTTCCTAATTCAAAACAGCAGGAGGGATAGTGTTTACTGGAAGTGTGAAATCCTGCTAAACAAAAATATACGCTTCTGAGAAATTGGCCCTTCATGCTGTGAAGACCATTTACTTCATCATCCAATTAATACTTAGAGTTTTGCTTTTTTAATCATTGTGACAACTTCAGGATCCCTTTAATTGAGCTCAGTTATTTATTTGTTTGAACTGAAATGAATTTATATAAGTGTCTGAATCTTCTTTGCCAATTGTTTTCATTTTAAGATCTCTACAAGTTCAAGAAACAAGAATGGAAAATGGTTACTGAATCTTAGTTATAATGTTCTTTACATAGCTTCTTCGAAAAGTCATTTGATTGCTTTTGGCATTCAGAAAGGATCAATGTTTTCCCCTTCTATTATACAGTAAGACTTTCGTTTCACAACATAAGTCAATGTGAGAGGAGCATCCTCTCAGAGGGAGCAGAGTATTCAGATCCCTTTTTGCTCAAGGGATTTGTCCCCTAGCATACTTCATTTCACATCTGCTCACTGGAGATGTGGTGCAAATGGCTGTTTGAAAGGCCTGGAGGGTTACAGCACAAGGCTTTTTCTTTTCAGTCACAAAGCCATCAGTGCCTTTATCTAAATGCATTTTTGCTCTTCTTTCATTATATTTACAAAAAAGACCTTAGAAAATTCATGATCATAAAGTAATCAGCCCAACTTTAAAGAACTTTGCCCACATTTGCTTAAAATTTATAGCATGAATAAGTAATAAACGGAATGTCAAAGCTGCATGACATGTCACAGACATGCTTACACATAGGGATCACTCTGGTCAGTGTAGAAAACCCATGAAGACCAAAACTGGACCTCTAACACCGGAATAAATCATATCCTAGAATTGTGATTTTCCTTTTACTTTGTGCACTGACCTAGGCTTTGATCCTTAGTGCGCTAAAAAGAAATAAATCTTAAACACTTTAATAAAAGCAAAAGGAAATGAAAGGACTAAGTCTTAAAATTATGCAGTGTTGTACACACACACATCATCTGAACCGCTTGTCCCATACAGGGTTGGGGGCAGCCAGAGCCTAACCCGGCAACACAGGACAAAAGGCTGGAGGGGGAGGGGACACACCCAGGATAGGATGCCACTCTGTTGCAAGGCACCCCAAGCAGGGCTTGAAGCCCAGACCCACCAGAGAGCAGGACCCAGTCCAACCCACTGCGCCACCGCCCCAACGCATCCCCACAGTGTTGTATCATTTTTGTTAATAATATAAGCAAATGGCTTATAACTGATCCTCTTACGTTAAGAGTTTTATGTTAAGAGAGTTAAGAGTTATAATTAAATTGTTTCTAATGCACATAACTGGTAATAAAAATGTGGGAAGGCAATAGAAAACAAAACTGAAAAACAGTCTGTTTCTTTTCAGTCATGTGAACTACTGTATTAAAAAATATCTCCAATTTTGTAAATGCTACCACAAGAACTGTATGTACTGTATTCCAGGAAAAATTCTTATTTTGTTGCCCCATTAACAAAAGCATATATGCCACGCCCACACCTCCGGGCCAACACGGAACACCTGTGACCCAACGCAGACCGCAGCATAAAAGGCTGCGTCGGACAACCAGCTGATGCGGAACCTTGATCTGCCTCCTCGTTAGCGACCTTCTCCAGCCATTTCCTGTTCCCGAACGCCTTCCCCGAACCCGTCCCTTGTTCCCCCGATCTACTGCCTCCTTCGGATCATCGACCTCTTGCCTGTACACTGACCTCGCCTTTTGGATCCTCCCTGTTACGACGTTCGCACCTCGAAGACCCTTTGCCCGTCCTCTGACCTCCTCTCTTGGATTTCCCCGAAGACACCACGATTACCGCTCTGCACTTGGGTCCGCCGCTTCCCTCAGACGCGACCATGACAATATAAATAGCATAATAAACCTTGGTTTAGGATATTTACGTTGTATAGTCAGTTTACAACCATGCAGAAGCATTGTAGGCTCTGAATAAAATTTTAATATTTGACTTATGTGCTGTCTATTTTTATTCATACATTTAAGGGGGAACTGAATCTTTAAATCAAAAGTTACAGACAAGTTGGTAAGAGAATTGGATTCATTCCATTAAGCGCACTGAGCCCATGGTACACGTCAGCTTAATTGGTGCATTAAAATAGAAACAAAAAGGAGAAACAGAAAGGCAGAGGAGCAAAAACACAACACAAAATCTCCAATATGTTCTTCACTTATCCACTGACTGTTTCATATATAACAGCACCTCCAGATGAACACCACATATCCACGTCATGTTAACCATTTTACAATCAATTCACAGCTTTTCACATTCGTTCACAGAAAGTAAACATTGTTTAGTTATTCACATTCTTCAATGAGACAATAAAAATTCTAATGTACAATACACTGCACTTGTAAATAGAATAAAAAGCCACCATCTTTTGTAAACGGGTCATGACAAAATAAGTGTCGACATGTTGAATGTAGAGAAATCTACAGTCATTGTACTCATTTTGAATACAGATGCACAGATACAATGATGCAGTGAAGGTAATTTGGTAAATGTATGATTACAATAATTTATCAGCCTTGGCCAGTATGCCTCACAGGGGAAGAGCTTGCAACATAAAAATGGTACTTCAGCAGGATGGTTCTGAGCATAATTACAAAATGTCCAAGTTGCTGGTCCGAATAGTTCTTCAAAATGGATAAAATGCATTTGATAAAAAATGTATGTATTAGACTTAAAGAAAACAATGTCATACTTAATACAGCAATACGGCTCCTTCAGTGTTTTTGTGAAGCTAGGCTGAAATGACTTTTTATGGTGTGCTACAATTTGCACGTGTCCTGCATGCATATACTTGAAATATTTGACTCCGTCGGTCTACTCAGCAGTTACCCAGTTGACCTTGACAGCATAAACTCTGCAATGCCACAGCTAACTTTCAATGTGATTTTGAGTGTTCAGAATGCATGGAGATCAGGGCCGGGGTCAATCATGCATTTAAATGGCAACTCACACCTTCTACCCCACTTTCTCAAAACCATAGCTTTGACATGAGCAGCAGAGCAGAACACCTTATGTTATGTAGATATTGACGCTGGGTTCCCGGCGACAACTGTGACCTTGACTGGACAAACTAAACCAACACTGTAAAACAAGCCAAGTTATTTTTAAACAACAAAAGGAATGCCAACTGACCTGAGTCAGACACTTTTCAAGACCTTTGATATCACCAAGTAAGTGGAGAGCTGCCAATCACATTCTGGAAGTGTTATTGGAAGTGCTATCTATGAAGATAAAAGGTTGCTGCAGGCTTACCTGCGGGAGACACAGGTGCTGATGTGTTGCAATTTAGAAAGAATCACTGACATTGTTTTTTGGCTTCACTATCCCTGTTGCCCATTCCTAATTTGTTCCTGAAAAAAAGACTAAATATCAATGGAAACAGCTGACAAAATTACTTATTCCAATTCACTTATTAGAAAATACTCCAATTCAATTTAGTTGTATAATACGTTAGAATAGAATGATAAACACATATAACAACATTCACATAATAAAGTAGTTAAGCATGTGTGAACTGCATTGACATGTGATAGCTAGTATTCATGGATTGGCTTGAGGAAGACAAAAGCTATATGTCACATTTAAATAAATTAATAATTTGAAAATAAGAGCACATTGGTGCAAAATAGCAGGAACAAATCCAAATGTTCAAGCACACAACTGAGTCCGTTGCTGTGCTAAAACGCAACTGAGAGTGTGGATACCTGGTTTCCTCAATGGACAAAATCTTGCAGCCTGTTCTACATGTTACAGACTAGATAAATGAAAAGTCTGATCTACAAATAATAAGTGTTACCAATAATCATAAACCAGAACAATTAAAAATAAGATTTCAGAAGACTCAATAGATTTTCAATTTAACAATTGCAAATGAACAATTTACAGTGTTGCTATCCTAATCCTTTTCGTGACATATTTTTTACTTGTTCCTTATTTTTTCTTTGTTTACTTTTTTTCCTTTTTTGGGTTTGGGGTGGACAGTTGCAGGGCACAATTTTGTTTTGTTCTGTGTAAAAATGTTACTCCTTTTTCTGGCTTCCTTTATCCTTGCCAAATATCTGATTATTACAGCATCAATAGTCTGACAAAGGCTCACCGTATTGCTTCAATAATGAAGCATAAAAACATAAAACATCATTACTGCTGGGTTTTCCATTTTCACATCCAACTTTAGCTGGGCCATCTTTACACACTGATCACAAAGTTTTCTGCCTTTGGCAATTCAAGACTGGGATTTTCTAAACCACCATGCAATTATGATGAGCCCAGTATTCACTGATAATGTTTTTAAATGTAGTGGAATGGAGAGTTCACTATTTGTGGAACAGGCCTGGGCCAAAAATAACATTTCGCGTTCCCACTTACCTCCAGAAGTTTTCCTATGTCTCTCATAGTTTGGGATTTGGCCCCTTCTTTGATACCCTGCAGCTTATTGGACTTGCTTTAGATTTGTTTTGGAAGGTTTGGATGCATATTTTTCTCGCCATATCTGGAAGCACTAACTATCTCATGGACTGTTTTGCAGAATATAAAAATTGAGCTTTGCTTGTTTGCTATACCTCTTTTCCTCCCAAGATCCCTTTCCTATTGTCAGCTAATTAGAAAAAGTTTAGAGTATGCAAAATGTTGTTTTTTAGTCCATACACTTAAATATACTTAAACTGTAGCTATCTGGATATGGAAGAAAACTATTGTTGAAGTATTAAAGTACAAAGCTCAGCAGGTGCCATCATTTAGATTTTTTTTTTTTTTTTAAATAGTGTTCCATGCAAGGGGGTGTGGTGGCGCAGTGGCGCAGTGGGTTGGACGGGGTCCTGCTCTCCGGTGGGTCTGGGGTTCGAGTCCCGCTTGGGGTACCTTGCGATGGTCTGGCGTCCTGTCCTGGGTGTGTCCCCTCCCCCTCTGGCCTTACGCCCTGTGTTGCTGGGTAGGCTCTGGTTCCCCGCAACCCCGTATGGGACAAGCGGTTCTGAAAATGTGTGTGTAGTGTTCCATGTGTGCGACATAGTAAATCAGGCATACAAGAAAGTTAAAGCATGCACGTGAAATAATAAAGTGTGTGCACTAGAAAACTATTACTTTTATTACTGTTTGTGCTCATTTTACACAATACATTTTGATTGCTCCTCCTGGGTTCTGTTAAAGGTATATTTAAACTCAAGTCTTATTTACCTGTCCATGAATGAACAAGGGTTGTTGATCTAGAACTCAGTTTTAAACTCAGATTGGTCTCACTGCAGTGAGAAATATTGTATGTATACAGTGGTACATAGTATCACCATAGGGGGTCAGCTGATGGGGAAGACACACACTGTCTGAAATTCCTTATCCCAAGCTGGGTCGCAGCAAACCGGAGCCTAACCCAGCAACACAGTGCCCACAGCTGGAGGGGACACCAGTCAATCATAAGGCACCTCAAGCAAGACTCAAACTCCAGACCCCCCAGAGATCCGGATGTGGGCAAACACACTGCGCCACCACACCCCTCCATGAGGAGGAAAAGATATTGTTACTGATTTACACAAAAGTCACTTACGGACAGCTCAGAGTGGCCAATGCAGTCTTCAGAAGATGTAATTTCACACCAATAGTGATTTGATTAGTTTTAAAGGAAAAAAGTTTTAAACATCAAATGTGAACGTGCCAAAAATGAGATAAGGGTAGCACGTTGTTTCTTTAGAAATGGACTCAAGTAAAAATAAAAACTACTGATAGCAAATGCTGCCCTGAAAGGTACAATTTATGCAAAAAAAAAAAAAAATACAAAAATAAGAAAGTTTAATGTAACTTGTTACCTGTTAGTAACCTGTTTTGTGCTCTGTAATGAACTAACTCTGATTAATAATATTTAAAATAGCTGTTTTTCAAAAGGGGGACATGGTGGTACAGTGGGTTTGACAGGGTCCTGCTTTCTGGTGGGTCTGGGGTTCAAGTCCTGCTTGAGGTGTCCTGTGATGGACGTGTGTCCCCTCCCCCTGCAGCCCTATGTTGCTGGGTTAGGCTTCAGCTCCCTGCATGGGACAAGTGGTTTGGATTGTGTGTGTGTGTGTGTGTGTGTGCGTGTGTGTGTTTCTCAAAGTATCTACATTTTTATAACAGAAGCAGCTCAGTTAAATTCACACATGTATGTATAACACACACACACAAATTGCAGCAATCCATTGAATACTGCATTGGAAAGATTAGCAATGTTTTCTAAAGCACCAGAAACTGCTGACTCACCAAATCAGAAAGATAGTAATGCTTCGAAAACATGTAGTGAACTACTGTCATACTAACATTGACAAATTGAGCAGGAATCCCTGCCCTATTATTGCTTAACCTATAAATATATTGTGTTGTAATTTGAGATAATTACATTATGTCAGTCTGGATTATTAATTAAGAAAAACCATGCATGCCCTTTTAAATTGACTTTCACATAGATAATAGCATTTTGTACATTTCCATTCGCATATCTGACAATTATTTATGCCACTGTGAAAATTAGGGGGAAAGGTCTGTTTTTCCATCCTGCAACCTTTCTTACAAATTGTCATTGATTTCCAACAAGGCTGATAAAATGTGTTATTCATATCATCATGCAGTATCAACTCTGGTTTTAAAAAATGTATTACATCTGAAGTAAAATCAGCTGTGACAGATTAATCACCCTGTTTTCAGATGACAAGCTTAATTGTTTTGGTTGTCGCATCTATTTATTTTTCTTTTCTGTACTAGTAATTTTGCTCATTTTGAAAGGCAATGTTTTATTCTTAATTTTCCATAGCTTGAGTTCATCATCATTCATTCGTTCATGGCTTAGCTTCGCGGACAAAGATTTAGGAAGGGGGCTGCCCACGTCTGCTGCAAGCCCGCTGCTGACTGACGAGGCCAATGCGGGACAGGCAGGCTTTTAGAAGGACGAGACAGCCTGGTGAATGATGTGTCTTCAGACCTCGCGGTCGGAGGCTAGAGCAGACTACTGGTAGGGATCAATGTAACAGACACCAAGGGATTTCTTCAGAGAATCCTCATACCTCTTCTTCGGTGCCCCTCTGTCACAATGGCCAGTGGTGAGTTTGCCATACAGCACAATTTTGAGCAGGCGATGATCCTCCATCCTGGAGATGTGCCCTGCCCAGCGCAGCTGTGTCTTCGTCAGCATGGCCTCTATGCTGGTGACCTCCACTTGTTTGAAGACTTCAGTGTTGGTGATGAAGTCATTCCATTGGATGTTGAGGATGGTAGAGAGGCAATGCTGGTGGAAGCTCTCAAGGAGTCGCAGGTGGTGATGGTAGGTGACCCACGACTTGGAGTTCTAGAGTAGAGTGGTCAGTACAACGGCTCTGTACACACTGATCTTTGTGTGATCAGGTATTTGTTGTTCCAGACTCTTTTGTATAGTCTGCCAAATGCACTGTTTGGCTTTGCCACTCTGTTGTCAATCTCTTTGTCTACCTTGGTGTCTGAGGTAGCTAAACTGGTGGACTGTCTTCAGCTCTGACTCACCAATGGTGATGTGGGGAGGGTGGTAGTCTTCCTGAGGTGCAGGTTGGTAGAGAACTTCTGTATTCTTCAAGGTAACTACTAGTGCGAAGAGCTCAGCACGGCATACACGATGATGAGTATGGCATGCTGCTTGTTTCAAAGTCGGAGGCACACATGGAGATGATGTGGTCAGAGTGACCTGTTGGCAGGTTTTCAAGTTTGTAAGCGATGGAGTTTCTGACCGTAAAACCAAAACTAGAAAGGTATCTCTCAGTCTCTGGCTTCCCTGACCAGTAGAGGGTGTAGCCTGCTCCATGTCCTTGAAGACTGCCTTCCTCTGGGAAGCGGACTTTGCTCAGAGCAGTGATGTTGACATTTAGCTTTGAAAGTTTATGGGCAACTAGAGCGGAACGTCATTCCGGGCGACCACTGTCTGCTGTATCAAGCATGGTTCTGATGTTTCAGCATGTGAGATTTAGTCCTAGCACACTTTGTGAGGCAGGTGTGTGCCTTTTCTTCTTTGTTGTTTGACCGCGTTCAAAGATGCCCGTTGACTGCGGCTAGCCAACTGGGGGAAATGGAAATGAGCTTTGGTTAGGCCACCTTTTCTATGCCCCTCTCTATGTGGAGCAAGCAGTGCTGTCCCTAGAGAAGGCTCCTTGGGTGCTGGCGGATTATGTCATTGTCTCCGGGGTCAGCATCAGATGACCCTTACACCTGGACCACCTACATGCAGGATCGGAACTGTGGCTTCCAGTGTCATCTTCTATGGAAGATGACATTGACATATGACATTGACAGATGACATATGCCATTTATCCCTTTTCCCATCACTGCAGGGTTTGATGATGATGTTACTCATAGACGTGGGCGTGCCCTTCAAGCTTGCACAGGAGAGATTTTAGGTGGAATACAGTGTGCAGTACTGACCCCACCCTTTATACCTGGGGTTCATCTGCCATAACCTAGCAAGCTGGGGCTGTGGCAGCAAGGCCCCCAGGTTGTAGGTGTTAAATCGGAGTGTGCTTCTCCTAGATGGATGGCCTGACAGAGCTAAAGAGCTTCATCTGCCAAGATTTGGAATCAGAGTTGTCTTTCTCTTAGGTTGGCTGCCAACCAAGGCTAACGAGTCCAGCCTACCTATCCAGTTATACCGTCAGACACTGGGTTGCACCATGACATAGCAAGCTCTGTGGAAACGGGGGGAACAACACGAAGGTGGTGCTACAGACACAGTAGTGTAGGAGAGTCCATTTGCAGTGACCTCCTGCCTGGCGAGCCAGACAGTGGCCACGTGGCAACTGCTACACTGGGAAGGAGAGGCAATGTATTGTGCGTGCACTTTCCCTAGGTGAGCAGGACGTCTGGCCCAGACCTCACCCCCCATTGAAGCTACTAAAAGCTTCAATGTAACAATACATGGAAGTGATGTGTTTGAAGAATTCTATTGAATTGATAGTACACATGCTTCCTGAAGTACACACACACACACACACACATTGGCTGAAGCCGCTTGTCCCGAGCAGGGTTGCGGTGAACCGGAGCCTAACCCAACAACACAGGGTGCAAGGCTGGAGGGGAAGGGGACACACCCAAAACTGGACACCAGGCCGTCACAAGACACCCCAAGCGGGACTCGAACCCCAGACCCACCAGAGAGCAGGACCCGGGCAAGCCTGCTGCACCACCGTGCCCCCCTAATGAAAAATTTCTTTAGTAAATTATGTTCTGTATCAGAATGTGATAATCTTTATGTCAGTTTCTTAGCCCATGATTAAATAGAAAATTATTAAATTTCTGGCATCTTTATACTTTAATTTCCAAATCTGTATATCTGAAAGCAGATGTTAATTGTTAATTTTATCATAGAACATTGGATGCACATTTAATATAAACATACAAGAATAGCATGCAGTCTCCAGGATTAAGTCTTCTCGTGTTTTCAGGTATGCAGGATGAGCAGGCCTGTCATGACACATTGTCTTTAATTTACTACATTGTTTTATGGTTTCATTAGAAACACCTTTGCACATGGATCAAATTATAAGCATGTAGAGATGAGTCATGAGCCAAATTTAAGTCTGTTTTAATTGTCTCATTCAGTAAAGCTGTGATATGATTTATTTCTTACTCGGTGACTGGAAATATCAGTCCAGCCCAGTGTCCACCTGAACTTTAAGCAGAGCAGTCTCACTCAGAGGGATTGCTGTTGTGTGGCATGGGGTAAATCTGTCAATAAGTCAATTGAGCCCTGGCTTGAATTAGTCTCAAATTCCTAGGGTCAAGTCTGAAGTCAATTCCCAAATCTCTCATGACAAGTCTCACATCAGCACTCAAATGTTTCCTGTCAAGTCTTAAGTAAAGTCCATCACTACTATTTCATTTATTTATAAGTTGTTGGGTTATATATTTTTTTCACATTTAACTGTATAAGTCAATAACTGTACAGTGTATAAATCTAAGATGACAATTACAGTTCTCAATCTATGATTAATAGATCATAATCACTCAAAAAATACACTGACAAAATATGTACATTGACATTTACACTTATATTTACATCATATTATTAGATTATTCAATTGTTACATTAAAAACTACAACCTTTGCTTTATTACACTGCAGTAATTTTCTGTCAGTTTATTGCATTATTCTGTAATTTTTCTAAATTGTAAGGGTAGAGTTTAATTTTAAACTAAATAGGACTAATAATGTAAAAGAGCCAGTACTGTTATTTATAATCTCTTACTTTGCAACCATTGATAGGTTAAAAAAAAAAAAAAAAAAAAGCAAAAGCTTTATAAAGACTTACATCTGTTTGTTTATACTATTTCAGAATTCACACTCACCTCCTCCTCACCAACCCCATCAGCTTCAAGAACTCACTGCGGGGGCAGTCGTTGCCACCTTCCTACTACAGCTTCAGGCAGACCTGCTGTTTCATCTATCTATCTATCTATCTATCTATCTATCTATCTATCTATCTATCTATCTATCTATCTGTCCGAACGCTTTTCCACATATTGTAACAGGTAATTTCTGAACTGCAGTCTAACTCTAGGTCCAAAGTGCCCCTCAAATGCCCCTCCCAGAGTTACCATCCCCATAACTTGTAACACATCTAAAGCTACAGTAGTGAAACTGTCTGCAATCAAATGGGAATTTTGCCAATGCTGGGAGCATATTTCCCTGTGGAAAGGTCTCAAAACACTTAAAGGGCCATACTAAGTGGTACATTCACTTGTCCCATGTGAATGAATGAGTGGCTCGGCAGAACACAGCCAGTTGAAGAACAGGGCTGGCCTCTTGCATTTGGCAGTACTTTCTGTTGCGGTCCCATTAATTTGGGTTGAGGAAAGCTGAAGAGAAGCTAAGATTCACTGATCGCAGAATCCTGAAACGCAGAATAACAAATTAAGGCCTTCAGCAAAATAACACAGAGCAGCAAATGTTAATAATCTTTCTTCCCATCTAATCTTCACAGATGAGTACAGCAATACCTCTGGTCTATAGCTTTGGAATACTTTATATATTATGCTGATGTGAAAATATTATTATTATTATTATTATTATTATTATTATTCAAGGCATTCTCACAGAGTGCCCATCCTAAGTCTTATAAGCACAAAGAATTGAAGGGAATACCACCACTTATGATTGGATTTAGCTGCATTAAGTCCTCCTACTGCAGATACCTGTCAGATATTCAGTCTCCTATCATGAGATGTGTGGTCCACAAGTTCCCAGACAATTCACTTGACAGACAGGAGTGTTCATCAAAGCAGTAAACCTTAAATGCAGTGGTTTGATTAATGCAACTTGGGGTTCACTTATTTTTGCACCGGAACTACACCCTTGATTTTCTCTAAACCAGCATATGGAATTGGTAATTCCACAAATAACATATGAGATGAGAGAAAAAGGGTTCTGATCAGGGGGATGCTGTGGCACAGCAGGTTTGAGTAAGTCCTGCTCTCTGGTGAGTTGGAGGTTCAAGTCCTGCTTAGGGTGCCTTGCAATAGATGGGGGGCTTCAGACAGAATATGAGTGGTTCTGATTGAGCAATGATTTTTAAGGACACAAAGGGTTCCCATACTCTCAGGGAGCACTGTATGTGATTTGGGTGAATTCATGACTCTACATTGCCCTTAGTGTGTGCATGTCTTGACTATATATTTGTGCATGTCCTAGTATTAACTGGTATATTTATCCTGCTTCTGATTACAACTGCAAACTTGCACTGGACAAGCGGTTACTGATAGCTTATGGATGGACAGATAGACACTAGATTAGTATCTGCAAATAGTAGATTTTGAGCTTGTAACGTATGACAAAGGCAATATCCTAGGAAAAACTGTATTTAATGTACATTTTGAAAGCTTTAAGTACTTTGCCTGGTTCAATATTGCAGAAAATTATTCTCTCTTCCCCATCCTGGGTGTGTCCCCTCCCCCTCCGGCCTTACGCCCTGTGTTGCCGGGTAGGCTCCGGTTCCCCACGACCCCGTATGGGACAAGAAAATGTGTGTGTGTATTCTCTCTTCGTCGGGGGCGGTGGCACGGCACGGTTGGACAAGTCCTGTTCTCCGGTGGGTCTGAGGCTCAAGTTCCCCTTATGGTGCCCTTTGACGGACTGGTGTCCCGTCCTGGGTATGTCCCCTCCCCCTCCAGCCCTATGCCCTGTGTTGCCAGGCTAGGCTCTGGCTTGCCGCGACCCTGCTTGGGACAAATGGCTTCAGCCAATGTATGTGTGTTTATTTTCCCTTTAGCAGACAAAATAATATTCAGATTTTATATTTCTGTTTACACAGAATTCACAACATGCTGAAGCAGGAAAAACATTTGTGATTTTTCAGAGTATCATTCAGTAAACTGAATTTGCAAAGGTTTTATGCATTGTTACTGAGGTTCACTGCTGACCAGAGTGAACGAATAAGGTCACTGTCTTTTCAGCAGGCTTTGAACCAGCTCTGCTCCCTGCAATGTCAGATGCTTCAGAGGAACTTAGAGCACATGGAAAAAAGCACACCACTGAGCAAGGATCTCATTTAGATAATTTGCAGCTGCTCACAGTGCATCCAGTTAGCAATGATATTTTTGTCCAGTGACAATGGATTAGCCGTCACTAAAATTGTCTGTGATTTCGAGATATCTTGCAAGAAACAATGCTGTCAATAAACATTGTCTCCACTGGAAAAGCGCTTTGCAGCCTCTCGTGTGGGTGTGTACAATGTTCCCGAGGTAATCCTATGGGAGATTATGCAAAATGTGGCTCTGATAGCAGTCTGGAGGTTGTTTTGGTTGAATTTGATTTTTGAAGCATTTGCTTAGGATCAAGGTGCCTGTTGCCATGGGGATGATTGAAGACTCAACCAACCTTGGTGCTCCACACAAAGACACAATTTTCTTTACAATGTTCCAATTACTGGAACAGATGAAGTAATTTTTGTATAAACTGAACTTGATACCTCCATGCCTTTGCAGGCAAAGCAACATTATGCTGTTTCGATATTTAAGAGTAATATGTCTACAGGTGTGCTGTGCTGTTAACCTCTTTAACCGATCTATCTATCTATCTATCTATCTATCTATCTATCTATCTATCTATCTATCTATCTATCTATTTTATGGGAATGAAAGTGGTTAATTCTAAATTAATGAAGAAGTAGTTCACCTTGTTGTATAAGTATTCAACAGTGTCCTACCAATGCTGGTCTCTGGATACATTTTTTTTAATTATTATTATATAATTTCAGATAGATTATTGCATACAGTGGGTCCTCTTTATCTGATGACCACTTATTCCTGAGACCATGCCTACAGAATTTCTCCATCCATTGTCAACTACCACTTGTCCCGAACAGGGTTGCAGCCAGCCAGACCCTTACCCAGCAGCACAGTGAGCAGGGGCGAAGGGGGAGGGGACACACTCAGGACAGGATGCTAGTTCATCTCGAGGTAGCCCAGGTGGGGCCCGAACCCCAGACCTGCCACATAGCGGGCACAGGCCGAACCCGTCACACCATCACGTCCCCCTAAAAGAATACCTATAGAGTACTATTAATTGCTTAAACTGTATGGTTGACAACTATGTATGCAATTGTACAATTGGTAGCTAAAAGAGTCTACTTATCTAGTCCACACACAAAAACAAAACTTTTAGCTAGATACTAGAAAATATTATGTAACCATTGTGATTGGTTCCATCACATTCCTGTAGCAAAATGATTTTTATTCTTGATTGTCTTTGTACTAATTAACTACAGCTAATGCATCCTTGCAAAATGTCTCATGTTTGTTAATCATGGGTTTCTGGGTTGTCAATCTGGTATTAGTAGAAAGGTAAGAGTGTGAACTGTGCTACATCTTAAATATACAAAAATGACTGCCATGTTATGAAATTTATATCAAAGTGTGTGCTTTATAATTTAAACGTCTAACAAGTAAAGCATTGTGCTTGCATTTCAAAAGTTTGTTCTTTTGTCACTTTAAAACCAAAATCATAACAGCTTTTTCACTTAGTCCTCTATAGCATGTATCGTTGCTATCCACTGGGCCCTACACAGTGTTCCCATGCAAGGGCCTCCTTTACTTGGGGCCGATGCAATGATCTAAGAAAGGATCCCTCAGAGCAGCTTTATAATCTGGGCTGCACGCCAGTCCACATCCCCTCAGAGTGGTACTCACCTCAAAGAACACCACAGCTGCCGTCAATCTCACCCAACCTAGAACAAAAAGTTGGCCTAATGAGTCATGGAGCTCCGTCTAGAATTGGCGCAGAGGTGTGCCGTCAGTCAGGTTTCAGTCTCAATAACAATATGCCCCCCGCCCAGCAAGTCACACAGCCCTTTGAAAAATCTCAGTCATTCACAGCAACAACAAAACAGACACACAGAGGAAGAAAGAGTGCAGTTAGTATGCACACTCATATCTTAGGGGAGTCAATATGCATCTCTTCGGGGAAAACCGAGAAACAGCCAAGCTACAAAAGGGGTAGGTTCCATTTTGTTGATAATAAATACGGGAAATTTCTTTCAGCATCCACTGTATGAAAAAAGTTCATCCTTGTCTGTGGTTTTCCTTTGGTGTTCATCTCATCCAGCCTTGTACATAAGCATGACTGGATAGTGTCTGACATTACTCTTATGAAAGTTTTAAATGCATCAAAATGGATGCAGCTTATGAATGCGATGTTTTCAATACTTTTTTCACCCTTCTTATTTGCCCATAATTTTCAGTTTTTTTGCCCATAATTGGATCTGTGACAATATCAGTAAAAACTGCTTTGAAGCCAGAATAGCTCCAACAGTTAAGATACATTTTGAAAAAAATCTAAATAAACTTTTTGGCCTTAATTGCAGAAAGAGGATAAATTAATCATTAGATGTCGATATTAGAAACTTTAATATTTGACACAAACATCAACATGCACACGTCTCTAAGACATTTCTGCTTTCAAGTTAATGATGCTGAAAAACTGAAAATCCATCTTGAAATTTTCTATCTGTATTGTATCTATTTTCATTAATTTCTTTATAGCAAAGACTTGTTTTTGAGTATAACCTGAATATAACTCCACCATCACTATCCTTTTTTGGCAAATGCAGTGGCAGGCCTGTCATCCAAAGGAATTAAGTATGAAGCAATGCTCCAAGGCAGAGACAAGCAGACAAATTTGGTGGCTCTTATCATGTATCACTCACGCTGAAAAGACTATGCCATTTGCTTAATCATTGTTAATTACTAAACGGACAACTCATGATGCAGGGTTGATTTAGTGTCTGCAGTTTGCCATATGACAATTATTAGGCTAATTGTGTTTCTGTGTGGGCTTTTGTGCCTCTTGGAAACTGGACTTATCTCTGAAGGTTATCTCAGTTTACATAAATAATCCAACACTCAAAGGGTAATAAAGACTATCATGAAAAAGTCGTGAGTGAAAGGAAGAAAAAGAAAATGGTGAGACAAACTTAAGTAATAAATTATTTACAGTAACTGGACACACTATTGGACTGGTATCACCCAGGGTTTTACACATGTATGCATACAAAAATGACCCAATGGTAGAAATACTTTACAAATGTATTATCTATTCTGACAGTCAAACATATGTAAAGAAAACCAGGTTTTATTGCATCTTTAACTTATATTTAAGAAATAATATTTGATGGGAGTACTGGGTATGTTTAATAAAACAGCTTACAAAGTGACTGGTGGGAGAGATTTTGAGTTGGGTGGAAATGTTATGGGACTTAAATAGCTCTCTAGGCCTATTTTAATTAATATTTCAATATCTTGGATATAATCCTACAGCCAATAGTGAAAACAGATAACTGAAATTTAAAACAGCAGTTCTGACAGACACGAGCCACCCATAAATGTAATATGTAGTGTGTAAAAACTACTTACTACTTTACTTTCTAAAAATATTACATTTATACTTCTGGTATTCACATTCTTTAAAATGCAAATCTACATTTCAGGCTTCAAATATTTTAATATCTTTATTTATAATTTAGTGGGGGGCACGGTGGCGCAGTGGGTTGGACCGGGTCCTGCTCTCCGGTGGGTCTGGGGTTTGAGTCCCGCTTGGGGTGCCTTGGGACGGACTGGTGTCCCGTCCTGGGTGTGTCCCCTCCCCCTCCGGCCTTACGCCCTGTGTTGCCGGGTAGGCGCCGGTTCCCCGTGACCCCGTATGGGACAAGCGGTTCTGAAAATGTGTGTGTGTGTGTGTGTGTGTGTGTGTGTGTGTGTGTGTGTGTGTGTATTTATAATTTTAAACAACATAAATCCCAAAACGTTGTACAGTTCTTGAGGAGTGGTACAACACATTAGTTAACACATTCCTTACTGCATCAGCTGAGAGAAAAAGAAAAAAAAATACAAACAGGACATACCAGTGTTTCAAGCAGTTGTCATCTTTCAATTTTAATAACACTAGCTTCTCACTTCTGATATTTAAAATTTGGCTGAGTCACTATGGGAGTGTAATGAACAAATTGGGACAAATGACAAATAACAAAACTTCAGCACCACGTAATCAGTGAGCATCAAATGATGGATGGATGGATTACTCAGTTTAATTAATCCTCTTTGTCCCATTTGGGATACACAGCTGCAGTGAGTTCTGTTGACTTTTTCCTGTCCTTGGAGTGTCTCGCCTAGTTAAGGCCACCTCTACCAACTTTGTTATTTCATTTTCTCTTCCCATGTCTAACTTACCCCTCCTTAAGGTAACCTTTCGAATGTGATCCTAACTCATTCTTTGCCCACACCTTGACCATCCAGTGATGCAGGCTGTTATTTCTGGGTGGGACAAATTAAATTGTAAAAGAACATTTTATTCTGTACATTGAAACATGTCCATCGTAGGGGAATGGGGACCCTGGGCAATATTCTTTCGCAAGAACTATTCCTACTTATACCCCTTCTGGAAATTATCATGATACACTTAGTATGTCGGGTATGTATGTTTTGTTCTTCCTTTGCCCATCTTCATGAAAGATTCTGATGCAGACACACACACACACATTTTCAGAACCACTTGTCCCATACGGGGTCACGGGGAACTGGAGCCTACCCGGCAACACAAGGCGTAAGGCTAGAGGGGGAGGGGACACACCCAGGACAGGACGCCAGTCCGTCGCAAGGCACCCTAAGCGGGACTCGAACCCCAGACCCACCGGAGAGCAGGACTGTGGTTCAACCCACTGCGCCCCCGCACCCCCCTCTGATGCAGACAACAAAATATATTTAAAACAAACCTTGTAATGAAGTATCAAAAGCATCAAAAGACTTCAGAATGTATTTTTGAAATACTGAGATTGAATAGACTTCGGCAAATGTAAAAAGGCTTTCTCAGAGCCTTACATTGCTTTTCTTTGTGTGCCACTGTCTAATACTGATGAAACTACCACGGTATCCATTATCCTCAAATTCGGGTTAGTCAATTTTTGCTTAATCAGTGCATAAATTGGTACGATTTATCATTTGACTACCGGATGTCTTCCTTCCCATTCTGAATGCAAAGCTATTAATTTTTCTTCAAGCTTTCAGAGGCATTTCATGCTGCAGATTTTAAATCCTTGTTGGGTATGCTGTCCCTACTGTATTCTCAATCATGATATTTTTCCCTTCAAAATTTTCAGTAACATCTGTTTCTATGCCCACTAGCATGAAGGCAATGTTGCATGACATCCTTGCATTTATGATGGGCCTTTTGGCTCCTTGTAAAACTCTCAAGCTCCCTCCTAGCACCTCCACTAGGACATCTAAAACATACAGAGGTGTTGATGAAAGTGCGACTGAAAAATTGCGAAAAAAATAAAAACTAATCATCGCTTTGTCATGATAATCAAAATAATGAGCACAATTAGGTAAAGTGAAAAGAAACACTGATGCTCCACATGACCAGCATTGAGAAATAATAACTTCAGTCATATGGAAGATGGTATAGGAAGTACATATCTCTCCGTATCCTCCAGGCAGCATCTGTGTGACATTGGAAGCTGAGTAATTATGTGTGATGGTTACTTAAAAATTCTGATTTGACTTTACCTAGAAAAGAACATTTGTACTTTGAATAAGTTCAAATCAATATGTATTATGAGATATAGGTCAGTTTCTTGTCTAGTCAATTATTATTAATTCTTATTAGAAACTCTTTCTCACATTTCACCAGTCTTCCTAGCATAAGAAATCAACAAACGTATTTATTTTTTAAAACCCTTTTTATTTTTTGTCCATAAATCAAATAAAAGAGGAAATAGTTTCTGCTTAATAAAGTTGGTACACTGTATAAATAATGGGGCACTTTATGATTCTACAGTAGTTTAAATATTAAACAATTCAGTGTGGAGGAATGAATGCTAGTTCCATATTACTTGTGAAATAATACCTCCTTGCATGCAATTTTATGGATGAGACAATTCAATTCTCAGAAATTTACTGTGTCAGGAACAAAGCAATTTTTTTCAAAATCAGTCATGATGACCAGTTTACAATGCATTGTTTGCTAACATTCAACAATAAATATAATACATTTAAGGATATACTGTATGCATTCAATTTTTTATTGAAAAAAACGTATGGTAACAGTGAAAAGTATGAGTACGCTTGGTGATTTTCTTTTTTTTTTTTTCTCTCAGGTAGGACACTCCACTTTTCTGTCTATGCAATATTGTCCAGGATGTCCAGGTGTCTTCAGATTTTTCACTTTTACAAGGATGTGTGGAATAAAGAACTGACAAAAACAGACTTCAAAAAACAACATGTCTCAGTAAGGCCTGGATATCAGAAAAATTACTGAGAATCATTAAAATTGCTAAAAGTGCAAACAATTTAAACAAATGCAAAAAACCATCTTGCAACAGGTTGGTAGTTTTTTTGATTGTTACTTTACTGGTGGTAAAGAATTGGGGGCTATGTAGGACCTTTTTAAAAAATCCTCTTGTATATCAGGTGAGGAGGTTGGGGTTTAGTTCATATGTGGTTATTTTGACTGAAAGTCACTTATCACTGTAATAGAAAATCTCATTCAAGTGTTTATAGAAATACCTAAAAGGGATTGTTTAATTCAGCTAAAATTTAGGAAAAGAAAGAATAAATAACTAATAATAACAATGGAGAATCAATGCTTTTTTTGCCATATTGCTTCCCTGGTTTACAACATATTTTGACATTTTTAGTTCAAAGCTAAGAATTATGTGAACACTTACAGTATACAGAAAATATTATGCAAAAAGCTCAATTATTCATGGATTTGCCAAGTCCTGCTAGCCTAACATATTGGTGTACCTTTTCTAACAATCTACTTTCAAAAGAGGGCTGTGTACTCTAAGAAGATGAAATCTTAATAAATGGAAAACCTGGTTTACATTTCAGAAGAAAAAAAAAAAAACTGTTCTACTCTTAATTGCATTTTACGCTAAAACAGAATAAATGGACAAAAAAGATGTCCCTTTCAAAGTCTTGTAAAACAGTTACAAATGTGATGGCTTATATGCCAGTTTACTTTCTGAAAGTAGGAACACATTAATACACTTCAGCAGAACACAAAAGGCACAAAAAAATGATTTAATAACCCAGGTACAGTCATGCTTCTTAAAAATACAAGGACACAAGGCTTTTACACTTTTGGCACCAAGATAAATTGCAGCATACTTCTGTCTAACTCCTCTACGGTACTGCTGTAGGCAAAGTGGGTCATAAGGTTGCTTCCTCCTCACACAGGGTGTCAAAATGTGTAGGAGGATTTGACATTTATTGTTAAATTTAATTAATTACTGCAAACACTTTATTGTTAATGCTCTTGCATTATGCACCATGTTCTTGCACTTGGTACCAGCATATCTTGTGAAGCTTATTTGCAAGGATATTTCCAATGTCACATGTGACACCAAAAACTGAAAGCAGTAGCTAATCATGTCATATGATGGTCAGTGTGAAACATTGAAATCTTACTTTCTTTTACACCTCGAGGTTGTGAGATCTACTGTGAATATGGTGTAGCTTTAGGTACCATGCAACCAGCAACAGACCCAAAGTCTACTGGAAGAGGATAGTTGAAATAACTTTTGTTCGAAAGGAGTGTAGATGCTTACATTTATTTATTTAGCAGATGCTTTTCTCCAAAGCAACTTATAATGAACTCTATGTAGTGTAATCAGCCCACACACCTTATTCACCAAGGTGACTTACACTGCTAGATACACTACTTACAATGGGTCACTTATCCATACATCAGTGGAACACACTCTCTCACTCACACACTATGGGGGAAGCAGAACAGCATGTCTCTGGGAAGAAACCAGAGCACCCGGAGAAACATGCAAACTTTACACAGACTGAGCAGGGCTCAAGCCCACGTCCTCTCACACTACCTGGGCACTGTGATGCAGCAATGCTGTTCACCGTGTCACCGTGCCACCATGCCACCCATTTGAAGAGCACAAAGATATTGTCCTCCCTCCATCCTTAAATTCCCACCTGCTGATGTCAATTTACATTATGCGCCTGCCTTCCACTTTGGAATTCATTACAGAGATCTATATTAACCTTTTGTTCCTTAAAATGCTGATGGAACCTCTTAGAAAGATGAACCTGTGTTCAGGACATTTTCCTTGTTACTCTGAGCAGTAAGGTAAATTCACTAAGGTACACGGACAGAATCAAGACTGTTACTTATGATTTCCCTGTGCTATCCAAACATAGAAACATATTCTTCACATTACCATATTCATCCTCAGTAGGATGCTGTGACAACTGTACTGGTTCATCGGGACAAGAGGATGCAGACACAGGCTTCTTCATTGAACTACAACTTTATTTACATTGGATTTACTGTCAGGGAGAAGGGACGCAGAACTGTCAGCACAGATCCATGCTATCGAACTGGGCTGTCCGGCCCTCCTCCCTGCCGCTGGTGTGCAGAATGGCCCGTCTGTCAGAGGGTGATTCCTCCAGCCATCCCCAGGGCCCCCTCCATACCCTCCCACTAGTGGAAAACCCCTGTGACTGTGTGTGCATGTACATCAATGGTTCTCTGGAGCACAGTGCATGGGACCATTGACAATCATAACATAGCATAACATAACACAACCTATCACAAGGTAGCATACGATAACATAACACATTGCTCAACAATCATAACCAGTGGTGGTTGGACACGTCAGCATTGTTCATGAGCTGTTACCGTAACCATGACAGGTTATTTGGTGTGAGTGGGATCTCTGCTTGTCGGTGCATGTCTGTGTGCGTTGTGTGTGTGTGGCATAGCTGCATGCCACAGATGTGTAGTGGAGTACTAGTAAACATGGTAACATCAATGTCCATCTCACCCACAGATAGCTGTGTGAGAGAGCAAGAGATAGTGTGCTGGGATCCTGGAGATCAGCACATCTCAGAACACCTCTAAATTGGGGTCATTTAGCCATTTGGTGGTCCAAATGAAACAATGTCTCTGGAAGTCTTGGTCCCAAAAGTATTGTCCTCTCTCATTGGTGTGCTTGCTTCTGTTGGTGATAAGGTTCCATACCATAGATCTTTAGGAATTTCAAAAGCAGTGGCAAAGTGTGTTGCTCCCATCTTCCTCTTGAATCCCTAGTGAAACACATTTCCCACTTTATTAAATAGCACTCACGTCATGGCAGCAAGTTTTCATTCCCCCAGAAAATTCACGTACACGTCTACTTTTTAAAAAATCCCAAAAGATTTTATTTTACTTTCTTAATTTAGCTGACGAGTATCTCCGAATTGATTTAGAGTGCTAATCTGCTTCAATGATTTTTTTTTTTTTTTTCCATTTATACAGATTTGGTCATTTTTACTGCAGTAATTCAAAGTATCTTACTCAAGGGTATTACAGATGGATGTGAGATTCAAACCTGCACCCTCTGAGGCCAAAGGTGGCACTTCTAACCAGTTAATACTAAATTATTACATATTACTTATATCTCTGGGTCGCAGCAATTATATAAGGCAGTAGATACATTATGTGTGGCTTTGGCCCCTGTAAAGAAATCTAGATGTTGATTTGAATATCTAAGAAAATGTCATTCATGTCAAACCAAATGTTAATGTGACGTTTTTTTTTCTTCATACTGAAATGCACACAAGTGAAAACATTCCTCAAAGCTCCAGAAGAACACACACACACACACACACACACACACACACACACACACACACACACACACACACACACAAACTGCTTGTCCCAAGCAGGGTCACAGCAAGCTGGAGTCTAGCCTGGCAGCACAGGGCGCAGGGCTAGGGGAGGGGACACACCCAGGACAGGACACCAGTCCATCAGAGGGCTTCCCAAGCAGGACTTGAACCTTAGCCCCGGCCAAGCCTGCTGTGCCACTGTATCCCCCATTCCAGAAGAAGACACACACATTTTCGGAACTGCTTGTCCGATACAGGGTCGCAGGCAACTGGAGCCTACCCGGCAACACAGGGCGTAAGGCCGGAGGGGGAGGGGACACACCCAGGACAGGATGCCAGTCCCTCGCAAGGCACCCCAAGCGGGACTCAAACCCCAGACCCACTAGAGAGCAGGACCCGGTCCACCCCACTGCGCCACCGCGCCCCCATCACAGCACAATATCCAACTGCAAACTTTCATTGAAAAACATCAAGCTGTACTTCCCAGATGTGACCTTGATCTTAATTTCTTTTAAGTTGCATAATTTTTCTGCCATATCCTTGGGAATGTGAAAGGATTTAGCAGAGTCACAGGTGTTGATCTCTTGTCATAACCACTTAGCTTTATATGCTAATTAAGTATAATGATGATGCCCTGCATTTTAATCACAAGCACAATCTCGAGTTCAGTTTTGAGAGATGCAGCACCCCCAGGACTGCTAAAAGAGAAGCACAAATGAAGTTATACAGCAACTATTTTTCAGTGATCCATTTTAAGTAACATAAATAATTGAAATAATGTTATGATCCTCTAAACAAACAGAAAATTATGTATGGGTATGTGTCAACTAAATCAGATATTTCATACAGCTTTGTTAAAATAATCATTTTTTAAAAAAAAATACATTTCTTTTAGTCTTAGTGTCCGTGGAACAAATTCACAAAGCTTGGAGATATTGAAAATGACTTCTGCTCCGCCATTTAGAGAGACTTTCTATGTCTCATTAAATAGATCCAGTTCTCTGAGAAAGTTTGAACGTTTTTAGCTTACAGATCAAAGATCAAGAAACAATAGTGGCATTTCAAACAACTAATGTCTAAGCACAACCTACATTTCATCATTATGTTAGAAAGGTCCAGTCACTTTGAAGAAAGTGACCGTGAACATCCTTAACATTTAAAGGAAACCCTGATGTCTTAAGTAGGAAATTTTAGTTTCCAAGAAAACACATTTAAGAATCAAGCACGAAGTATAAAGTAAAGCACTAGTTCACTTTGACTTTGCCAATATACATGAAGTACATGAAAATAATTATGTTTACATTTTTTACATTTATTAATATTCTCATTGGGGGGGTATGGTGGTGAGGTGGGTTTGGCTGGTACCTGGTGTATGACGAGTCTGGGGTTCGAGCCCTACTTTGGGTGCCTTGCGATGGACTGGTGCCCTGTCCTGGGTCTGTCCCCTCCCCCCCTTGGCCTTGCTCCCTGTGTTGCTGGGTAGGCTCTGGCTCACTGTGGCCCCACTTGGGACATGCAGTTGTTGATGGATATTCACATTTCTCCTTAATGGATGCTATTATTATTTGACTGACACCTTTGTCCTATGTCACTAATATAAATTAAGTGACTAATATACACTTAGATCTGCTAGATATACTACAGTAGGGTATCTATGTATAATCCTTCTTCCATTTGAACAGAAGAGAAATGCAACACATATATGCACACACCGTACGGACTGTTTCTATTCTATTCTATTCAATTCATTTTCTACAGTATTCTTGATTTTTTTGGACTGTGGGAGGAAACCCATAGAAACACATGGGGATCATGTAGCCCTGCAACAGATTCAGATTTAAGCCTGTATTTTAAACTACAGCCCAAGAGCTATGAGACAACCATGCAACCCACTCCACCATTATCCACCACAAACCAAAAAAGGAGCAGATATGATTTTTTTTTTTTTTCAAAAACAGTAGAGTAGTTCACAAGACAGTGAGTATGTACTCACACCGCAACTGAGGAACCTCAGCAGTTACTTCACATTTCCCTCTGAGATATTCTTTTGTTAAAAAGGAAGTTAAAGTAGGCAATGAAAAATAGGCAGGCTGCCAGACTGAAGAAAGACAGAGAAGAAATCACACAGAAGTTGCTATAAAATGCAGCACTGCAATCCTCAACACAGGTTCAAATGGGTACCTTCAAATTTAACAGGGGATACTGAATTACGCCGGGGATAACTACCCACCCCCACAAAAAAAATTCCTCTAAGGCTTTGAGATGGAAGAGGGAAAATCACACAGCAATTACCTTTTGCTTTAACCTAATCTCACAAAGAGGGTAGAGGAGAGCCGCGATTCAGTAACAGGCAACCTCTTGAAAATCAGCAATTGTTTGAAAAACATCAAGAATTTGATTATTTGCTTATTTTATAATGATCGTCATTTATATGTAAAATGCATTCTTTATATTCATGCTGAATGCAAATCAAATAATTTTTCGAAAAAGACTTTGTAATAACAATGAAATACCAATCATCTAATAGAGTTGATCATCTGCTACAACCCAACCAGACTGCTACACTCTTTCACATCTGCCCGCTCAGTGGTCCCATGCACAAAAGGTAAAGCACTAAAGTTCTCAGTTCTGGCTCCATTGTGGTAGAATGACCTCTCCCCTCACTCAGACCTACTGAATCTCTGTCCACATTTAAAAAGGGTCTTAAAACTCATCTATTCCAGACTCACTTTACCATCATGTCTTAAGTTCATGTAATGTGTAAATGTTCATGCACCATAACTTTAAGATCATCCCCGAATAAATCTTTACGCAGCGATTCCTGTAACGTAATGTAAATGTTTATATGTATATCCAAAAAAAAAAATTACAAGGAAGGTGATAAGGAATGGTGAATATTCTGATAAAATCTTATGCAGCTACTAGTGTGATGAACTTCGGTTCATATGGTGGAAAGAAACAAATTAACTGCACTTAAGAATCACACATCTGCAGCTATGTCTCTCTTCCTGCTAATGTAATGCACACACTGTATTTCCCATGAGATGGACATCACTTTGGAGAAAAACATCTGCTAAATGAATAAATGTAAATGTAAAAAAGGGATGTTGGATTTTTGATGTGTTTCACAAGTCCTCTGCCTTCTAAGTAATGTGTTCCTAAGCAAATGTGCATTTTGTTGATGATAACAGGACTCCCCAAAATATGTGGAACTGATTATGCAACTTGAGATTTTACAACAGCTTTCTGCAGTGCAGGCAGCAGGCCAAACTTTTATGATGACCCCAGTGAGCTGTGCATGGCAGTTTATTAACAAGTTGCTGGAATCACTATACTGTTTGTGATTATAGTGATATTACAATATAAGATGCTTTTAAAATTCCCCTTGTGAGCACAGATGGCTTTAAACTTGTAATTTTGAATTTGCTTGTATCATCTTTTTGTGCCTCCTTCTGTTTTTAAAAGGAATAGGTTGCAAATGATAAAATACTGGTGAACAAGGAACCATCTGGTTCTTTTATTAGTACTCTGATTCTTACCATTTGTTATGCCCCATAGTCCTCTCTCATGGTTGAGAACAGATCATTTACATTATATATTGAGCTATACACCTGAGGCATACCTGCAGAAGGAGATAAAGCTAAGATATCAACTCTTTATTGGAGACCATATTAATTTATTGCATGCCTTTAACCTGAAAATTTGCATGCGGTGCTGGTTATCCGTTTTGTAAATATAAAATTACAGACTGAAAATAAATCACCAGTACTACCAGAGATATGCAAAACCCGCTTCTTTTGAGAATGTGAGCCAGTCCTTACCTTACATGTACAGTGTAATGGATGGACATATGTTAGAGAAGCAATAAATCACAGATATGAAAGAGCCCAGCAAGAAAACAACAAAACAGCTGACATGTAAAAAATGTGATACCAGAAGGTGGAAGAAAACCTCATTTCAGAAACATGGGGTAAATCATCTTACAAAAATTCAGTGACTAAAATTTCGTATATCTATTGATTTTCAATAGATAATTTATACTATCTATTTAGATATATCATATATATATATATATATATATATGAATAACAGATGCTTATATATAACAGATATATTCAGATGCTCTGTTTTCATTTATAATAGACATTACAACACTGAATTAAATTTATGAGTGATTATGTAACAAATAGGTAGTTATTTTACCTTAGGTTTGACTTTGCAGAAATGACATAAAAAAAAAAAAGCATATCTAGCATATCTAAGCTGGACAAGCAGTTTGGGAAATGAGCCTGCCTCCCTTAGTTAATATCAGACAGGAAATATTGTTTTCAATATAGGCATGAATACCTTGCTTCTTTCTATGAGAACTGTGTGAATTCTGGAGTGAGTACATTGCAGCAATGCTTTTACGTTCAGCTGTTTTATGGCACACTGGTTCAGCACTATTGCTGTAAGGCACTATAACATCCAGATAGAGGGTTCTACCAGCTTCAGTGATGACATCTGTGTGCTGCTGTTTATCCTGCAGATGGCCAGGACCAAACAGAGACGATTTTTTACTATCCATCAGCTCCTCGTCTTTGCCTTTCATGGTTTCATTCGTTCAGGGAAAACAAGGTTGTTATCAACATACAACACACAAATAGTTATTTAGTTACATTCAATCTGAACTTGGTGAAATGGATTTGTATGGAATTTGGAATTTGAAGACTGAGAAATCGCATTTTTGTAATGAAGAGCCATAGATTATTGGGTGAACAAATAAGATGGATGGAAGGTTGTATTATTACTACTACTACTACTAATGCCTACTACCCCTCTTGGGGCATAGGCCGTCAACAAGGGCTCTCCAGGCATCTCTGTCCTGGGCCAGTTTTTCCAGTTTTCCCCAGGTGTGGCCCATCCTCTTGGTTTCTGCATCCAGGTGGCGTCGCCATGTGTTTTTTGGCCGGCCTCGCTTCCTCTTGCCTTGGGGGTTCCACGTGAGGGCTCTTCTTGTAGTGTTTGAAGCTGGCCTTCGCAGAGTATGACCGATCCATCGCCAGCGTCTTTGCAGGATATCAAGGAAGGTTGTATGAATGAGTGGATAGATGGATGGACTGAGAAACAGAGAGAATTTTTGTTTCCTCATTGAAAATTGATCCCAGAATCATTTACATGTATTTTCCCTTCTCCCTCTGTCCAACCATCCATTCATTTCTGTATCTATCCATTCAACTATCCATTATTTCCACTTTCAGAAACCAATTTTCCAGGGTCAAAGTGGTGTGGAGCCAATCTTGTGGCACTGGGTCATAAGATGGGATGGGTCTTTGAAAGGACCCTAAGTCACTGAAGGACAATCACAGATGCAGTTCTTCATACAGTTACACACTAAGGGCAACTTAGAATCACTGATTCACCTTCTAGAGGAAATCTGAGCCCTTCTTGGAAACTGTAGTGAGAAGAAGAACATGCCAACTCCACAATTACTCACACATTAGGGTTGAAGAAATCAGAAAACTCAGCCTTGCTGGGCAAAGCAGTTGTGCAGTTTCTACCTTAACACTCCCCGGAAAAACCTGGTGCAGCAGTAAGAATCAGTCTGCTGATAAGGGTCCTGCTGTCAGGTGGTAATATAATTGGGGACAGTTCAGGTGCAACTGTCATTTCATGACTGAGTGTAACAGCCTGTAAATGTCACCAGAAGGAGGCAGCACTTCCTTTTTGTGTCCGTAACAGATTTCTCTGGACCCAAGGAATTTTACGAAATGGCCCCTCACCACTGATAACCTGTTGACCTATTAAAGATTATAGTGATCCAGAGCTTATCCTAGAGGCAGAGGGTGAAGGCTAATCAAAGGTACAACCTGGGAGTGACACCCATCCATTGGATTTAACCCACACAAATACATTTTATTCATTCATTTAGCTAACATTTTTCTCCAAAGTGACTTTCAGTGTTAATCTAGCCACAATTATGCATACATTTGTAGAGCTAGGTTATACCACTGGAGGAATTTAAGGTAAGTACCTTGCTCAAGAGTACCACAGATGGAGGTGAGATTCAGACCTGCAACCTTTGAGTCCAAAGACAGTAAAAGCTAACTATTACACTACCAGCTGTCTCCTACACACTTTTTGGGAAATGTAGAATCACCTATTCATTTAATCAGAAAAAAGGAGCTATTGACATTGGATGTGTATATCATCACATACACACACACACACACACACACACACACACACACATACACACACACACTGACTGAAGCTGCTTGTCCCAAGCAGGGTCACGGTGAACTGGAGCTGGGGCCAAGTGTGCTGCGCCACTGCGCCCCCTCATCACATACAATCAGTGCATATCTATCTATCTATCTATCTATCTAGCTACACAAACACAATATTGCTAAATTTCATTGTATTTGCACAAACAAGAAACCATTCCAGGAAATGCACACTAATGACAGCTGAAGGTTGCTATCCACATGCCAAATTACAAACTCCGATACAGCTGACTGGAGAAGTGTGACTTAGTGAAAGCAACATGTTAGGAAACTTCCAACAAACAAATAAAACTGCACTGATGAAACAAGTTAAGTACATACAAATAGATACATACAGAATACACAATTTTTTCCTTCAATTATACAGAATTATACTTGTTTCCTCTATATATATATATATATATATATATATATATATATGTATGTATACTGTATAAAGCAATCAGATAACAAATCAGTGATGTAACAACCCACCCCCTTTCTGTGTAAAACTCTGAGATGGTAGTAGAAATATGAATCATCAGGTACCCTTTTATTAAACTGATGCATGTAATAATTAATTAGAAATTGTTAAACATATAAATACATATGCATGAAAGTGCATGATGTGGAAATGGAATGTATTCTTCAGATTTTATTATATGTTTCTCATTGCCATTTTTATTTACTCAGTTGACAATTGGTGTTACTCATTGTGGCACTTTTCCAGTCTCCTTCAGGCTGAATTTTGGAAACTGTTATGAGGTGGTTTCTCTGTGTTGCTTTTAGGTACAAGTCTGTGGCACCATGGGAACAGCTTGTTTTTTCGACTAATATTTCTTTTCTTGTGTTCTCTGTGTTGACAACTTTGTAGTGCATTCTGAATTTACTTTCCTCAATGGCTTTACAGCTGTTTAAGTTTTCTATTACATAAAAAAAAAAAGAAAAAAAAAAACTGTTTTGAACATGAAGTATTTCATTTTTTATACATGTGTATAATCTCATGAGAAATTTCAAGGGGAAAAAACATGCATGGAAATTATGATAAAATCCTTTCAAACTAGTAGGAGGAGATGCTGCAACAATTGAGCTGGTTCTCTTGCGAAAAAAGGACACTGTGTCAATGATGTAAAAGCCCCAAATGAGACCTAAACAACGGTGATAAAAGTGGGAGATAATAAGGCATGTCTCTCTGGAGCCCCCATTATAACGCCATATTGCAGATATGCACTTGCAGCTCAGCTCATTCTTTCATAGTTGTGAGCCATCAATATGTAGTGCCAGTGCCAATAATAAGTTTATTAGATGTTCCGGTGAAAAGGTATCATGTATTGTGTTTTGCTAATATTTTGGTATTTTTCTGTTTTTTTTTTTTTAAACCTTCTCTTATTTTTTGTTGCTGCTATATGATAGCACTTCGACATTCAGCAAAGAGCATGAAAACACAAGTATTATGCTGCACACTGAATGAAGGGATTTAATGATAGATAACCTTAGCTCTATTACACACACACACACATTTTCAGAACCGCTTGTCCCATACGGGGTCGCAGGGAACCGGAGCCTACCCGGTGACACAGGGCGTAAGGCCGGAGGGGGAGAGGACATACCCAGGATGGGACGCCAGTCCATTGCAAGGCACCCCAAGCGGGACTCGAACCCCAGACCCACCGGAAAGCAGGACTGTGGTCCAACCCACTGCGCCACTGCACCCCCTAGCTCTATTACTTCTATAGGTATTTGTTTCACACTGCTACCATTCTGTCATGTTTAGGATTTTTTTTCTTTCTATGACTATGACAAGAAGTAACCCCAGTCAAATTCTTATAACATTTATGTTTTTTTTTTTTTTTTCCCAACTCTATGTGCAGTAATTCATGAAATTGAAAGATATTCAATAAAAATGCAACTAATCATGTAATGTATACTGGTTCATATGGGTGGATTGTTACAGATTGACTGTATTCCACAATCACATGTTTGCATTCAGCTCTCCTTCTGTTGATATAATGCACTCATTGTTTTTCCCAGAGATGTGCGTCACTTTAGAAAAAAAGTGCCTGCTAAATTAATAAATGTCAACGTAAAGGTACATGTAAGAGAAGTGTTTAAATCAGATGTTTATCACAATCAAACTCCAGGCATTGTACATGGAATGATAGTGGGGCATAGCTGGCAGGAGGAAAATGTGGAGGTACTTTGGACATTCATGGCATGGCCTTTGGATATTCAAGTTGTTCAAGTTGTTTCCCAGCCTATCCCAAAAATCCCAAATAACTTTGACAAATGTCTCTAAAAATGATGAACTACTTCATAACCAATGTCAACAATCACTTGTCCCAAATGGGGTTGCAGGAAGCTGGAGGGAAACGCAGGGCACAAGGCTGAGGTAGAAGAGGAAACACCGTGGACAGGATGCCAGTCCATCACAATGCACCCCAACCAGAACCTGAACCCCAGCCCCACTACACAGGACACACCAGCTAAACCCGCTGTGCCACCCCCGAAACTACTTTATAATAAATTAAAAAAATTATAATGGTACAGTACAACAGCACACTTCACATTATTTATTTAAGTTGCTCAGAAATAGTGTAACAACCCACTGGACCATGCTGTCAGTGGTGTTACAGAAAGATACGTAGCTCGGGCTCGGACAGAAGTGCCAGAACGGGAGCTTCATTGCACCTCCGCATCGTTAGGCAACAGCATTCACAGACCACGCACGCTTGCCCGGCCATAAGCTCTCTAACAACAAAACACAGGAGTCAATAATCCCCCATAACTCCCCACAATTGTTGTCCAACAATTATTCACATCCACAACGGCAATGGTGCATTATGGGAGAGCCACCAGTCCTGTTGCTGTCACTACAATGTATTTGTATCTTTTTTGTCAGGAGTAAGAAAATATTTTTAAAAAAAGTGTTCTTAGAGGATAATTTTCACTATCTTCAGAGACTCTGACAAAAAGGCATTATGGGGATCATGTCAGATAACAAAGAAGGGTATCGATTTTCAAGAGTCGCTATACAAGGAGGGCAGATAGTGGGGTATACCTGCATGTGTTTCATATTTAGTCTGCTATGTATGTCGGGACAGGTTCAGCCAGAGCCTGCTGTGTGACGGGTGTGGGGTTCGAGCGCTGCTTGGGGTGCCTTGCGACAGACTGGCATCCCATCTTGGGTGTGCCCCCCTCCCCCCTCAGCTCTGTGCCCTTTGTTGCTAGGTGGGCTCTAGCGATTGTTGATGATGGCTGGATGGCTATGTATGTCTTTCAGAACTAGTCACTGGAAACACTCTGGTTTGAGAAGAAAACAATCTAAATCACCCACAAATATGAACACAGTGCTTGCTTACATAGTACATCAAGAAAGATATGGGTAAGTTATGTAATAAAAAGAAGTCACACTTGGGTTCTTGGACCACTTCTTGACCTCTGTGTTTTTTTTTTTTTTCTTCCCCAGATGAAAGCAACGCCCTGGTAACCAATGGAATTTCTTTCTTTTTTCTTTTTTTTTTTGTTAGAAGGCAACAATCAAGGTACCTGCTGGACCTGCTCAGTGTTTCTTTCTAGCACTTGAGATCCTTTGAGTGTGTCTGTCTGTGTGTGTGTGTTTGTTAAATAAAACATCTGGCATTGCTGCAAAGCTCTGTAGTGAATCTCCTTGACCGAGTCAGTCGATTTTCCCGCCCACAAGATTATGAAGAATGAATGTATGGATGAATGGATTTAGTTTACCGTGAAATCAGTTTGTTGTCACCAACCAACTTCTCTTTTATAAAAATTAGCTGCTGTCAGTCTACCCCACACTTTTTCTTTCTAGCAGTATTATCTTGTGCAAAATCATTCTTTGATATTGTATAAACACAACAGGGGCTGACAATCCAATTTCTTTTTTTTCTTTTTTAAAATGTTGGGCATTTCTTCTTCCAGTCTTCATATTACTATTAAGGATTTTCCTGAAGACATCATTGTGTTCTGCCCAATGTCCTCTTTTAGGTCATGGATTCAAAGTTTAAAAAAAAAAGTTTGGTATCCACTATTTCAGTTGGACCATCTGGCCCAGTCCTCCCCTCTGCATTGCTGCTTCCCTAATTGAAAATGATGCTCCAGCCAGACAGAAGGGAAAACACAAAATCATTAGAGCTGCAGATAATTGATAGCTTTCATTTTGCTCTCCATGCTTGGCACAGATTAATTGTCCCTATGATTCTGACCGTTGCTTTTTTATAACTCCAAGCAAAAATTCTAATGTTATGATGATTTTAAATCAAGCTATAAGGGAATGTTGACTGTTTTTATGCATTTGCTTGGCATTGAGCTCTGGGTGATTGTGCTGATGATTTGTTTTGATTGTCAGCAACAGGCTTCCTACAAATCAGGCTGGAGGACAACAGCACAGTAGCAGAAAAGCTTGATAACAGGGATATTTTATACGGATCCATGCATTCCACATGAAAACTGTAAATCACAAAGTGTTTGTAGTAAAGATCAGATTGTAAACTTAATGTTTAGTTAAAGTTGTGCAGGGGGCGTGGTGGCGCAGTGGGTTTGGCCTGGTCCCACTTTCTTGTGGGTCTGGAGTTTGAGTCCTGCTTGGAGTGCCTTCCAACAGACTGGCATCCCATCCTCGGTGTATCCCCTCCCCCCCCAACCTTGTGCCCAATGTTGCCGGGTTAGGCTCCGGTTCACCGTGACCCCGCTTGGGATGAATGATTTCAGACAGTGTGTGTAAAGCTGTGCAGAAAAAAAAGGAAAAGTATTAGCAATGTGAATCTTTAGCAATTTTTATTCAGGAGCCATTTATGTAGATATATAGATAGATCTATCTGCTTGCAGTCTGGACCTGATCCTCCTTCTGCTTTAGATGTTAGATCAAAACTGGAGGGTCTTCATACAGCACTGCTTCGTTCTCTCTGGTCCCACCTGGTTCAGCCGCAGGTGAATCTGTCTGAGCCCAGACTTGTGGAGGAGTCCAGAGAGACGTGAGTACACGTCACTAACACACCACTTCACTGACACACCAGTTCTCCAGTGCCTCGAGTCCTGGAGCTAAACAAACACCCAGCTGCTGCAGCTCGATCAGCCTCTCTCTTCGGGGGGAGACAGGTGTGCCTGCAGGTCCCCTCTATAGGTGCTACTGTGGGTCTTTTCCCCCTGTAGGTTGCACTGGCGCTCCTTCGCAGGATAGATAGATAGATAGATAGATAGATAGATAGATATGAAAATTTTCTTGAACACTGCTTCAACATTTGAGGTGAAATTTTCCCATCTCTCTAGTTCTTGCGCATTTTCCACACAGTGGTTGTTAACTTCAGGTGTTCTTTATTGAACGCCCAACTTCACCTTACTAGGCGATGGTGTCCGTTGGACAGAGAGATATATACAGTATGTACAAAAGACTCAAGAAAGCAGTGAAAGCCTAGGTTTGCAGAGTCTTCTTATAACAATGTGTTATCACTGAGAAAAGCCTGTATATTAACGTAGTCTGAGTACAAATAGATTTAAAGAGAGAGTCTGAAAGGATCAGTTTGGATTGAGGGAGCTGTATCAATTTTCCTCTGAATAAAATGTGTACTTCCTTTAACACATGGTTAATCTATAAAGCATGCAGATAAAGTGTCATATATTTGCAAAGGACTTACAGTTACTTTTTAAGTTTTACGTTGTTGAACTGTCGGCAACATAAAAAAATAAGGACTACAGGAAGAATTTTAGCTGAAAATGTGGGTATATTTATTTTCCTTTGCACTGTACAGTCAAAGCAAAATATTACACTACATTATAATACATTTATAATATACTGAATATGCTGTAGTACATTCAGTTTTAACAGCAGTCATTCGCGTATTTATAAAATAGAGCAATCTAACACACACCTTCTGATACTGGAAAAACACTTATCTTTTCAGAAATTCATACAGCAGTTTCTCCCAGTGTTAACATTACATGCAGCTCAGAATCAATTTATTTTTCACTGATGTATTTTTCAGGTGTGTCATACTATGTTTTCTGCTGCCACACATTATTTCTGTTGTCACACATCGCTTTCTGAAGCCAGCCTTCTTTTTCTCTTTGCACCAGTGATTCCTAATTGTGTAATGTGCGTGGAACAGAAAATAATTCCCATAATTCCATGCACTTTGCTTGACCTTAGAGGAACAATTTGGTAATTAGTTAGTGTCTACACCTCGTTTGACACAGGGCCTCACCCCAATTTTCAGCACAGTCCTAAAATTAGAGCACAAAGGTATATATGGTTCCTCTGAAGTGATTCTTCAGTGGCTTATTTTTCTCTAAAATATATATATATATATATATATATACACACGCACGCACGCACGCACGCACGCACGCACGCACGCACGCACGCTTTCTGAACCTCTAGTCCCATACGGGGTCACGGAGTCTACCCGGCAACACAGGGCGTAAGGCCGGAGGGGGAGGGGACACACCCATGACAGGATGCCAGTCCATCGCAAGGCACCCCAAGCGGGACTTGAACCCCAGACCCACTGGAGAGCAGGACCCGGTCCGACCCACTGCGCCACCACACCCCCCTCTAAAATACACTATCAGGAATTGATAACGACAAACATCATAATAAGGAACTGTTGTTTACTCCAGTGGAGAATTCTTTCTGGATTTTTTAAATCATTTTATGACAAATTATGATGTTACTATTAATTATAAAATTATAATGGCATTTTTTTCTTATGGGCAGTAGGGTGCAATGGATGTTGTTTCTTCTGTGTGCTTTTGTTTACATCTCTGAAGATTTATGGTTTAGAATATATTCTGCAATGATTTGTTGTAATATTGCAAATTAGCGTTCAGTTTTTGCCAGCAGAAATGCTCCAGAGAGAATTAAAATATCAGTAATGGGAGTAATTAGAACAGTGAGTGCAAGCCTATTAATCTCATAAACAGTGAGGTTGCAAGAGCACATTCAGTTTAAACAGGTAAACCGAGTAAGTACAGTGTGTGCAATGCTAATGGGCCGCTGCAATGGTTTCTTTGCAGGAAAAGGTTACAGATTTATTCTGACCTTGGAAGGCAAAGGGAGTGAAAGGAATTGGTTCTGCCAAACCCAACAAATGCAACTGCCAGTTTTTTCTGCCCTGTATGATTCATAGCACTAACAATCAGTAATGTTATTGACTCAGTCAGTCAATGTTATTCAAAATAGCTGTGTGCATGTGTATGTATAGGTATGTATGTACATATATATATATATATATATATATATATATATATATATATATATATATATGTGTTTTTTTTTTTCCTGTCACAACAAATCTGTTGTCTGTTGGCTATATGTCGTAAATTGTAATCGTAGGCAATGAGAAAACTTTTGCACTGCTGCAATAAAAAAGTGATACAATATTACTTTTCTCTGGTTCTGGAAACCTCAACAAATTTTATCTGTTAGATTATGTCCCTAAGCTCCGTCATTTAAACCTAATTTCTTTAGACCATGAAGGCTACAATATATTACTTTGTTCTGCTTCAATCAATTCTCCTAACTGTAGGTCACTTAGATTAAATCGGCACACTGCTATAAGAACCAAGACCAGGCTATCAGTTAGAAGGGATGCAAGACAAGACTGCAAGAAAATACCACTTTGAAACACTTGGTGCTCATCGTTACGGGAGCTGTATTGACTGACAGGTTATGTATTAATTTTTTTTTATCCTCATTTTAGTTCCTTAAAGTTATATTTATTAATAGCTTTAAATAAAATATCTAGACATCAAGCCGTCCTATATTATCCTTTATTTCAGTACTTCAAATAAAAGCCAGGTACTTAAATATTATAAATATCTATTTTAATGAAATTACAAATGCTGCTTTCCAGTAATTGACCATTTAGATGAATTGTCTCCTGTGGTCCATTCCTCTTTATTCATTACCATTGCTACTGTTTAATGTATGAATACCATCAGTGCTATGAACAGGGGAATAATCCCTTTATTTAATCACTTATGTACTCATTTACTTGCTCATATCCATTCCTACCTCATCAGCCTTTTTTCAGCCGCTTATTTCTCTCATTAAGTCAAATTTCTTGTCAGTTTCTTTTTTCAGCTTGTGCCAGTGAAGAAAAAATACTACAGTTATTCTCTATAGTTGTATCTCTCACTGTTCAATACTGGGATGCACAATTAATCTTGACATTCCTTTTTACTCCAGCCTGCAATTGTTTATCTTCATGTCATGAGTGTTGGCTGTCTTTGTCAGGACAGCTGGGCCATAATTATGGATGTGTAACACCATGCCCCTGTCTAATCTACCTTATTTCAGGCCTAGACCTTGTTAGAGGAGCGTGGCACAAGAGTTTGGCTCTGATTAGAACGAACAACTGTGGGAATTGTCTTACAGCTGGCCACCCCTCGGCTGAAAACTTCGAATAAGGCAGCTTCAGAAGTGCTGGATAATAGTAAGAACTCATTCTTAGGGATTGTAGTCTGCTTATATCACTTGCCTCTGCTTTGCTATTTGTGCTTAGATATTTCGTTCAGAGCAATCTTTATCGTTACAACACTGAATCTTCGGTCCAAATGATAAAACTAAACATTACTATATCAGTTTCCTCTTGCACCACTGCAATCTATAGTGAAAGGTCTAGAAACCAAATTAGAGGAGTGCAGTATTCTCAGATGCACAATAATGATGCTTTTGCAAGCTCTCCAGCAAAAAAGAGTGAAGGCCACTCATATTTTTTTCTCCATCAACTTTGACTGGACTCTGGTTTGCTAATAAATTTGGTGGCAAAAAGCATTAAACAAAGATTTCTAAACATGTATAAAGGGTTCAGAGGACGGAAAAGTCTAAGTCAGTGTCTATATATTTATATTTACATTTATTCATTTGGCAGACACTTTTCTCTAAAGCAACGCACATCTGATAGAAAATATTATGTGTACATTACATGAGCAGGAAGAGAGACATAGATGCAGACACGTGATTCTTAAGTACAGTTAGCTTCTTTCTTTCCACCATATGCACCAATGTTCGTCACACGAGTAGCTGCAATAAGCTTTATCCAAATATCAACAATTCCTGATCACATTCAAAGTATTTTTTTTTTTAAATACAAATAAACATTTATGTTACATATAAAAACAAATGTAGTTTCAGAAAGGGGGGTGTGGTGGCCCAGTGGGTTGGACCGGGTCCTGCTCTTCGGTGGGTCTGGGGTTCGATTCCCACTTGGGGTGCCTTGCGACGGACTGGCGTCCCATCCTGGGTGTGTCCCCTCCCCCTCCAGTGTTACTAGGTAGGCTCCGTGACCCCGTATGGGACAAGCGGTTCTGAAACTGTGTGTGTGTAGTTTCAGAAATCATATTTTCCTGGAATGTTGTTAAATATTCTTTAGCCACTGCACAACTCTGAAAATAGTATTTCAAAAGGAAAATCAGACTGAAAATGGAGTTTGCCCAATTCTGTAGATCCAGAGGTGTTACTGGTTACCATGAGTTTTTTAACATGAGTAGTTTATCTCATTAAGGTGGCCTGTTTTCAGCACGGTCGTTGCCAGTGTTTCCCCTATGTTAAAATGAACGCCAAGTAAAGACACGTCTTCTGTGTACCATGTCTTGGAGTTTCAGTATCTGCACAACTGGTGTGATTTCAGATTATGGTGTGATTAATAACATGCTGCCAAATGTACAGAAAATGAACACAAATCACACAATCTGGATGCATAGATAATGATGACTGACCCTGCATTTTTTAAATAATACCATAATCATTCAGCAAGTTTTTTGAATTACAAAGTAAAAATAAACACTATAGATTATACAAAGGGCAGGTTCTCACAAATCACAAAGAACAATTCTGTTGAACTCCAGGTATTATCTGCCTCTGTTTCTCGTTAAAATGAATAAAAAATGCTCAAATTTTCAAGGTCAAAAGCCTATAGACACATACAGTAGGAAAGGGTAAAAATTATACAGTACTTGATAGTATTTAATAAAATGCACCTGCTACCAAGAAAACTCTGCATGGTTGTTAATTAAATCTTCCTCATACAGAGAAAGTTCAATGTACATCAGTGATGAGCTTTGGTATAATATAAGTGACCTTGGTGCTTTATCCCCAACTGTGACACTTTACTATTATTTTTGCCTCCATCCATCCATCCATCCATCCTTAAATAACTGTTTGTTCAGTGCAAGGTTGCTGTGCTCATTGATGATGATGATTATTATAACTATCATTACTACTATTTCTATCATTACTTTTTCAAAGGACTGGAGACTTGCTGACTCCTTAAGTCACAAGTGAGCCAACAAGACCATGTGACTCAACAGTCAAGCTTTTCACTGTGAAAGAAGATTCCATACAAAAAGTGCCAACCTAACAAAGAATCAGGATAACTATGGTGAATGCTTTACAATGTCTCAAACCCAGACTCTTGCAAAAGGCAGTTTGTCTGTTTCCTGTAGATTTGGTCCCCCGTCATTCTTATGTCATATGAAACAAAATGCAGGGACAGAGCATGTGCTGAGCTGTATCTTCTGGCCTCATTTCTGATAATTTCCAGCCCCCTCCACTGTCAGCTGTATATTATCTCTTGTCACAAGCAGGATTCTTTCATGAGCTTCTTCTGTCCTTCATTATACCGGGAAGGCTTTGAAGTCCTGGAAGAGAGCCTCTGCTGTTTTTACCAAGCTCTGTATTTCTTTTATCCACTCAGCTTGTGGCGCTCTGTCCCAGCACTTGCTGCCGGGCAGCTTTTGTACATTTCCACAGCCCCCATGAGATACAAAAATTTGTGTAAAATTGGGGTGTGGACATATGTGTTCAGGACTGTAACTGTTTGAATTGTATGTCTATTATAAATTAAATGTTTTGGAATAAAGAGCTTTGTCTTAAATTTTTTTACTCTATTCCATCATTCCATTCATTCCATTTCTCATATATATATATACACTGCAGGGTGTGTGGTGGCGCAGTGGGTTGGACCACAGTCCTGCTCTCCGGTGGGTCTGGGGTTCGAGTCACGCTTGGGGTGCCTTTTGACGGACTAGTATCCCGTCCTGGGTGTGTCCCCTCCCCCTCTGGCCTTACGTCCTGTGTTACCGGGTAGGCTCCGGTTCCCCGTGACCCCATATAGGACAAGCAGTTCTGAAGATGTGTGTATATATATATATATATATATATATAAAACCTTCATACATATCTCTGTGTAGTAGGTAATAGTTTTATTATGATTATAAAACTTGCCACATAGGTAAGCACATCTAATTAGTCAAAAACAAGCTCAAAAACAAGACTGGAAGTGCATGACTTCAGCTGAGAAGAAGAGACATGGACAGAATACTGGGTTTGTGCTTCTCACCTCCAGCTTCATGCAAGAGACACATTGTAATGAATGCAGTGGTCCATGACACTGATGACAACCCAGAGGGGATTTTTTTTTCCCATTAATGAAGCTTTACCCTTTCCCTCCCTCTTCCAAAATCTTTTTGTATTGCGATATGCATCAGATTCTTCTGTCAAACAGTCATCCATGTGAAGGAACTTGGGAAGACTCTCTCTAGAGACAACCTGTCTCCGTTCTTACGCTCCACACAATGAAAGCACAGATTTCCTCTGACACTCTTGGGAAGAAATAGCAGTGAGAAGGTAGCAGGGTATTATTTAGCTGCATTCTCTCCACTTTTCTGTAATGACCCTTTTTTTTTCAAAATATACTACTGTTTCAGACCTGTAGCATTTCTTCATGTCTATATTTAAATACCATACACATATATGATGATATAACAAATTATTTTTCTATGTTTTTTATATTTTGTTAATAAGCACAAAATCACTTTTTCCATGTGCATGAAAAATGAAGCAGATATTGTATTTTACTTTTCTGTATCTGCAGAACTATCTATTTTACTGGATCTGAGGTCTCTTTGTCTCTAAATGGCCAGAAATGCAATATTTCAAATAAAGAATTTTATATATTTTGACTTTTAAGATTCTACCAACCATGGAGTTGACATGAGGACAAACCCAAAATGAACTGCTAAGCCTTGTCAAGCTAGAAAAAAAGAATATTTTTAGACTATTCTCAAAGGCACTAAATGAATCCTATTTGCTTTAATGACAGTATGTGTTTAGACTCTTGGAAGCTGGATAGTTCAGGTATGGTGGAACACTACAGAAAATGTGTGCAATGAACACAAATGAGTGTGCACACAGGGACACACACACACTGAAGAAGGGAAGTTGCAAACTTGTGTAAACTTTAAAAAAAAAAATGTCACAGATATGACATCATCACAAAACATTAAGACAACTGAGAGTGGAAGTGCAAATTGTAGGATCATGAGGGTTATAAATGGTACATGGCAAGACAAATGTACAAACATGGACATATCATACACACAATTCAGTACACCATTGACATACCATTAATGCAAGACTGAAAGCAGCTCAGATTTTCAGAGCTACTTCTGATCAGAAATATATTTCAAAAGTCAATAGAACTTCATTTTATGGCAGAAAAAGCTGTACCTTTAAAAGCTACTGCATTTATTTTTTAACTTTTCTATACCATCCAGATCCTTGTGGTTAGATGAGATAGATTTTTTCAATTAAATGTTGTCTTGAAAATCAATAATTTCCGAAATCCACATGATCCAATGGAAAAATTTAATCTTTCACCTTTTTTTTTTCTTTTCCTTTTTCAGATACTTGGTTTTTAGACAACCACTGGCCATCCACACTTGGTACTAACATCCACAAGAATACACAGTTATTATGCCGTTGAAAGAAAAAAAGATGTTTAAATGTTCAATATATGCATTGAAGCCTCATTGTTATTGTGCTGTGTTTTGGTGATTTGCTTTATTTTTTTAATGATATAATGGTTGCAAGGTATTACAAGATTTCACCTGAATGCCTATGACTGCCAGCAGCTCAGAATCTCTAATCCCCAATAGAATAATGCCTTAAGTCTTTGAACAGGGCATCCTGAATTAGTCTTCAAAAGACTGAGCTCCATAAATGAGTTACCTAAGCTCCCTGCTTAACATATAGCACTGGAGTAATCTTGCAATACAACCTTAACATAATGACATTTCAACTGTGGGAGAAAAAAAAAAAGAAAGTTGATACAATGTTCTGTAGTAATTGAATTTAATAAGAGGGTTAAAATAGGGCAGAGGGCATGGTGGTGCAGTGGTGCGGTGAGTTGGATCGGGTCCTGCTTTCTGTTGGGTTTGGGGTTCAAGTCCCTCTTGGGGTGCCTTGCGACGGACTGGTGTCCTGCCCTGGGTGTGTCCCCTCCCCCTTAAGCCTTGCGCCTTGTGTTGCTGGGTTAGGCTCCAGCTCCCTGCGACCCCGTATGGGACTAGTGGTTCGTGTGTGTGTGTGTGGGTTAAAATGAGACCCAGAGATTTAAGTATTGAACTGACCAACGAGGTTGATGTATGTATACATGTATAAAAGCAATTATAGGTTCACTGTGCAAAAAATTTTTAAAGCTATTGTTTTTTTTTTTTTTTTTTTTTTGTATGTGGGAGATGTGTGATTTGTAATGATTCTTCAAAACTTTGATAACCTAAACGTGAGGATGATTTTAAGAATTGACAGCATGAAGCATAGTGATCAGTGCTGCCACAGTATATTCCAGGAGTCAAACCCTTGCTCCAGCTGTGGTGCACAAAGTTCTTTTTTTTTGTGCCTTAAAAATTGCCACAGAAAAAACTACTCAGCTGTATTAATCAAAGTAATAAATTAAATTACTACCTCGTATTCAAACTTGTCAACTAAAGGTGTCAGCTATATGGTATTAAAAACATATTTAGTGATGTCGCCCCATTGTTAAGCCCACTATCAATATTATTTAGCATTTTGTTATTTTGAATAACATTTTAGATAACTGAAAACATATACAATATGTAACTTTTCTCATTGTCTCCCATGTCTAAAGTAAATGGATATTTCAAATTTCTTCAGCAGGTTTGTCAAATCAGCGAACTACAACTACATTTTTTTCTTTGACTGAAACAGTAGAATAACATGTTGATACCATACAATGTGAGTGGAAACTATTCTTTGCTCATTATAATCTGAAAGGTTTAAATGAAAAGTAATTCTTATAGAAGTAATACATGTGGCTCCTAATGTATTTTTAAAAACAGAATGAAAGTCTGAGTGTCTCACTGCAGAGTTAGACATTTGTGTTTTCAGAGCTGTCTGTGCCGATGCATTGAGGTTTATTTGAATGTAGTTCAAAGGCGTAACCTGCCATCATTTCTTTTCATACACATTCTAAAAGACACAGTGATTTATTAATAAACAGTTTGAAAACATTTCATCTTTTGAAGAAACTGAACCTAAATGCAAGCACAAGCAAATGTCCTTGTTTTGATGTTCTGAAAGTTATTTAAAAAAAAAAAGTATTCATTGAGGTTATAAAGAAGTTCTGTTATGTGACTTCTGTCTTAAGTAGATACCATTTATTTTCAAGAAGTGTCACTCATTTGTATTTGTAATACTGATTTTAAAACATTTGTTATTCTTCAGTTTCAGGGACTGTGATCACATACAGTCTTTCAAAGCCTGCTGGATTACAGCTGAAACACATCTTTGTCCAACTATTTTTTATTGTAAAGTTAGACACTAAAACACAAAATTCTGATGTCACTGCATATCCAGGTAACTAAGAGTGAAACTGAATTATGATGTTTGTGCAAGTACAAATCCTGTGCGATTAAAGCTTAAAGTGTAAAGGACAAATTCAGTATTCCCTCATGAAGATACTGTGTTGCCTTACCATTTGCATTTTCTTGAAAACCAATGAAAGAGCTGTTCCAAATTACTATAAAAAAGATTTCAGGGGTCTTTTGGCAAGGTGTGAATCTAAAGGCATGAAAATAAAAACCAAAGGGTATCTTTAGGAGGTTAAAGATACATTTACTGTGGTTGCTGCAGCACCCTTGAGAAGGGTACTTATCCTAAATTGCTCCACTAAAATTACCCAGCTGTATAAATGAGTAAATAGTTGGAAGAAATAGCTTAACATTGTAAGTTGCTTTGGAGAAAAGTGTCATATAAATGAATGAGGTTAAGTGCAAGGTTTTTATATATGTACACATACATACATACATACATACAAATACATATATATACACAACACGTGTGTGTGTGTGTGTGTGTGTGTGTGTGTGTGCGTGTGTGTGTGTGTGTGTATTCCAGAAAACACTGCTGGCTCAACAATCAAGAATAGCATGTACATAAAATCACCCAGACCCACACACATCGTAGAAAGGAAAAAGCCATTGTTTAGAATTCATGAAGTGAAGAAGAAGAACACTTATGAGATTGTATTCTATGAGCCCAAGAGTCACTCTGAAAGGGCTACAGAGTTCAGAGACAGAAAAGGTGCATCAGGGTGCAGGGTGCATCAACTATATAAAAAGCTCTTCTAAAGACTATGGAGAAAAGACATTTTTCAAGAGCAACCATCTCAAGGCCCATCTAGAATTTTCCAGACAGGACCACGGTTAAGATGGGAGAATAGGCGGATTTTTTTTTTTTTTTTTTGTAATGTAGTGCATTCCGGGGGGCGCGGTGGCGCAGTGGGTTGGACCGGGTCCTGCTCTCCAGTGGGTCTGGGGTTCGAGTCCCACTTGGGGTGCCTTGCGACGGACTGGCGTCCCGTCCTGGGTGTGTCCCCTCCCACTCTGGCCTTACGCCCTGTGTTGCCGGGTAGGCTCCGGTTCCCCGCGACCCCGTATGGAACGAGCAGTTCAGAAGATGTGTGCGTGTGTGTGTGTGTAGTGCGTGTGTAGTGCATTCCTTCTTTACAATGAAGTAGTGCACTAGAGTGGCACTATTATACTGTGGAGAAACTTCTTATAAATTTGAATTGTTAATCTTCTCAGAAATTAAGGAATGATATATTATGCAAAATACAGGATAATACTAGGATAGCATTTGTTTCAATCAATGGAAAAACTGAAAGTTTTCTGGAAATTTTTTCAGCAAGCCAATGATTCTTAGCCCAGAGCAAATAAACTGGAATGCCGAGGAGTGAGCTTTTCAGTGACCTTGCCCTTAACGCCATTGAAAGTGTGCAACTCTCAAGCATGTGACTTTGGAATAAAAATGTTATCCATCCATTTTCATTAACAGCTTGCCCTAGTCAGGATCATGGGGATCTGGAGCCCATCCTGGAATCACTGGGCACAAGGTAGGGGAGACCAGGGAGGGGGTAAACTCTGGAGAGGATGCCAGTCCATTGCAGAGTAATTGAAATATTAAATGAACAGTATTACCAAAATAAAGGTATTATCCAAAAACATTTTCCAATAACATTTCCCATTGTATTTATAATTAATTTTCTAGCAGGACAACAATCCCAAACACAAAGTCAAAACTACACATGATTGGCTTAAAAAATGTCAACATCCTGGACTGGCCAAGTCATAGTCCAATCCTCAGTCCAATGGAAAATTTGTGGCAGGACATGAAAATAACATTTCTCTTACAATCTCAATCCAAGTTACTAGACCTTGAGCAGTTTTGCAAAAAGGAATGGAAAATAACTGTACTGTCAAAGTGTGCAAGCTGATACAGATATTGAAATACACTGAAGGCTTTAACTGTTGACAAAGGTGCCTTTATTAAATATTAACTTGAAGGCATATACATTTCTTCACTCAGTTTGTTCTTTAAATGGGGGGCCACTGTGGTGCGGTGGGTTTGGCAGGGGCCTGCACTGAGGTGGGTCTGGGGTTCGGTTCCTGCTTGGGGTACCTTGCGGTGGACTGGCATCCCACCTTGGCTGCCCCCCCCGCCAAGCCCTGCCCCCTGTGTTGCTGGGCTAGGCTCTGGCTCGTCACAACCCCACTTGGGACAAGCAGTTGTGGACATTGTGTGTGTATGCGTGTTTTAAATTTCAAATTAAATCAAAGTCGATTTGTAGAAATGTGAGTTCACTTTAACATTAAAAATATTTTTTTCTGTTGATTAGCATCAAAATGCCAAATTAAATCAAATGTGATTTCATATTGTAAAAAAACAAAATGTGAAAAAGTTGAAGGGGGGTGAATACTTTTTATAGGTATTCTTTATACAGAGATGAGCCAGTTATATGCATCCTATTTTAAAACAGGTTAAGACCAACCTGAGAGCAGCTGTTATGTGTATATTGTTTATAATATTTAGTGATATTGGTTTACAGAATCAGTTATGCAAGGAGAATCAGTAAGGCATCTGTGAATATAAGAACAGGGTCTAACAAGTTGTCTGCCAATAACATGCTAATTCAATGGAGGATAGAAGATACACAAACAAGCAAGAGAGTTAGACATCTTGAAATGTAGTTTGGCAATGGAAGTACCCCAGAAATAGGCTGATGTAACAAGGATGTAGTGTGAAGTTTCAAACTCCCACTGGTGCAACATCTCATGAACATTCAGGTGAGCATGATTCATAAAGCACTACCACTGGCGTAGGCATGGTGTTTCTGAAGGGAGTATGTCATGGATATTCATCTGGCAGAGTGCACTTGTCTTAACAGGAAAGATGATGCAGGAGTGTTTTTAGACAGCACATCTGACAGAGGTTTAAAGAATACAGCACACGTAGGCCTGACATGCATGTTCATGAACAATACCATAAATTATTGAATGCTAGTTTCTGTGTCAAACAAAAAAAAAAAAAAAAACAGTGAAATGACGCATATTTCGGTTGTGACTTTGAGGATTCTCTTTTAAAAGCTTTTTCAGGTGGATGGTTCAGATGGCTTGTTATTTTTTCATTTACATCTTTCATTTAGAAAAAAAATGTCATTTCATTTAAAGAAACAAGAAATCATTTGGGAATAAAGTTATGTCGATAGTTCATGAATGTTACTCTCTTCTAAAGTGAAACTAGAACATGTCAAAAATCGACAATTTATGAATCTAGTGATGTGATACTGTTACACTAACTGACGCAGAATGGTAAATGTTTAAAATAAAAATGTAATAACATTCTTAAACCTCACAAATAGATGTGCTTGGGTTGCATTTCCAAAATCATTGGACATTGGCCTCGTTTTTTTCTATGAAGCACTTTTTGTGGATAACTTCAAACAAAACTGCATTATCAGCCCACATTTTGGAAAATTGCCATGGCAACTGCAACTGCTACTTTTAAAGGGAAAATGCAGCAGTCCTTGTTGTTCAGACCTAGATCTTGAGACCCCCAAAAACATTTTGCTCTTCTGCTACAAAAAAATGAACTATAGCCCTTGGGTCAAAAATTGAAAGATGTTTCTCAGTAATATACTGTTTGGTAAATGTCCAATATCCCAACACACACAATACTTTCATGGGGTTGTTTTGCAAAGTAGTAAGTATCTTATTTTGCATTTGTCAAATGTAGAATCTCGACCCCATGTAATGTCTGTGGAATTATTTTACTATATTGATCTGAACTGGACAATATACAGAATGGAAACATTTAGAACGGAACAATACTTTTACATATAATTTGTACACCACTGCTGACTGCAATTATTTGGATTTTGCTTGGCCTTCAGTATAAATTGATGGGCATTTTGCTGTAAAAGATTTAGAATTGATTCTGCCTGAAAAGAAATTTCTCAATACGTTGCACCAGTTGCTTGCGTATTGTTTTACATGGGGGACTGCATAGTTTATTCTGCTTTACAAATGGAATTTGCATTTGATTAAAAATAAACATTGACTACTATGCAAATACTGTCTGAGGATGAGCAATATTTAATGTGTCAAGACTGTTAGGGGCAATTAGCTCTTTGACATCGTGTTTACAGGGAGAAGTTTATGATCTCATCATATGGAATGGCAATATATAAAAATCAATGAAGAACCAGATTGAAATACTTTGTGCTTGTGTGTTTATTTAAGCTCTGAATCAGAAAGACCGTTTGGAAATATTGTGTTACTGGCTTAAAGGATTAACCATGCCTGTGTAGCGGAAGTTAGAGATCTCATATTGTGTCAAGAGAGACTACACCACACTCTTCCATTTTTACATTTTTTTTTCAGAGGCAAAGATGTTGCACTCCCCTGATTTAGAAAACCCTGAGGTCACTGCTATAACGTTCAGCGTAACAGAGGTCCAAAGTCTCTAACAAGCATATCATTTCCCATTAAGAACCCATTCCACTGGCACAATGGTCCTACGAGTGTGTTTCAAGTAATGGATCTAAAAGTGGGACTCAATTGGTCCAAAGGAACAGATACGCTACTACCTAATAGTGCACACAAATAAGAAATTTGGAGCAGTGCATTGAGTATATTTGAAACTGAGAACTGAGTATGTATCTAACTGAAAGATGTTTCCATCTCACCATAAAGTGAAAGGCTGGATTTCTGTGAATAATGTGTCAAGCACATACACCATTTTTACACCATGTTTTTACATCTTCTTTCTTCTTTTTAAAATAAATATTTAGATTATTCTACATCCATAAAATTTGTAGCTTTGTTGTTATTGTTGCTGTTACATTGTGCCTGAACTAGCAATATGTATATATATATATATATATATATATATATATATATATATATACTTCAATGTGCAGAACACTGACACCAGAGGAACATTAAAACTTATTTAGAACCTCACATAATAAACTGCCCTAGAAGGTTAACCATGCATTTAATTAGTCTACTGGTAGTTAGCTGTATACATGCAAAACATCATAGTAAATGTAGCGATTTTTGTAAATACAGGTCTTAAAATGTCATATCATAGATTCTGTAAGTAAAAAATAAGAAAACAAGAAACGTAGTGAAACATTTTTTTTTCATAATTTTGTTTCAGAAATGTTACTGTACCAATAACAAAATGGTCTCTAAAAATTAATTAATCGATTTAGTGTTATGCATGTCCAGTTTTAAGACCAATTATATACATTACACAGCCAAGACCATGTACACTGGCAAAGAAGTCTTCCAAAAACATGGATGCATTCTGAAGCCTTCAGTTAACAAAAGCCTCTCTATATGCTTACAAATCAAATTTCCCCTAACATGATTGCTTAGTTAACCTTGCTGCCACTTGAATTAACTTGCAATTACATCCATCAAAATGAGAAGCACTAATATTTGCAAGTGCAAACTTTGATGACATCAGTAGAATAACTGGAAGAGATTCACTTCTTAATGAATCGCAAACATTGAACCATAAGTGCCTTTTTACTCCTTCATTATCACTCAATAGCAGATTCTGATAAAATTGAGAGTGGGATAGGAAATACACACACACACACACACACACACACACACACATATCTTCGGAACCGCTTGTTCCATACGGGGCCGCAGGGAACTGGAGCCTACCCGGTAACACAGGGTGTAAGGCCGGAGGGGGAGGGGACACACCCAGGACGGGACGCCAGTCCGCCACAAGGCACCCCAAGCGGGACTCGAATCCCAGACCCACCGGAGAGCAGGACCCGGTCCAACCCACCGCGCCACCGCGCCCCCGGATAGGAAATACACACACACACACATTTTCAGAACCGCTTGTCCCATACGGGGTCACGGGGAACCGGAGCCAACCCGGTAACACAGGGCGTAAGGCCGGAGGGGGAGGGGACACACCCAGGACGGGACGCCAGTCCGTCGCAAGGCACCCCAAGCGGGACTCGAACCCCAGACCCACTGAAGAGCAGGACTGTGGTCCAACCCACTGCGCCACCGCACCCCCAGGATAGGAAATAGGAAATATAAAAATTATCGTTGTAGATGGTACAAATACATGGAGCTGTTAGGAGATCAGGACAGAAGTGGATCTGAAAGTGATATGTTTTCACACCTTTCCTAAATTCCACAAGGGATTCAGAGTTTCTAAAGGAGTTCTTTTCACTACACTAGTGTAAAAACCGAGAACATAAAGAGTTGTGATTTTTGACCCCTTGTGAGTGGGACCATCAACCTGCTAGAGGTGGAGGACTGAAGTGCTCTTGCTTGCGTCTAGGCAATTATTTGGTCCTTTAGATATCAAGGTGCTAATCCCTTGAGTGTCTCCTAGGTCTTGATACAGTCAGCCAGAGGATGCCAGAAAAGTGGGGCAAGAAGCAGAAAATCATCTGAACACTGGTAAATTGAACATGGCTGGAGAGCCATGTCATAATCTTGATAAAATATTTACATTTACATTTAGCCATTTAGTAGACACATTTACATCGCTGAGAAGAAAACAAAAAGTGTGTTTCACCAACAAAAATGTATGACTCTGACATGACTTGAACACATTACTTTCCAATGTGGAGACAGATGTGCCACATGGTTTTGTATAGCAATTAATACAATAAAGTTTGAGTCAGTGAAATGGGCAGAAATAAAAATCACACTTATTTATTAGTTTGACTTCTGCAGAGATGAAAATGACCGATAGTTGTCTACCAAGGATGGAGGGTTAAAATCAGCCAGTTGCTGCAAAGCATTTTTTCTCTTTGTTCATACGCATGATCTGTAGTGTGCGTGTGGTGCGGTGGCGCAGTGGGTTGGACCACAGTCCTGCTCTCTAGTGGGTCTGGGGTTTGAATCCCGCTTGGGGTGCCTTGCAGTGGACTGGCGTCCCGTCCTGGGTGTGTCCCCTTTGGCCTTACGCCCTGTGTTACTGGGTAGGCTCTGGTTCCCCGTGACCCCGTCTGGGACAAGCGGTTCTGAAAATGTGTGTGTGTGTGTGTGTGTGTGTGTGTGTGTGTGTGTGTGTGTGTGTGTGTGTGTGTGTTAAAAGGTGTATAATGCTGAAGCAACAATGATGGGAAGAAAAAGGAGTACTCGGAGTGTATATACACAACAATTGGGAGAACGTGCAAACTGCACACAGTTAACTGAGTTTGAACTGAAATCTGTGTTGCAAAACACTACCTCTTAAATAATTATGTATCACTGAAATTCCTGAACTATACAATTTCAACTGACACACACATACACACTGTCTGAAGCTACTTGTCCCAAGCGGAGTCGTGGCGAACTGGAGCCTAACCCAGCAACACAGTGTGCAGAGCTGGAGGAGGATGGGACGCCAGTCCATCGCAAGGCATCCCTAACAGGACTCGAACCCCAGACCCGCCAGAGAGCGGGACCGGGCCAAACCTGCTGCGTCACTGCACCCCCTTACAATTTCAACTGAATTTCCTTTAAGTCGAAAGCACAGAGATTTTAAAATAGGAGCAATATCTTGAAGAGCTGTAGTGTTATGGCAAATATTGAAGGTGATGAGGGTAATAACCGTGTTCTTTCATATGCTGTTAAGTTTCCTTGTGTCTTTCTTCTCAATTAATTTTACAAAAGTCATTTATCAGACAGATGTTTCCAATCAGTCACAAGATTAAGTGCCCATTGCAATTAATGGGACTTTATCATTCATGAAAATACCTAAACAGTAAAACTGACTGATTCCAGGAAACTAATAAGTAGAATGTCCCCACCGTACAGTGGTTAAGGCACCTATTCATTCTGTACTGCAGAATTTAAGAATTTTAAAGGCATCTGTGGCCATCCATGATCTATAACACTTAACACATATAAAATATAGAGATTTTTCTATGTACTGCAAATACACACACACACACACACACACACACACACATTTTCAGAACCGCTTGTCCCATACGGGGTCACGGGGAACCGGAGCCTACCCGGTAACACAGGGCGTAAGGCCAGAGGGGGAAGGGACACACCCAGGACGGGACGCCAGTCCGTCGCAAGGCACCCCAAGCGGGACTCGAACCCCAGACCCACCGGAGAGCAGGACTGTGGTCCAACCCACTGCGCCACCGCACCCCCTCCGTACTGCAAATATTTTTTTTTATTTTATTTTAATTCAGAAGGGCAGTACTGAGCACATTCACAGTAACATGCATATTAGCAGGCACTTTCCTCCAAAGTCGAGTATACAAAAGGTGAATACTTGAGATACAAACAAGGGATTATAGAAGCACAGTTTGTTTGTCCAGTTCCATAGTTTTTGCTGGCACACATTATATGGCTCTGCCTATGGAACTAAGTCTGACTGGAAATACAACGGCGACCATGACAGATGGTGTGATTCAAATTTATGGAGCTGCTAAGAGTTCAGGAGAGAACTGAGTCCGAAAGAGATGCATTTTGAGACCTTTCGGAATGTTGAAAGGGATTCAGCAGTTCTGAGGATGGTTTTTTTTTGCTTCTGTAAAATAATCAACATGACATTCACTTTCGCACCGATAGTAGAACTCAGATGGCACAAAATAATAACCATCGGCTCTCGCTGAGACAATACTGATAATGAAAAAATGCAATATGAGTCACTCCAAGAAAGATGCGTCAACTCTATCGTGCAGTGGGCTAAATTTATTTTTTTTTTTGGGCTCAGCAGAGGCATAATATCTTACTCCTGTGTGGAGTTAGCAAAAATAGATATGGAGAGCTTTTCTTGAAACCAGAATCTCTGTGGAGCCGGGATGTGTAGAGTAATGCATGATGATTGATTTGCGTAGTGCTATATTCCATTTGAAATGCCACAGGGCTGATCCCAGTATGGATAAGCAGCTAGTTAAAAGTATTTTAAATAAATTCCCTTCTGGGATGTTTTTTTTTCCTTGAAAACGACTTACATTTTTACTATGCCCAGTTATGCATAGAAACGAGATGAAGAGCGCATTTGGTATAATGAGATATGCAGTATACTCGTTTAAATACATAAAGCACACAGCCGAGTTCATATTTAAAAGTGATAGGTGTGAGGACTTAATGGAGATGATGTAATTATAAGCTGCCATGTGGTAAACACAGCCGCTATGCTTCCTGTTTTTGTCATGGGTGTACTTCATTTCAGAGGTAAACGTGGAGGCAGGAATTGCTCTCCTCCTCCCAGCTCTAGAACAAGTGGAGCAGACGGGCATCTATTAATATCCCAGTGCCACACGCCAGTCGTCGCCAGCTGTGCCAGAGAGTGCAGTCAAGGTGCACCGCAGTGCTCGGAAGCCCTGTTTAACTCCCAAAAAACATTGCCTCCGAAAGCCATTAGCAATCTGTTCCTTGGGCCAATGCGGAAAGTGCACTAGTTGTCAATGTGAAGTTAGTAAGGAATAAAAACACTCTCTATGATGGTTTCCAGACATTCTCCAAACAACATTGTAAGTACCGCCATTATTAACAATCGCAGTTATGATTTTTATTGTACAATTAAATGTATTTTCATAGGGGGGGCGTGGTGGCGCAGCAGATTTGGCCTGTGTCTGCACTCTGGTGGGCCTGGGGTTCACGTCCCGTTTGGGGTGCGTTTCGAGAGACTGGCGTCCCATCCTGGGTGTGTTCCCACCCCCTTCAGCCTTGTGCACTGTGCTGCTGGGTTAGGCTCTAGCTCGCCGCACCCCACTTGGGACAGGTGTGTGTGTGTGTGTGTGTGTGTGTGTGTGTGTATTTTCATAATTAAATTTCAATATACCCCTTAGCCTTAGAAATCAAGAACAACCCCTAATTATAGCACTAATGAATTTGTGTTGAAGGACATGGACCCTGTGATAAGTAATAGAAAATCTATACTAGACAATAATTATATATTTGTCCATATTTTCATCTGTTGCCCCTGCCAACTGGGGTTTATTTCTTGCTCACTAAAAGAGGCTTGCACGGTTTATGGTTCGAATGTGCGATTAACCCTCAGACACAGCTGTAGTTGACTTGTACTATAAGGGGGTAGGAGACAGGGTTGGACTAGGGAGGGGTGTGAATCAGCTGCCCTTTGCTTCTTGGCAGCTATGAGGCCATGGCGTACAGCCAAGCACAGCCAAGCACTAAAATGGAAACAAACTGAAAACTGGAGGAGAAAATCTTTAGAAATGAGTAGCTTATGAGCTTTACAAGTCAATCAACATAAAAGTATCTACTTACCAAGTATAAAAAGCCCCCATTGATATGTATATCTGAACAAATAGTCTGTAAATGAATTTCATCATGACAACATAAGCTGCGTGAAGTTTTCAACATGTGCTTCATTTTTCAAGGAACCAAAAAAAAAAAAAAAAAAAAAAACTGAAGGTTCCCAGTTATGTAAGAACATAGATGAACTTTTATTTATTTCCAGCAAATTTTCTTGCTTATGCTTTGTGTTTTCGGCAATGCTTTCTGAAGCCTGAAGTGTTTTTCAATGTTATGTTGAGGACCAATTATTCAGTGGCAAGACATTCTCACCCAGAAGTGCATAACTGATTCATTGTCATACCACAAATCAACTTAATTATCTACGCCTTTTAAATTTCCCGATTACTGTTCGTTTCTTTTTTCTTTGTAGCTGTACAATGTCACCTTATTTTAAACACGCTTCACTTATTTCAGTTGTTATGGCCAGGGGATATAAATTCATGACTAAAATATCAGATTTTTTCTAAATCTTATAGTTTGAGAAAAGGTGAAAACATTTCATCACGGTGGCAAGGCTTTTTCTCTTTTTAAGTTCATTAAGTAACTTTTATACTGTGGTTAAGCCAGTGTGCATGTTTACGTGTTCTATATAGGTATATATACTTACTTTTGGACAACATCTATTTAAATTAGAAGGTTCAAACATAAAAAACATAACAGGGATAATACACAATCATGCATGTTACTAGGTAGGTTATATTTGTGTTTTGTTGTTTGGCAATTAATACTGGGGTAAATTCACAGGTCAGAGAAACTAGTGCATTGGGCAATCAATGAATTAGTTCAAGTATCCTATAAATTATCCCATTAATTTATCCCATTAGTTCCCAAATATCCCATTAAGATGACATAAAAGCAATGTTTCCAGCCTTGATGAGTCGGGACAGTCATGCGTAACATCAACCTAAGAAAGCCGAGACCTTTATGTGACTCATTTAAATGCCACCTTAAATCTCTCTGGGGGCAAGCATTTGTTAGCTCTGTAGCACTTTGTGTGGAATAATTCTAGGATGCATCAAGAAAAATGTGTTTTAGAAAGGGTATAAAAAGTTTGGAATATCTGGACACGCTTTTGAAAGTTATTAAAGTGTTGCATGATGATACCTGAGATAAATTGTAAAGTTTTACCCTTAGCTTTTGCTCTATGTATGTGGACATATTTGCTTTTTATCGGTGTACCATGGCCCTCAGTTTCACGATCATGTTCTACTGTAATTCCATATGCAGCTGTAATGTGCACAGCAAAACTGGCAGTTTTAGACAAAGTGACGGTACTTCAAAAATTCCATGCCTATCTGTATCACCCAGTATATTTGTGACATGCATTTTTGTTCGCTCTGACTTGTATGTTGTTTCAGAGGAAAGTGTCTGCGAAGTGAAAGAACAGTGTCTTAGTGCCTCGGTAGCAGTTTTTACGGATAGTCCTAATAAGAAAGCACTAGAAAGGAGCTCGGCCAGAACAGGATGCTAAAAAACTTAAATTAAAATTCACATTACTATCTTTCAGCAAATTGGGTAAAGCTTTGGTGCATTGTATTAATTGCATGCTAGCTCAGTTTATAAGAAAACACTAATACTTCTCTAACAAGGTTGTAACAGCAAAGTGTTGGTTATTCAAATGTTCATAAGCTGGAGACAGACAGCATTGCGTTAATGTTTGGTGATACATTTATAGGTCAACTTTAAAGTGGGACATTTCTGTGTGTTGCGAACAGAGCAACACATTCAGGTGGTGGACAAGAAATATGTAAACTCCATAGTAACAGTACTTTACAGGTCTACTTAGTGGATCGAGATCTGGCAATTCTGAAAATCACCCCTTAGGAGAAAAACTAGTTAGATGAAGCAAATCACTCGGTGGCACTTCCAAAGGCAGCTACACAGTGGGGAAAACCTTATCTCTGGTATTAATGGTGTCTCATCTTCTCAGGTAGTTCCATTAGCTGTATTTTTCATGTTAGTTACATTAAACACTAAACAAGTACAAGAAGTGGCTACACAAGTTCATTATTAGATACTTGGAATAGTAATTCTGGGAAAGGCGTCTTAGAAACATCCATGTTGTTTTTGTTGCACTTGTTGCATGACACCCTTTGTAGTAGATAAACGTAACAAATGCTATTTTTTAAACCCATCATTTTCAATATTAATAAACTGCCAGAATCCCACATGAAGTGCTACTGACTCATCTGATTATATGAATTTAATCCACCATTTGTGGTTGAAGAGCATACGCTTTACTGTTGGAAGAACTGGGGCAAGTACCCCCTATGAGATTATATAACCCTTTCCTGATGAAAACTGCACATGGTTACATGAGATAAACATCAAAAACATAAATGCTTTATGTGTAAAATGTCTCACAATTCATTTTTAAGTATTTTTTGTAATGGCTTTTCAGCTTTTTTTTTTTTTTTTTAAATCTTTCATTTGTAGAGATATGAATGGTCTCATCAAATCATTTTAAAAACCATATTTTATTGGAATTAATTTTTGCAAACATCACATTCATACTGTATGTGCAAATTTCTACATCTGTTAATATGGCTGAAAATGATGACTTGTGAGTGTGTCTGCCTCAATACATGTGTATGATTTGATCATGTGCTTGGCTATTGATGCTTGCCTTAGAGGTTTCCACTGGTGTGACCCCTGTATCCTCATTCAATATATCCAGGAGAAGTGTCAGATTCTAAGGGTTTCAACTGTAGGCTTTCTTCATGTCACCTTCTAATCATTCTTTCCATGTGTTCATCCATCCATCCCCACATACATCTGTGTATTCCTCCATCTATCCATCAGATTCAGTAACTGCTTGTAGAAGTAGGTCTGCAGTAATAGCGGCAATGCTACAAAATGTAGTACACAAGGCATAATAAAATGTAGCCATGAGCACTGAAAAGACAAAAGCAATTTCAATAGGTGCAAAATATTAAGATATCAAATATTTCCATGTATTGTAGTTATTTAGCAGATGCTTTTCCCCAAAGCGACTTCCAATGAACTGTATGTAGTGCTATCAGCCCACACACCTTATTCACCAAGGTGACTTACACTGCTAGATACACTACTTACAATGGATCACCCATCCTTACAGTGGAACACACTCTTTCTGTCACTCATACACTATGGGGGAACCTGAACAGCATGTCTTTGGACTGTGGGAGGAAACCCACACAGACACGGAGAAAACATGCAAACTCCACACAGACTGGGCAGGGATCAAACCCATGTCCTCCTGCACCACCCAGCGCTACTTGCTGTGCCACTGTGCTGCCCATATTCCCTTAAAATTTCATTTGTACAATGTAATAGTGACATGAATTATGGCATATGAGACTGTTAAGTGCAGTTTTAAGATAATATTGAACATTACTGAACAAAAAATAAACATTTTCCTGCTTTTCTTCAATCTGATATTTTGGGCCATCACCTCCCAAGGTCAAATTCATTGGGCTGACACCTGCAAGAGCTTGCTACAATTTTTGTTCTTCACTCAATGCAAATCATCTGATGACCAGATGGCAGAGGATAGACTGCCATCTGACCACCTGAAACCACTTGTTACATATTAACATTTTATTATAATTGTACAGTTTTGATATTGTACAGTTCATTAGGGGTGGGCAGTCATTTTTCTCCCTCTCATTAAATGTGTTCCATCTCCTTTGTTGCCTTTTCTTTATTCTCTCACATTAGGGTTTCAGTGTTAATCTTTGTTGTTATTGATATTCTTGTTATTTGTTCCACTGTGCAACATTTGCATGACATTTTGTATATATATTCTCTGTTAAGCAACCAGGTGGAATCTAAGGGAAGGGTGTTATTTAAAAATACATAAAGAGTCAAACACAAATTAAAAACACCTTATGATCCTGAAATGTACTGTGCTAGAAAAATTTAACCTCTGTCTAATTCACACTCTGTACTTATTAAACAGACCACCCCTAAAGTACAGTAAATCCAATTATATCTTCTAACCGATATCAATATTTTCTCCTATTATCTAATTTTTTAGCTTTAATTATCAAATGAGCCATCCTCTTAACTACAGTAAATCCAATTATACCTTCTAAAAGATATCAATACATCATTTTCAGAGACTGGTTAGGCTGGTACTAATTTCTCTCACATTAGACACAAAACAACATTGGGTGTAATGTTGAATCACTGCAAGTCTCCAGATAATAGCCAAAACTCTGTGAATAATATAATGAGGATTCAGAAAACAGACATTTCAGTAGATGCACACTATCACAGCAGGTATAGTCTTGATGTGTCAATTAGCTCCATAAGAACAATGGAGATGGGTGATTTAAATCCTTTGTGTACCATTTCCTGCCCTATTCTCCATTGTGCCCTGCTGTTCTACCCTTGGATTGGTTTCTGCACTTGATTTAACACCACATCAATTCTGTGATTTTGTGTAAAATTCTACAAAATAGAATGTGTAAATTAACTCATATTTCTTAATAGTGGAATGATGAAACCATATTCCTTCACATATTACAGTAAACCATTACAGGTACTAGAAATGTGTTACAGGTCGAATGTTAACATTTGACATCTACACCACCCACTGTCCCATTTTGTATAGTGTCTTTGAATGAAACAGCAAGACAGATATGTTCTCCTTTCACAATGAATCAGCCCTCTTTTGTTGTCTAGAGTATGCAGGTTGTGTCTGCTTTTGACTTTAGGACCACTGACATCTTGGCCCACAGTCTGTCCAATAGACTCAGTACAGATTTTCTCCCCCAGGGCAAAATACTCTCATCACCATTGACATATCTGCCCACCACTCTTCCCATTCAAAATGACTTGCAACATATGGCCCTCCCTGACTTTCCTTGGAAGAGGGTGTTCCACCACCTGTCACAAAGGCACTTTATTTAACAATATCCATCATTCCTAGATTTGTCTTCTGTCCCCTGGCAGGAAGAACCCTTAACACCCAGGTAAAGGATTTCACCTCGCTGTGGTACAAACGATGTCATCAGATCCTCTGTAATATTCTCACTGGAACCTCTGAACCATTCGCACCTCCAAAACATATTGCAGTGCAACAGTTTTCAAATCTCATACTATTTAGGTCTCTATTGTCAGAGGAGAGCAATTTATTAATTATTGTTAACTGCACTGTTCAGTGTTCAGTGGGATGCCTTGACATTGGACTCACTCATTCTGATTTTCTTTAAACTGAATGCGTGAATAAATGATTACCTGTGGTGAGACACTCAACAAACACATTTCTTAACTTTAAATGTACAACTAAGTAGTCATTGTTTTAATTGAATCGTTGCCGCAACAATTACATACTTAATTGCTCTTTGCCTTTCCTCAAGTAATTAAGCAATTGATTGATACACAGGACGTTCAATATTAACTTATTCCATTTTGCTTGTTTCAGGAAATATCAAATAAGTGAAACTTAAAATGCATCTTTACAGTTTTCATGGAATAAGACAAATTTTGTTTCACCAAATTGACATAATAGTGTTCGTGGCGTTTGTCTTTTGCTGTTATTTTCAATTTACAGGTAAATTGCAACAAATTAGTAGCCTGCAACAGCGAGGCTCAGACAAATGGAGAAGTCTACATTTTCAAGCTTGTTTTTGTAACTTTCTATGTACCCTCACTTCTACCCCACGATTCCAGTAGCCACTTCAGAGCTACACCGAAGCCCTCGCTGTAATGAACATCGTAGCTGACCGAAGCGAGGCACTGACCTGAAAGAAATGGCACTCTATGTCCTTTGAGAAATGACTGTGCCAAGAATCTCCTGGCAACCTGAATTACCTTAGGTTATTGAACTCAACCAGTTATTACTTACAGAATGCATCTATTCACGTAGACCTTTAGCACAAGTGAAAATGACGGCTGGAGAGTCTCTATAAGTGTCTGCTTTCTACTGAAGAGGCGCAATTGAGTTAGAAGTGAGCTCACACCTTCAATTTAATATTTCACCATCTGATGTACTGAAACCTGCAGGTGCGCACACTGCTCTTCATACAACTGCAGATATTTACCTTCACCTTTTTAGAGAAACTTCACGTTCTTGGAAAACTGTGATAGGCATAACTGGAAAAATGCCTAAATATCATTAGGCAAGGCCAAGGGCTTGTTGCAGAATACGTGAACAGCAGATCAGCACTTGCTGAAGAGAAATAAGAAAATGTCATTATAAAAGTAGACAAACAGTGGGCAAGGTAAGTTAAGAGTGATTTCTGATAAGGTAACATACTGAAAGATAACCTTAGATGATATTATAGTAAGTCACAATATTATTAATATTGGTGAATTATTACTGTGAATGTAAATTATTATTAGTAACAATATTATTAACAAAGGACATCAGACTCTCCAGCAGAAGATTTCTTCATGTGAAATTATGCATGAAAACGAGGAAAAAAGTAGTAAACTTTAAACTAAATTCCTTTAGATGGTAGTTAAAAATAAACAAGTAAATAATTGCTAAAATTAGTTGATTTAATTAAGACTTTTTAACCCAAACAAAGTCTTGTAGATCACAAAGGTTTATAATTCTGGTGTTTCTATGTTAATTATTTATCTGCCTCACAAATGTTTAAACTGTAAGCTAAATGGCCAACATGGCTTTTTACATGTTAAAATTTCAGTACACCAAATCATTTTCTATCACCACCTTGCTTACTATATTATATTTATTACTGTTTATCTCATTTCCACTTTCAAAAGAAATAAAACTGGAAATGCAAGTATAACCAAACAACATGTGGCTAATTTTCAGCCATGCCTGTTTATTTGTATTGCCCCCAGATTCACTTTCTGTTTGGTGTCTGTGCAAATCACATACTAAAGAAACACATATAAAATTCATTGTATATATCTAGTTTTTCTTATCTTCTGTGTAATGACATCCATCCATCTTCCTCCGCTTTTATCCGGGGCCGGGTCGCGGGGGCAGCAGTCCGAGCAGAGTCCTCCAGACTTCCTTCTCCCCGCACACCTCCTCCAGTTCCTCTGGGGGAACCCCAAGGCGTTCCCAGGCCAGCCGGGAGACATAGTCTCTCCAACGTGTCCTGGGTCTGCCCCGAGGCCTCCTCCCAGTGGGACAAGCCCGGAACACCTCCCCTGGGAGGCGTCCAGGAGGCATCCGGAACAGATGCCCGAGCCACCTCAACTGGCTCCTCTCGATGCGGAGGAGCAGCGGCTCTACTCCGAGCTCCTCCCGGGTGACTGAGCTCCTCACCCTATCCCTAAGGGTGCGCCCAGCCACTCTGCGGAGGAAACTCATTTCTGCCGCTTGTATCCGCGATCTCATTCTTTCGGTCGTGATCCAGAATTCATGACCATAGGTGAGGGTAGGAACGTAGATCGACCGGTAAATTGAGAGCTTCGCCTTACGACTCAGCTCTCTCTTCACCACAACAGACCGGTACAATGACCGCATTACTGCGGACGCCGCACCGATCCGTCTGTCAACCTGCCGCTCCATTTTTCCCTCACTCGTGAACAAGACCCCGAGATACTTAAACTCCTCCACTTGAGGGAGCAACTCCCCCCTAACCCAGAGGGGGCAATCCACCTTTTTCCGACTGAGAACCATGGCCTCGGATTTGGAGGTGCTGATTCTCATCCCCGCCGCTTTGCACTCGGCTGCAAACCTCCCCAGTGCACGCTGCAAGTCTTGACTTGATGAAGCCAACAGGACCACATCGCCCGCAAAAAGCAGAGACGAGATCTTGCGGCCACCAAAACAGACACCCTCCGTTCCCTGACTGCGCCTAGAAATTCTGTCCATAAAAATAATGAACAGAATCGGTGACAAAGGGCAGCCCTGGCGGAGTCCAACATGCACCGGGAACAGGTCTGACTTACTGCCGGCAATGCGAACCAAGCTCCTGCTCCGGTCATACAGGGAACGAACAGCCCGTAGCAACGAGCCCCGAACCCCATAATCCCGAAGTACCCCCCACAGGATGCCACGAGGGACACGGTCGAATGCCTTCTCCAGGTCCACAAAACACATGTGGACTGGTTGGGCAAACTCCCACGAACCCTCCAACACCCTAGTGAGGGTATAGAGCTGGTCCAGTGTTCCACGGCCAGGGCGAAAACCGCATTGCTCCTCCTAAATCCGAGGTTCGACTATCGGTCGGATTCTCCTTTCCAGTACCCTGGCATACACTTTCCCAGGGAGGCTAAGGAGTGTGATCCCCCTGTAGTTGGAACACAATCTCCGGTCCCCCTTCTTAAAAAGAGGGACCACCACCTCGGTCTGCCAGTCCAGAGGCACTGTTCCCGAACTCCACGCGATGCTGCAGAGGCGTGTCAGCCAAGACAGCCCCACAACATCCAGAGACTTGAGAAACTCGGGGCGGATCTCATCCACCCCCGGAGCCTTGCCACCGAGGAGTTTTTTGACTACCTCAGCAACTTCAGCCAGGGTAATGGACGAGTCCCCCTCCAAGTCCCCAGCCTCAGCTTCCTCTACGGAAGGCGTGTCGGAGGGATTGAGGAGATCCTCAAAGTACTCCTTCCACCGCCCGAGAACATCCTCAGCTGAGGTCAGCAGCGCACCACTTCCACTGTAAACAGTGTTCGTGGAACACCGCTTCCCCCCTCTGAGTCGCCGGACGGTTTGCCAGAATCTCTTTGAGGCCGACCGAAAGTCTTCCTCCATGGCCTCACCGAACTCCTCCCAAGCCCGAGTTTTTGCCGCGGCGACTGCCAGAGCCGCGCTCCGTTTGGCCCGTCGGTACCCGTCAGCTGCTTCAGGAGTCCCATGAGCCAGCCAGGCCCGATAGAACTCCTTCTTCAGCTTGACGGCATCCCTTACTTCCGGTGTCCACCACCGTGTTCGGGGATTGCCACCGCGTCAGGCGCCGGAGACCTTATGGCCGCAGCTCCGAACCGCCGCCCCGACAATGGAGGCACGGAACATAGTCCATTCAGACTCAATGTCCCCCACCTCCCTCGGGACCTGGTTGAAGCTCTGTCGGAGGTGGGAGTTGAAGACCTCTCTGACAGGGGCCTCCGCCAAACGTTCCCAGCAGACCCTCACTATGCGTTTGGGCCTGCCAGGACTGTCCAGCTTTTTCCCCCGCCATCGAATCCAACTCACTACCAGGTGGTGATCAGTTGACAGCTCAGCCACTCTCTTCACCCGAGTGTCCAAGACATATGGCCGAAGGTCAGAAGAAACGACTACAAAGTCGATCATTGACCTCCTTCCTAGGGTGTCCTAGTGCCAAGTGCACTGGTGGACACCCTTATGCATGAACATGGTGTTCGTTATGGATAAACCGCGACTAGCACAGAAATCCAATAACAACTCACCGCTCGGGTTCGGATCAGGGAGGCCGTTCCTCCCAATCACACCCCTCCAGGTGTCACTGTCGCTACCCACGTGGGCGTTAAAGTCCCCCAGTAGAACGACAGAGTCCCCAGTGGGAGCGCTTTCCAGCACGCCCCCCAGGGACTCTAAAAAGGCCGGGTACTCTACACTGCCGCTAGGCGCATAAGCACAAACGACAGTGAGAGACCGTTCCCTGACCCGAAGGCGTAGGGAGACGACCCTCTCATTCACCGGGGTAGACTCCAACACATGGCGGCTGAACTGGGGGGCTATTAATAAGCCCACACCAGCCCGCCGCCTCTCACCTTGGGCAACGCCAGAATAGTGGAGAGTCCACCCTCGATCGAGAAGAGTGGTTCCAGAACCCAAGCTGTGAGTGGAAGTGAGCCCGACTATATCTAGATGGTATCTCTCAACTTCCCGCACCAGCTCAGGCTCCTTCCCCGCCAGTGAGGTGACATTCCAAGTCCCAAAAACCAGAGTTGGCGCCCGAGGTTTGGGTCGGCCGGGCACTCGGCCCCGACCACCGCCCAAATCACAATGCACCGGCCCCTTACGGTTTCTCCGGCAGGTGGTGAGCCCATCGAAGAGCGGCTCCACGTCGTGGCTTCGGGCTGAGCCCGGCCAGGCCCCGTGGGCATAGACCTGGCCACCAGGCGCTCGGATGCGAGCCCCCCCCCCAGGCCTGGCTCCAGGGTGGGGCCCCGGTGACCCCATACCGGGCGGGGTAAACGAAAGCCTTGATTTTTCCTTCATAAGGGGTTTTTGAACCGCGCTTTGTCTCGTCTGTCATCCAGGACCTGTCTGCCATGGGAGACCCTACCAGGGGCGTATAGCCCCAGACAACATAGCTCCTGGACTCATTCAGGCACTCAAACCCCTCCACCACGGTAAGGTGGCGGTTCATGGAGGAGCTGTGTAATGACAGTGAAGGCGAATTAAACTGAATTAATATAATACTATTCCAGACAAAAGAAAAATATATAGATATATGCAGGCCTTGATGTGTTTGTACAGCATTTCCAAGACTGAGGCTGGTACAGTATATTTCCTCCATAGCATTGCTGCATTGTAGACAGATGCATTGGGCTTGAAGATAAATAACAATACTTCAGTCCAGTACAATGTCAAGAGAAAGACGAATTTGAGTATAACAGCTGGTTTCCACATTTGTAACACCGCTGTGTAGTTACTTCATTTAGCAGTTTCCCCCCAAAAGCAACTTCTTATGAACACTATGCAGTGTTACCAGGCCACACCTTATTCACCCAGGGTGACTTGCACTGCTATACACATTACTTACAATGTTACTCATCAGTGAAACACTTTCTCTGTCACTCATACATTACAGGTGACTTAGAGTCACAAATCTACCTGAACAGCATATCTCTGGCCTGTGGGAAGGAACCAGAGCACACTAATAAAGACCACACCAGACAGGGGAAACATGCAAACTCCACACACGCTGAGCAGGAATCAAACCCATATCTTTTTGCAGCACCCAGGTGCTGTGACACAACAGCTCTACTCACTGTACCACCCAGCTATCAGTAGTAGTTAAATCAACTACTACATTTCACAGCACAGACAGGGCAAAAACTGAAAGTTTTATTCTTAAACTTGTTCTTTTTGATGACTTGACTTATATTAAAAGAAAAAAAAAAGAAGATGGAAACAATGAAAACCACAAGCTTTACTTTTCTAGGCCTGTTTACATGTGGGCTTACTTTTCTGGAACTTCATATTGATTTGTCTTCACGAGAGTCATAAGATTTATTTAAAATAGACATTGCAATTGTATTTGGCAGCAAGTGGCGAGGAGGTGGATAGATCCAAGAATAGGAAGAAAACTACATGGTATATAGCTTCTTAGACATGTCTTAATTGGCACAATGGAAGTAGTAACTGAGGCATTCAGTATAGAGAGGGTAATTTAATTTCCCCATGTTTTCAGGCGTTTCAAGCTTGAAAGCATTGTTAGCATGTCTTCGTTTTGAATTCTGCATTAATTTCTCTTGAAAATAACTGATTGTGAGTGGTGTTGGGTTTTTGGCAAAAATGGAGTGCCTGTTAGGTCTTATCTCCAGTGGGACCTATTGGTCTCAGAATGGGGCGCAAGTAATGAGCATTGTAAGCATAGCAGCCCCAAGCCTTGAACAGTTTTGTCTTGTTTTTGCATGGCAATTTTTGCCTGATGAGAGCAGCATGTGGGGACAGGGTAATTTTCACCGGTGGAACTCATTTAAATCTGAGATTTGGGTGCAGGAAATGTCCTTGTTGTATTTGCATAACTCCTTCGGCAAACGGAAATCATCTTGGTGATGTGCGTTGCAATTCTCTAATGATTGATTGGATACGAGCGTAGTAGAATGCAATTAATTACAATTGCAGACAAGAGAAGAGGGCCACTCTCAATTAGGCACGGCTGTTTTGAAGGACTTCCAGGTCATTTAGGGCAATGTCTGCCAAAAGTAATGCGGCAGTTATTGATGATGTGAACAATAACAATTTAACTACCGAGGATATGGGGTGCATCACATCACAGCAGGGCTGTCCCTAGGCACAAAGAATACTGGCCAGCTGCCTAAGCCCCACCATCGCTGTGGGCTCCCCTCCCCATGTCACAGCATATCGATTTCTGTGATTCCATCGGGGTGAAAGAGTGCCATTCCTGTTTATAGCAGGATAGTGCAGAATAACATCAAGACATACATAACAGCACATGAAGTATGAACTTGGAAATCGCAAGAAATATCATTAATAACATTATCATGAATAAATAAGTTGTGACAGACATAAACAGAATAGAGAGATTTTTTTCTGTATAAAAAACCTTACTGTGATTTGAAACACATCCTCTTCGGTTTAATTATAATTCTTGTGTTACTATATGACTAGCAGCGTTATTCATTCCCTGTGGCCTGAATCTAGGCTAGGAAAACTGGTAAAATGTAAAAACAGAAGGATCCTGCATTTAGGGTTTTTGCCTCAAGCGATTTATAACTTGACAAGGTGTTACTGGAGAAGACAGTCCGTCAATGGTAGACCACAATCTGGGAGCCCGTTAGTCACAACCATCGCCAGGATTGACACATAATCACACTCCATCTTCGAGATAGCTGACGCACTGATGGTCACGCTGTGTCAGGGATGATCAGCGATGCAACACAATGCACAACACCTCAGCAACTCATCTCGGTGGGCTTGCAAAGTTGTCTGCACATCAACAGAGAATGGCATTGTGTGAAATGACCCAAGGAACACTGGTGGAGCAAGACACGCAGAATGAATTGTTTTTTTTTTTTTTTTTTGGACATCAAAGTAATTGATGGGGAGATCCAGCCTTAAAGAAAAAGGTTCTAGTCACTAAAGAACCCCTACATGGGTAAAGACTTATGCTAAGGAATTAGATATCTATATGTATCTATCCTGTTCACAGATTTCAGTTTGGTTTGCAGAGTTACAGTGGCCATCTGTTTGATTCAGCTGAAAGCAGATGCACCATAAGGCAAAACACATAATTTAGTATATTATTATTATTATTATTATTAGTAGTAGTAGTAGTAGTAGTATTGATGAAACAATAATTGTGTTACAACCCCAAGGCTTCTAGAGGTGTTGTGAAAAAAATAAAGTGCATAAAAAGACAGCATACAATACAAGTTACCATAAACCCACATGAACTCATAAAAGAAAAAAAAAAGACAAAGCTAACTAACCTATTCCTTCAAATTGTTAACTTGCTAACTCAAAACCCATAAAAAAAGTGCCCAAACAAAACCTAAAATAAACTTTTCCACGAGCTGACTAACTACAGTTTTCTTACACTATCTAAGGGAAAGAAAAGCAAACAGACAAGTGGGAATTACACAAATGACACAAACAAACACGATGGCAAAGTACCAGAATTCACTGCAATCAGCGGGAATAAGGAGAGTCCTGTCAGAGACTGAGATTTTCCAAGAGAAAGCTCCTAAAATACTCCAGGAAGGGTCTTCAAGGTCTCTAGTGAATCACAGTCATCTTATTCTGTTAATGATGATGGACAGGTTTCTCTCCCATTTCAAGTTAGGGGCAGGAGAACCAAAATGAGAAAAACAAAATGGACACCCCCCATGGACATAACTGTTATTTTGATACTTTGTTAATGCATTTTTCTAAGGCAACTGTACACATTTAAAAAAAAATGGACGAGCTACTACAGCAATTTGTGTCTCTCACACATTTACTGGGTTTAAAAGGGTCATGTAAAAGCAACCTCCTCCTAGAACTACTGAGATTCCCCCGTGTCCTTTATTATGACGATAGGCTACCCGCTACTTGATCACATAAAATATATTCAGGTCTTTGTGTGATACATATACATTTCAAACAAGAGTAGAGTATATGCACTTGGCCACTTGAAGATATATATTTCATTAAATCAATAAGCATGTTTCTCCCTCAGGGAGATCTCTAAAACTGGTATTGTATTTGAAGTATCATTATTCCTGTGAACAAGTCCAGACATGTATGTGAAACTTGAACAATGCTGTATGTTCTTTTCACATGCAAATACACTCTAAATGAAGGTGGTTTCATTCACCCAAAGTGGGAAAGAAAAAGCAGTTGTGAACTGCACCTCATTGTGCTATTTAATAGCTTCAACTGGAGACTTCAGAAACAGACTTCACCTCACACTAATAAGAGCTCACCTTGGCACCCCAGCTTTCATGCCAATGATGGCTGAATTTTTAAATAGGACACATTGTTAAGGCATTAATTTAGCCGCTACACCGTGGATTTCCAGAACAGTCTTGGATGTGCCGAACAAATCTCTACTACGCTGTTCACAACATTGAGGCTGGTTTCCCAAATCACCTCTAACATTCACAAAGGGTTTTGGCCCGATGTAGTACTCTCTATTATTGTGCTTTAAAACAGTAAGGAAAATGGAGGGCAAAGCAGTGAAATGCCACATCCCCTTAAGAGATGGCTGCCAGACATTGCCTTCAGCCTGGCAACCTTGGAGTTGCTCTTGAGAGCGAGAAATAACCTCAGGCAACCTATTCAGTCACAAGGGTTGTGCACCTGCAATATGCGGATTAATCAGCCCCATTATTTAAATGGCTGCTCATTAGAGAGGCGAGAGACTATTTTTTTCGCCGCCTTACCCTCCATTGTGCCCTGGCACACATGATGCATGTGGCAGATTACTCTTTGTGTTCACAAAGCAGTCAGACAGCATGAGAAACACAGCTCCTTGTCTCGAACCCCTGCCCCCGAACCCTCGCTGTGCCAGCACTGCCGATGCCATTAGAGCTTTTATTTTATCAAAGCGGAAGCAGCACTAATGAAAACACCACAATGCTGCAACATGATTTATAGTTGTTTTTTTTTTTTTTTTCTTTTTTTTTACTCCAGCATTGCAGGCAAGGTGACTAATAATTTAAATTAACCATTGAAGTGACAGGGCTTCAGTTGAAATTTCAGTGTCTTTACTGTATCACTCAGCTATGGATTTAATCGTACTTCCCTACAGTCCAACTCTAACCCTAACTGTAACAAAAATGGTCCTTATCGATGTCATTAGCCAGTCCATGAGCATATGACCCATGTTCTATACCGGGGCAGTGAATACTATAATATATTCTGTACAACTAAAGAAGGAGACTTCAGATGGGCAGTGTTTCAGAAGTCAATCTGTGGCTAATTGAAAACTAACTTAAAACCAAGCAAACTCTATTGGTTATTTTGAACAAGGCAAAGTGACACTGCAGCATCTATGTGTACTTTGGTTTTTACTTAAACACATACAAAATGTTAATTAAACCAGTGAAGTGAAAGTATTTCAATCCAGCAAATAATCTGCAAAGGAGATACTGAAGTATCAGTTAAGTTTCGTTTGAGAATGATTTATATGCAGTAATACATTTTATCATAGCAGAGAAACCCTATCATGGAGGTCCTGCTTGGATTCTTATTGTGCCTATAGCATCCAGACACAAAAAAATGTACCTTTTTCATATGCTTCTAGTGTGCAACTTCATTAAGAGGCAATAACATCTTTGCACTTGACACTAATGTTCAGTTTGATTCTCTGGTTGATGACATATTTTGTAGAAATGAAGTACTAAGTACACAATATATTGAATTCATGAATGAATCTTTGATTTGATTGCTCATTGTACATCTTTTTCAGGAATTCATTTACCCTCCTGGATTGCCTGAACTGAATGCATTCCCTTTAAAACTCTCATACGCTATATAGCATGTCCATCAACTTATAGTATGTACTGATTATAAGTCATTTTTAGCAATTTTGGTTTGTTTCTGTTACATTTCTTTTACTCAGAAGGATTAGCTTAGAATAATTTGAACACAACCTTAATAGAATCTTCATTAGCAGGAGGCCACACAAACTGGCTCTCATATATTGTGATTTTCTTTGTTTTGTAAAGCAGTCACTCCAAGGTGTCCCCTTAAGAGACATAGGTCACACTTCTCATTAAAACTGTACTTATTAAAAGTGAGATTCCAGTGGGCGTTTTGATGTAGCAATGGTTTTCATACCATTTGATGGATAATTGAATTCAGAATGGAATTTCTTCTTAATTATTTGACATCAATTAATTGATCACTTTTAACGTAATAAGATTATGAACATACTGCAAAAATCAGACCACCTGTGTTTTTCGTACTGTTGTTTCAAAATACTATATGATATCATACAATTTTTTACATATTTTGGAAAACACATTTAAAATGCCAAAGATTAAGAAAGAAAAGCAAATATATACACATATACGGATATGTATATATGTATGTATATATAATATATAGCAAAACATGAAACTTTACATTTACTCAATGCTTTTCTCCAAACCAACTTATTGTGTTAAGATTGCAATTATTAACTCATTTGTACAGCTGGGTAATTGTACTGGAACAATTTAGGGTAAGTACCTTGCTTAAGGGTACTAGAGCCAAAGGTGGGGATCAAACCTGCAACCTTTGGATACAAAGACAATAGCTCTAAATGCTATGCTACCAGTTGTCCTTATAATATATATTATCCTCACATTCTTGCATGCAGAGTAAACCCCTTGTTCAGTATTTCACAAAAAGTAGTAATTAGCCTGCTTTGCAAAAAGCTTACTTGGTTTCTTTGAATGTTTTGGTGTTTTGTTTTCACTTTGCATAAACCTCTAAAACAAAATGAAGGTTTGATGAGTCAAATGCACTTAAAAACGGAAAATAATTAGCCTCTCTTGTACTTGTGTCAAATAAACGCCTAGGTTATAGAACAGAAGCATCTCTGAAGAGCTTTCCTTCAGTTAATGAAGCAAACATTTCCATGATTCCTTTTGATACCTGCTAGTGGTAGCCCAAACAATGTTTTTCATTTAACACTTCTGGTAAGCTATAGTAATCTATTATGCAGCTGACATTTAATGTACTTGTATTGGTGCCTTTGGGAATATAGAAGTCTTTTGTTGATGAGTGGCAAACAGGATGCATCCATAATACCACAGGAATTCTTTGTTTGTTCTTATCTGCAAGGATGCATTTTTTTTTTAAATTCAGAGCTTACTTGTGGTCAGCTTTGCACAGTGACTTTTTTTTTTTCATTTTAAATGATGACAAATCAAAGCCAAACATTTTCTGTAATAAATGAATGTCTCCACAGTTTCACCTAGCATGCTGTGTAACTGCATGAGTTGCATATAGTCATAAAGGAAACAATACTGTATTGTCCATCCAATGCACCACACTAAGCACATTTTTTAGACACACCCACTGAACTTTTCCCCTTGGACATTCATTTCAGCTTGTTCCATGTATTTGACCCACCATCTTGCGAGAGGTGCCTTGCTTGCTGTCTGAGTTGCCTGTTTGAAGATGCCTCATTACCGTGTTTCAAAGACAGGCTTACCTCTCCTGTGCCCTCTGCATTTTAACTGGATTCCAGATAGGGAATGGCCTTGGCCTCCTCAAGCACCATTTGGGTCCACATGTCCAATCCTCATCAGCCCCAGAGCAGACCCCGGGACATGCATGTTTACTCGAAAGAGAATTCAGGCATTGTATTTTGCAAACAATCTTCCCAAAATAACTTCTTAAAATAAATTACTGCTACTTTTGAAAAAAAAAAATATTATAAATACATTTACATTTATACATTTAGCAGACACTTTTCTCCAAAGCGACGTACAATTTGTGCATTGCAGGAACAGACATAGCTGTAGATGTGTGATTGTTAAGTACAGTTAGTTTTTTTTTTTTTTTTGAGATACATAAAAACATGTGCATTACATTGCAGGAGCGGCTCTGTTAAGGACTGATTCGAGCATGATCATGAACATATATACCGTACCGACATGAACAATTATACCTTACATGAAGTTAAGAGATGATGGGTGAAGTGAGTCCAGAAGAGATGAGTTTTAAGACCCTTTTTTAAATGTGGACAGAGTTTCAGCAGTTCTGAGTGAGTGAGAGGGGGGAGGTAATTCCACCACAATGGAGCCAAAACCGAGAACCTGTATGCCTTACCTTTCGTGCGTGGGACCACCAAGCGGGAAGAAGTCGATGAGAGAAGTGGTCTGGTTGGGGTGTGCGTGGGACCATCAGGCAGGCAGATGTGGAAGAGCATAGCAATCTGGTTGGTGTGTAGCAAATGATCAAGTCCTGTAGGTAGCTGGGAGCAGTTCCACTGATGCATTTGTGGGGCATAACCAGGCTCTTAACATTTGATCCAGGCAGCCATTGGAAGCCAGTGCAGAGAAATGAGTAAAGGGGATACATGCGAATTCTTCGGCAAATCAAACACAACTCGTGCAGTAGCGTTCTGTATCAGCTGTAGAGGTTTGATGGCAGTAGCAGGAAGGTCACACAGGAGAGAGTTGCAGTATCCAGGCGGGATGTCACCGTGGCCTGGGCAAGTAGTTGGGCAGAGTCAGTTGTGAGGTAAGGACGGATCCTGAGGATGTTATGCAGGACGTATCTGCAGGTCCGGGTTGTGGCTTCGATGTGCTGAGAGAAAGATAGACTTGAGTCAATCGTCATTCCCAGACTCTTAGCCAAGGAGGTAGGCAAAATAAGTGAGTTGCCCAGTTTGATTGAGAGATCATGACAGGAAGACAGGCCAGTTTGGAGGTGTAGGATAATAAATAAATAAAAAAATAAACAAATAAATAAAATGTACTCTGTGTGTTGAAGTCCTGCATATCTGAAGTCTGAGTGCTCTTTTTTGTATTTGTCTGGCTTTCCACTGAGTGCTCTAGTTTCCCCTCATAGTCTAAAGACCTGTTTCATTTGAAATGGTAAATCCTTGGTGTGTTTACATATGAGTGACTTTGAATTTATATGGGTCACTGCTGGACAATGGCTCAATGTCCCACATAGACTTTGTGTTGTCTTGCATTATAAGCTTCCCAGAAGTGGAATTTTAGTTATGACTGTGTTTCCAGAATAAACTTTAACATATAAATGAAAAACATGTCCCTGTTTAAATCTCCATTCCTAAAACTTTACTGCATTCCTTTATAAACTGTATACCTCTTGTGTGATACTAGTGGGTTAACTGATTCAGAAAATACATACAGCTGATATTGTATAATAGTTAATATAACTGTGTGTTGAATGGTGTGACTTCAGACAACTATTACAGACTCCAGGTATCTTGAACAAAGGACGTAGAGAATGTAAACTCACATTTAATGATTTATCAGACAATTTTCTTCAAAGGAATTTTGATTCTTCACTTCATCTCAGACGCATGACTTTGAACTGTGGGAGGAAACCAGAGGACCCTGAGGAAGCCCACAGAAACTTGTAGAGAACATGCAAATTCCACACAGGTTGAACTGGATTTGGGCACATTTTCAAATGCCCCTGAATGTGATGCATCAGCTCTACCAGAACTGCCTGGTTTGCTGGCATATACTTATTTGTAGCGTTATGTCATTCTCATGTACAATAGCACAAAAGGGAATTGTATTGTTATTATTTAAAAAAAACTGTTAGTAATACTGCATCATCATCATCATCATTTTTTTCTACTTCAGAGAGTAACAAGCTGAAGACATTAGCCAAATTAATGCAAGATTTTACGATCTGCCCCATGGGTTTACTGTTAAATGGTCCATCTTAATGACCTTGTTATATTCCCAATTTTTGTGGCCTACCATAACTTCAGCATAACAAGATGCAGTCTAGTAGATTCAATCAATTTATTCTACACTTGTTGATTTCAGGTTTGAAATATTTCCTGAATCAGAAGCTGCAACCCTTACTGTTCATTTGTGTAAGTGTATGAAAAATCCAGAAGACATGTCTTGAAATTATTCAGTGTTTCACTCTCCAGTATCAACTGTCTCATTGCCATGTGTCTTTCCCAAGTAAAATTGTTGTAAATTAAAGCAATCAGGTAAAACAAACTGGGCAAGAAACCCTTTAAAGAAACAAACTGCCGATGCCTTGCTCAAGAGTCTGATAAGAGCCACACATCACTATCTTCTCTCCTGTCACTGTTGACAGGAAAATGGTCTCTGTTTATGAACTCTGTGATATGTTCTAAAAAAGATGGTCTGCAATAAAACTAGATGGGGGAAAAAGAGTAACCAAGGCTGTGAATCTAAGCCTCCATAACAGGACTATTCAACTGCAGTCCTGACAAGGCCAAGTCCAAGAGGTTTTTATTCCAGCCAGGCAGTGAACCGCCTGATTCAACTTATGTCTTGACTGAACCCTTTTAACCCTCTTTCTGAGTTCTTAGTAAAGAAAGCTGGAAACCTCCTAGACTCAGCCCTCTATGGCTGTAGCTGCTCTGCTGTGTAACATAAGGATGGAAATGTAGACAGAAGATTGAATAGCTTAGGTGATCATTTTAGATGAAAGTTAAGTCAGTTTTTCTCTGTACAGACACCCCTCGACCTACGCAAATAGATCGTTCTTCAACCTCTTACGTTACTCAAATGTTACGTATGTCAGATTCCCCGTCCTCCCCCACCATTCTACATCATCGCATTCTCCTTTACGTGTGCACCATCTTTCACTATTGTATTTACAGCCGATGTGGCTAAACCTATTTCCTGTGCTATGAAGGATAATTTTAGTCCTCCTTCATACTTCCTTATTATTTTCAATTTCATCTCCAAATCGATTGCTGGATGCTTACAAGACAGTTCTCGTTTTCCTTCAAGTGCATGTTTACCACCAGTCATTGTGAATCATGAAATGGATGGAAAATATGCGAAAAAAGCAGTACGCTAACAAGTGGCAATGCATTCACAGCTCAAAACCAGCAGCAATTGGGAGCAACTGGGAAGATGCAGCTTCCTGCCTTGTCTGGCTACGCTGACTTGCACGTAACGTATTTTGGATGTTTTACGTAAACTCTATCCATAAAAAAATGTGTATGCTGGGAATTTTTGACAAAAATCTGGATTTACGTAAGTCAGACTTATGTAAGTAGAGGGGTGTCTGTATACATTAAACATTTGAAGAGGCCTGTAAAGGTGCAGTCACACACTATTCATTTTTCCATCATGTTCTCAAAGGATATTGTTAAAAGGATCTTTTCTGGTAGTGTTACCATGAAACCCTTTAAGGAATGTTTCCTACATACATGATAAAATATGTCTTAGCCCTGAAAATGAAAGTGCTTTGGCTCATACAGTAATTAATATGAATGAATGATTAGCTGAAACTGATTTAACTTTGTAGTACACAATATTGAAAAAGTAAGAGGAACATGTCTCTCTATAAAGACAGATTTTATTTTAATTGGTGTATTAAAAGACTCATCTGACTGTGAGTATTTCAGTTTCTTTATTTTAAGCGTGCTTTGTGATGCTTTGCAGTAACTGGGCAATAAATGTACTGTCACGGCTATCACGGATGCAATGGCGAGGAGTATGGCTTAGTCATTTTGGTAGCAAAATTGTAAAAAGAAAGAATTAACAGGTTGGAAAATATCTTCCTTTTGAGTACAAGAGTCGTTTTGTGTTATGAGTTTTTTCAAACAGTCAAATTGGAAAAAAGTATAAATCCCTAGGAAAGCAAAAACTTTTGAGAGTGTTTATATCAGTGTATTTTAGAAGCTTCTGAAGAACTTATATGTCAATAAGCTTATTATCAGTTTTTTTTTCAATGTCACCTCAAACTGTAAATTTTGTCACCCATTTTAATAGTTACTAATAAAAAAAATGCCACCATAGGTTATGATATTACAGCTGCTTTTAATTCTCAGCACAGCTGCTGTTGAAGGCCATTAAATAATTTATAGAGCTGATTCAGGAATTCTTTGATAATGATGGTGAAAAATGAACATATAAATTGATGTCTACAAAGCATTAAAAATTTTATAATTAAGTTGCCTTGTCTTACAATTTTTAGGCATTTCTGGTTTACAAACAATAATTCAACTAATTAGCTACCAGTTTAAAAACCTAGTTGGTAAAGTATTTGCTGTACATGGTATTTTAGTAACAATATGTAATTTCTTATTGTGTCACGTCAGATTTGGTAATTACTGGAATTTAGTCTTTGTCCTCATACGCTAATCAGTAATTCCAGTGTTTTAATAGAAAACAATTTAGGGATAATTCTGTTTGGGCAGCAATCCCTTTGCATTTTTGAATGCTTATGGAAAGCTGCCCGTTTGAAGCCTGAAAGATGCAATATTGAAAACTAAGGTGTGCCTCATAAAATGCTGACATTAAACTACATAAGTGTCTGACAAGTTAGTCATTGTGATTGTACTCCTAATCTGCGACAATAAATTAGGTTCAACATTATATTGAAACTGTCAAACAAATGACCTTTTTGTAAACCACTACATATGAAAGTCGAATTTGAAAATGTTGTATTGGATATCCAATGTATAAACTTGAATGTGTTAAAATTGTTATTTATTTATTTATTTGATTGTGTTACATTATTTAAAAAAAAAAAAAGAAAAACCTTAATGACTTTGTCACCTCTATCTGACTCTAATATGCCGTAACATTTCATTGCAGCTGTTGCATCGTTGCTATCCTTCATCTATCCCTCACTTCCGTACTGAAAAAATTACAGCTCCATCTCGGGGGTTAACTATGTCTGTCTTAACATGGGGAAGCTAAGTGTCAATTTAGATTCAGTATTGCCTGCCACAACAACACTGGAAATTCACATATGCTTTTTTCACTCATACGCCCTGTTTAAGCCACTACAGTTAACGCTTAGCATTTATGTTGAGCATTTTGTTTATCTCAAGGTCAATGGCCATTTCCTCTGCTGTTGTTGGCTCTATCTGTTTGTAAGAGCTCCATACTCAAACCTCCAGGAAGACTCTTGATTTTCATATTTATTTATCTATTTATTTTTTTAAAGCTCGAAAACATGCATACCTCTGAAATACATGTTATAATCCTGGACAAAAACATATCTGCACTCTGTCTAACGCTTCCAAAGTATTTTAATAAGAAAATTACAGCGTGACAACAATTTGCCTGTAGGTCTCATTTCTGTTCCAGCATGTCTCTCTTGATGACCCACCGTGCCATAAATGCAATAAGGTTTTGAAAGTTGTAGAGAAGTAATGTGTGTTCATATCATAGCAGTGCTGTTATACCTAAATGTTCTTCTCCACACATTGAGCAAATCCCTCATCATTACAGCAAGTGTTCTGGTGATGGAAAACTATTTGTCTGACACATTTTTTGCAATAACTTGCGTGGATTGCTTGAGAAGGTCCATTAGAAGTGGGACCAGGGAGATGTCATTTACCCGAAGGTTCTGCAAACTGAAAACTAGTACATTAACCATGATTAATGGGTAGAGGAATCCTGAAGGCAAGCCACTTTGAAAGGGTTCAGAGAACATGATACTTAAGGGGAGAATCCATTCTGGGAGATGAAGACACGGACAGATGGCATGTTGATGTTGTAGTTGGTGCTCATTAAAAATCCTATTCAATTCTAAACAGGGCAACAGGTTATTTATTTATTTATTTATTTTTCATGTTCATGGATACTCAAAATACACACACACACACACACCTTCAGAGCCGCTTGTCCCATACGGGGAACCGGAGCCTAACCCGGCAACACAGGGCATAAGGCTGGAGGGGGAGGGGACACACCCAGGACGGGACGCCAGTCCGCCACAAGGCACCCCAAGCGGGACTCGAACCCCAGACCCACCCGAGAGCAGGACTGCGGTCCAACCCACTGCGCCACCGCACCCCCTTACTCAAAATACAGTTCTCTCTTCTTTTTTTTTTAAGTTGCCCTTCTAAAGAAGAGCAGCAGACCACACCGGGGAACCTGTTTCTCATTTTGTTCTTCAGTTTAGTTAAAAAAATAAATAAATAAATAAATAAATTAATAATAATTATAATGAACATAAGTTGTTAATGCTTATTGGTATGTACTTATTGTTCTCTTTAATATACAAAGTCACTCTTTGTAGTTATTCCTTGAAGTTGCACTCAGTAGATGAAGTTACTTCTAGTAACATGCAATGAAAAATAAGTTTCTATGAGCGCCATATGCATAATGTATTACGCATGTATTAATAATCAAGTATAACACATTCAAAATGCATGATAAGCATATCATAATTGCTCATGGACAGTCATAACAGCATTTATAATGTATTACATACAATATGCATAATACCTCATGAGGTTATGCTAAATAAACACTTTACAGTTATGGATCAGTAGCATACAGTATGAAAATTGTGTTACATTATAAAAACTGCAATGCCTATCCCAATGCAGTGTGTAAGGACTATATATTATATCAGTAGAGTCATGATTACTTAAGGAAGTGAAACGGAAGTTATGTCATGGGACACAGAATATACCGCAGCAACTTGTAACACATGCATACTGAACATGTAGTTCAAAATGATAGTGTATTATAGTTTTGCATAGTTTGCTTTAAAATGCATGGCAGAAGTAATAATCATGAGCATGTCATTTCACACCTTAATCATAGACAGTCAGCATAGCATGATGTGACTAAAATATTAATGCAATACAATGAGTAGTTGTAAAGAAGCTGACAGCTTCAATGGATGATTTCTAGTAGTACTCCAACCGCTATTCTGTTAGAAATGCTTACTACACCTCAGCTCTGATGTCTCCTTGGTCTGTCTTTAAACTTTGCGGTAACACATCTCTCACATAACACATCTCATGTGTTCCTTTAATCATTCTTTGCTTTTTCTAGAAAGCTCCCCTGAAGAGTTTAAGTGATATGTGGTCTCAGCTCTCATGTGGGCCATAATCTTAGATATGGCCTGAATTTTTGTTGCAATCACACTGCATAGATGTTGTGCGAATGTGATAGACACAACACTATGTGTGACAATGGAGTTACAATATTGTTCACGCATTTGTCTTTTGGCACTCTTCATTTTTGACAGTCATATGACAAGGACTTTTCACTTTTATATATGCTTTGAATTTTGACATCTGATACCCTTTCATGTCCAACAGTCATGTAAAAGAGTAGATTCCAACATTGTTCTATTACATTTTTGACATCTACAAGCCTTTCCTGTCAAACAGCCATGTAAAAGAGGATTCCAGCATTTTCAGGCATTGTACATTTGATGTGTCATTTAAATTTGCAAAGTCATGTAATGAACACATTCCAGCAATGTTAATGCATTGTCCTTTTTGATGGAAGACGGCAGTTTGGTAATCTAAAAACCTTTAAAATTGTATATATTTAACCTTCAAATGACCATATGAAAAACAGTAGAACATTTCTTCTTGCTGGAATCCTTGGAACTTTGGAATGTTCACCAAACCAAAAATACCAGTTTGGTTGTGATCAAAAGTGAAATGGCTTTACTTCTCTTTTTCTTCAATGTTTCATCTTGTACTAAGGTCCTTAGTGTGTTCACTGCTCCCTGATCTCTTTTTCTGTCCTCCTCAAGCATAGATGGAAGGATTGCTCATTCTCTCTTCATGCTCGCAAACTGTTGAAAGAGCTTCCATTCACTTTCAGTATTGCTACCGGTCTTCTGATTTTCTACTGACTTTTGCAGATCCATCTCTGCACCGTTTATCTTAAAAATATCTAAACACCTCACGCTCTTACCTTCTTATTCTCTCAGAAACATGCTGTATATCTACATAATACCTTTTGATTTATTCATTTAGCAGATGCTTTTCTCCAAAGTAAGGTATATTGTCATACTAAAAGTACAAAAAGTGGATTACACCGAAAGGGGGAGAGATTTGGATGCAGACGTGGGATTTTAGAGCACAATCAATATGCTTTAGGAAGTTAAAGGAAAAAGAATGGGATGAGCAGCAATCATACAAGTGGACTCTATTGTAATAGCCATTACAGAGAGCTCTTAGAACATAAATGAAGGACAGAAGTTTCTGGAGACACTCTGTTTAGAGGGTCCCTGAGATTCAAAACCTTGACTTTGCCTATAACTTATGCATTCTTTCTCCTGTTTTTACATATTCAGATGAACAAAATATGATTAATAGTCACAATTTTCCTTATTTAATGCAAGCATTTCCAAGAGAAACTATCAGCTGTTAAATTTCTAAATTCATTAATGTAGTAAACTTGAAAGATGTCAATGTTTATGATACTTAAGGTGCTAAATTTGTCTGCTTTAATTTGTCATTTATGCAGAAAAAGTCCTCCGTACACATGTAGTGTTCACAGAGCCTTCAAGACAGTAATGTAAACTGTACATTTCCACTGGCATCAATATTATTTTCACAAAAAAAGAAAAAAAAAATTCACACGTGTGCTTGAAGCACACATCTTGTGAATCTCTACTTAAAAGTTCAATTGTCTTCTGTATCAACTGAATTATTGTGGTTCGGATTCTTTGAAAAGGGAGTAGAAATCAATTGTACAAAAAGAGAAAAAGGACCTTCTCTCAAGCAATAGTACTAGCAGCAGTATCTTTTCTCTGAATGGTGTCATTAGTGAGAAAAATATGAATGAAGAAATGGAAATGTGTAAGTTCCACAAGTGTGCATTGAATAAAGTGTATAACTTAGTTTTATGTAATACCCATAGTTCTTTTCACAATAGCAAAGCTGATATGAGCTTTGTAGAGTTATGGAGATTAAGAACCAGATCTGACATCTTAGGTCACAGTTCCAGTTTATGAGAAAATATTCTGCAGCTGCAGTACAGTTCTTGGAAGTGTGGAAGCAGCTTGGCAATTAAAGTAAAGGAACTGAAACACTGGAAGAAGGACAGTAAAGACGAAGCAAGTCCTACAGATCAAGCCCTATAACAAAGGACTTGTCAACCACAGTTCAAAACATCTGGATGGAGAGGCATGAGGTTGGCTGCTGATGAATGGCAGTCATGGAGCAGGACAGCTGCAAAGGAGAGTTAAGAAGGCCATAACATGTGACTCTTGTAAATCCATTCCAGCACACACTGCATTTGAAGAGGACATGGCTGACATTCAGTGCAGATATGTGGTGCTACTATGGTAATCAAACTAAACTTTTCAAAGGGCACCTGAAAGTCATTTGGTGGGAAGGCTGGATTGCTAGATACATACATCACACATTCTCTGTTGCTTCATTTGTGACCTTGGAAAATATCATTTAAATCTGTGCCGCGAAACAGTTTTGCATGCTAACATGTGACAGCTTTTATGAGGTATAATAATGCCATGCTGGTCTCGGCTACTTTGCTGGTTGCTATGATACATTATGTAAGCTGTGACGTAGCCTTTATCATTTCTCTGCTTTAATGAATAATGAACTATGACTCTTCTTACAGTACATAATGTATGCTACTGATCAGTTTGTAATGTGTTATTAAACACGAACTCATATAAGGAATTATGCAGATTTGTAATACATTATGCGTCCACGAGTAGTTACGTGTGTTTCAAACAAGCCTATAGTGAATTAGTTATAACTGATTGTGAATGTACTCATAATGCATTATGTATATTCACTTTGCAGAGTGTTACACAAAAATACTAATGTATAGTAAAACAAGTCACCTAGTATTTTGCCATTGTTTGTTTGTGTCTGGTGTGTGGCTGGCAAAGATGTTACAATTAAATTGAATTACTCTTCATTTTCCATCACTTTGGGTTGTTATTTTCAATATCTTTACTGGAAGCACTGGGTGTTACAAATAAAAAGACAAGTTCTAGAGTTCCCATTTTACTGCTGCAGCAGTTTTTGAAGTTGGTACAGCATTGCATTCTGCCACCGTCTTTGATTAGGAGCACAGCTGCCTAAGTGAATGTGACCAGACTGCCAGTTGAAACCCGGGGCATGTCATACACTGTCTTAGAGTTGCTGTGAAAAAAATAACCACTGGGAGGAACACACAGGCCAGTGAAGGAGCATGGCGGGTCTCGTGCTCTTCCTCTGACTGAAGGAAAGGGAGTCGGGAGCTGTGGCCCCTGATCTCAACAAGAGCAGACCCTGGCACTGTTGTGGTCACACGCTGAAGATATTGCTGAGGATGTGATAAAACCACTCTAGTTAAAGTCCCCCAGGGTTTTCATTTAATGGGACAAGGCTGTTTATTCTGAATATTTTCAAACTGCATTTACTGCAAGATTATTTTTTCCCCTTCAAGGTCATACTGTCCTCTTCTTAAAGAAGCCATTGGTGCTTTCATTAGGTAGAGACATACATAGTTTTTGACTGAGGAAAAAGTCCCATGAATTAACTAACTTTTCTGCTGAAAAAATGGGATTTTACATAAAAGCTGTGGATTTAATTGGGGTAATTTAAGGCAGAAACCCATGGTAAGTAGTTTTCAAAAACACATGACACAAAGACAGTAAGAAAGTAATTCAAAACACCAGTGTTCAAGGAGAAATTCCTCTCTTGTCTTTTATCTGGTAGCCTGCAATCTGCATTTGAGCTCTCTCTGGCAGACAATACCTCTCCATGACTCAGGTGTTCCTCCAAGGGTGTTCTATTTAGCATGTTGTTGAACAGGATCTACAATTAATTCAATCTCCTGTGAACTGGATCTTCAACATACCATTTTTGGATGAGCAGGTTGTCAGGTGATTGAAAAGAAGACTCAGGCCTCTTTTTTATGATTCTTCTGGGCCCTGTTAAACGCAGCACACCAGTCCATCAGACAGTCTGCCAACACATCTTTCAATAAACAGATCAAAATCAATTTCAACTATATTCATCATGGATGACATATTATGCATAATTGAAGGAGCTGATTTCGTTGTACATATCAAGGTCAGCATCCTAACGAGCCTGCGCTCCCTCATGTCATGCTGGGTGGAATCTTCTAACTAGAGAAGACACGTGTCTCAATCATCTAGTTCCTTCCAGAAGTATCATAGGAGGAGATGCATAGCTTTTCTATATCTAGATTGACAATGAGCTAATATTTTTGCTAACTAGTCTAGGGTATCCTTTTCTTCTTCTTCTTCTTCTTCTTCTTCTTCTTCTTCTTCTTCTTCTTCTTCTTATTATTATTATTATTATTATTATTATTATTATTTGAGGTCAGTAATGAGAATGTTATTTGACTGTATCAGGTGACTTTGTAAACCCAATGTTTTGCCAAGGAACATTTTTTTCAGGCAAGGATTAAACTGACCTTGTGATGTTATATTCAGGGAAAAGCTAATAAATAATTTATACAAATTTTAAGTAAATACAGCTATAACTTTAACACCCTTTCCTGTCACAGTCCATCATCTCCTTAGGTAAGAAGGAGTCCACTTTTTTTCTTTTGAAAATTTGCAAGCCATATAAGATAGCATCTGTTCTCCTTGTTTTTACAGTCTGTTGTCACAAATTACAAACATAAACTGTAATATCCTTCAACAACAAGCATTATGTTGGAAGAGATGCTCTTCAGAGGCAAGGCTTATGTTTTCAGTCTGCACATTCATATTTCCTAAGATATGATGCACTGCCCATCTGAGGTCATCTCTTTCACCTAAATGTTCCAGTAAAAAAGATGTGTAAAATATGTGTAATAATATGTGATAAAAATTATAAGTTGCTTTACATTGTCTCATTTTTCAGAACAGTTTCAAAGTGCAAAACTGAACACAAACTGCTGGCTTGCTCACTTTGGGGCCAAAAGCCCATATTTCATGCAATCTAAACACAGCTGTGTCAAGCAAGACTCAGACATTGTTGCAAAGGATCATCACAGCAGCAGAACATCAGAAATGTGTCATGGGAATATAATGGTGATTACATTTTAAAATAGCATGTCCTGGGTTAAACAATGTCAAACACAAAATAATAATCAAATCACAGTATAAAAGTGTTGCTTCCTCCTATGTATATTTCCAACATTTCGGTGATCATAATCATTGTAACCTATACAATCTTTCTTTGAATTGTTAAATTATTCATGAAATCCTTTTATAAATGGAAGAAATGTTGGCTATACATCTTGTATAATATCAAATATGCTATAAAGATATGCCGAGCATCATGTGCTAATGTGTCAGAGCAGTTTAATTCAAAAATCAAAACAAGGTTATAAAGATGTGGCTGAAGATTATTCAAAGGATTTTTTGAATTTGACATTACTGTTGACGTAAGGAACTTACATAGTGATCTAAAAATGTAATAATAATGTGAACTGTAACTGTAATATGAGGTAACTGAGAACACATAAGAAAATAGCAAGCCAACACAGTTTCTTCCTCCTTAATCCAAATCACTTCCTAAGTTTTTCCAAGGCTGAGCTTTTACAAAAGATGTGACAGCTAACTAATTAAACTCCTCATCTATTTACACTCTAAGAAATTACAGTCTGTTTTTTAATGACTTCATCACCTGACTGTTCAAATCCTGGAGAGGACAGGGGAGACAAATATGTTCAGACATTCCATAATATTTGGGCAATGTGGCAGTTGCCAACAATGATGTAGCTGTTGATTTATCTGGTAACTGAAAGTGAAGGTAAAATGTTTGCTATAAACAAATACAGCAAGAAAACATTAAATTAATGTTGGAAAGTTTCCATTATGTTGTTATTAATGATTGTCATTTTGTGCTGTAAATGCGATACAGAAAATTATTGTTTCTTATGAGCCTTTTGTGTAATTGTTTCTTTACATATTTTTTGACTGTGAAGTGCATTACTGGGAGAGCAAGCACAAGGCCAAAGAGCTGTTTTTATTTAGCTAGCCTGTTAGTTCGCTACTGAATAGTATCAATCAATTGACCAGTAAAATCAATTGATAAACTAATTACTTTAAATGACATTTTTCATCTTCTGCTACATTGAGAGAATGCAATGCTTGGCAGTCATCCAGCCTGAGTGTTTGGAAACATGCTGCATTATAGCTTCTACTTCTAACATGACACATATTGAAGATAAAATATGTTCAAATGTATTATGGGTGCATTGTGGGTAAATAATTGGCACAGAGCATCAAATAAAGCAGCAGGAAAGATTTGTAGAGGTCACTGAAAACAGTGTGCAACGTATTATCATTACAGTTTGGAATACATCTATCAAGGCATTACCAAAAAAAACTGTTGAGGGCAGTAAAATGCTAAACTCAAATGATACTCAATCAGCAGATACTCAAAGAATGACACTCTATTCAAATCTGTCTTGCAAGGTGCCTTATAACACTACACTGTTCTCAAATGTCAAAACGTCTGTCTTTGGTGAGTTTCGAGCAATTAATTTCTCAGTTCAGATGCGTGATGCAAAAAGTAAGGGCTTTACAACCCATTCTTTGCAACCCTTACACTTTCTGTATTATCTCCAGCGGAACTTCTCAGTTAAAGTCATACATAAACTAGCCCTGATTATCTCACAACCAGCCATAATTAAATGGCTCCTATTAGGGTATTACAGGTTAATTAAGTTTCCAATCAATCAGCACAGGACTCAGCAGATAAAGAGATCTGCTGATATTTTGTTTTGCAAGAAAACTGCATTAAAAACTTTTATTTATTTTTGCTTCAACTCATTTTTCTTTTAATAAGCTTTTAGCACAACATGCTGAACTGGAGCCTAAAGCTCATAGTGCATTTAACTCAAACTTGACTGTCTAAAACAAAAATGAGAAATCATGTAAAAGTGTCATCAGAGCAGCAGATCATTAGATTGTTAGATATTTTCCTGAAGAAAATGCAATCATTTCTGTATTTTATAAGAGCACACTCAATATCAAAAAGTAGTCAAGTCTAAAAGAAATCAAACACATTACTGAGATCAGTATATTGTCAAATATGTTAAAACCCATTCAAATGGGATCCTGTATGCTGTTTTATTTCTATTTATGTTTTCATTTCATTTATATTTTAATTTACTTTCTGTGAACTGACCATTCAGATTTTAATGTTTTCCAAGGTACCAGGTTTCTGCTGTTCATATGAATTTTTTAGATACTGCAAAAATGTTATGCATGGGCGTTAATGTGCAATATTAGTGCAGCTGTACATTAGGATAATGCATGGGAACGCCTCTACCATTTGGGAACGCAGCAAGCAGCTTGCTGGTCATCTCCAGTAATGGGTCAGGCTTCCTATAGGCTGCATTAACACAGTGTGCTTTTGAAATTGGACTAACTGTAGTAAAGCTCCATGCCAGACAGCAATTACACATGTTGGATTAAACAGAGGAACAGTGGCCAGTTTCCCTCTGCTTGGAGAAGTAAGATAACATTGCAGATGCCAGTTTTATGATTTTCCACACAGTTGCCTTCAGTCAACTACAGACATGTGTAGACAAAGTGATTTATCCAGAAAATAAGTACTAAATGCATTGTTGTTTCCAGACATGTTAGAATGGCACTTTAAAAGGCTATGCAGCTATATTAGGCAAGCAGCAGGTGGGGGGGTTCTTATTATAAAACAGCTAAAACAATGCAGCCCCCAGCTAAAGTACCCTCAATAAAAAAAAAAAAAAAAAAAACTGCAGAATCACACTTGTCTCAGGATGATTTTCACTTGAAAGCGCAGGGGAGCCCTTGCAGAACAGCAAGGAGACCAAGGAAGGGCCATCAAGGTCAGAATGCATTTGAGGACGGCTATGATGTGACGCGTCTCAGTGCTTCAGCTGTGGTCTCCAACAGTTTAGGGTGAAAAGGACTTTGCATCAGAAGGACTTTTAATAAGTGTCTGCCTAGTGCACAGCAGAGGCCACTGCATGGGTTGCAACGATTAGCTGGCTCCAGAAGCAGGCCCCACATTCTCGGGTGGCTCCTGACAAGGGCTGTGATATTTGATTGGCAGAGTGACAAGAGCAAGGTGCCATCCTATTGGCTGAGTGATCATAATGAGAGGGGTGGATGGGCCTCCTGTATCCTCTTTCCCTCCCACCGTAAGGTCAGTTAGCACATTATCCGTCCCTCGACGTCGCCACTGCTGTAATCGGAAGGCAGGGGGGAGCGGTAGCCTACCGTCAGCAGGCCTGCATCTGTGACCTGAGCCAAATGGCACACAAGCAGAGGCCGGATGGCGCAGGCTCACATGGCTGAGGAGAAGGCCATCTGTCGCCTCTAATACCTACATATTTTGGAAATTAAAATGACGAATAATACACAAAGGCTCTTGGGAAAAGGGTGACCTGAGAGGACATGGGATATACAAAGGTTTTTGGATGCCACAGAAAATGACCATCAGCCAAAATTTGCACCAACGTGCAAAACTTCACGTTTCTGTCTATGACAAACATGTCAGAAATGTATTTGTATTCATGGAAGGAGGTGGGGCCATACTTATGTGTATGTAAGAGCCAATAGGAAACAACTGGACCTGTATTAAAAAAAGCATTGCTTGCTTTGTTGCATTGCTTTTGGATAGATAGATAGATAGATAGATAGATAGATAGATAGATAGATAGATAGATAGATAGATAGGTAGGGCACTTGTTGAGGTCAGAAAGTCTCCCATGTCCTTATCTTTAACCATGTTTTCATCCTCAACACATCCTGACAGACTATACTTGAAGACACAGAGTACAGTTTAAAGCATGTTATAGATTTGCTTTGGAGGGATGATTTGATGAGAGCAAATGTGTTGCAGCAGCTGCAGAGGATTAATCTAAGGAAGTTAAGAACCCTGCTTCTACGCTAATCGATAAGATAAAAAATTAATCTCATTTTATAAATGAAAAAAAGATTGTTTGAAGATGCTGTTTTATTCAAAGGCATTACTAAAATGAGTGAAAGCATTAAAATCTTACTTTTGTCTTTTTTTAATTATTTACGTTATGTATTGCATTTATATATTCTTTCTGGAAAACATACCTGACAAACACTATAAAGTCAAATCTGGGGGAAAAAATAAACATTACATCAGCAATGAATTAAACCTTTAATATTATTTGAGGCTGGAAACAAAAAAAATAAAGTTTTAAACAGTGTGGGGCTTTAATTAAGGCTGAACATTGTGCAATGTACAGCACTGCTGCCTCACAGCAGCCCAGCTGTTAGGCTGTAGGTTCAAATCCTGACTCAGTCTATGTGGAATTTTGATGGTCACTTTGGGTTTCTGTGAGTTTCCTCTAGGTGCTCTGGTTTCCTCCCAAAGTACAAAGGCATCTGTTCAAGGTGAATTACTGAGTCTAAATTGTCCATAGGATGTGTATGTGTAAGTAAATAAAAGTTTCTGTGGCTACCTCACAATGGACCGCTGTCTGGTCCAAGGTTAACCCAGACAAGTCGAGAGACACTGATTTGAACAAGTTCTTCACAAAAATAAGAGTGTGTAACAGGTAGCTTAAGTTAACCAAATGTACTATATGAATAACGTTAAATTATTTAAATTCCAAATTTAAAAATAATTGATAAAAACTTTGCTTCATATACAAGACTAGTATGGAATTCTATGTGACACAAACTCATGACATTCTGTGTAAATCATGTGTTACTACAGTACATGTTTGATGGAAGACATCCCGTTAAGTCTTTAAGACGTTGTGTACGTTCATGCTTAATTTATTAAAACAGGCATGCACAACCACATACACTTAAGGGCTTTTTAATGGTTCTGATAAAATATTTATAAACACTAATTTCTGCAATTAATTACATTTTAAAATTTCTCCAAGCGACTTTTAAAGTGCAACAAAAAGTTTTTAAAAATCTAAATGAATTAAAATATATAATCTGTATTATAATCTATTATAACTGATATGTTTAAAATTTTCATTTTTATGTTATTGGAACTCATGGGGGGGGTGCAGTGGCACAGCAGGTTTGGTCTCTGTCTGCTCTCTAGTAGGTCTGGGGTTCAAGTCCTGCTTGGGGTGACGTGCAACAGACTGGCATCCCGTCCTGGGCATGTCCCCTTCCCCTGCAGCCCTACGCCCTGTGTTGCCGAGCTAGGCTCTGGCTCAACGCAACCCCACTTGGGACAAGCAGCTTCAGACAATGTGTGTGTGTATGTGTGGAACTCATTGATTTTTTATTTCTTTGTTACCTAGCTATCTATCAGTCTTTTCATCTGTCCATCCATCTCTATCTGTCTGTCTGCCTGACAATTCTCTCCAAGACAAGTGCAAAAAAGAAAAGTAATTTCAGCAAGTGGCAGCAAATAAAGAATAAAACGGTGGTTCTCCATTACATGTGGACACAAGGTTTTTTATGAAAATGCTTAAATTTAATTTACAACAATGAATTATGACAATAAAATCACTTTTCTTCACTTCCTCAGACTTCATGTGATATGTTTACTTGTAAGAATGATCTTCCTGAAAGAATTATTTGGAAAGTTTGTATTGCTTTCTTTCAAAGTACAATAATTAGAATACCTTACACAGGCAACTTGTGACTACTTATTTAAATTGGGAAAATATATGATACTTTGAAATATCAGTCATCGATAATGCATGAGTAGCTATTCAATAATTCATTGCTAACTGAAGATGACAGCTGCTGAACCAAAAAAAGGAAGGACTTCAAATATATATGTATGTGTATGTGTGTGGCTTTCAAGTCAAAAGTAAATTTGAATTAATTAGTTCATACATTATGTAACTTCATTAGCATAAATATTTAGCTCATTTTACTGCTCTTAAATTTGAACATTTGTCTTAGGTTTATCTTAGTCTGGTTTTTACCATATTACCAAAGCATTCAGCTAAACTGAGAACTTTATTCAGTTTCAGTTTCACCTGAAACTTCAATTCATTTTACCTTCAAAGTTACTCTGCAAAAGGTGGTGGGGGAGTCTACACCCACATGCCAGTGGAAATTTCGACAAGAAACAAGAAGTACAACAATAGCAAAGACAAATAATTAAAATGTAAACTTTAAATGGAGCTGATTATCAATCACTTATTTCCTTTACATTTGCTGCACAGTAAAATGTGATTATGCAACCATAGCCTTCATGTAAGTATAGGTATTGAGTATTATACCGTCAATTTTGCTTTTAAAAACTTTCCTGTAAATTGATTCTATCATTTTAGGAGCAAGGAACAGTGGACATTATCACCCCTATGTTATAAATGTGACCAGTAGAGAATCATGGCTTATGTGCAATGCTTTTTGACAACATGATGTAATGCATAAACAAGCTAACCATTAATTTTTATGGATGTGGTTCTCCACACTGAAACATTAAAAGACTGTGATAGATAACATCATTATGCATCACTTGTTGTTACAGGACTGATGCATGCTCAGAGTGTTACTAATGGCTCAGTGACTCTTTTTACTTTCACAAGGTTAAAGGTCAGATGCCAATGCATGTCTGTCGGCATTACTTATAGAAGATGTGGTAAACTCTTGAATAAATGCATAATGAACACCATGTATTCCAACGTGAGGCCACAAATCTCAAAGAGGACACTGACCAGGGGGTTACTTGTTGTTAGACACAGTGCTTGAATCTTGGGTAAATGAGATGCAGTTTTAAAAGGAGCATGTGGCAACCTTTTACTGCTCTGCTAAGACCACTTCCGTCAAGTGCCGATGAGAAAGAGGACTGAAGAGTGGGGTCACAGTATTGTCTACTTGTTGACATTGAGAGAAGAGGGGAGAATGTGCTGTATAACGGTTTGCTTTAAGGGAATTGAGTGAGAATCATTTTGCATAAAACAAAGTTCTTTGTGCCAAACACCATGTTTTATATTCAAAGAATTTCTTGAGTTCTCCTGAATTTATTCTCTAATATATTTTTATATTTATATTACAATTTCTTTTGATGTTGTGGCGCCAGGAAAGAAATAAAGTTGTTTTAAAAATGTCATCTTTGGGAAAGCAGTAAACAGTTTATGATTGACAACCACTGGTCCAAAGCATGGTCACAGTGGTCTGGAACCTATCCCAGAAACACTGGGGGGCAAAGCATGGCATACTGTGGACAAGATGTGAGACCATCATACATTAAGAGTGCAGAGTCAGAGGCACCAATTTACCTAAACACCTGAACTCATCCGAACACCTGAATTCATCTGAAACTGTCTTCAGACTGTGGAAGGAAACTGGAGCACTTGAAGAATAGCCACACAAACATGAGGAGAACATTCAAACTCCACACAGACTGAGCCGGATTCAAAACCAAATGTATGTCACTCATCTCTGGTTATGGACTAAAAAATGTGAAGCTACAGCAAAAAGAAAAGCCTTAAGACATTAAAAGTTAGTTTTTTTTGTTTTTTTTTTTTTTGTTTTTAAGCATTAGATGAGCTGCATTGCATCTGACAGTTAACTAAGAGCCTATACACATACAGCCTTTTGAAGTTTGACAGCCTGTGAAAACACATGGCCTGAGTTATTAAAAACCAATACTTACACAAATTTGAAAATTAATAGCCTCATATGTTGTCTGTTCAGCTTTTCATTGATCCGGCGTTTGAACAAGAATCAATGAATGAGCAGCGGGGCAAAGCAAAGAGGATGATGGGTAATTGAAAACATGCTCCTGTTTTCCATTTAGTTGAATACATTGTCTGATACTGCACCTCATACTGAACCTTTAATTTATCACTGAACATAATAATGCCAAAAACACAAGAAAACCAGATGCATATACAGCTTTCTTCCTGAAAGGTCTGAATATGCTTGTCACTGTCCAAGAGTTTTCAAATCTAATTCTGAAAGACAAAGTAAAAGGACACATTGGGTTTGCAGTCAAATTGGAAATATTATTAGATAATGTACTTTACATTTATTGTCATATTCATATGCCACTTTTGATAAGAACTGACAGACAAAGCAGTGAAATGGCACCATATATAAACCATTTTTGCTTTTCTTCTATTCTGTTCTTCCATTCTAATTTATTTATTCGAGATGGCATGGTTGCACAGTGAATCGCGCTGCTGTCTCACAGCATCTGAGTGATGCGTAAGGAGGTGGGTTTAATCCCCGCCTAGTCTGTGTGGAGTTTGCATGTTTTGTCTGTGTGGGTTACCTCTAGGTGCTCTGGTTTCCTCCCACAGTCCAAAGATATGCTGTTCAGGTTCGCTTATAGTGTTTAAGTAACAGAGAGGGTGTTCCACTGATATATGGATGAGTGACCCAGTGTAAGTAGTGTATCTATCTTCTTCTTGATGAAGAAGGTGTGTGGGCTGATAACACTACACAGAGTTCATTAGAAGTCACTTTGCAGAAAAGCATCTGCTAAATAAATGTAAATATTTACATGATTTATTCATACATTCTGCAAATTAGCTTATGAGATGTCAGGGCAACACAAGTTGACTGAACACCAATATGTGTTCACTTTTGTTAATGGTTGCAAACAGTACACAAGGTTTTGCAGGAACGTAAGTCTTCCTGGTCTGCATTTCAATTGCTGCATTAGCACTAATCATTTAAAACACACACGCACTAAAACATGTCTGCGTGTGTGTAGCCAGCACCTTTAGTGCATTGATATTTTAATTTTTCAGTATTACATTTTTTGTCAGTATTTTCAACATTTGCTGTGTGTCCTGGATAGCCGCACAGCTACTCTTGGGAAGGTGGTTCTCCTGAGACTTTTAAATGTGTTTTTTGGCAGATTGACTAGCTGTAACAGACACAGCTTTAACATTATTGATACAGAAACTGTGTAGTGTTCCAAGGCTGCTGTGATATTTTCACATTTTCAGTTTCACGAGCCAATGAGAAAAAGGTCAAAAAAGACTATACCACTACCAAAAGCATTTTGTGCGCAGAATGACTCAAAAGACAACATCTCTCTATGGCTCGGAAGTTTTAATCAAGGTCTTGTTTACTTTTTAAAAGTTTTAAATTAAAGAAAACTTTTATATTTATTATTTATTTATTTATTAAATAAATAAATCATTTTAGCACTGAGTTGCATTTGTTACAGCTAACTGATACATTTACCATGCCATAAATTGCTGTTATACATTCTTAAGGAGTCTTACTACTCATTAATCTAAATGTTGCTATTTGTCTGCTTATCTAATTTGTAGGGTAAGAAATTGATATTAGTTTCCCCAAACGCACTTGTGTTCACCAAAGACAAAGCAAATCACTCTTAGTGGGGGACAGCTGCTTGTGTAGAGGTTAATGCTACTGCCTTGGGATCCAAAGGTTACACATTCGATCCCTTTCAGTAAGCTACTTACCCTAAATTTGCTCCAGTAAATTTACCTGGATGTGTAAATGGGTAAATAACCTTAACATGTCAGTCACTTTGGAGAAAAGCATCAGCTAAAAGAGTAAATATAATAATGTAGGTAGTATATTGCTTTGTCATATTTTGTCCCATCTTGTGGACAGTAGGTGCAACAAGATTGAGTGTCATCCATTATAAATCTACTTTTGTTAGGAAAATATCAAAGATATTGTCAGTTGTCTCTAATTTTGTTATCCTTTATTTATGTATTCATTCATTCATTTATTATTTATTTATTTATTAGAAGGTAACGGACAAATCATATTTCTAGCAACTGATTGTGCTGTTGTCAATGAAATTGGTCTTGGTTGTTTGTGTGAGGATCCAGAGGAGAGAAGAGTCGCTTCAGGGCAGCATGCAGTAAAATGACTGCTGATCTTCAGGGAACTATTCAGAGCATATGAAGCTACCTATTGTCCCCACTGCCTGCCATGGGGCGGGAAGAGTGGAGACAACATCAGACCAGCAAGGATGCTGCATAGATGGGACATTACAATAACATTTTATGTTTGTAGTCATCCAACCACTTTCCTGACTGCACGAATAAAGGTGTGCCAGCAGCTGGAAGAGCATCAAGATTCCCTGAGGTGTCTTGGTGTCGATACACTGGAAGTTCCTGTCTTTTTGCCCATACTCATCCTGGTTCCTAATACAAAACTCAGGGTAAACAGCCAGCAGCAGATCCATTTTGATTTTGCTTTCAACAAGTTTGTTTTGTTCATTTGTTTTGCTGTATGTTCTTTTCTCTTCCACTGCCACTTGCAAGACTAGATATTGATTTTCTTCCTTACACCCGCAGTTCCTTCTGTAAGTAATTTATAATCAGTTCAAAGTTTGAACTGTACAATAGCATCCCCGAATTCAAAGAACTGGATTGCAAAATATAGAGCAATTTAGATTATCTGGCTTCTGATCTGTTTTTGCATGGAGTGCTACATTTCTTTTGTTTTTTGTTTTTTTTTATTATTTTTTTAAGACAAAGTGCATTTACAATGCAGTGGACTGCCTAGTTGTACATGCTTCTTGGATATGCACTGAACTAATGTGACTCTCCAATAGACAAGCAATTATGATGAATGAATGAATGAATGAATGAATGAATGCGCATTCAGCCACATATTCTGCTTTAAAGTGGATTTTTTTCTTTGCCTCTACCATGCACACACATTTTACCAAAATATTGGCTCATTAAATTATGCATTTATATTTTTATGACACTTTTGTCCTACGATGGACTGACATCCCATCCAGTGCGTACCTCCATAAAACCTTGTGCCTAGTAATTCAGGATAAGATCCAGGCCACTGTGAATCTTTCCATGACAAGTGGCTAATGAAAATGGATGGACAGATTAATGACACTTTTCCCCAGAGTGACTTTCAGTGTTAATCTTTTTGCAATTCTTTACTCATTTGTATAGCTGAGGATCAGTTTTAAGGAAAGTTCCTCACTCAAGGGTAGTACAGCTGACGAATAAATGACTCTGACTTTGGAGATAGAATTCAGACTTGGGCATTTCAAGTCTAAAGGCAGCAGCTCTAACTGCCATATCATCTGATGGATCTTCATGTACCTATGAATATTGCAGTGCCATCAGGATAATTGGAGTTAAATACATTCAAAAGTAATTTTGAGACCGTCATTGGAGATTGTGGCGGGGGGGTGTGGTGGCGCAGCGGGCTTGGCCGGGTCTCTAGTGGGTCTGGGGTTTGAGTCCTGTTTGGGGTGCCTTGCGACAGACTGGCATCTTGTCGTGGGTGTGTCCCCTTCCCATCTAGCCTTGTGCCCTGTGTTGCTGGGTTAGGTTCCGTTTCGCCGCAACCCCCACTCAGGACAAGTGGTTTCAGACAGTGTGTGTGTGTGTGTGTGTGTGTGTGTGTGTGTGTGTGTGTGTGTGTGTGTGTGTGTGTGTGTGTGTGTGTGATTGCAGACTGTCAGGGGCTTCTGCAGTGCAGAGGGAGTGTAGAAGTTTCTTCTACAAAACTGGGACCAGTGCTTACAAAAGACATGCTTATGGTGAAAAACTGGGTATTTAAATGATCATTTCAAAGTTGGCAATGATTTAAAAAATGGATCAGTGTTCTGTGCTCTGCTTTTGATTGCATTGCATGTATTCTTTCTTGATCTTTGATACAAGACTATTTTTTTTAAAAAAAATCCATAAAAATACATTTTGTTCACAAATGTTTTCAGTTGTATTTCCTCAGAGAGTAAGTATCAGAGAGTCTCTGCATAGCAGGATGATTTCATTGTAACGTCCAATATATTTGTGATGTTTAATAGCTTTGCTATCTATTATCTATTAAGAATGTTTACACCGACCATAACTCCCTTCAGACTCCCATATCTCTGTTCAGAGAATCAGTCATGGTCGTGCTCTTATCTCCTTCTCTCTGTGCAGTGAGATGTTGCGAATCGCATCCGGAATCCTGGAGTGTGTTGTTTACCATTCTAAAGCTTTCTGAAAGCCACATTCTAGAACTCCTGATGTGGAAGCACAGCGTGATAATTCCGACATTGTTCTTTTTGGCTTTGTTTTGGCTCCCACCAAACTCTGGGGCAACGATAGCTACACTATATGCCTTGTTTTTATTCAATTATAGTTTTAAAAACCCAAAACCAGCAGGTTTTTCATGCCTCTGTACACCACTAAGAAGTCCAAAAAAGGAGCTATTGGGTTCAGTCAGGACAGTAAGTTGGTTATAACAATAAAATCACAAATACCACAAATGGGAGCACCAGCAACACCAATTTGTAACATAAACATTCAATATGCAATATCAATAAAAATCTAATATGTTTAATCTTTTACTGATTATAGCATAAGAAAGTACCAACCTTCCCTGTTACATTTCACAAAGTGCATATCAGTGTTTATCCAAAACTTAATTTGCATGGATAATTAAAGAAACAGCTACAATAAATAAATCATAGGAACCTTGTATTTGGTGTGACTAAGTTAATTTTTAACTGAAATCTTGGTTATCTTTTCCTAATTTGCACCATAGATGAAGCACATGCAAACTATGCCAGCTTATGGGGTAGGAAATCTGTAGCCTTACATATGTGATACTGTTGAACTTCCATAGAGAAAAGGTGGCAAGGATGGAGACTAAAATTGTTGCCTCATGTGTGAACATGTAATTGTGTTTGGCAACGTTAAAAACATACTCTCTACTTCTGGATGGCTTAGGATTACTGATGCCGAAGGACTTGATGTATCTGCAGTACGAGGAGTTTGTTGCTAAAACCATGAGCCTGGTGTTACATAGATTTTTGATTTTGAAACAAGTGCAGAAGTCTTACAGTCTTTTATGAGGCCTTATTGCCATGAGCATCTTTAGTAGACAACTGGTTCATGCAGAGTTTGACACTACACTAAGTAGGGACACTTTGGTCTGATTGTAAAGAACCATTCCAGAAAATACAAAGAATTGCTTCAATTGGTTAAGAAGCCTGGGTGGCTGGGAACAAGATAACCCATATGCCTTTATCATCATTTGCAGCTAATGTAACTAAGAGCGAAGGGGGGCGCACTGGGTTGGACCAGGTCCTCCTATCCAGGGCATCTGAGGTTCAAGTCCAACTGGGGGTGCCTTGTGGCAGACTGGCTTCCTGTCTTGAGTGTGTCCCCTCCCCCTCCTGCCTTTTGCCCTGTTGCCGGGATGGGCTCTGGCTCCCTGCGACCCTGTATGGGAGAAGTGGTTCAGATGGTGTGTGGTAACTAAGAATGGCAAAAGAATATCAGAACGTAGAATTAAGGTGTTGTTACTAACAGCTCACACACTCCTGCTTGTTGGCCTCATTGCTCTAGAGTTCCAACAGTGGCATCTGTTCCTGCTGACGGTGTTGAATGTCTGCCTGGAGGATGTTTACTTGAAGCCTACAAGAAAACTTGGTACTAATAGGGTTTATATGTTGATAAAGACCCACCTTATGATACTAAGTCTCAAAGAATTTCAGCAAATATTAAACAGATCATAGAGGGGAAGAATGGCTCACTTTCTTGATTTATGCTTGCTTTCAGAGATATTGCACATCTCTGGAATACCTGACCAACAGGCTAAGTAGACAGCCTTGGATTTTAAGGATGAAGACCTGGATTACATTGGCAAGTTTAAACATTAAATAAATCTGATGTATGATATACCTATGGCACTGAGAAGTTACTCAGAAACTGTCAATAACTATAGAGAAGTCAGAGACAACATGTCTAAATTTCTGAAGATGGGTTGTATTGAAGAAAGTACCCTTGAAAATGTTTCACCTTTGGTTTTAGTCTGCAAAACTAATAGGCGGCTGAGGTTATGCATGGTTTATAAGAGGCTTAATACAAAGATTAGATGTGATGCTTTTCCATTACCCAGAACTGACAAAAGCGTTGGGGCATTGCCTGCGGTAAAGTTCTTTTCAAGTATATACATTTGCAACTGGGTGTCACTAGGTTGCCATAGATGAAAATGACAGGCATAGAATAGCCTTTGCAACCCCTTTTGATTTATCTGAATATTTATGAATTCCATTTGGGGTTTGTAATGGGCCAGAAAGGTTCCAACGTCTTATGCATGCCACTGTGAATGATCTACTTTCAGGCATCTTGCAGATTTACTTTGAAGACATGCTGGTCTCCTCTCTTCACATTCAAAGATCATCTGGAGAGGCCAGAGATTGTCCTGAAAAAAAGTCTAAATGAGACAGGGCTGAAAGATAAGTTAGCAAAATGTTAATTCCTTAAGTAAGGGGTCTAGTTTGTTATACATCAGATTTGAACAATAAGACTGGGTCAGATTAAGATGAAGTTGTTGTTATCAAGCTGTAGACTATCTTCATAGCACAGTAAGAGGCCTGGCATCTTTGTGGCTACCATCAAAAGTTTATTGATTTTTTTTTTTTTTTTTTTTGTGGGTAAGCTGCCTGTATTTAACTGTTGTCTGTAACATCTCTACTACAAAATGGATGGTTGTAGGAACTCTACCTTTGGTTTCTTGACATGTTAATGGAGAAACTTACAAGTGCACCATTGCTGGGCTTTGTTTATTTCACTCTCCCCTATACAGTGGTGTCAGATGCAGTCAAGACAGTTTTTTTCCAGAAAGAGAACAGTGTTAACAGAGTTATAGAGGATGACAACAGGAGGTCACGATATTTTGAAAAAGCGACACAAAAAATGAAATATTACAGAAATAGTTCTTGCTCTAAAGTGAGCAGTACGTAAGAAGTTTTCAGTGCACCTGCTGGGATCAAACTTTGTGGTAATGACTGACAACAGTACACATTGCCACCTCGAAACAGCCAGAGGCTGTCAAGCAGAGGCGGATGGCCCTCTCAGTAGTTTTTCAGCTTATACTGACCTGGGTAAAGTAATGCAGCAGCTGATGCATTACCATCAATTATTATACCTTAAGAGTCAAAAATGTTCTTAACAGCTTGAGCTATTATTTCAGTGTGGGTGAGAAATCAGATGAACATGATTTGCCCAGATAATTGGTGGTAGAAAAAGACTGATGTATTTATGAATGATCCAGTCAAAGCTTTCTTGTTTTATCTATATCAACACGCAGTGTAATGTTTTGAGCCTTGCTCAAAATCGTCCTTAAAGACACAGGTGTCGTTTCCATTTGCAAAATGATCAGACTGTTTACTCTAGCAGGGCAAGGACTTTTACATTTGCGACTGACTTTTCAGAATCTGATTGCTGACAAGTCGCAGAGTCCAGTCAACGAACGTCAGCAAATGAATATACAAAACAATGTGCTTTCTTGTTCTTGTATTCATTGAAACCAGCAGACCGTGTCTATGCACTTTTGAAGCATGAGGTCAGGGTCTGGTGATTTTGTGACAACTTAGTTTGCATGGTGTGGCCGTTAATACGTCTCTGGACCTGTCTTGTTTTGTCTTTCTCCTCAGCAGTACTGACTGGTTTCTGTGGTTGCTGTGGTGCAGAACCTCCAAGTCCGTATAACTTCATGTTAACCCATGTACTATATAGGGTTTTATTTTCTACGTCACATTTTTTTTATTTGTAATAGCAGTTTTTTACATCCATCCTTTTAAATGTTTATACAATTACTGTCTGTCATTTGGCTTGTATTTCATAGCTAGAGTTAGGTTATGCTTGTCAGCTTGCTAAGCACATTCTTGGCCATGTTGAAGTGCCATGATTTCCATGTTATGAATTAAAAACTGGTTGGCATATGTAGATCTGGCACCTCACACCTGCTGGACTGTGCAATTGGATATAAGATCAAATCTGGCTTAGTCGGTGTAGAATTTGCATGTTATTCTTGTGCTCATGTGGGTTTCCTTTGGTTTCATCCCATAGTGTACAGACTGGAATTGGATACTCAAACCTGCCTGTAGTGTGCCTGTCTGTAAGTGAATACATGTGAGTGATTGGCCTGTGATGGACTGCATCCTGCCTACGGTGTACCCTCCCTCGCACCCTTTGCTTCCAGAATGATCTCCAGACCACCTGAACAGAAAAAGCAATTACTTTTTATGGATGGATGGAAATTAAGAACTGAAAATGACTTATTTTGGTTTAAATTTATATTTTAGTATAATAATTTAAAATTTTAGTTTTACTATCAGTGTTCAGTTATAACCTTGTTCAACAGGAACCAAAAGTCATGCCAGGCTCTAGTTCAATTGTTAATGTAGAATAATAAATTCTGTGAAAGAATTAAGACCTGTATACAATTTTTTTCTTAATGGATGCATAATTTGATTCTTCTTCACTAGAAGTCCTGAGTCATAAATCTGTTTATCTTCAGTCAGCCACCACCTAATAAACTGAGAAATTTGTGAAGCATTTAGTCACACATGTGAACCTGAGAACAATGTTGGATTTAGTGGAAGAATTCAAGGTAGAGTCGTGAAATGTACATGTCTTATAATATAGTGGCAGATGGTTTGGAAAGAAAATAGACAGTAACTTGGCGCTTGAGATTTCCAGGTCCCAGGAGGAAATTTGGGTTTAGTTGACACATTTGTTTGCGATGAAAACAGGGAAGAAGGCACTTCACTCTAATGAACTTTTCACTGTATTGTTTCCAAAAGAACGCACAGCCCAGGCTTGCAGTGGCCCCTAGATCCCATATGTGCACTTAACAGCTAAACAAAGCAGGCCCAGCAGGATTGCATGACTGTGGTGTGTGTTCCGGAAGGCCCATCACATTGCAACGGTGCAAAGATGTCATTGCTTGCCTCCGCGCAACAATGGGATGAAAATTTAATTTACATTAAAGCGGGCATTTTCTGCATTCGTATCCCAGAGTAATTGTAATAAAGCACATGTCCTTGTGCAGAATGCTATACTCCCCGCTGTGCCTCAGAGGGTCATCATTATGCATAGAACTGCAACCACACTGCATTTCAGATACGCCTATAAATTGAGGCCATCCATAAATTTTCACCTTGTGAAATGTGAAATTAAAACAAAAAAGTTATTCTCATCTACGTATATTTTATCCTAAGAAATATGAATAATAAAATGGAAAACCTGAAATAATCAAAATATATTGATTGAACACCTTTACAAATTTGCATCTTACTTTTCTTTTCTTAAATGTTTTTTTCTATGAGATAAATCACATTAAAAGGCATGTTCACTTAACAGAACACATTTCTATTTCACACAAGATATTTCAGTTTATTTCTGTTTTTTTTTTTTATTATTTATTGTTAGATTTAGTTGTTTTTATTTGTTTTCCCTTTTGCTTATCTTATACCAGTTCTAAAGTTCCACTGGCATATGAGTTATCGTTGTCTCTCAAAGGGCTCTGACATTATTGTTCTCAACCACAACTGAAGTCTCACACACACACACACACACACATATCATCTGAAACCGCTTGTCTCATACGGGCTCGTGGGGGCCGGAGCCTAACCTGGCAACACAGGGCATAAGGCTGGAGGGGGAGGGGACACACCCAGGACGGGATACCCGTCACAGGGCACCCCAAGCGGGCCTCGAACCCCAGACCCACCAGCGAGCAGGACCCAGCCAAGCCCGCTGCGGCACCACGCCCCCATACAACTGAAGTCTCTAAGGTTTATCATTTATGTACCTGGTTGCTTTCCTGTTCCTTCTTTTTTAGCTTTCATCTATCAGTGCTTACATTTTCACTAATGCTTTCATTTAGGAACATGCTGATCCACAGCTAGTCCTAGGAAGCCCAAGGTACAAAGCTGAGTACACACTGGACAGGAAGCTAGTCCATCACAGCACACTTACTTGCATACATCCCTATTGAAATGGAAACCCAAGTACTTAGAGAAATTCTAGGAAAATACAGGGAGTACATTGGAAATCTGCACAGAAAGAGCAGCAGCCCTGTTTGAAATCTGCGCAGGCCAGGAGCCGCAACAATACGAACCCCTGTGCTTACCATTATTCATTTAAATCCCGAAAAGTCCATATATTATTTATTTTCTTTGTTCTTGATTTCCTTAATATACATAATGTATGACATATCAGTTCAGAATTTTTGCATTTTATTGGATGAAAAAAGAATGCTTTGAGGGGATTTATTTATAAGCAGGTGCTTGCAAACAGTGTTAATTATGAGGTGTAGATGCCAAAAATATGAATTAATGAATGCCTTCACAATTAGTATGCTGAAGGGTTTTTAATATAGAATGAAGTTACATTTTGTTCTTTCAATTTATACTTTGGGTAAATCTGTATATACTCTGGAGAAGTGTATAAGTAATGGACTTTCAGCAATGAATTCAGCCCTTCCTTGAATAATTTTAAAAATATACAACAATTTTTTTTCCTATGCTGTACTGTAATAAATTAGTAAATTAAAACTTTTAGCAGCCTAACTAATCTGGAAGATAGAAATGATTTATATGGAAAAACAGGCATTTTTAACTTCTCCTGCTTTTAGAGTGCTTTTACAAATTAAGAGAATCAAAATGCTTTTTCATTGATTTTTCCATCTAACAGATGAAATGTCTTTCTCTCTGAGTTCCACAAGAAGTGAAATCTGTTTTGCAAGGCAGTGGCTTGTAAAAATTTATCTGAAGGGAGTGATTTGGTTTTCACTTGGCTGTTAGTGACAGGTGCTGTAATGCCTTTGGTGGCCGATGAGTCCAACTCACAGGTCTGGCTCATCGCACAGTCCATGAGTCCCACTCTATATGTCAAAATGCATCAGTTTCTGCAATATCACATTTCTCATAGGGGCAGGAGAGGGGCAGTGGTTTCCACAACAAAGAGTGAGGCACCAGAAAAATGTAAATTTTCCTACTCTGGCATTCAGCAGTAGGACCTCACATCCCTTAGTTATTTCATGTTTAAGGTAAAACTTGAAAATCATCAGTCATTAATCTTATATATGCCACCAGCTGTATGTCAACCTTGGACATCATGCCTCCTGAATATGTGTTACTTGTTCTCCAAGAGGGTTAATTTTCTTAGGCAGGAGGTAGGGTAGTAGTTAAGATGGTTTCAGTCTCTCAGAGTTTCATGTTCATTTTTTAAGCAGATGCTTTTCTCCAAAGCAACTTCCAATGAGCTCTATGCAGTGTTATCAGCCCACACACCTTATTCACCAAGGTGACTTACACTGCTAGAAGCACTACTTACAATGGCTCACTCATTCATACATCAGTGGAACACACTCTCTGTCACTCACACACTATGGGTGAACCTGAACGGCATGTCTTTGAACTGTGGGAGGAAACCGGAGCACCCGGTGGAAACCCATGCAGACACAGGGGGAACATGCAAGCTCCACACAGACTGAGCAGGGATTGAACCCACCTCCTCTTGCAGTACCCAGATGCTGTGAGACAGCAACGCTACTCACTGTGCCACCATGCTGCCCATTACTGATAATAAATATGCCAGCTTTGATAAATTGAAAGGTGTGCCGTAAAACTATTTAGTGTATATTCTCATTTTTAATATAATTCTATTTCAAAAAGCTGAAAAGAATTTATATTGCTCTTCTATCATAATTACTTATACAGAAATATTCAATCTAGCTTACGATGGCACGTACATGTATTTGAGAAATGACAGTGTGTCTCTCCAGTTCTTATATTATTATTGTCCAAATTCTAATTGTTTGCTTTTTATCTGCTGATTTAGAGACATCTCTTAAGTAGCCAGCAGCAGTTCCTTCCATGAATGAGGATTCCCTAGTGTTGCAGCAGGCAGTGCAGAGAAGCCAAACAAATCCAATTCAATAATAAATAAAGGTGAATCCATGTGTAAATTCAGTAGGCCAGAGGCTAAAGAAATAGCACTTAAACTTTGCGTTTGAAACGTTTCTGAAATTATTCCCGTGGCTGACAGTTATTTTCTGCTGTACTTAAGTTTAATCCGCCCAAGGTTTAAGCAATACATTTGAGTGACTTCTGTAATTCCCTTCTGCGAAGGGTGGCACAGAGAGTCTATATTTCACTGCGTAACATTTTTAGTTGCTCCTGTTTATTTATTTATTTGTTTGTTTTTACTAGAGCTGCTATGGTATTTCAGTAATGCTAACCTTAGCAACATTTCTGGTTGAGTTGAGCAATATTATATAGCATGTTGTTGTTGCATTTTGTTACTTCTTGATCACTGGTTTTACTACAAGAACAAGGATTTGAACCCGGGGCCTTTCGTTTACAAGTGAAAGCATTACGTATTGACTCCATTTGCATAAAATAATAGAAGAACTGATACCCTATAAAATGTACAAGTCTAGGAATTCACTCCCAAAGCATTTTACTGCTGATTTGGTGGGATCACTTAAAACATTATTTGTGTACTTCTCATTTGTTAAATGTCATGGTGCAAGGAGTTCATGAAAGACCTGAAATCTTTGAGTGACCAAAAGCGCAAGGTACCCTATTGTTGGCTTTGTTAGAGTAACCTCCTGTTGAAATGGGATATTCAACCTAACAATAAATCTTCCAGATCCTGGTATCCCAGAGAAGTCAGTTTTCAAAAGGTCAGAGTAACCCTCTCTGCTGAGGAACTGGCCCTTTGCTGTCAAACACAGCAAGTCCAATGAGACGAGAATCATCTCAGGGGATCTTTCAAAGGTCAGATTGACTTTTGATTCATGGCATCCTTTGCCGCTGTTTAGATGACAGCTGGCCCTATGGCCTTGGTATCATAGTCACATGACTAAAGACAGACTCTAGACAGCAGCTCGTCAAGAATGACCACATGATCATGTAGAAACACAAGCAAGTCAGAGCAACTTTGGCAAGTCATTAATATTAATGAGAACAGAGTCTTCAAATGATTCCAAATGTCAAACTAACCAGTACGGCAGAGTGCATCTTGTGGTGCTCTTTCTCTCTCATTCGCTTTCCCTCCCTGCCACAAGGTTTGGACATAGCTAAGTGTCAGCCTGGAGCTCAGGGACAAAGGAACGAGTTCACCACAGCTGCATATATGAAAAAAGATAATATTTATGTGTTATATATTCACAGATAAGATGCTCTCGCACACAGATTTTTTTTCAGAAATTTCTAGAACTTTCTTGGGTTATTCCAATTCAGTGCAGCCTGACCATAATTGTTTGACTAAAACGGAACTATAAATAAAAGTCTAAAATGTGACAGTGTTGGCATATGGTTTGAAATAACTTTTTTTTCAAAGAAAATCAGCAAGCTTTTTCATGTTACCTTTTGATATGTCCTTTTTAACCTAGGACTATAATTACTTGCTTCATCTTAGTTTCAAGGCCATACATTAAACTCTTTCAGATGTAATTTAGTTTGAGTGAGCAAGAAAACATATATCCAGCTTTCTTTAACTTGCAATTTTCTGTAATGTTAATGTTTTCTTTGGATAGACGGAACACATGACATCGACACCTTGCATTTAAATACCTTTTTATTTCACTATTTATTTGCATTGCTTTTAATCGTAACCGTAACTGTAATAAGATGCATTCAATATGGGTTATAACATTTTTAGTTTACAAAAGCTATTGTATTTTGATTGTGGTAAAACCAAATGACTTGCTGACAAAAAAGAATCAAACACACGCTGAATAAATCACGTCAATATTACAGCTGTAGATTCTGTATGTTCTTTCTCTGTGATCCTTTGTAATGGTAGATTGTTTAGTAGTTTGTACATCTCATCCTACTTAGGCATTCCAGCTATTGCATAGCTGGCAGTCCAGAAAACCTGCAAAAAAAGCCAACTGGAGAAAAGAAAAAATGCAGCAACTCGTGGATTTGATTTGTTTTATCATATTATTTGGATGTTTCTTTGGCCTGAAAACCCCTCTATTTTCATATATGCATGTCAGGACTGGAGGAGACTTTCCTTGCCGTTGAGTTAACTGTCTGGTCATTAGCAGAAGGAACCTTGCTAGGTGACAGTGCTCCTTTTCATGGAGTCCTTAATCAAAGCAGCCGTTTGTCTGGTCCTCCTTCTTTCTTTTTGCCCTGTTACTCTAATGACCACAGCAGAAGATTAAACTCCATTCGAAATGTCGTTATCGCCATCCATCACTCAGTGCATGTCATCAACCAAATCTGGGTCATTATCCGTCATCTCTCAATGACATTTTCATCTTCTTCCTGACATGCACCTCTCCCTGATCTTCACACGCACAGTTAGCTTGATATATCTAGGTCTTATCTGCAGTAACTTTGCTTCTTCTTAAAAATAAATAAATAAATAAATCTAATCCCTAAGGTGTATCCAACTGGAGCAAATTGCAAATGGAGTTTGCTTATTGACAAGTCTTACTTAGTGTTACACCAAGTAGGAGCATATGAAACTTGTCAGGTTTGAATAAAAATGAGCTCATATGTTTACCTTGGGATGGCGCATGCTATGAGGGAGCTCATGTGGACTTCTTCCTTCAACTCTCTTTGTTATGATACAACGTTATATGACACTAATTATCGTCACTTATCATCCATAATGGCTGCAATCCTCCACAATTTATAAACGGCTGTAACACACTGCCATTACGTACCTAAATGGATCATTTAGAACACATCCACTGACAGTTCACAGAGTGTGAGAAAGACTACCTTTGAAAAAAAGTATATTAACATTAAATTTTATCAGTCTAAAATAGCTGAGGATATCAAAACCTCTGTACAGCTCATAAGGGGGCACGGTGGTGCAGCAGGTTTGGCCGGGTCCTGCTCTCTGGTGGGTCTGGGTTTCGAGTTCTGCTTAGGGTGACTTGTGATGGACTGGCATCCCATCCTGGGTGTGCCCCCCCCCCCCTTCCAGCCTTGCGCCCTGTGTTGCTGGGTTAGGCTCCAGCTTGCTGTGACCCTGCTTGGGAGCAGCGGCTTCAGCTGGTGTGTGTGTGTGTGTGTGTGTGTGTGTGTGTGTGTGTGTGTGTGTGTGCGTGCGTGTGTGTGCGTGTCTGTGTGTTGATCACTCTTTGTCCATTATAGAAGTACATACATAAATACATACCCATCCCAAACATGAAACAATATGTTGAAACACAAAAGAAAATGTCCTGTATGATTGTTCTATCACACTGTGCTTTACCAGATGACTTGGTAATGGTTCCCTAGCTTATAATCTATACAAGAGGAACTCAGCTACAGATCAGGCGGTTGCAGTCCGTGCAGGTTTTCCACCGTTCCTTAATAACTGACAACCAGAGTTTGGCGAGACAAGGCTGAATTAGTTCAATACGGTAATAATTAGTTCAGTCAAGTGCTTAAGTGCTCAAGTAGAGTGAAAGCCTGCTAACATCATGGCCTGCTCACATCAGGGATGAAACCCACTGCTACAGATTCCACATGTTGTCAAAGTACTATGCAGAAATAAAATATAAACCTGGCATCTATTGACCATTACAGTTGAATGAATATTAAGATGGACCGGAATATTTGAAACATATACAGTACATAGTTTTGAAAATGAGTCAACTGGATACAAACACACATTTGGAAGTGATTTTATTCAATGTGCAAGTTATAAATATGTTTAAACATGGCATGAAATGTATGTTTAGTTCCAAATGTTCAGTCACTTCAGGAAATATATATGTAAAGAAAATGTATGTGTGCAGTGAATGGTTGTTAGAACATCATTTATACGCCACAGAAAGGTTGCTGTTTGTTTCAAATCAGTAGTCAATAATATGATCCATTTGTTGGATAATTTAACAATTGCTCACACTCTACCTAATCAAGAATGCATTTGGCATTTCCTTTTGAACGTTAAATAAAATAATTAAGTTGCATGTGATTAATGCTTTGGCACTCTCATAGGAGTGGGCTGAAAATTGTTCTAGAACATTTACAGCTTCCCTTTACCTCCGGTTGCCCTCTTACTTTTGAACCGTGAGGGAATTTTCTTTCCTACTTTTCCAGCTTTAACTTGATTCATAATTAAAGGCTGATGCTTTTATTATTGTGTTGCAGTGTTCAAGTGTGAATTAGATTAAAAGCCTTTGTGTGTGATCTAAGACTCTGTTTTTCCCCTTTCCACAGCCTCCAGGATAGCTAGGACTAAAGTCTGTCTGCGTCCATTTTCAGGTCCTCGCATTACCAATCCCGCCCCTTACCCACCCTGAGTCTATAGTAAACTAACACCCAGAAAGAAAATTATTTTGGTTCTGGCACGCATCTAAAGAGACTTCAACACCAGCAGAGCACGCTTGTTTGCCACAGCTTAGCTGCTTAAACGCTTCCTGTTTTCTTAAAGATCACAGGCCCATGTGCTGAAATCTTTTCCCTCCACCTGTGCAGACATGAGCAGAACCACTGGATAACAGTAATGGTAATGGACCCTTTCCCCCAACCAAGGTGAGGATCTGGAAGAGTATCACAGAGATTCTGCAGAAGCTTTGGCTTCAGCTCCTCTCTGCTTTAATTCCGCTATTGAAAACTCATTTGAATTAGTATCATTTGTAAGGTCGACCAGCTGTGAAGTGCAGCCGATATCATGTCTCAGTTCATCATTTGACACACTAGTTTTTCTCCTTAAAAACTCAGGGATGGTGGAAAATGTTTGAAACCCTTCAAAGTTTCCTTGTTGTTTCTCCATTGTTAGTCCGTGGGCATTTTTATCTTTTGTAATGTGAAAGAAGTCCTCAAAATGTTCTTCCCAACATTTTTTTTTTTTTTTTCTGCCATGGCATGTACATATATTTTCTTCCTGGAAAGTGCCCCCATCCATACATATATCATGAGGTGGCTATTTCCTCTATGAAGGCCTGCCTTTATATAATTTTCCATCGTGCTGTGTGCCAGAACACGTCAGTAGATGTAATAGTGCCATCCAATTTCCCCAACGGCAATCTCTTGTAAGTCCTTTGTGATAACTAGAGAAAGCCGCAGTTATTTTTTATGACGATATAAAAACTCCAGTTGACATCTGCGTAATGTTGCAGACCAAGGTAGCAAACAGAATCAAGTGGCAGCCAGGATGTGCCGTTTTTACTGCTGCCGTCGCTTTATGAAATGACAAATATTCCTGCCTGGCAATGATGTGGAGCAGTTTATCCATGATTGTGTCTCCTGTTTGCTCGGCACTAACTCAGGCCAGGCTGGCGTCCTCAGCCGTTGTGGAGAGCGGTCCCCCGAGGGCCCCGACTCTGCAGCCCCTCACGGCAGATCAATGCAGCTGAGGGAGGGGGGGAGATTTATGGAACCTGTCTCTGCAGGAGGACTCACCCACCCGGCCATCTTGCATTCCAAGCGGGAGTGGACGTGTGCCATGGAATAATCACCGCTCATAATTCAAGGGCTGGGCCCTTCCGCATTTGAACGCCGCCTTGCCCGCTGCGGTCGATATGCTGGTCGACGCAATGCAGCGGGGAGGAGAGAGTGGCTTGCATCCCTCCCACAGCATTTTCTTAGCTCATTTTCCAAAGAATCCTTTTTCACGTACTTATGGGACATGTGCACATTGGAGGAACTGGAGCAGCTAACGCACTAGGTACTTGAATGCACAATTTTCTGTACACAGCTCTACCAATTAAAAGAAAATAAATGCAAGAAGATCTGATACCTTGAAATGGTGATACACTTTCATGCATGAATAGAATGTTGTTGACATTTTTCCAGCTGAAATTAAAGCTAGAACAGAAATTTAGACACATTCTTATGGAGGGTGGGCACCTGATAGCTGAAAAATCAAGTAAATGTACCAGAAGCCCTTACATTTCCCACTTCATAAAATTATTGTTCAACTTCCATGTTAAAGGCAAATTAAATTTGACATGTAAAACACCTTTTGCATACAGTTTAATTTACTTCATCTTGCACGCCCCGGGCAATTATTTGCCTTTTTTCATGGCTGTGTTACTGGATAAAGTTGCAGACCTTGCAAATGACTGTGTGGTACAGTGCACTGGTTAGAGTTAGCAGGACTGAGTCATTTCCATCATCGGATGTGACTGCTTGCAGTCTTAGTGGAGTAATTTCTTGTGTTGAAACTGTCATGTGCTGGTGATCAGGAGGTGACGATGCACTTTAGCACCGCCTCCCACATGGCATCTCAACACTCAGCAAGGAGTGCTCACAGTTTAAAGAACCAAACATCAGGGGAAGCTGTGATGAGCTTGTTGCTGTGGCAACCAGCAGAGCAACTCTGCTAGGCCCTGATATATTGTTCCCTGGGAGGGAGAGAGATAGAAAAAAATGACAGCCATTAGAGAACTGATTCGCAGGGCTCACGTATTATGTTCTCACAGACTTTCACTGGCTATCCGTCACCAAGACTTTGGCTCCAGGATCCCTGCGGCGATGGGTTCATCCTACCTCGAATATTAGCGGAAATGGTGCTGCCGCTGTTCGTTAGAATGAATCTGCTGGGGTTAATGTCTTTGCAGGTTGAAAACACCCCTATGCTCCTTAAAGCTGGCGTGGTGAAAACAAGCATGCTGGATGGAGTGCGAGACCTCCGGCCCAAACAGAAAACTGATTCCCGGCAGATGCGACACGACAGTCGCAGGTCATTTTTCACTGTTATGCAGTGCCTCTCTCGATGAAGAAATGTCTGTGCACGGTAAGCCCAGTTGATTTGTCATTTTTTCAGACTAGCTCTGGAGACAGACCTGTCATCAGGACTAGTCCCTCAGTAGAGAGCTACAAGCTGTCAACATCCACAATCATATTTTATTTGGAGTCATAAATGTATAGATTTCTTATTATGTTTACTTTTTTACTGAGCTGCTGTTATATACAGCAGGTCAGAAAGATTTTCACACATTTCACTTCTCAACTTGCAACAAGTTCAACAATCTAACTTAGACTAATGGGAACCACTTCTGTTAAAGTATCTCTACAGGTGCGAACGGTACCCAGACGTCTTCCTCTACGCAGAACTTAGGCTCGGCCACTGGGATGGCACCCTTACTCACCCTGGCATATTATTACATGGAATTAAAAAGGGAGAGAATCGATTGCCTGTATCCTTGCCCTGCAGGAGTGGGATATATTGGTCCACTGACCTCAGACAAAATGCTGTTTGCCCTAGGCAGGTGGGTAAACAGGTAATATCTCCTCAAATATAAAATTGAAGATTGCCTGATGCAAATGTTATGTTTGTCTCCCAGCGCACTGTCAGACACACATACACAGCACAACCTGAAACATCATTTCGTTTCTCCATTACACAGAGTAAAGACGGACATGCTGGTCAGAGTCAGCTACACGCTTAAAATATTTATAGCAAAGTATATCTAAGTTGGCATGCCCCTAAGTAGCTTGTCTGATATGGAATGCATCTGGGTTCCAGTAGGAATATGTTTGCACACACAAGAACCGGCTCACACAAGTGATCAGAGGAAGCTGCCCCCCATACAAATGTTGCAGCACTGGGGCCCCTGACATTTTCTTGCATTCTTAGTAACAGTTGCCCTTATACTGCTCTTTATCAAGTTTATTTCTTTGTGTACTGCAGCTACAATCCCATAGAGGTGGTATATTTCTGGAAATACTGTACAGGTGTATGTTTGTGTGTATCATTTGTGAATGTATTTCTCTTTGATTGGGGCCCTGCTAACATTTTTTTTTTTCATTTTCCAACCATATACAGTATATGCTTCTATGCTTGTCTTTCCATGGATTGAAATGGATAAAGGTTTACTGCCAGTGAACAAGTGTGTAGGTGCAACATCAAGGAACCAGTGAATGCAAGCCTTGATGGCAAATATATTATATAAGTTGAAAAACACGTCTTCTACAAAATAATCCATACATTGTTCTTAAATTTCTTTGAAGTAGCACAGCATCACTGATGATTAAGTAAGTAGGACTGCGGGACAATTTTGTGAAGTCTAGCACATTATCATAATGCTGTAATTTTTTATTCTTCTCGATTCTTTGTGTAAATGATCCTTTTTTAAGACCACCAGACTTTCCATTTGTGCTTGAGCGTTACCAAATACGTGACCCCTTCTGGGGTCAGTAAATCCTTCCTGAACTTTGCCAGGACAAGCAAGCCTCCTCGGAGGACTGATAATGTCTTGATGTGGTTTTCACGAGCCACACTCTGCCCATAGCAGCCTATCATAACAATATAAAACAAACACTCAATTATTAATTGTCACAACAAATGGCTTGCATTTTAGAGACTCGTTCTTACCCAGTGTCCCTCATCCAAGGGAATCAAAAGCATATTTTGATGTTTCCTGAATGCAGAGGGGTACAGTGTTTCTCAGAGTCTGTATTAGAATGCCTGTATGCTAGTTACCAGAATGTTTTACCTGACCTTGCCTAAGGACTTATTCTGTGAAGTACAGTAGGTTGCCTTCTAATGAAAAAGATGACATGCTGCCCAAACTCGAGGAGGGAGAAGTCTGAAATGTTATTCGCAATTAAAGCATAATCCATGAATAACTCAAGTTTTTATCCACCTTGGATCGTGAATTCAAATCAAGGCCATGATGTTGCATGAGCAGGAGACGTTTCAAGCAGAACATTCTTTTCCTGAAACTCGTAGCCTCCTTTTAAATGTATTCAAAGTCATCAGTGCCCACATCACTAGTCCATAGATGTACTCCATTGTTCACTGTTGTCAATCATGTTGCAAGATGCAAGTGGTGGAGTCACAGCAGAACTAATTCCAATGAAGAAATCAAGGTCAGTGGCTAACTCTTGACAAAGTGGGAATATGGCTGGTTGGAAAGCATGCTTGACTGACAGCTAAGAATGGCATCACTCCAACAATCGTGAACCATGGAAAAGACGCTTCAAAACAATGCATCCAACTTTTCACAAGCTGGATGACATGGTGAATAGCGAGTAGAGCTGCTGTCTCACAGGGCCTGGCTGGTGAGGGAAGACATGGGTTCAATTCCCACTTAGTCTGTGTGGAGTCTCCATGTTCTCCCTGTGTCTGTTTTGCTCCGGTCTCCTCCCACAGTCCAAAGACATGCTGTCCAGGTTCACCCATAGTGTGTGTTTCACAAATGTATGGGTGAGTGACCCATTGTAAGTACTATATTTAACAGTGCAAGTCACCTAAGCAAATAGGGACAGCTGGTAGTGTAGTGGTTAGCGCTAGGGTCTTTAGATCTAACAGTTGCAGGTTCAATGCTCTCTCTGGCTGTAGAACCCTTGAGCAAGGTACTTATCCTAAATTGCTCCAGTAAAATTACTGAGGTGGGTAAATGCCTTAACCTTATAAGTTGCTTTGGAGAAAAGCATCAGCTAAATAAATGAGGTGTGTAGGCTGAAAACAGTACACAGAGTTCATTGAAAGTTGCTTTGGAGAAAAGCATCTGATAAATAAATAAATGTAAAGAAAATATGTACATAGAAAAAGAAACCGTTGCACAAATGTTTACATTTCGATGAGCAAAAACTTTGTAAAGGATTATTATAACCCATCATTTATCTGTAACTTTTGTACAAGGCAACTTACAATTTTAGGTTGGTATACTAAGCTTCTTACCTTTATTTGTCCATTCATACAGCTTTGAAGCTTTTATTTGATCAATTCAGGGAAAGTACTTCAAGGATATTAAAGTGATTCAGTCACAGGTCAGTCGGTTACAAGGTATTGGCTCTAACCACTATGCTATCTTCGGCTAAAGTACAGCTTAAAACGTATTACTGAGGTATGCCTTGGTGTGACACGAAAATATATCGACTTGATATATGTTCAAATGAAAACCTTTAAAAATGCATTTTTTTATGGTTTCCTTCTGTTACATTTCTTTACTCAGAATATATTCATATAGTTAGTGTCATTCATATTGCCTGATGAAAAGTTCTACCCCACTTTTTGCATTCCGCAAGGCATTTTAGCATTTTAGGACTCCATTCAGAGCCAAGGACCCTTCTTTTCTCTCTGTCTTTGAATAAACCATCAGACACAGAGTGAAAAGGGAAAATAAATTAATTACTTGTCCATGCCAAAGATTTTCACTTAAGCCATGAGTCAGAAAGCAACTGCAACAAAAATGGGTGCGTTCACAATAATCCATTAAACCAAGCAGACTGTTCAAAAATTGTGGGAGTGCAGAACGGTTAAAACTCCATGGGGCTCCACAAAAAACTGAAATTCTGTCCCTCTTTAAATAATAGTAAAGGCGCAGATTAGTGTTTTCACAGAGTAGGGACGAGTGCAGCATGCCTTGCTGACATGATGCCTTTATGTACATTAGCAAGGGATTTTTTTTTAAAAAAAGACAAAGAAACTGCACACCTCATCAAGGTTCCTGGCTTCCTGTTTCCGTACAAGAAGGGACGGAACAAAAATAACACCATAAAGCAAATTCATAGTGAGAAATGTCCCTGAAACAACCCCAAGAGGAGAAATAATTGTAAACTCTCAGACCACAAAGGGAATGTAACATGAAATATTAACAACTATTCTTAAGAGTGAGCTTGCCCATGACAATCTATGAGATTTATAATGAAGCAGTAAGGATTAAGAGAGAGGAAACAAAGATTAATGATTGGTGCAGAGAGTTGATGAGCCAAACCAGAAAGACAGAAGTTATTAACCCCATGTGGTGGAGGACTTCATGAAGCACCATTGGTAGAAAGGTCAGGACTACGGTGTTCATTAAATATTTTTGCTGTGATTTATATCATCTTGAGTTCAGTTTTCCCGACAGTAATATTCCAAAGCACATATACATCTTGTCAACTGATTAAAATGACGAGTGGTGGATTTGTTTGTTGCTGCGCGTGGGACTGCATTGAGAGAAAAACATTGACTGTACAAAGAACTTTGCATAATACATTATATCTCTGTTGCTACGGGGCAAATGTTAGAAATATGGAAGATTAACTTGTCAAAGCTGGATAAGGTAATTTGTTTCTATTCATTATGCAATTTAGTGGGCCTTTGATCAGTAGAATGTGCAGGATACGTGCAAGGCTCACGTTGCAATAATGACGAATGCATTTTTACAGTTCCAAGATTTGCCAAGAATTCCTGAAATTGGAGTCCTTTGAAAATCCTGTGACATTTGCTTCATAAAAATGACAAAAGAATAATGATCAATACATATTAGAGACCAGTATCAAGCTAAATTCAACAGACAGCTCTTGCTGAATTATGTTGTGCTCAAAATTACCATAATTATAAGTCAATGAAGCACAATAATATACAGACAATTTGGAATTTGTGACCATTTCCCTCATTTAACCATCTACTTTATCATGTGACCTGACATGAGAAATCCCTGCTGTGTTATCAAAAGCTCATACAAAAGGATGGGATTATGCATGGCATGCCAGCTGAAAGTTACTACACCACTGACACTAATGTGATCTTGATCTCTTTTTGCTGGAAGCTTCTGGGACGTTAATCCGAGTGCGATGGCACAGAGAGGTCTGCAGCTGACAGCTCCTGTGGAACACCTGGAACAATACAGCCTTTCACTGCCAAAAATGGATATCTTTCATCCCAACTGCCATGGATTGTCTTACAACGGAGGGCAAAAATGAGCGAAGATTTCTTTGTTCTGTTGTTGACACTAGCAAAAATGGAAACACACAGCCATAAAATATATAATGACCTACCATGTACTTTCCAGTGTCCCTTCTCCTACATATGACTTTTTTTTTTTACATTTGACATTAAAACAATTTTGCCTTCCCCTTATGATTTCCCATATGTTTAAATGTCTCATTGCATATCTTTCCACTGCTAAGTTGGCCATGTAACCAACAGAATATGTCTATAAAAAGATATCTGTAGAATTGTTGAACAGGCGTGTCCAAATCTGGTTGCTTAAAATTAGAAATGATGACGATGCTTTGAAGGCATCAGAGCTTGTTCTGAGCATAGATGCCATGTACCGAGAAGGAACCAACTTTGTGGAAAGTGGCCGATTGTGATTCAGCTCAAAGCACTAAGGAATAAGTTGAAGCCTGCGGTAAACAAGATCGAAGCTGAGTGCTGCCCCTTTCCAGCCGGAAGAAACACAAGGAACCAAAAAGGGATTTATGACGTGGTTTGTCAAATTCTATTTCATCCATCGACACAGTGGCAAGTGTGTCCGTCTAACTTAAGTAATAAAGCCTTGTGTGCCAAAGACAAACATGGCTGGCAAGTCTTGCAGAAAGATCTGCTTTTGGAGCCCTAGGGTTGCCCTTTATCATTATTCTGACGTGCGTAAAAGCACTGACCTAAATCCTGTCCGGATTCTTACACACTACAGTTCACGGAATGTCAAAAGTGAACGCTTGTTATCACGCTGTGATTTTTTTATCGCGCTACTATTTTTTTATTTTATTCCTTAGAAATGTGCTCTGTACAGTTGTCCTATTTTTAATAGCCCCTTTTCTTTGGCTTCCAGGATGTTTTGTTTGCAGCTTCCATAAAATTCTGAACCCTACAGCCAGTCCACCAAAGGTGCGGTGGCCCGCATTTTTCGAACTGAATCTCAGAATCCTGAACAAATCAGCATCAGTCTCTTTAACACCAGCCTTGAGTACCCTTCCATCCAATGCCCCAGTGAGCAGGCAACGTTGTGTTCCCTCCCTTTTTGCCCCGAGGAGCCGTTCTGCTGCGTGTCATGTCTTACCCTTCAGCGCTCAAGTCAGCATCATGCGACAGTCAGAACAGTCGAGGCTTGTTCCGCCTTCCACAAGTAACTGAGAACTCATCTCCTTGGGGTGTAACGATGTCAGTGAAAAACCTGCCATACTTATTACTGTGTAAGCTTAATTACAATATCCTCCTTCTTCGCAGATTGTTTAGTGCAATAGAATAAAGATTTTGTGTAAGAATAGTCTTACTCTTTTATATATATAAACTGATGTGGGGAGAATTTCTACTTTGGGGTAAATATGGATATATTTATATGAGTATATTTAAAAAATTTGTTAAATTTTTAACTGCTCTATAATTCTCTTATTGTTCAAATTTTCCTATCTTGTCCTCATTTCAGTATTTTTCATTTCATGTTTTGTTATTTTCAGAGGTGGTTTAGCTATGTGAAAGGGGCTGCATTTCAGAAAACCGAATATCTGTTTATGCATCATCGATGTGGTAACTACAAACAGCTAATTATTCTCTCACTCTCAGCCTTCGGAGCAGCAGTGACACCAATCTCTCAGTGGAACTGATTCAGTGCTCCGTTGTCATGTTCCCTGCTCCCCTTTTGAAGATGCTCGGTGTAATGGCGCACATCAGTATGTCTGAAGTAATCTCTGCAGACACAAAGGAGCGAGAAGGAGCAAAAGAATTAAACACTCGCCCTGCGTTCTAGAAACATTGCATGTTTTCAGAGTATCTTGCATCAATTTTGGACATACAGTGTTCCCTTTTTCAGCTGTTTCAAACACACACCTTCTGACTAGTGGCACGCAGCTAATGACTGTACTCCACACAACTCTGCCATCTAGCGGGTAGACAAATCTTATTGCACATAGAATGAGCCCTACACCCTTCCAGTTTGTGGTTTAAAGGGAACCCTGTTTCTAGATTGCTTTGATGGGGGGGGGGGGCAGTGACAGTGGGAATCCATTTACTTGGGTTATGAAAAACTGTAGCTGGGAAGGCAGAGGTAGAGCAAAAATGTGTGGGGGTAATACCCACCTCAAGACCCCTTGAGTGCCTGCCCTGCATGAAGTTGTATAAATAAGCTGTTATATTATGCTTAATATAACATTTATGTGATGTGGTAAAACTGAGCGAAACAAACACTTTGAAACTGTGTGTAAGATTATGCAAGGCAAGCCATGGATCCAGTCATCCAAGTGCTGCTGTTTAAAGTCCTGCATCGTTGATTTTTACCCACAGTGCATAGCGCACTTCCACCAAAGGTCTCGGTCGCCCTGCGCAGACACCTACTCTGATTAATTTGCTGAAGGTAAACTGAGCAACCGTCTGGAGACAAGCGTTCCTCGGGGTCCATACCGGAGGCCCGGAGCCGACTGTAAATAGAATTGATGGATCACTAATGGGTCTGCTCTGCATGCAACAACGCAGGAGTCACTTGCACACACACAGGGGCACACACAAGAAGGCCCTCCTCTCAAGTTTACAGTGAGACGTTTTGTTCAGACCCTGTTTGTTCCATCACAACCTTGCCAGGGACATTTGGGACACAAATGCTTCCCGGATTTCTGTTCTCCATGATCACATTTCAGAGCAATGTTATTCCGGGCTCTCTGGGTTAGGTGAGACTTCTAAATCGAAAAACCATTATCTGAAATATATCTGTAAAGTTACAATCCAGAATATCTCACCTTTTGAACATTGTGTTGCTGCATTTTTACTGCAGTTTGTCCTTTGTGCTGGATATTGAATGTTATTTTCTAAGAGACTAAAAAAGAAAGTGAGCAACACTGATTGATTCATTTCCATCATCACAGAAGGTCATCTTTTGAAAAAAGCTACAATAAAAGTTGTCTTTGTCAGAGTCAAAGTGAAATTGTGTATCCCCATAATGTCATGTGTTGAAGAGTTTAAATTCTGAGAACACTGGGTTTGAGTGAATCTCACAGACTACCATGCAGATGTCACTCTGTTTAGAAAGTCAGCCATTCTATTGCCAAGAAATCATTGGGGGGCACCATCATCATTGTTTGTTGTTACTGTGGCAACCATTCTCCTTGGACCAAGGTCCATTGTAGTGACAATAAAAGAGCTCATAAGCTAATAATGACAATCAAGCTGCTGTTTTTCCAACACAAGTGGAAATTGTCCATTACTGTTCAGTGGAGATGCAAAAGCTTTCCCACTGTGGTCCTTAGAGAAAGGAGGATGACATGCAGAGAGAGTAGCTGGCTCGCACAGATGTCACAGGAGGATGACCTTTCAGAGGAATGAGGGGTCGGGCCAGAGGGTGATGTTCTTGCCGTATGGTCTGAGGCACTAACATTCCATGCTGCCAGCAGTGGCCTGCCTCTTAGTTCATTGCTATGTAGAGGCTAAGCTTTCATGAAATGCAGTCATCGTGGGAAGTATTTCAGATGTACATCTGATATGGTTTTTAAAGGTTGGGGGTGAATTTGTCAGGTCTCATGCCAAATTCTTAGAGCCATCAGTTGGCAAATCTTTAAATTCCTTTCACAAATCCAGCTGTTATCATTGTGAGTCCAGTAGAGGGACATCATGGGGGTCATGTAGACCTTCAGCTTGAAGATCTGAATTTGGACAGACAGACAGACAGACAGACAGACAGACAGACAGACAGACAGATAGACAGATAGACAGATAGATAGATAGATAGATTTCAGTTTTAGTGCCTCATTGGATTGTACTGAAACTAAAATCATGACATGAAATACTTCAGTTACACTGTGTGGTCTTCTGGATTTCCACCAACCGGAGTGTTGGGTTAGGGTTACAAAGAAGGTTTGATAAACTCATTGGATTTTCAATGGAAAATTTTAAGCATCTCAGAAAAAAAGTCAGTTCTTTTAATGAGGTTGAAATAGATACTCAACAAAGGCAGTGCAGAAGCCATGCTGCGGATGTTTTGAGTTTAAGACGCTGTTTATTGTGGGCATCTTATTCTCCCAAGATAGCTGATTAAAAGGAGAATGATGGACACAACTAATCTGTTCTAATCTAACCCTGCGGTTATCATGAAGCATAGGCTAATGAGCCACCTCCCTCCACAACAGCGAGAGCACATGGAATTCTCTACCCCTCATGAAAAGCATCTTTTTTTTTTTTTTCCTCAGACTGCTAACTGGAGCCGAGATGTTAAAATATCACTAAACCCTTGTCTTCACAAGGAGCCGATGCTGCTCCGATAACCTTGGATAAAATTAATTGGAAAACTGTATTTTCACTTTGCCTAGAGCTAGATAGTTTACACAGGTGACACAGGTTACACTGTATATGTGTCACCTTACAGGTGGTTTCTTGTGACAGTAATGTCAGGAAAGGGGAGCATCTATAGGCAAATCAAGACATGCCAGAGAAAATCCTGTGCAAATGTTGTACTTTGCTGCTCGGGCTCATTAACCATGTTCATTAGCCTGCGACTTGATGAGCCTGACCAGTAAACCATGTGGTGTGGGGGATTGGGGGAGTAGTTAACACCTGAGGTCTTGGGACTCTCAGGAAAGACTCAAGGGAGGGTGGGGGCTCTTCATGATTCAAGCTCCGGAAGCGGTGTCAGCCAACTCAAAAGATCAAGCCATCTTGGTTGTACAATTGCTGTCGGCCCGTGTTTTAAACTTCCCGAAAATACTTGCCCACAGCAGGCTAAAAAAGATCGAATGCAAGAAGCAGGCTGCACAGACACAAGAGCCTACAGGCTGCCAGCATAGATATAACACATGCACAGCTGCGAGGCCTAAACCCAGCACCACGACACGGGCTTTGGATGAACGAGCACCACCTGCATCATCCGACGCTTTGCGCATCCACCAGGGAGGTGACAACCAAAGACAGCCAACGCAGCGTTGAGCAGGGAGGCGCACAGGCAGTCAGGCATCACCACAGAGGAATGCAGGAGAAGAGGCCCTTAAGCTTACCTGCCAGCAGCAGATTAGGCTATGACACCAGGAATTGTGCAGTTCCGTGCAAGGAGAAGAAAAAGCCATAACAGGTGCCGTCACAATCTTATATTCTATGAGAAGTCATAGTATTCACACAAAATATATTACCCTAACACCCAGTGACTTTCCATTTTTTCACTCATGAATGGACATTCCATTGTATTGTTTTCAGCTAAGAAGGGCGTTGCAGGTGAATTTTCACAGATGCTTGGTATTTAAGCCAAGCCAGAGTGGGAGATGGCAAGACTAGGAGCAATGGTAGTGGTAGCAGTGCTCTCAGCATCGAGATCCCAGCTCGAGAAGCATCGTTAAACAGGACATGATCTCCGTGTTTAGGTGACACAGGCCAAGGGCAAGAAAGTCAATATTTGTACTGGATGCACATGTATTATTTATGTCAGTACAACTGCACTCGCAGACATTCAAAAAGTGGCTTTTTTTAAAGAGCAAAATAACATTTTCGTGCATATTCCCATTTTTCCACCTCAGGTGATATACGGGAAATGGTATCATTTTAATTTTATGCCCTTACAACAGTTTACCGGTCTGCCCTGATTCTGAACATTCATACATGAAAGCGTTCTTTTTCGAGGAAGATGACATTAGAGCGCTTTCATCTTCTGCAAAACATAATTAACTGTTATTTAAAGGGAAAGGCGGCTTGCTTCTTCTTGTAAGTTGTGTGCTTCAGGAGTTGCAGAGAGTCGGGAACATCAGGAGGAGATTTTGAAGCGGGCAGCTGACGGACGCAGTTATGAAGAGGTGAAGAGTCTCATTTTGCCTCCTCCTGTGCGGGCCTTGTTTAGGTAAAAGCAAGGCGTGCAGATCGGCCCTACATCGGCTTGGAATGTTAACACACTTTCACATTGTGACGTCCCTTGGCACAGGGAAGAGGCTGATCAGAATGCTAAACACACTCCTTCAGAAGCACCAGTGAATGCCACCAAGGAGTTCTGGTCTTGGGAAAGGGACTGTTGATCCTGGAGGTCTCGGGGGTGTTGCACATGGAGTGTGGAGGGAACTGGAGACACTCAAATGTATATATATATACATATATGTATATGTATGTATGTATATACTTTTTTTTTGCCTTCTGCATCTAGTCAGAGAATTATCTTCACCATAAACTCCCACACGTCGGCTGTGTGAGGTGCAGTGAGTCATCTCTCATAGCAAGTCCAGCATCGCTATAAAGAGCATGGTTTAAAGCATAAAAATATTTTTATTGCCCTTTTTATAGCATTCTTTCATGCACAATGTTACATTAAACAATTCACAGCATGGGATATGGGGGTAAGGTTGTAATTTTGCAAAGAAGCTCACGTTAATCACAGCATCTTAAACAATGCAATATATTGTGTTAAATGAGCTTTCATGCATAATCAGTTTTTTCTACTCCTTAGTTCAGCATAATTTCTCAACACCAAGGTCTCCGAATAAACAAGTAGTAACATATTGAATGTGCTCATCCGGCTTAAGAAACTATAATCCTCTTTCTATTCAAAACTCTTTCCGTTTACTTGCTATTACAATAGATTCGATGAGGATATTTGATAAACATTTCTTATTTCTGTTATCAAACACAAGAGTACATTTCTTAGCATTCCTTTTTCTTGGAATTCTAAACCTTGTCCGGAAATCATATTATTATGAAAAAAGTTCACCCCTTTTTCTTTCACCCAGCAGTGCAAAATCTCAGTGATTCCACCACATTGGAGAAAACACAGATTTCACAGAGCAGGCCCAGCAGTAACAGAACATTGCAAAAGGACCTCTCAGACTTGTCACGGGAAACATACAGCTCTCATTTAGGTTAGGAGGGGATTATAACGATGAGAAAAAGTGGGAGAATTAAAATGCAAATTAGAGGGGGATTTGCAGACAGAACACATTTTCTCTATCTGCATGTTGTACTCTCAGGTTTTAATTGGGACCATTGTCTCATTAAAAAAATTGTAATATTTCAAACACAAATCATATTTAATTGTAGGAGCAACTATGACGTGCAGAAGATTTAGTCTGTTTAATTCTGTAGAGCAAATAGCCAGGAACTTTCTGTTCTTTATGTGTGGTTCTGCTAAGTGGGCAATGTAGAAAGTTTTATTTTTCATCAAAGTTTTTCTAATTAATAACCAGCTAATAGAAAAATGGTAAGAACTGGAAAAAAAAAAAAAGGTGAAACTTCACTGTATATACATTTGCTATTACATCTTCATCTTTGACTTCTGTGCTGTTCTGTTCAACTAACACAGAAAAGAAATAAATTCAGCAGTACATTAAACAGTAATTGTATTTGAGGTCATTGGAGATGAATCTCTTACACAGGTTGCACAAGGTTTCCTTATTTGTGCTGCAAAGCTAGAGACTTGGTTAGAATGGGTATTTGAGACTGGGAGACAGAAGGAAAAAACTAATTCATAGGATTTAATTAAAAATTGACAAATCCACACATCGCTGTTTTGGCATTTTAAGGAGCAATATATACTAATGCAAGTGTGGCCTTTCAGAATACACAGGTTTGATAATGTAGTGTGAAAGCTGATCTGAAAGCTATACATCCTGTGCAGACAGTAATTTTAGCTTAAATTAATTCGATAAAGAAAATTTTTCTAAAACTGCTGCAAAACTCCTGATAAGAAATGGAAAATAAACCAGTGTTGACGATGATCCCAGCCTGCATCAACAAGAGCTCTTCTGAATTTAACATTATGTTGCCAGCCATCCTCACAGGTGTAATAATTGTATTGACTGCAATACATTGTGCATCGCCAATAACCTCACAAGCTAAATACGGTGATCGTTGCCTTTGAAGTAATATTTGAAGACTGAGGCAGAATGAATTTCTCATACTAATTAAACTTGCCCTAAATGTTCACCCTTAAATTCATAAATATTTACGGTCTCATATTTATGACTCGCTTTTAGCTATTTGTTTCAGTCTTTCTGCGCATTTTGATTTATGATTCACACACAGGGCCTCGAAAGCACAGGCCTAATTAAATATTAGCCAATGTATCATCTTTGCCTCTCTGACATCTTGAGAGCACTGACCAACTCTGTGTTACAAACAAGAGTGGAATGACCCAAACAGAGCTGCTCTCAAAATCAAATCTATCCGTCTGACCAAAGAAAGCACAGTGGTAAAAGGACTCCAAGTGTATTTTAAGCAGCTTAATTCTCCTTTTAAATAATGCTTGACCAGTGTTTCAGTAAATGTCTATATACTGTACTGTGTGCTGTAAAATGAGCTCTGAGATTAAATGTGGCTATTTTTACTCGCAAGATAAAAGCGGCAACATTTAATTTCATGAGACACATAATTGACATTTACTGGTTATTAGCTCTTAAAGGACTGTGATGTAACCTCACTGTTTCAGTTCTTAAAGGGGTTATATCCGTGTACGAATGTCAAAGCTTGCGTTTCAGCTTGGCATTTCAATCTCCTGAACTAAATGCAATGCAATTTGGACTTTTGTTTTCAACTTATGCAATTTACCCATAACAGTTGAATTTTGCTCAGTTCTGGCTGTTGGATTTTCCTGAATACACCCACTAATCTGTTTAAATCTTACCAAAAAGTTATCATGGGTAGCATGAAAGCTTGGGGGCTCACGCTGTTGCCTCAGAGCTCCAGAGTTGTGAGTTTGAATCCTTACTATAGTAACCCCAGCTCTTTCTCTGTGGAGTCTGCATGCTCCTTCAGTTCCTGCAAGGGCTTCTACCTATATGCCACTGTTTTACATGAAATAATGACTTTTTTTTTTTTTTTTGTTAAATAAATGCAAGTGAAAGTCTTGCAGTGAAGGGGCAGGTGTACACTGCTGTATCATCACAGCCCTAATAAGAGAAGCAGTTGGGCAGGTGGATAATTTATGGACTGACGAAAAATGGCAACAGGTGGCATAGTTGTTAATGCCATTGCCCACACTCAAAGGACACAGATTTGCATTCCTGTTCCCATTGCAGTGCCCTAAAGTAAGGTACTGGAATGTTACAGTATAAAATACCCACCTCAGTAATTTTTAACTAGCTGAACACTTCTTTTGACAAAAATGGCAGAAATAAGTTAGCACACATTTTTCCATCATATAAGATCTTGGTGCGCACCTCTTCTTATATGGAACATTCGTTCACGAGTAGCAGTTAATAATCTGGAATTTAAGAAATGTCCCCATATATTCAGTTGTTGAACCATTATGTTTCTGGTTTCAGGTGGCCTTTGTAAGAAAAGACACAATGCTCACTGCCTTTTTTTCCTCATTGCAACTGTGTAAACAAATTTCACAATCATTTTAATCACAGCCTTAATCTGAACATATGCCCTTTGTCAAGAACAGTCTTAAAACATGAACCATGCTGGATGCCCTGTTAGGCATGTAATCCATTGCAAATTAAACCATCTTATTTATATGCAGCCTCATCTGTGTAATTGTTTCAACATTAGGCCCTTTTCAATATCATGGTACGCATAAAGCTTTGTGTTAGGCTGCACGTCACATCCCCTGCTTGCAAGTAGGCGAGCAATTACAGGATTGCGGGGACAGATCAATAGCTTGCTGAATGCCGGAAACCTCAGGCACCTTGAAAATGATGGCGTTGCTCCTCACAGATTACATCTATCATTAGCAAAGCTTTTTTTCAATGTTAAACAATGTAGAAACATATTTGCTTCGATTTAATAACAGAAGCCATTTGAACGGCAGGCCAGGAATACTGCTATTTGCCAGCCCTTACAGAACCATACCTCTTACTTCAGTGCTTGTACCATTGACAATTAAATCTACTCATGATTCACCTGGATGGGAGCTCTGTGACACAAAGTAGATTCAAGCATATCGTAAGCTGGCCATCAAGGTAGCAAAGATATTTAAGATAAAGCAATTAAAGCTTCCTTCAGTATTGTTTTCGAATTTAGCATCTTTTTTGTCTCAGAACTAGTTTTTGAGTATATTGCATCTGACTAGCTTAATGCAATCAGTTACCAGTTTTCAACTGTGATTCACTGATTGCTCAACATTGTAAATATCAGTAATATCCTATTTTCAGCAGGAAATGCAAAAATAGGAAAATGGAGTCCAATTGCGGTTGTACCTAGCATAATTAGTTTCAAAATGAAATAGCTGGTATAAACACAATATATGCTGGTGCCTCACAGTACCTTAGCTGTTGTTACCATCTGGAGTTTGGTCCCAGCTCAATCTTTACAGGTGTTCTCTCATTTTTCATGGGGGTTCCTTTTACTCTGAATTCGTATGAGTTGTTGCTAAGAGCTGAAACTTGTTTTTTTTTTTTTTTTTTTTTTATTTTTTTTTATAAAGTTTTATGTTCAGGTCCTTAGTTTAGTAGTTTAGGTTGTCTTTACTTTCCTTCTTCGCAAGATAGTTCTTGCACAACTTCAAGGTGTGTTCCTAGTCACTGTTTTGCTTGAAGAATGAATGACTGCCCAACCAGCTATAATGCTGATGGAATAGAGTACTTCGAAGTATGCTATGATAGCAATGGTGGTTGAAACTGTTATCGAGTTGGTAAACATCATCAACTGTGTCATCAGCAAAGCAGCCTCAAGCTATCACACTGTATGTATCTGGGGTTAAATAATCCAGTAAAATGTTACACCATTTCATAGAGTAATTATTTTAAACTTAAACCATAGAAATACATACTGTCAGAAGCCAGATACCCTTATACATACATCCATGTAACAGAGAAAATCAGTGCTGCCATAGGGATAACATTAAACCCAGTACACTGCCATGATAAAGACGGGAAGTTCACGTAAGCAGTGGTTCATGCTCATTTTGAGACTTTAAAAAACTTCAGGCTCTCAGGGAGGCATTACTTAGTCTTCACCGCTCTTTATCTGTTCAACTGCAAGTTCAAGTGTAATGTTCACTCTGAGTGTCTTCATGTACATGGCTCCCACTCTGATGTGCCGGGTTCCAAGTTTGCCTCGCTTATGATGGCCACCTTTCGATGTGTCTAGAAACAACTGCTAGCTTGTAGCCGGCTACAAACTTAGCTTGTCCCTCTGCGCTACACCTCTGAGTTTACATCTGTATTCCGGTTGCATTCAATCTCCTGCTTGCCTTACCTTCATTTTCATCCTGCCCTAACTTTTTGAACTTGTGTCCAGTCATGGTGGTCTTGAGAAGTGTTCACGTTCTGTCTGCAGAAGTCCTGCAAGTTACCCAGCCCAGAGGTTCAACTAAAGGAAATTGATATGTACCAGAATACCAGAATACTGGAATATACCGGAATACCAGGCATCTAGTGGTTGATGTTAAGATTATGGAGGACACAACAAAGATATAGCAACTGAGTTGTACCTTACTTTGGAGAAAAGTGTCTGCCAAATAAATAAATGTAAATATAAATGATGACGCGCTAATATTAGTTTAACAAGAGAAATGGAAATTTTAGCTGTTGGGCATTTTTCTAGTTTAGTTTTGAACTTGCTGAAATTTAGAGGTAAAATAAAAAGAAAACCATTTCAAACTTTAGCTTTTATATAACAAGTACATGGACTCAGTATAACTGACGGCTCAATGAATGTTGAACTTCTTGAGAAGTTTCTGAAAGTAAATGCAAATATCAGGTGAATTTCCTTGTTTTATCAATTTGAAGAAAGATGTACCACATTTTATGCCCCTTACCCCTGTAAAGCAAAGACAAAATTTGGTGAAGAGTTCATTCTGAAAAAATTTTATTGTGACTTGTAAATATTGAGTAGTAACAGTAATATATGAAGGCCAAATTTAAGGAATAATAACACTAATCAGATGCAAAACCAAGAGCTCAAGTCCAATGCTTAGAGACAACCAGAATATCCTCAAATGAAAATTAAATACCATATCATTAGACAGCATAATTGTCGATATTAGCGATCCCCTATCATCTGAAAATAAACTTATAACTAACTTTGAAAAGTAATATTTTAAAGAAGAAGCAACAAAAAAGATAAAAATGAAAAAAATTTCTTAAAAGAAAAAAAGAGAAAAAAAATTGGCAGAGATGCACCCGTTAGCATGACTGTGCACATTATTTTAGCTCTGATACAGGCAACACAAACAGATTCTTCCCATTGCAAGTTATTGAGTCAGAATTGATATTCTTCCCATAAGAGAACAAAATTGCTGTTCCTCTGGCTCAATCACAGAGTTGCCAGGTGCTGTTGTCATTTGAAACATTTTTGATATTGATGCATTTTAGTCTTGTTTTTAGTCAATAGTATGAGTAGGGAAACCATACCTGAGTTTTAATTGTGATCAAAGTGAAAACTATGAATGCATAATACAGTAAGAGACAGGAGGCTTTTTTCTTTTTTTTTATTATTATGAGAGGAGCATATTTGTTTTTTGTTTTTGCTTTTTTTATTTTGGAACAGTCATACATTTTTGTCATCACATGACATTATTTCATGGCTTCATGCTTAAATTTAAAACTGAGGTTTGTTTATACCCACGCACAGATGCCAGCTCTTATAAAATGAAATCCTTCTTGGCGCCACATTGTCTACTATTTGCAGAACATAATTCCATGAAAAGTTGAATCTTTAATTTGAGATATCCTCAAACGTTTTGAAATTTTTAGCATCTTGTTGTGTCCAGCATGCCTAGAACCTGCCAACAGCCTTTACTGTTGGCAAAACCACTGATGCCCTTAACTTTGTACCAAAATGCTATAGGGCTTCTCAGTGCAATATAGAGAAGTAAATCAGTAGTCCTTAAGCATGACACGGGAAGAAATTGAGAATCTTTTAGAAATTTGAGAAAAATTTGAAAAAGTTGACTGAATAAAGGAAATATCAAAAAAAGGATATTTTGCTAATTCCAGAAAAAAAAACATTTTGCCATTGTGTACTGAAATGTGTGTAGGCTTCAAAACTTTTTGTATTAGTCAGGCTCAGATAACACTACATATCTGGGACATATTCACGGAACACAAGATTAAAGTATATGGACATAAATACTGCTATTTTCTTTTAAGGTTGACGCAGGTGCAGCAGGTACTTACTTGTCAGATAGAGTGCCCTAAGGTTAGTGACACAATAGTGCATCCTTGCAGCAGAAGCCTTTGTGACCCAAATAACTAACATCAGAAGGTGAAAGGCTAGTTTAAAGTGATTCTGCAGTAGGCTGACATGAAAGTCAAGAAGGAATGGTTATGTGTAGCAGGGTTAACAGCTTCATTGCTAAGATCAACTGCTGTTCATCAATTTAAACACTTTTAGCCAAATACGCCACATTGAAAAAGGAGAGATATTATACTAAGGTCTTCAGAGTGCTGGATAAGCTACAGGGAGACTATAAAATCAAGCTTTCAAAATCATGCAATTCAATAACTGCTCTCGGTGCTACAGCAGGTATCCATTCCAACTATAGATAAAGTTAAACAGAAGCTGGATAAAACAGGAAGAAATAGGAGAGGTTCAGAAAATCTGAACTGAGTATTAGGTGATTGTCAGATATGGTTGATCTAAAACCAATTCTTTAAAAGTGACTCCGTCTGGGCCTCACCAAAGAGAAATTTGATGTCTGTAGTGGGAGTGACACTATTTCAGGTATAAATTAGATGCTTGTGCAGCCAAAATGGGTAAAAGTTGCTAATGTTGGACCTTGCTGTAGGATTTCAGTACATTATACTTCATAAAGACTCATTACCCTTCATTACCTTCATCACTCCAAGTGCATAGCTTTCCATTAGAACTATATTTACTTTCAGACTAAAATACATTCAGAAGTGCATATCTTGGCTTACGGATGAAATGGAAGATGTTCTAAACCCTTTTCAAAATTTCCTCTGTGCACCATATAGAGTGGAGTATGATGATAGACTCGAAAAACTAAGTCTTTTGCAAAAGTTAAGACTCAGGTCCTAAACTTAATAAAATGTGTTAACTTGTAGTTGAAAATCTTGGGCCATGTCATTAGTGCCCAAGGCATTACTGCATACCATGAGAAAATCAAAGCAATCCTGTAAATGCCAGAGCAGAAAATGTATCAGAAGTCTATAGGTTTTGGGGCACAATGAAATATGTTGGCAAATTCTCATGCTGCTTACCTGAGCTAACAAACGTCATCCATGATCTGCTAAGGAGTGACAGCTGCTGGATCTAGGATGTGAAGCAACAGAAAGCTCATGAACCCATAAAAATTGAATTTTGTTCACCCAAAGTCCTGGAATGATAAAACCCAAGGAGACAGAATGCTGTTTCAGCAGATGCATACTTACATGGACTACTCAGGATCATGTCCTAGTTACAAACAGAAAGGGACTGAAAGCGAGTGAATGTACATGCAGGCTGAAAAAGAAATAATGGTACTGGAGTGGGAATGTGTGCTCTTGAGAGTATGTAAATTACCTGAACTTCACAAATTTCTTGTAACATACACCTACTTTCAGAAATCAGCATAAAATGTTGCCTGTGATATTGAGTTCTTCAGCTGTAACCAAAGCTTTTCACATTTAGTTTCCATGAGTTCCCCAATGTCTGCATAAAAGTTATGAAAATGCAATTCCAAGGCAGTCACCGACATGCTGTAATGGCCAGTTTCCAGAAAATTGGCAGGAATGTTGGATATTTTCTGTCATTCTAGAGAATATGATAAAAATCCTACATCTTTTACAAACAGATTTCAAAAGCTCAGGGGTGATTTTAAAAAAAGAAAAAAAAACCAGTATAAATCATAGGGGGGCAGGGTGGCGCAGTGGGGTGGACTGGGTCCTGCTCTCCGGTGGGTCTGGGGTTTAAGTCCCGCTTGGTGTGCCTTGCGACAGACTGGAATCCAGTCCTGGGTGTGTCCCCTCCCACCCTAGCCTTACGCCCTGAGTTGCCGGGTTAGGCTCTGGCTCCCCGCGATCCCGTATGGGACCAGCGGTTCAGATAATGTGAGTATAAATCATTTTTTTTTAATCAGAAGACATTTGTTTAGGTAGCAGATAATTCGCTGAAGTCACTGACATGCCCATCTTCATGTGATCAATGCAAGTAGACTAAAATCAATATTTGCTATGTTTAATAATACTGAGACAGCTGTTTCTGACAGTAGACCACATTTCCTGTGAGTCTGTACACCAATTTTCCCATGTAGCAAGCAGTCCTCATTACTGACAAAGCTACAATGAGGTAGCAGTTAGAACTGGGAAAATATGACTGTCAAAGGAAAAGGACTTAAGAAGCCTTAATGATGTTCAGTCATGCCTTTGATGCATGGGATTTTTTAAGAGCAACTCAGGATCGGAAGAACAATTGGAACCTGTTTTTCTGTCCTACCCCAACAACTAGAGATCAGGTGACCTCATCTGAAACACTTCTGGGAAAAAATATCTCAAAGCTGATGGAACACCAAGCTGAATACTTCACCAAATGACAAATGGAAAAAGCACTGTCAACCCTGTAGCTGGGTAGAGAGTGCAGGTAAGTGTATAGTGCTAAAACTACTGGGACACTGGTGCAACTGGCAAGCACTCCGGGGTCATATGGAGTTGATGCAGAAGGAGGAAGGCTTTGTAGAAACCTGTCACATCTCATAAGGCTTCGAGGAAAGCAAACCCAGTGGGTCAGTGCTGACAACTCCAGGTCAAGACACAAAGCCTCCTGAGAGACTTTTCTTTTAGGGAAGAAAACTGTCTTGTTACTTTTCTTCAGGATAATTCTAAACAGAAGTATCGGTTAATTCAGTGCTGCACACTGGGAAAAAGTAGTCTTAGTGTTTTTTTTTTTTTTTTTTTAATATAATGAGCTTTTGCACATAGCTGAAAGTAAAAGAAGTGATGGGATCTGATACTTTGATATAAGATGGTGTAACAAATCAGTTTTCCATAAAAAAGTGCTCTTTCAATCTCTTGAATTTTTTGATGAAATTTTTGTACTGACACATTACTTGACATATTTTGAAGGTTAGAGTCGCTAGGAGTTGACATCAACCTGACGGCACCTAACAACAAGAACAACAACTGCTGACTTTGAAGCCAGTTTTAAAAATGTTTCTATACCCAACAGGACTATCTGCCTGTCTGAGTAATACATTTTCAGTGAGAAGCTTTAAACCTTAAATTTCCTGCAGATTGTAGTTTTTTTCTTGTCAAGTAGTATGTGAAGTGTACACCCTGACTCAGCTATATTTAGGAACTTATATCTCCTCTCTTAACCATCTTGGGATCAAAGGTGCGGCATTCAGATGGTTTGAGTCCTACCTTTCTGACAGATCCTAGTCTGGCGGAGCTCTCGTTCTTCTCCTCTGCCTCACTCAACCGGTGTTCCACAGGGCTCGGTATTGGGTCCTCTTCTTTTCGCCATCTACACATCCTCCCTTGATCCGGTCATAGCCTCCCATGGATTCAAATACCACTGCTATGCTGATGATACCGAGCTCTTCCTCTCCTTTCCACCTGGTGCATCAGACATCTCCATATGCATTGATACCTGCCTGTCGGACATCTCTTCATGGATGTATGATCACCACCTCCAACTCAACCTCACCAAAACAGAGATTCTTTACCTCCCAGCTGGTCTGTCCTCCTGTCATGACCTCTCGATCAAACTGGACAACTCATTCATTTCGCCTAGCTCCTTTGCTAAGAGTCTGGGAGTTATGATTGATGTGAGTCTGTCATTCTCTCAACATATTGAAGCCACAACCCGGTCTTGCAGATACATCCTGCATAATATTCGTAGGATCTGTCCCTACCTCACTACTGACTCCACCCAACTACTTGTCCAGGCCATGGTGACTTCCCGTCTGAACTACTGCAACTCTCTTCTGTGTGGCCTTCCTGCTAATGCCATCAAACCTCTGCAACTTCTACAGAATGCTGCTGCACGAGTTGTGTTTGATTTGCCAAAGTGCTCCCATGTATATCCTCTACTCATCTTTCTGCACTGGCTTCCTATAGCTGCCCATATCAAATTCAAAACCCTGGTTACTGTGTACAAATGCATCAATAGAACTGCTCCCGGCTATTTACAGGACTTGATCAACTGGTACACCCCAGCCAGGCCCCTTCGCTCATCTACTTCTGCTCGCTTGGTGGTCCCGCACATGAAAACCAAAGCTCAGAGGTTCTGGGTCCGTTGTGTTGGAATGACCTTCCCCTGTCACTCAGAACTGCGGAAACTCTGTCTGTTTTCAAGAAGGGTCTGAAAACCCACCTTTTCCAGATCCACTTTGCCCAAGATCTCTTCAGATCATCTATGGTGTAACTGTTCAGGCATCGTAACTCTAGAAGCATCCCCAGATACAACCTTTATTCAGCCATTACTCTGGTATTGTACTGCTCATTTGTGTATCTTATAACATTTAATAAAAAAAAAAAAAATTGGTGTGGGTATCGGGATTTGTCTGTGTCTTATGCACCTACTTGAACAATGAACCTCGGTGTAGCAACTGGTAGGAAACAAACTAGGTTTGCTTGAGACTTTCATGTCCGCAGCTATGTCTCCTCTCAATGTAATGTATAAATTGTACTTTCGCTAAGATGTACGTCGCTTTGGACAATAGCGTCTGCTAAATGAATAAATGTAAATGTATATCAAAAATACATTAACTTGCTATGGTTTCAGACTTGCTATTAATGTTTTTAGAACTGAAAGCCTGTAAAGCAGTTGCAATAGATAGCTGCAATAGCTTAAATGTATTATATTTGAAAAGAATTTGCCTTTGAACAGCATAAAAATTGTTTTCTAATGGCCCTCTTTACCTTCACTTTTTAAAAAGTTATAATGGTTGTCACTGATATTGGATGTCAAGCTCTTATTTCACAACGGATATCACTGGTGCCCTTGTGCATTAGACAAAATCAGCATCATAGACTTTCTGATTAGAGAATGAAATGAGAAAATATGTCGGGTATGTAAGCCTACTTCTCAGTATGTGGTTTAGACAGACTGATAAATTCTGTTCCAAACCTTTGTTTACGAAAGTAACAGAATGGCTTGGAGACAATATGTTTCAGCAAAACCATTTGACACAGAAGCAGTTTGCTGTTAAATCCTCCAAGTTGGCACTTTATATTACCTGAATTCAATCAGCTCTGAATACTACTGTAGGATTATAGGGGGAAATGTCTGCAAAGGTATATTATTATTATTAAAGGTATACTATATATTATATGTTATAATATACTATATATTAACAATATTGATCTAAAATTTCGAGTGGTATTCTGATTCTGGCAAGAGGAAGAATGACATTAGTGGAGCCCATCTCAAAACTTCCTGTATTCCCTAACAAAACTGGTGTTTGCATCCACTTTTGTTTTGGTAAATACCATGATATCCAAAAACAGTTTGTGAGCAGGTCAAATGAGATAAAAAGCATGTCATTGTTTTGACTACAGGCAAAGTGACCAAAGATTCCAAAAGAGGGGTATTATGCAATATCTGAAAAAGAAGAGCCAATCCTAAATCCTCATCTGCCCTTCCTTTTGAGGTTGAGCGGAAGGACTGGCCATAACCAATTGTCCTCCACAGCCTTAGGTCCTGATGTAATTGCTAAGTCCTTGTGCGTGAAGATTCACAGCAGAGGGAACTCAACAGGACCAGCCGTTCTCTAAATAGCCTAATGCTTTTAAACGCACAAATTACTTTTCAAGTGTTTTCAGAATGCCTTTTACCATTTTGTTGATATATATGTTCCACAGAGTACAAAAATTGAATCTCCTAAACATAATGATTGTTGACTGAAATGTATGTGCTGCGTCCAGACGTGAGGCCGACGCAGACGCATATTGCCGTAACATCCGGACACGGAGGTAAAGTATAGTGACCCTTCGTGTAGAGTGTATTAATAAGTGCATAGTGTAAACTGTAAAGTACAGTGCAGAGCTGAAACAATGAACACGGGACAGTTAGACGCACAGTGCAATCTCACAAAGGGGAAAAGTGATCTGTGAGTAGAATTTGAACACAGAGATGTGACAAAATACATGACTGGAACATTGGACCTGGACAGGAGCACAAAAGGCAGGTGTTGACAGGACAGGCACTCAAGACTGGAACATAAACACCTATGGAACAAGACGTGGGAAACAGGTGAGTAACTAAGGTTTGCAAGGAAATCACAATAAAATGCTGGTTAAGAATCCACAACCTTGCCTCAGTAGTTTGCTCCTTTTATATGTGACTGATTATCCTATTACCCTACCCTTGTTACCTTACCCTATACCCTAAGGAGCAGCTGGTAGTGTAGTGGTGAGAGCTACATCCTTTGGACAGCTTTAGTACTCTTGAGCAAGGTACATAGGCTAAAATTACCCAGCTGTGTAAATGGGAAAATAACACTGTAAGTCGCTTTGGAGAAAAGTGTCAATGAAATGAATGAATGTGAATGTATTCTGAGTAGGTGTATGGGTCTGGACTAATGGAACTGAGTGTTGCCTTCTCTGGTCACTAGGAGTATTGTCTGTACAGGTCATGACAGTATGAAATATTTGCCAAAATTTTCTAGACCATTTCCAGTTATTATTTATGCAGGTGTTTGTGAAGTTCATTTCTATTCTTTCACAATTTGCAGACATTTCTCATGTTTATTTTGTAACAATGTTGTAGTTATTCCATTCTAATAGTATCCAGTCCTTTATCAGCATTCTTTGTCTTTGTCTTATACTGTTTGAAATGTTTGTGTGCATAAGCCCCTGAAACAAAACAGGTTTTTTATTCACAGTCCATGAAGTGTATCTTTCATTTAACAATGCACAAATCCATTTGCTCTATCTCATATCCTGAACGATGCTGATTGACAGAAAGTCTCCAAATATGCCTTTTGAATCAAGTGGATTTATCGTTACCGAAAAGAGAGCAAGAGTGAGGGAAAACAATTGTCTAGTTCCTGGTTTCTGTGATTTTATCATCTGTGTCAAAGACTTCTTCTCTCAAACCTGACAGAAATGAAGCTGAAAATGCAACTGCATCATCTTCACTCGGTGCTCTTCAAACGGCGCATCTCCATCTCACAATCAAATCCTCTGGGCCTGTGCAATCTTCAGTAGAATAGCTTTGAGACTGGTCATTGCCTGGCCCGATAATTGTATCTTACAGGTTTTTGATGGGTTTTCAGTCAGCTGGATATGATATCCTTTGATGACAGAAGAAATTAGATGCTTTAAGAAAAGAATAAAAAATAGTAATTATACAGTTCACGCAGAATGTTCAAAGGATAACTGAACAACTTTCTAATTCTTGGAATATTAACAAAGATTATGTTTTTGATTACATTAAGAGTATGGTGGGACATCAAAAGAGGTTCTAATGTTCTGTCATTTCCTATTATAAATAGTGTGTTCTGGTCAGTAACGTTCTAAATACATGACTTTGTATGAAATAAATCATGGTGAAGCGTTAATGCATAAAGTCCGTTGAAAACTTTGCTCTTGGAGTTCTAATGTGGTGACGCCCCACTAGGATCATTTCACTAAGGCTATGAAACCTTGGATATTTGGTGCATTAGGTCTCCCCAGTAACACATCTGATACCTGCAGGTGGTCCAGTGACCAAAGGTGAGAACCTGGCACTCTGTTCAATATTGGGGGTGATTCTGGTGTTACAAATAACCTCTTATTTGTCTGCTCTGTCAGGAATGGCGATAAGAGGAGAACATAATGTATGACTTGAGGATTCTGGATATAGAAAAAAAAACTGTTAATCATCAAGAAACCACTGGAAAAAAGCACATATTTTGCTCAGTGTTTTCTTTTTTCTTTTTTTTTCTTATTGTTTATGTTTCAAAGGGACATTCAGTGTTTTTGGGTACATTTCTTTGAAATCTGAAGTCAACCCATTGTTTTGTATGTTCTGTGTGTGTTTCATATTGTTGAACATATAACAGTGTTTCTGCAACCTCTGGTTGTCTCCGAAGTTTGCCTTATGCTTTGAGAGGCAAATCAACCCCTTGTAAATTGAAAGCACGGTGAAGGGAAGCTATTTACTGTATATATAACCTTAACTGAGCTCTCAGTTTTGAACCTACATATTCATAAATATTTGGAAAATGTTTAACTCTTAGTGAGAGAGACTGGTGGTTGAAAATGTCTTCTTTTGCTGTAATTTGCTGTAATTACCGTCTATCATCATGTTAGCAACAAAGTTAATGCAGGGGGAAAAAAATGTTGCTTGATATATTGAGACAAGATTTTTACTGTGCATTTCCTATTCATTGTACTCTTATAAAATGTGAGCGGAACGCTCCAATAAATGTTATTAATCAATGAAAAGTTATGTGATGTACAATCCAGTCAGGATGTAAAGAAAAAAAGATAGGTTATTAGTTTTTTATAACTTGCATGTTGAAAATGTATTAATTTGCTGAGGCCAAAATGCATAATATGAAATGGAAACAGATTCTGGTAATTCACTGATCTGTTTAACAAATGCCAAATTTGGCTGTATTGCAACGGGGAATGTTAAGAGGATTATCCTGTACCTTTATGTGGATGTTAAAGTCATCAATCAAATAGCATACTGTACATCAGTTCAGAAGCTTTCAGGAGATGCTTTCTTGAATAAGTACATCTTTGCCAGCGATACAATCAGCTTCTCCTTTCCTGATGAGTGTTATTTCTAATTTATTTAATGCACAGAACTGATACTCCATTTAAAGTCAAGACTTCTTGAATAAAAATGCTAAAAAAACATTCGTTCTCATTGCCCCCTAAGAAATAATGGAACACATCAACTTAAAATGTTTGTGACAAGGTTTATGACAACATATAAATGTAAAAAAAAATATTCCTAGTGTGATGGGGGTGCGGTGGCGCAGTGGGTTGGTCTGCAGTCCTGCTCTGCGGTGGGTCTGGGGTTCAAGTCCCGCTTGGGGTGCCTTGTGGCGGACTGGCGTCCCGTCCTGGGTATGTCCCCTCCCCCTCTGGCCTTACGCCCTGTGTTGCCGGGTAGGCTCCGGTTCCCCGTGACCCCATAAGGGACAAGCGGTTCTGAAAATGTGTGTGTGTGTGTGTATTCCTAGTGTCATATGCAATGATTGCCCTTGCAGGGAACAGGTTCTCTGGCATCACAGTTACAGGAATTTGATAAAATTCTGTGACAAAAATAGTACAGGAAGGTACAAAGAAAGGAAAACATTAAAAGGGAAATATAAAAGAAGGGCTATAAATGTACAGGAAATTTCATCCATCTAATACCTACTGAGACTATTTGGCTTAAATGACTAAGGGGATAGAACAGGGTCTAAATATAGGAATATGCTACAAGCCACCAGGATCAAATAGTGATGTTAATATGCAAAACTAAAACAGCATCAAAAAGCTTGCAACAAGGGGGAGAGAACATTAGTGGGGACTTTAATTATCCCTCAATTAAGTAGAAAAGTATCTGTGGATGCAAAACTGGAGCAGGAGCTGTCAGATGTATACAACTGATTTTTGAAGCAATTTGCAACCTCACCTACCAAGGGGAGATTCAAATCAGTGTTTTTAATTTGTTTATTTATTTCTTTCTTTATTTATTTATTTTTGAAGGGTATAAAAAGACCACTGGTATCAAGTTTCAAGTAAATGGCCAGAGCAATGTGTTATGACAAGTGAAAGCCAGCTCTAACTGCTGTCACATTTATAATTTTAGGCAAGCCAATCGTAATGAGATGAAGAGAAAATTTTAAATGGAATTACCTGGTTCAATCCTCTAAGGGTCAGAACCATGAATGAGAAATGATGTAAGTTCGACGAAATGATTCTCAGCATGTGGGATGACTTTACTCAGAAATTAAGATGTGAAAAAATGTGTTTGATGTATTAAAAAATTTTAATCAAGTAGTCTAAGATAGAGTAGCACTGGCAACTAAAGATTGATCAGAGTAATGTGGTTGAATACAATATTTACATGAGTCATTTAGCAGACACTTCTGTCCTAAAGTGATTTAAAAAAGATGTTTTTTGAAACAGACTTAGAGCTTTAGATACAGGCACACGATTGTCAAAGACTGTCTGACACTGTCGTAATACAGGTATAAGACATTACTCAGGTAGCTCTTTATAGATTCAAAAAGCAAATACATAATCAGAGGATAAGTTTATATGATTGATGGGAGAGAAATGGGTCTGAAATAGACAGGTTCTGAGAACATTCTAGAATGCTGAGTGGGACTGAGGTGTAGATCCCTTGCCATAATCAAAGTCTTTAAGCTGATATGAGAAACTGCAGTAAGCTAAATGAGAGAAATGAGAAAGGGAGACAATTAAAATAAAATAATAATGGAAAAGGATTACAGGTAAGCAGGTATAAAAATTTCTTCTCCCCATAGCAACCCAAGAACAAGCAGGAGTGATAAAATCCGCATTGCATTATGAGAAAAGGGGAGTTCACAGGGATAGGTACTGGGTCCACTGCATTTTTGTCTTGTGTTCATACAGTATATGACTTGGAAAAAATATTGCGTATAAAATAAAATAGTAATTCACTAAATACCACAAAGAATCCAAAACAAAATAGAGAACAAAGAACACAATAAATTATGCAAAATTACTTGGAAAGCACATTCCTCACAGTGGGAATAAGAAACAATAAAAGACTGGTTGTGGCACAGTACGAGACTGTAATTTATTTTAACATTAAACAATGTTGTAATTACACCACGTTTAGAATAGCGTGTCACAGGTCCGGACAGTACCTTACAAGAACAATATGGAAGCCTTAAGCTAAGTGCACTGAGGAGTATCAGATGTGACACATGACATAAAACACAAAAAGTATGAAATGAGGGATTTGGAGGTTTGCACTACTTAAAAAAAAAAAAAAAAAAACTGTAAATCATCAACAGAAAAGACAGTAGAGGTGAACAATGATGCTCCATGCTGTGAAATATGAGCGATTGCTTTGGGCTGAAAGGTCCTTTAATACTATTTGAATCATTTATGTCGTCCTATATTATCATACATGTTTCCACAGAAGTGTCTAATGGAGGAGCAGAACTGTCAACATCGATGATATTAGACCCGTGTATTTACCATAAGGGTTTTCTGTGACCGATGGTTTGGAGAAGCACTTTGAGCAACTGTTGTCAATAAACATGGCAATTAGAAGTGTCTGCATACATGTACGCACATATAAAAATATGGTAATAAAACCACTGCAGGTCATTACTGAACATTATATGACATGAACATCTGCAAGCCTAGATGAGTTTCAATATTCAGTCATGGCTCCTTCAAGTAAGATGTGAAAATAAGACTCAGTCCAATAACAGATTAAAGTCAAGCTATCCTCATTGTTCATTCTGACGGTCATTTTAATCTTAAGGCGATTCCCGGTTGATCACTTCATATCCTTACGAAAGCAGCTCGTTTCTGCCTGATGTAGATTTTCTTTTCGTCTGTAGCCGCATTCCCTCCGAGCCGCTATTAGTTCGTTACCGCACGTCCGGAGACAACGCTCGCATACTTGATTAGGACACATTTGCATTTACAAATTGTGCTGGCTGTTTTGCTCTCTTGCAAAAGCAGTTTTGCTCTTTCTGTGACTTGTCTCCCTACATGGGGATTTTCACTGTCAGCCTTCATGGTGTCCTACTTATGATTCTCTCAGTCATGCTTGATGTATTAAGGCTCACAGAGACATTAGTCCATGCAGTCCTATTCTGCAAGGGATTACTCTCATAAGATGTTCATGTTTTTAATGAAAATAAATGTTAAATTCCAAATCCAGGATAGGTATCTTTCATTTCGTTGCATTTTACTCCAATAAGTGAAAACACAAATACTGCAAAAACAATAAAATTACCAGTAAAATACTTCTGAATTATGCCTCATCTTGAAATACATGGCTGCTCTCCTGTGAAAGTGAATCTCTTTTTGCAAAAGAAGGGAACCACCTAAGGACCAAACCTGTTTAACATACCCAGAGCTTTTGTTTATTTGTTTCTTTATTTATTAAGAAAAAAAAGGATTTGAAAAGAAAATTAGCACAAAACTCATTTTGTCATGCTGGACTTTTTCCACTTGTCTGCTACTTCATACTATGGTAATCTTTCAGTTGTGCTGTTCCTATGACAATTCATATTATGATTATTTCAGTGGGATAATATGTTAATTACACTTTATTTTTATTAAAGTAAATTTTTAGATGACTACTTCCAACAAGCCAACGTCAACAACCGCTTGTCCCGAGTGGGGTCGCGGCAAAACGGAGCCTTACCCGGCATCACAGGGCACAAGGCCGAAGGGGGGTGGGGGACACACCCAGGATGGGACGCCACCCCATCACAAGGCACCCCAAGCAGAGCTCAAACCCCAGACCCACCATACAGCAGGCATCAGCCAGAGCTGACTCGCCACCACGCCCCTAAATAACTACTTGTACTAGAGTAATTATTTTTTTCACGTAACAATACTGTGCTTGGATACTCTATCCACCATCTGATTCTCCCTTTGTTTGTGTACATTTCAACTGGGTGCTCTGGTTTCCTTCCACACTGATTGATGTGTTTCAAGTGAATTTGTGAGTAGACAAGAAGGTGGCTGCAGTGCTTGACTTTCTGAGTGAATGAGTTTGTGAATGATTGCCCTGTGGTGGTGTGAGGTCCTGTTTAGGGTGTAACCAGGCTCAGGTCCTGTTTTTCTGGAAGAGACTCTGGATCACCACAACTTTGCACTGGAAAATGAGATACTGATTACGGATGGATGGATGGATGGATGGATGGATGGATTTGTAGTTTTTTTGATTAATCAGCTGCTGAAAATGGCATGGTTTTTCACCACACCTCTGAATGGACTCAGTCCTGTTACACACAAAAATAGTACAAAATGCCTCCCACGTTAAAGTTGAATCATTAAATTTTGTGTTATTCTTCCTCTGTCAAATCCAGAATAAGAGTTCACCTTTTCCTGAAAATTCAATAGCCCTTTGCTGTCACTTGTTTAGCCGTAGCCATTTTTCATTAACGCATCTCTGTATGAAGATTGTATTACCATAAGCTTTTTTTTTTTTTTTTTTTTTTTTTTTTTTTAAATTGCCTGTCACAGTTGTGCCGCTGCAAATTTCATTTTTAATTACGGGTGGGAAAGACAGAACACTACACTTGAGACGATGTGACAGTTGGCGGAGAGCTGAGTGGGTGGCTGGCTGTGGGGCCTTCCCTTCAGAGCCACGTAGACTCACTCGGGAAGGCGGCTTCCAAGAATTGCAGAGACAAGGCGGACATTCCCTTGGCAGAGGCCTATCCTGCAGATGAAGACTTTGTCCACAGACTCAGGGCCAACAATAAGGCCACAAATTCTGTACATAAGTCAGACTCAGACTGGAGGCTTTATCTCAGGCAATACTGCAGCTGAACACCAGAGAAGGAATTCCAAGCTTTCAGGGCAGGTTTTGGTGTGAATGTCACACATACTGAGTTCTAGAGGAAAATATGCTTAATAGGACCCGCTTTCATGATAAAGCTTTTGAGGCAGTGTTTCGCGAGTACTTGAAAAAGGACACATTATTTTTTGTGTGAGAAATTTTGACATTACTTTCAGAACTCAAACTGGAAGTACTTTTTGAGATTTTATTGCAGAATTTTCAGCTTATTTTATCCCTGGAATATTGCCTGTGAAGTCTCTTTAATGACAAAATATGATTATTTCCACCTTTAAGTAGAACTGTAGTAAATATGAAAACTATTGAAACATATGAGTAGAATGGATTTATTACACATGAAAATTTTTCACTTGTGTAAGTGACCTTTTAATTAGTAGGTTACACTTCGGGGTGTTACTTTCAGTTGTGACTCTTTTTGCTTGTCTGTTTGTCTGTCTGTTTGTTCATAACAAAAGCCTGTATGTGGTTGGTCAGCACATAAAGAGGGTTAGTTGTGAGGGAAACTGAAAGAACACACACTAAAGCACACACACACACTAATTTAATACCAACATATTTCTTCTAAAATAATCTCTTTTAGTTTTAATCAACTGTTTACAAGGTTTGTAAAACCCATACCCAGAACATTTCCTCTCCTGTGCATGGCTGACAAGACAGTAGACATTAAGTAGCCATCCCCACAAGGCATCACAAGGTGTGCTTTAAAAGAGACAAATAAGTAAGTTAATGAGAAGCAAGTAAGATCAACAATGGAAATTAAGCATTTGTAAAGGGGCATTGTCTTGTTACATGTCAGTACTTCATTTTCGCCCTTCTCGAATTTACAGCACTGACACATGCCAACGTAAAGACAACGTACAATTTAGTGGAGAGAGTAAAAATGGACTTAACAGGACCCACGCCAAAGACTAACTGCCAGTCAAAATCAAACAATATTGCCTTTTGCTGGATATTAATGCCCTAAGACAGTGCCCGGAAGTGTGCCCCGACCTGGGTAAACAAGAGGCAGATGAAGGAGCGAAGTATGGTACATCCCAAGGGACCCCTCTCGGTTCCCAAGGAAGGACATTCCAAATTGGTTCCGCTGCACAACAAATTAGCACAAGGCACAATGGAGCCCCAGAAAAGGGAAGGCCACTGAGTCAGAAGTTATTACAGCCATCTTCTCGGTGCCAGGGGAGCCAAGGTGTCATCTGGCAAGATGAGACCTTCTCTCCGTAATACAGCTTCGTTGGCTGCCTATACATTTATATTTATTTATTTCTTCAAAGCATTGTGGCCTCATGGCTGTGGCATCAGACGATTCAGTTATGAGCCAAGACCTTGTCAGACTGATGGATTGACTGAGAATCCAAAGGTTCAAAGGTCATCGTCTCCTGTCCTGTTCACATTGCTTGATCTTATGAACTAAGCTCTGTTAATACCTTATAAGAACGTCCTGGTCACCACTGACCAGCAACCTTCTTGTTCTGCTTTTGATCAAGCTGTGGTCCAAAGGACCGTCTTGCTGTGCCCTGTAGTCCAGTTTCAATCTTTTGTTGTTTGATAGAGTGGGCTTAGACAGATGTGTAACTGCGGTACTTTTTTATACAGCTCCATGTGAGGAAATTATTAGATGCCTGAGAACCTAAGATGTTTTCTGTGTAGGAAATCCTGCAGGTTGACTAATTGAAAACAGCATGAAAGCAATTTTAAGGCATTTTGTAATTGAACATTTACCAAGAGACCATTACAGCACATTTTCTGATGGAAATTGAATCTCCAAAATAAGAGAAAAGCAAAATATGAACAAACAGAATGTAAATCAAAGTGCTAAAGGTTCCTTGAAATGGATCTTAAAAGGCGTGATGGAAGGTGTTTGGCTTGGTTTTAATGGCACAGCTAGTGATTGTTTTTGCACAATTTACGATGGCAGTAGCACAGTTGTGACACACCAGCATCGAGAGTCATGTCTCATCATAATTCGGTAGCAAGCAAACGTCAAAAATGAATAAATATAACCTATCAACCAAAGTCCTTCCCAGCAAACTCAAGTTACTTTTTTATTCCTCACGCCCTCGAACACGTATTAAAAATTCTCTATGATTTATCTTTTTTAGACACCTTTTAATGAGATCCCTTGATGTTCAGAAACATGACCCTTGAGCTTTTTTTGCCATGAATGCAAGTTTTAAGGCTGATCTCAGAAGTCTGTCTACGCTGTTTTCAGCAGTCAGTAACACAATGAGTTTTTCAGTTAGGTCGGAACTGGTGGATCCTGGTGCTTTTTGACCGACAGAGAGATGCTCCTGGGGAGCACTGATGGGGGGCTGCTTCAGTCTGGCCTTTAATCGGTACGCAGGCTGCGGCTCCGTCGCCGTCTCATCAGGCCCCCCTCCGCTCCTTGTCTCGTCCCAGTGGCAGCGCTGTCATCCATGGACTACTGATGTCCAAGACTGTGTGTATCATTACCATCTTTGAGGCCCTAACTGCTTCGGTATTACATTGTCATCACAAGATGCAAAGTTTCACTTTGAGTGACAAACATTAAAGGCCAGTGGTTTGGACATTTTGCTACTGGCAACAGATTCTGATACCAGTTTACAAGGGTTTTAAAAAAAAGAGTTTTCCAGTTCACATTTTTTTTTGTGTTCATTTTCATGCGTAACCAGTCCCTAACCTAGAAAAAAACACTTTCTTTATGTTGAATTTATTCAAGAATGAAGGTCGGATACTAATTCTGTCCTTGACGACCTTCAGTCATGATGCTAATGTCGGAAAGATTAGGGAAAACGCTGTTTCCTAAGAGTTCATTAAAAAAGTTTGTGCTGCTTTCTCATCCCTTTACGTCAAAGGTTGTGTTCAGCAATCATTCCAAAATAATAAACAGAGAGTCCCTGCAGATGCTCATTCGGTTATTCTCCTACATAAACACATTCTCAAACACATATCTGGGAGCAGATAAGATGTTAAGACTTTTACATTCTCAACTTGTCTTTGAACCACATTTCAGTGAAGTCATTAATTGCATGGTTCCTACTGAGGTTTTGAAGTAAAAAGGGCAGCGTTCAAAACCAACAGCACTCATGAATTTGGGGTCACGTCCGCAGTAAAGCCAATGGGCAAAGCAGTTTGGGAGCAATGCTGGAAATGAGGAGTGCGGAATAACTCAGAAAATCCTGCTCGAATTACTGATTGGCAAACAAAGAAATATAAATTTCATTTTATATATATATATCTATATATAGGGTGAAATGTTATTTACAGAGCTCGTTTGGATTGACAAAGGCAATTGGAAAATATTGCTATTGGCACATTAACCCAACACTGCATGCAGAAAGAGAAAAGCATAGGGGAGATTGTTTGCCCATTTTCTAATATCTACTGTCAGCATCAAGGCATGTTTACAAGGCGGTTCTTCTTTGCAGTGGGTGATATTATGCCCTGGCCTTTTCATTTCCCCTTTGCGGATTTCATTTTGGTTCATGGACAGTTCTCATCTCCACCACGTCTTATTAGGGGCCCCTGCTAAATATCACTTAGTCACCGGAGTATGGGTTCGAAACTCATAACTAACAGCTGAGGATCTCGGAGGAAATAGAGGAGCTGCCGGAGAATTCATTGGGCTGTCGGTGCAATTGACCCCCAGGGAGCGAAGGGGATGTGTAGGGGGTTAATTCATTTGGCATTCTGAAAATAATGACGTAAAGTCTCAATTTGTCCAGATTAAACAGAGCCTATTCCCTGGGCGCCCATCCTTTCGTTTTTGAAGACTGTGGGGGATGTGTGTGCGGAAGGGAAAGAATCCAATAAATTGTTGTCTGGGAAACAAAGCGGCACGTGTGCGGTGCCGTGGAATTATATTTCACTTTCACGCAGGCACAAGAAGCCGGGGTTCTCATGCGACCGGGGCTGCAATCTTGCCTTTCATGATGGCCCCTGTCTGGGAATGAGAAGTTACTATTATCCTGACATGGTAATCAATAGCTCACGCCTCGGCGGCTGCTGGTCAACGTGCTATTTTTGCCTGCTGAAAACAGCCGACGCATTCGCACACAGTGGACCATCTGGCACATGGGAGAAAATTATTTTAAAATATTACAAGCATCCATTCAGCGCAGGTGCCAGCAGAAGAGAGAAGCAGCAACAAGCAGTGGAATAATGCCTTCTATAATTACCACCATTGCAAAACGCAGCCCTGAACTATTTTAATAGCAATCAAATTGAACCCATTTTGCATTCCCAGGTAGCAGAAAGCCACTGTCTGTGTGACAAAATTAGTACATTGAAAGTTAATGTAGAGAATATGAGGAAACATGGATATTGCATCAATTCCGCTATGTGGGAAAGCGTCAGATTGAATGGTGCTTCATTGTTTCTTCATTTTCCTCTGAGGCTCTCTGATCAGTAATGGAACGGTCACCTTTGGGTTCATGTAGCTCATTCCACTTTTAAAAGGTTCTGTTTTTCTGTTGTATTTGCTCAATATTTCACCATTATCGAGTCTTTGAAGCACTTTCGGACTTCTGTTCCGGAGGTCAGACATGGTAAGAAAAATCTCTGAGAAAGTTCCCTCTTGATTTTAATCCACTCTGACTGAAGTGTAATGCGGCAAAAGTGTAGAGAAGATACACCTTGTTCGCTCATCACTATTTTATGCACTGTCTTTGGTACTTGTCTCTGTTTTCACATTGCAAAACGTCCTCCGTGTGTTTTTTTTTTTTTTCTACTTGCATTGAGCATATGCATTGAGCATTTATAACATTTAATTTTGTGATTGATTTTGGCTGCTGTATGTAGGACATACCATACGTGATTTGTGCATTGCATGATGTTTCATACAAATGCATGATGTTACATACAAATCATGTAAGTAGCACTGATCCCCTCATAGCTCCCAGAGTTTGGTTGTGGGTTTGAATCCAGCTCAGTTTGTGCACATCTTCTTACTGTGTCTGTTTGTACTGGTTTCCACCATGTGCTCTGGTTTTGTCACACAGTGCAAAGACATGCATTTCAGGTGAACTGGTAACTGCTGTTAGCGTGTGTGAGAGTAAATGAGAGTGTGTCATTGAGCTGCAATGCACTGGTGACCTCTTCAGAATGTACCCCACCTCATACCCAATGAATCTATCCTCAACCTTGAACTGGACAAGCAGTTGTTGATAATGGGTGGATGATTCACCAATGGAAGGATTTTCTTGTTTCTTTTAGTTTCGTTGCAAAATAATATTGTAATAAAATGTACACCACACATACACACACACACACACACACACACACACAGACATTGGTTGAAGGCACTGGTCCCAAGCGGGGTTGCGGCAAGCCAGAGCCTAACCCAGCAACACAGGTGGTAGGGCTGGAGGGGGAGGGGACACACCCAGGATGGGACGCCAGTCCATCACAAGGCACCCAAGCGGGAACCAAACCCCAGTCCTACCAGAGAGAAGGACCCAGCCAAGTCTGCTGCACCACCATGCCCCCCTAATAAAATGTAGTGAAGTTTAAGTTGTTCACAGTCCTTATAAGTCTAAGAAAGTCAGGAATTCTGGTCACGTATGTTCATTACACGTAAATAAGATCACGAATAGAGCTACATAAATTCCAGTTTGACCTCAAATGAACCAAGTAAAATGGTCATATTTTGAAATTTCAGGCCCCAGCAAGCTTGCAGGACACTGGACGAAAGTGTCTGCTTCGTTTTTTTTTTTCTTCTGATATAGCATTATTGTTGACACTAAAGCTCAGTCTGATTGAATCATAAAAAATTGTTTTTTTTTTTTTTTTTTTTTTTTTTTTTTGGAGCAGCTGCCAGCCCTCTACCATGTGCATATCCACAGCTCTCTCTGGTGGCCATTTCTACACCCTGCACACTTCAGTGTGAAATGTAGCATCCTTTTATGTTTTTCCTAAAAAACAGTGTTATCAATGATTTTTTTTTTTTTTTTATTGCAGAAAAAAACAATTTGTTGATGTTTTTGTTATTCATCTGCATAAACATATTTTTATCATTTACCTTTTTTTTTTTAAAAAAGAATTCCAAGGTGCATTAGCATTGCTGTCAGCTATATTGTTCTGCACTGTGTACAAAAGAAAAGTATACCATGTAAAGATTCTTTTTGAATTGAAATTGTAATTAAAAATGTTTAAAATGTTTATCTGAGCTGGAGGAAATTTTTCTTATGTGAGGAAAAAAAAGAAGAAAAGTACAGGTACTTTTGCCAATGGTCTAAATAGAATATATACTGCATTACAGACATTCTGTAGGCATCGATATATTGCCGACATTGACTACATCAGCGTGTTTATTGCCCCACGGGAAATCACTGGAGGATCAATTAAAGCCCTGAAAACACCTGGGGCAATTTGTCGCTGGAACAGTTTCACAATTGCCAAGGCCAGAAGGTCACCGGAGGAAAGACTTCTCATTTTCATGCCTCTTGGGGTGCAGTTTTTAATTTATGTATGTGTTTTTATTAGAGTGACCTTGTCTGTTTTAAGCTGTATTATACTATCATACATAGCACTGCAGTGATTTGAAGGGTGCAAGGCACGACATTGACCTGGACAACCCACTGTCCCTTTAAAACGATACATAAATTCAAACAAAGGCTAACTCCTGCACACCAACAGCATGATTTTAAAGTGTAGGAAGCAATCAGCGTGTCACACAGAAAAATGCACTCGAAAAGGTGGGGCTACTGGAACCCTCAACCCGGAGAGAACTGTGATTTGAGTCATCGCTGCGTCAAATATGCATAATTCGCTGTTGTTTGTCATCCTGTATGTGAGCTCTCAGATTCAGATTTTAATCCTTTCTCACATGGAATGAGGAGGAAAGGTCTGTTGCCAACAGGCATGACATGGGATACAGCACATGATGCGATCCACTCACTCACACATTCATTATCTCACTGTCATTACCTGCTTGTCCAAGTCAGAGTCACTGTGCTCTGGGGTCAATCCCCGAGGCCCAGGGTGCAAAGCTGCTTAGGGTAGAATCTGAACAGGATGCCAGTATGGTATGATGTGATCCATGATATGACATGTGATGTGATGTGAGCAACATGTGACCCTTACATTCATTCGTTCATACGTTTGTTGATTCATTCATTTATGCATTCATCAATTCATGCATTCGTTCATATATCTGTCATCTCTTCTCCCATCCTGGTGGTCTGAAGTCCATCCAGCAAACACAAGACACTGATCAGACAGCCTGGAAAAGACACCAGTCCATCTCAGGGCATTCACACACGCTCATTCGTTCACGTACATTCACAGCCTAATTTTGAGAACAATCCTCCCGAATCACACGTGACTGGACTGTGGGAGAAAACCGGAGCACCAAAAGGGGACCTACCTGAACACGGGAAGAAGATGCAAACTCCACACAGACTGAACGAGGACCTATCCAACATGCAATCATGCAGCCCAAACACTATGAGTAGCCAGCACTACCCACTGCACCACTGTGCCACCCATGTGTGATCCAGCACAGACATGCGATGTAGCACGTGTCATCAGATGTAGCATGCATTGGGCTGCAGAACCAAAGATGAGCGTGTAACAGACAAACTATCAGATGATGTATCCCAAATACTGGGATCTCATTTGTTTTTGTAAATATGGCGAGACCTTTACAAGAGTCGCAGGTGTTTGGAAAAAAAAATTTTACAAGTGCTTCACAGCCCAAAGTGCCCTTTCATATCCTGTCATCTGTGGGCCGTTTCTCTGTAGCATTTTTGTTACTGTAGCCGCCAAAGGGATGTCAGAGTTCCTCGAAAAATAGAGTTGAATGCCTTCATGGTGGTGCGTGACTTGCTGGGTACAGAGATCTTCTTCAGCAGGAGTGTGACGCCAACCAAACCGGTGGTCTGGGCCCAAAGAAGCTTCCTGTGATGCTCTCGCCCTGGAAGAAAGAAAGGAAGAATAGCAGCGGTAATCATGTGTAAAGGGCTTTGCTTCTGAAGGATGGATGTGTTGATGTCGCAGAGGCTGGAAAGCATCGGAAGGAGTGCGGTTAAAGAGGGGGAGCAGCAGAAACCTGCAAGTAAAACATTGTTCATGTTTCAACCTGTTAAATTATTACTTTATCTTTTTCCTCCGCTCACTTTTTTCCAATTACGGTGACGCACAAAAGCCCTTGCAAATGTGGAGTGCCATAAATTATCACTTAATTAGCTTCAGTGGCAGCGAAAGAACGTCAGTCCAAGTTTCCTTCACTCTCTTGGCAGATTTTATCGTCAAGGGCCCCAGACTAATTGTTTTTCTTTACTTTCTTTTTTTTTTTTACCTGAATGGAGTTCCTTGAGTTGACTCAAACTTTTTGGCCATTTACAATTCTGCTTGTGTCTAACTTAAAGCTGGCAACAAGGACGACAAAAGAAAGAAACCTAGCTGGCTGCTGGCACCCACAGAAGAGGATGTGATCTGAAAAATGGGATTACTTCATTTTAGATTAAGAGATCTCCAAGAGCCACTATATGTGTTGGAGTTACATAAACTGCACATAAACCGTTGCCTTCCGGCAGCCAGAAGATCAGAAATGGGGAATCACTGATAATCATTGACTGGAATCATTACAACATTGCATATCCTAGAATGTCCCCTCTATATAGTTGTAGGAAGTTTTCCAAGCCCCTGCCCCCAAACATGTGGTATCACAAAAAATCATACAATATGCTTCAAAAGGTGCATTGGGACTCAGTATCATAGGATGTACACTCTTGGAGTTACCCTTAAAAACACTTGTCCTCTGTAGTGGACGAAAATGAATAGCTGGGTCTTAGGCAATGGTGTATATTTCCAAGGGTGACAGAGTTACCCCATATCAGTACATCATTTATGCTTTGTGTTATATTTTATGGTATTGTTAATGTGTTTCTGCACATTGTTAGCAGCCCAAATATCTCCCAAGCACTTCCCACCATCTCAGACACAGTAGCAGTTTCATCAAGCACAGTTAAAGCACTTTCCGAGATTCGCCTTGGCGTTGTAAATCTTATTCGCCAATCAGAGCGGGCTAATTCCCCAAATTGCTGTAGCGAACAGCATTACAACCTGCCGAATAGTGTTAGATTTCCTGCTGCGAGTAGCTTGGCAAACTCTAGGGGACACAAAGACGAACAGCTCGGAAAGGACTCAATTACAAGGGCAGCCGGAGTGTCGGGCTGGTGGGGAGCTGAGACATGTCCTTAGGGGAGGTGTGGCTGGATCTCCAGAGAGCCCACAGCACACAGAGGAGATTAACACCCAGGCTCACTCCTGCGCGACACACCGGCTACACGATAACGGAGGGCCGCCGGGTGGAGGGTGGGGGGGCTCAGAGAAACAGGAAGGGATCGAGCGCTCCGCACAGCTCCCAGCATTCTCTTCAGCGCTCGGGTGAGGCACAGTCACGCAGAGCTCAGATCCACCTACACAAGGGATGATGGAAATAACTTCTCCGGGTTATATCAGCTTCCAACGATTCTGACTAATATATGTGATTTTTAAGAATCATATCCCACTCGTTATATTGCAAAATTAGACATATAACTTCGTTTGTTTTACAGTAAGAAGTGCAGGGAAAAGCCAGACCTAATCAATATGCAGTTAAAGGCTTTAAGATACAGAGTTCTTTAGCAAAGGATTCTTACAATCAATGAAAAAGCTTCAAGATAAACTGAGGATAGAATGGACATGATGTATATCATGCTACTGAAATCAATTTCATGTATAATTGACAGGCGGGCCCAGCAGTGCAGTACACTTGAAGCTCTAAGTGAATGTGTGAAATTCCTATAAACTCCTCTGTAATCCCAGGATGTAGGGATATTCAGGGTAAAGTACTTTGTTCAGCTGTATGTCGGCAGGGTAAAGCATTGTTTCTAAACCACTATTTTAACACTGCTTTTAGTTTATTTTAAGGTAAATAAAAGCACAGAAATATCCGCGTTTCTTAGTCATGCAGCATCAAAGTAATTAGCTAATGACATTATAATTATTCACTGAATACAGTGAAGGGAGGTTTGCCAGCATGATGTTATTATTATTCTTAAATTTTTTATGAAGTTGTTTATCAGCCTAATTTACTAATGAGTTACAGAATATGACAGGACTGTCCAGGAAGTTGGGATCCACGTTTTTTTTTTCCTAAAAAAGTGTCACTGCGGTATTTACAAGTGTGGACAACTCAATACCATCATAGTGCTGAGGGTCATAAAGACGTTCACTGGTTAACAATCAGCAGTCTTAACAATATACTTAGACTTTGACTCTTATATAGGGGACTCCACCTCCAGCCCATCCATTCATCAGCACAATTATCAGTTATGAACAGTTATTTACCTTTCAAAAAGTTCAGCAGAATGATAACATTTATAACATACATATTCTATAAGGTACTGTCTTTTCAATTACTTACATTTAATTGAAATAACACCCATTAAGCAAGTTCATCAATCAGCTGAGATGAAAATTAATTTTTCCTTGTGATGTTGAGGAAAAAAAAAACTCATATTCCCATCATCCTCCCTTCTCATGGGGATCGCACCATCTTACCTGCAGGTATGTGTGTTGTTTTTTCCTCCAAACATGCACCAAGCACATTTACTATAATAACATACTCATAGTCACTATATACTGGCCGGTTATATGTGCACAGCAACTGCTCCAGATCACACAAAATCCTTACCTATAGTAATTTAACATGTATATGTCAGGAGGAGAGTTTGAAATCAAAAGCACAAAGGTTTACAAGGGTTTGTAAGTGTGTCAAAACTCACCTTTTTCAGACTCACTTCTCACCTGATTTTCTGTGTAATATATAATTACATTGTATGTAACGTAAATGTCTAAATGTATCTCAAAATATACATTATATATATTACTAGGAAAGTGATCAGGAATCGTGGATAAATCTTTATGCAGCTACTTGTATAATGTATACTGGTTTATACCATGGTATGTCACATTGAACTGATTGTTCTCAAGGATCATGTGACTGCATCCAGATCTCTCCGCCTGTTGATGTAATGCACTTTTTGAATTGCTTTTTGAGATTTATGCCGCTTTGAAGAAAAGTGTCTGGTAAATTAATAAATGTAAATGAAATTAAGTGTGGAGGGGCACGGTGGCCAATTGCACAGTGGGTTGGGCCGGGTCCTGCTCTCCGGTGGGTTTGGGGTTTGAGTCTCACTTGGGGTGCCTTGCGACGGACTGGCATCCTGTTCTGGGTGTGTCCCCTCCCCCTCCAGCCTTTCGCCCTGTATTGCCGGGGTAGGCTCCGGCTCCCTGCGACCCCGCACTGGACAAGCGGCTTCAGATGGTGTGTGTGTGTAATTAAGTGGTTGAAGGACACTTGTTTAACAGCAGCATGTCCCTCTGCCACCCCATAGCATCTATATAATGTCTCCACATGCTGCTTTTAAACATGTTTATCAGTTATTTATCACTTTTTCACATAAACACATGGATAACTTTTGTTGAGCGCCTCCCTCCCCTTACCCTGTTTCTTATACTTAATTATAAAAATCAATCTGTTCCTAGAATTTAAAAAAAAAAAAAATGTCAAACACAGCCCTTGTCAAACACTCGTCGTTGTTTTTGACTGGAATAATTACAATCTGTATTTTGTGTTGATCTTTTTTGCTGCTCAATTTGATGTTCAGACTGTGCTCAGTCAGTCTGAAAATGACCTGCATGGTAATAATTTCTTCCCATTTTCCAACAAAAATCTGTTTCACTATAAACAGTCAAATCTCTGTTATGTGCTTTAATTTGTGCCGTGATTATGCCCAATCAATCAAGACTGAGTTTATTCCTATCACGCAGGGGGGAACAAAAATGTCCTAAAATTGCACTGCAAGCAACTGGTTTCCATTCGAGGTCTCAATTTATGCAAACTGGAGCACTTAAGTCACAGACATTTATTACTGGACTTGTTCTGAACAAATGCTCTTCAGGATGGTTTTGAGCAGTTAATTCTCCTCAATTCTCCTTAAGTCTCCTTTGCAGTTTTATAAGATTTTTTAAATCTCATCACAAAAATATGCATGTTGCATAATATTGACTACATATTGGTAACTCTATTTGATTAAATTCCATACACTGTAATATCTGAGATGTTCAACAGATCTTCATGAGACATTCTGTGACAGAAGTATTAGTTGCTTTAGGCAGAGCAATTTCCCCAAATATGTTGAGTAGATGAAAAGTCCAAGCTGACAAATGTAGTACCGCCAAACACTCATGCTGGGGCTGTGCAGGAGGATCACAGAAAAGCATCATTTTCTCAAGACATCTTTCATGTGTTCAAGACAAGTTCTAAAATTCCTCAAGGGAGATTGTACACATACAGTGTGCATGTTAGCTTTTATTCAGCAGCCAATTAAAAATAAGCCTAGAAATAAACTATGAGCAGAAATATACAGTACATATGAGTGGATGAACTCTTTTCTAGGACGGAGGATGCTACAGGGCTGCCTTTTTCTCTAAAATTGCCGGTTCAATCTCAGCCTCCGACTGTAGTACCCTTTAGCTAGGTGCTTGCCCTGCTATTGCTCCAGTACCTTCGCCAAGCTGTGTGACTGTGTACATAGCTGTGGCTCTGTGACAGACTGGCATCCCATCCAGAGTGTGTCCCCCCAACCCCTTCAGCCTTGCACCCAATGCCTCCAGGATAGGCTCTGGCTTGCTGCAACCTCACTGGGGACAAGCGGTTCTTGAAATTGGCTGGTCAGTATTATTATTACGTTCACCATGTTTAAGTGTACCCGTAAGTGTTTTTTTAATGGCTTTTTATGCATAGAAGGGTATACTACATACTACATACAAAGATATACTATACATTATATACTAAGATTATATATACTAAGTAGTATATAGTATATAATATTACATATATATACATACTACTAACATTATATACTAAGATATACTATACATGATATACTAAGATAAACCATACATTTGACTAACTAACATTAGATACGAACCGTACCTAACTGTTCTGGCTTGAAGATAGATTTAGGAACGGAACTCACTCATAATCCGGGGAGTGAGAGCAAGAGAGTGAGAGAGTTTGTACGTCTGTGTTAGCCATCTTAGTTTTTTCTCTGACAAAGTTCTTTTAAATCAAATGTCTTGTTAAAAATGAAATGCAGGACAGTGATCCTCACCATTCTTTTGCGTGATTCCTTTTTTCAACATTGGTAGGGAAATATGGAAACATACAGTTCTGCTTTGTGCGTAGCTCCAGATTTTATGGTGCTAGTGGAGAATTTTTTGTTTGTGCAGGTTTATAATTGTGTTTTTGCTTCCCTGACAATAATCCAGCTGCAGTAAACACACTGACCACATTGAAATCCAACAATCAGGCTAATGGGTCTAACGTGTTAATATGTGTTATAATTCACATTCATCACGCTGCTGTTGTGCACTCACTTATTGATTAAAACAATTTATCATTTAACAGAGTGCGTCCTCTTTGTCATTTAAGAGTTTTATTTCCTTGGTATTAAATACTAATGCAAAATATTGTGAAGATGGGCTATACATTTTTATTTCTTTATTCTCAGAACACATAGCTTGTCTGTCAAAACAATTGCATCAAGATTTCATTTATTTATTTAGCAGACACTTTTCTCCAAAGGGACTTCCAATAAACTCTATGTAGTGTTATCAGCCCACACCTTCTTTACAAAGGTGACTTACACTGCTAGATACACTACTTACAATGGGTCACTCACCCAATAATATCAGTGGAACCTGAACAGCCTGTGGGAGGAAACCAGAGCACCCACAGGAAACCCACACAGACACAGGGAGAACATGCAAACTCCACATAGACTGAGCAGGGATCAAACCTCCATCCTCTTGCACCACCCAGGTGCTGTGAGACAGCAGCGTTACTCGCTGTGCCACTCACATATTAAATTAAACTGTTCCAGCACAGGACATGGCCCTTCCAAGAACATAAAGATTGCGAAACAAATTTCCTCATACATGAAACCAACACCTCCGGCACAACACTGTACCACATCCCATGCTCTCTGGACTGTCTGTTTGTCTCTCTCGCTCTCTCTCTCGCTCTTTCTCTCTCTTTCACAGAATTGGATCTCGCATGACCTGCTGGAGCTGGCAGACTTCAGGCTCAGCTTGCTGGTGTCTGATTGCTTCCAAAAAACTGGCTCCCTAAGTGTGCGAGACTCATTGACAGCCCTGTCATCACAGTGTAATGGCAGCACTCATGACATATGAAGGAATTCATATAAAGTGGGGAAGGGAGTGGGGGCTCATTAAGTCAAGGATCATCGGGTTAAACCAAAATACAACTTACTTTTCTTTAAAAACAAATGTTATTGCAAGCTGAACTGTAAATATAATTGTTAATACTGATGAATGGGTTTTATAAGCATTAATGTTTCTGAAATAATTGGTTTGAATCTATCTGTTGACTGCATATTTTCTAAAGAGAAATGCAAAATAACATTTGTAAGTAGTATTGATATAATGTCACTTTATGAGTTACTAATTTCTTTGTCCAAATAATTGTCCTTGAAACACACAACAAGCTGCATAGAATGCAGAGACACGTGGCTGTTGATGAAGGTGCAGTTCGGACTCTGTACAGTAGAGGGCGACATATCTAAGGTTAAAAAAAATTACATTTTTATGCAGGTGCACGTGGTCCCTGTTATCATGTCTGTTGAACTATACAGCATGTGGAATATGCTGCGTCACCAGACATTCAGGATTTGGATCAACATGTATGAAACTTCACTGAAAAATCTAATTAGGTAATGATTTTATTTGCAAAAAAATAATCTGCAAAAAGTACAGTGTAACGGATTAATAAAGTATAATCATGAATCATGGGATGTGTATGTTTGGGAAAATGAATATGCAGGTCTCTAGATGCTTGTAAGGGCTCCTTGTAAAGGTAAAGGAAGCCGATGCTACAGTTTGACAGGCCCGGATCAAAGAAAACTCCCACTTCCTCAGGCTTCCGGACAGGGGCTCTACAAGCTCGTGTTGCACAATATTGCACAAACCAACTCAGTCAAAAAAAATAAGCAAAGGAAATTTAAAGCAAGACATAGTAGTATGTAAAACAGACAACATTCTTATTTAACCAGATCCTGAAAGTCACCCTGAAAAAGGTGTTTGCTATATTGATAATTAATAATTAATAACAATAATGACTAAAAGTGAAAACATCCCAATAGTTCAGTTATTACCAGTGGAAAAATACAGATTCCAAACCAACATGCCACTTAAAATGATCAAAATGACTCCTTTCCTCCTTCTCCTCATCTTTAATCTTGCTGTAATTTACTTTTTATTTAGTTTTTTTTTTTTTTTTTTTCTGCGAAAATGTTAGTTCGCTGGTTTCAAAATGAAGATGCAGCTTTGCTTGTCATCCCCAGAGAGATCACTTCCCAGAGCCACTGCTGCCATTTATTCCATGACAATTTATTTATTTTTTTTAAATGCTTCTTTGCTGTGACATAAGATAATAACAGAGCCTCATAGCAAAATTCAGTGGATTTCACGTGCAGTGAAGATGGGCTCCCTGGTGGATGTCACACAGAAACAGATTCAGAAAAAATTGAAAACTCTGAAAACTAAACTAGAATTAAAAAAAAAAAAAAATTACTCAGCTGTATAAATGGGGAAATACTGCAGTTGTAATTATCTTAACATTGTAAGACACTTTGGATAAAGGCATCAGCTAAATGAGTAAATGTAAATGTAATAACTCATTCTCTCTGCACGCCCACAGGTCATATCTGCCAGCAGTCATCAGGTTGTATCTTGAGTCTTCATGCTGCTGGGGGGGTGACTTCTTGTTGACCGAGGGGTACCACACTGCTGGGTGTCCCATCACACCCTCAACACCTCGCTCCTGTCATCATCTCACCTCAGTCCACGCCTCCCTCTCTTGCATCTACATATCTTGGCCTATTTTCTCGCTTATTCATATTTTTTAAACACTTATTTCTCTTGCTAACATTTTTTTTCGGCTTATTTATGTTTGGTTACTTTGCGTGTGTACGTATGTACTTATATGGGGTGTGTGTATGTATGCATGTTATACATTGTACACTGGTGTAACTCAACTAAATTTCCCTTTGGGATCAGTAAAGTTACATTCATTCATTCATTCATTCATTCATTCATTCATCTGAATTGTCTTTATCAGCTCATCTTCAGCCTCTTCAACGTCAGGTAGCAATAAACATCTAACCGACCACAAGGTGGCAGTATAGGTAGAACATTAATTTTCTTCAATATGCAGAGCAAATTGTTCACTGCAAAACATTTCAGTCATGGGGAGTAAATAAAAACGAAAAGCCTATGAAAGGACACATTTATCCCTTTTTTAGTGTTAGGGTTAGTGGTTCAAATGTAATCAAATAATGTGCATTTACTTATTTAGCAGATGCTTTTCTCCAAAGAAACTTCCAATGAACTCTATGTAGTGTCATCAGCCCACACACCTTATTCACCTAAGGTGACTTACACTGCTAGACACACTACTTAGAATGGATCACTCATCCATACATCAGCGGAACACACTCTCTGTCACTCACACACTATGGGGGCCCTGAACAGCATGTCTTTGGACTGTGGGAGGAAACCAGAGCACCCAGAGGAAACCCATGCAGAAACAAAGAGAACATGCAAACTCCACACAGACTAAGTGGGGATCAAACCCACACCCTCTCGCACCACCCAGGTGCTGTAAGACAGCAGCACTATTAGTTGTGCCACCATAACATTTAATAAAATTTTGAGAGGTGCAAAACATAACAGGCACAGAATTTCTGGTGTTGTGTTTATTATGGTATAAAAAAATCCATCAATCTGCATACTGCATATTCTAATTGAAATTGCTAATTTATTGATTTAATACATTCTACGTATTTTCAGTTCCTTTTCTTGGGGTTGATTGCGATATTAAACTGATTAGTACAATTTTTCTGTAACTGTAATTATGACTACCCGGCAACACAGGGCGCAAGGCCAGAGGGGGAGGGGACACACCCAGGACGGGACGCCAGTCCGTCAGTCTCTGCTGAATTACATTAGCTTTAAAAGTAAGGTTCAGATTCTGTATTTCAGTATTTCATTGATATTATCGATACAATGTTTTCATGCGGAAAAATCACAAAACAAAAACACAAATTTAAAAGGTTGTTGATATAATAGTTCAGCTTTCGAAAAGAAGAGAGGTAAACACTGTGTCCTTTATACACATAGGTTATATTAATTATTTAGAGTTCAAGATACAGAAAAAAGTATACCAAATTTGGAATCCATCTTGATGGAAAGTAGTTATTTTTACTTGTGGTATACAGGTGTGGGGGGGCGCGGTGGCGCTAGTGGGTTGGCCCGGGTCCTGCTCTCCAGTGGGTCTGGGGTTCGATTCCCGCTTGGGGTGCCTTGCGGCGGACTGGCGTCCCGTCCTGGGTGTGTTCCCTCCCCCTCCGGCCTTACGTAGGGGTAGGCTCCGGTTCCCTGCGACCCCGTATGGGACAAGCGGTTAAGACAATGTGTGTGTGTGTGTGTGTGTGTGTGTGTGTGTGTGTGTGTGTGTGTGTGTATATACAGGTGTTTTGTTTATTTCATGAACCATTTCATTTAAAGCATGTTTTTAAAAATCAGCGTTCACCAATTTCTGTTAAAAAAATAGAACTTACTTAAATAATGTATGAACCAACACATTAATTCTGTAAACAAGTGATCTTAAATCTTTATTTTCAAGCAGAATATCTTCTCTCCTCTTGGCCTCCAGATTAGGACATTTATAATTACAAACTAATTATAGAGGGACTTGCAGGTTATTTTGAGAACAGGAAGAAATGTAGCTGTTTTTTTTTTATGATTTTTTTTTTATTTTAAGGAAGAAAGAAAAGCAAGTTCTGTTTTAAGTTGTGTTCCTATTTGTACATGAATTATGGGTTGTTAAAGAGGTACAACTAAGCCATTAAAAACAGACAAGCACTATAACATGGGCTTTACTATTAAGACGTTTTACTAAGCATGAACGGAGACAAATTTGTTGCACTCACAAAATAGGAACATTGGAAGCAAATACAATAATACAGAAATATACATGATATATAATTAATATAACACATGTTAGTAAATAAAATCTGTAATGTTTATTAAGTAACATATGTTCTACTACAGGAAATTATGCAGTTACCAGTTTTTTTTTTCATATAAAACTGATGCCTTATGTCTTATACTAAAACAACTAATAAAAACATCTTCGGTTGTGATTTTGTCATCTGTTACTTGTTAATTTGTGTGTATTTCCAGAGCAAAAAAATTCATTTACATTTTACATCTACAGTTTGATTTGTCACTAAAGTAAAGTTTCCAGTTATTAAAATGTTAAATTTGAGAGACTAGGAATAACATTTTATCATTTTGATTCTTTTAATTTTAAACAGGTTTCAGTTTGACAGTGCAGCCCGAGAGACTCAATCCAAGGCGGCTCCACTAGAAAAACACCACGGTTACTCACTACACTCCAGTTCATTCCCACATCAGTTTGAGAGAAACAGATGCAATGATAGAATTGTGGTTAAGAAACAAAAAAAAAAAACAAAAAAAAGTATGTTTTTCTTTCCTAAAAGGCTGTTTGATAAACCATCTGTACATACACCCGACTTCCTGTCTTTACAATCATCTTTAAACCCTTCCACTATCCTAGCATTTAGAAAAAAAATTGCAATATTTGCCACCAGATTAAATTAACAAAGATACGAAACACAAGAAAAATTTCAGCGAAAACGCAAGGAAAGTGAAGCTGTTTCTCTGCAGAAACTGAGATATGAACTCTTGGAAAGAGTGACAGTTCCGGAGTTACCTGAGCCTTAAGCGTGTATGAGATGTTTCCAACTCTGCACAAGTGTTTGTGAGCGAGAGGAACTTCTGAAGTGTTCAGCGTTGCCCGGAGCAGGAGGTCCAGCCCGGCGAGTGGGCGCTGAGAACCGGTTTGCAGGGTGGGGGTGGGGGGGTTGCTCACTCGCCTTGTGCCAAACCACGGACCTACTCCCCAAGTCGGGAGGAAACCCATTCGGCCTGCGACCCCCAACGTGCTTTTTCCCTTCCTAGTTTGCTTCCTGTTTTTGTATCTTCCACGTGTGATGGGTGCAGAACATGTTTGACGCAACGGTGCTTTTCACTGACGTTCCACAACTCGGGCACTGGGCAACATTCAGAAAATGGGCTCGGGAGACACGTGTCGCAAACAGCAGAGACAAGCCATGTGTCAGAGGTACAGTGGCACCGTGAGCACCTTTCTGGGGGTCCGAACTGTGTGTGACCTTTGAACGCCCCTCCCTTTTACCCCCCTCCCCATTAAAACCCAACTGAAACAAAAGTACTACACCAGAAAATTGGGGTTTTGCTGCAGTATTAAAGCAGGACTCGCTACATAATAAGGAAGTGTATCTGTGAATACTAATACTTGTTTTTTTCTTAATACAATAAACAAAATCGCTGAAAAAAAAAAATCTGCAAAATTTTCTATTTTTAACAGATGTGATGTGTTTTCATGTTTAAAAGAATTGGGTACTGCAGTGGAATCAGTGATGATGATACCAGGAAGTGAGAAAGTACTAGTGGACTATTTACACTTTCTTTCCTCCCAGTAAAATGAAAACAACTTTTACAGAAAATCCTGCCGTACAACCTGCACGCATTTAAAGCATGAAACTAATAACAGAAGGAGGTTGTACTGATATAGCTGGTGCACGGTTAGAGTCATGTATCTGGAAGTGCTACTGCATTTTAAACCTGACAAAGCTGAAATCTGATTTATGAAAATTATAATGAAAAAAACTACATTTAGAATTTTTTTCCCTCCATCTCCTGTATAGCATAATTTAAAAAATAAATAAAGAAATGAAAAAATGTTCTTGACTCTTATAGAGGATGTTAAAAACTCTACCTGATGTCGCTTACTTTACATACAATTGCGGTGAAGTTGGAATTGTTGAAAACAGAGGTATAAAGCGCAGCAAATTCTCTAAAGAAGTAAGAAAATAGCAGGGCCAGAAAGCACAACACAAAGAGTTCCTATACAATAAACCAAATTGGTGAGTTTTGAAGTCTGGGTTGGCCTCCCCAGTGTTGGGCAGGGAATAAATCTCCCCGCTCCTCGTGTGAGATTTACAGATGAATGGGTTGAGCCTGGGGGTCATGGGGGGGTGACCTCAGGGGTCACACAGCAAGACAATTCCAGGCCTCGCTTTTTTAAGAGGAAGAGGGAACCCTGGCCCCTTTTGTGGGGGGTTTTGGGGGGAAAAAGGTGATGCCAAGGACATTTAGAACAAGAAAATGTTCTGGGATTCTAATGAAAGGGGTGTATAAAACACCCACAGTGACCAGAACGTGTCCCTTATGTTCTAGTTACACATTTGTGATGCACATTTTATTTTAGTAGACAAATAATAATTTGTTATAATTGTATTTCTAATTTTTATTGCAAAATGTTTTTCCGCTTAAATTACAGTCATAAAGCATACACAGTTGTTCATACTGAATACTGAGAGATTGAGAAACAAGCACTGCAGTCATGCAGATGAATTATATCATGAATCTGAATTTTCTTATATAGTCTTATGTGAAATAAAAACAGTTTAATCTGTTAAAATGGATCTTGTTAATTACAAAAGACTGAAAGCTACATACATTTGCCCATTTTTATCTAGACCTCTGTCTGGTTTATAATTACATATGGTAACATTTTATTAAATTTTTATTATAGGATCCAATACAAAACCAGATAAATAAATACATTCCAAAATAAATCACATGAATATGGACAAAGGAATATCTTTGCTTGAATACTAATCACACTGTTATTGCAAAAAACCAAATAAATAGATTTGTTTAAGTGATTAACTTACAGTAACCACTAACATAAAAAGTATAGGTTGAGTTTTCAGCCATATTCTGAAAATCAGGAAGTTTTTTATAAAAAAGCAGAAAAAAAGCTTCATGATGTATTTATGTAAGTTCAAAATAATCAAATTTAAGTACATTTTGAATTGCTGTATTTTACTCCCTTATACTTCAGCTTGTTCTTAATGTGTTTATAAACTAATACAAGACCTAATTTGAGATATTTTTGTTAAGGGTTTTGCTGCCACAAATTTATAGAGATTTTAAAATATGCCTAACATTATGTGGTAATGTAAGGTCTAATCAACATAACAGTCCATGAAGATAACTGTAATATATTAATCTCACACTTTAAAATACAGCGAATAGAAATTGATCAGAACCTCCTTTCTTATACAGCTTGGCAAGAATAATTTCTACTGACCTGGCTGTAGTTACAAATTACTAAATACAGTTAAGCATACAAATGTGGGATAAGGAATTCATCATGCCGAAGATTCCTAGTCATACGAAACAGGGCTTTCCTTACTACTTTAAATACAGTGTCATCCTACAGTCTTTCCAAATTTGAGAGAACATGACTTAACATGACTTTACTCACTAACGCTCTCATGCAGCACTCCCTTGGTCCTGGTCAAAATATAAAAAAGTGAATTCTGAGACATTAAATTTGATTCCTGGGGAATTTTAAATTACATGTGCAAAAGAAATATATGATTGAAAACATGGACCTGTATGTGTATATTATAATTATCACTATACTATAGCATTATATAATAATAATAATAATAATAATAATAATATGTCTAAGAAACTGAGATATATCTGAAATGTATGTGAAGAAATTAAATGAATTACCTTCAAATGAAATAAGATGGATTTTTTGTTTATATTTTATAGAAAATACAAGTAAAATATTTTTTAAAAATTGCATTTCTTTTTATTATTCTTCTCAATATTTCAGTTAATATGTGTAACAATGTACTTTATTGTAGGTTAGTTGTGCTTGAATGTTTCCATAAGTGAACCCATAATTTGTGTGAGTAAATTGTTAATACTAGTAACTAGTAATAACTGAACATATTATGTTGTTTCAATATAATATGTAAGTTCAGTTATCTGTAGTGTATGGTAGTTATTGAAGAACACATCTTCAGACAGAATCACACAAAGTCCTGTACTACAGCACGGGACGTTTTTGTGACGATTTCACGAACAGGCCTTCATCTATATTTAAATCAATAGCTCTAAATGTGTAATTATTGCGTGCGATTAATTACTCTCTTCGATGGCCATATGGGGGGAGGGGGGGCATGTGATGGCTGCTGCCACATAAAAGTAATTTTCTCACTTTTACACTCAACTCTCTTGTAGCGTTCTTCTGCACCTGCCGATCTGGGAGTTATTGATCAGTGATTGACAACAAATGAGGAGGAGCAGTGATCAACAGCAGGGCTTTGGGCTGCAAACATCACACACTCCGCGAACACTGCAAACACTGCTCAAACTCCTCGCTCCTCCCTCCTCTCCCCCCCCCCCGCGCTCATCGGAAGTGCTCGCCTCATGCTAATGAAAGGAGTTGTGCCCCGTACATATTTACGTCCAGCGGGAGCCGCCCTTCATTCACCCACATGGCCCCACGGCGCACTGACTTCGCGCCTTTATTCTTCTCATTAGCGTTAGTTCTACTACCTTTTCGGCCATGTGAGAAGGAGCAGCACGGATTGCACGTGAGCGCGCTAACCCCTTCGTGCAGTGGCGCTCGGAAGCGGTGGCGCGAGCTGAAAGTTTCTGTGGCGCGGTTTGGCACGTTATGTCTCGCGGGGGGGGGGAGTATTTGGCAGCGAGGGCGAGCAGCTGCGCGCGCGTGTGTGTGTGTGTGTGTGTGTGTGTAAGAGTGTGAACGTGAAGATGGTGGACTGCGTTAGTGAGTGATTCGCCGCGTGCACGCCGTTTTGTGAGGAACCTGTTGTTTCGCTTAGAGGCCGGATGAGCGCGGGGGTTGGCCGTGGCGCGAGGGGAATGAGTGCGGACGATGCAGTGATGGTTAAAAGTGTGGCGGGGCAGTTCCTGCTTTGAAAAGCTGGGCGCGGGGCATTTTCCAAGTGTCCATCTGGGCGTTGTAAAGCGCGCAGTAAGCAGGGAGGCGCACGGCGGCGCTCTCCTCCTCCTCCATACTGGTTTCTGGAATGAGGGAGATTTGAAAAGCTGCTGCTCCCGTTTGGAGCCCCGTGCGAGGAAACGGGCTGCTTCGCCGGCTCGCCGTGGCTCGTTTTCACACTCCGAGCCGCCCGACCCGCAGCAGGAACCCTCTAACTCAGTGTGGGCAGTCGGGGGTAGAAAGTTAGCCGTTTTGCGCGCCGGAATGGCGCGTAAGTTAAACTGCTTCCAGAACAAAGCGGCGCGAGGCAGCAGTAGTAGCAGCGCGCGACACATGAGTAGGGCAGCAGCAGGCCGCGCGCTACGGCTACCTCGCGCACGTTGCAGTTGAACGGGGTTAAGGGGGGGGGGAAAGACAAAAACTAAAACTGGCGTTTTAATGTAAGAACGTCGCTTGGGGATGTATTCACGTCGCCGCGGTAAGGACTGCCTTCCGAAACTGTTTTCGAACTGTACGCTGTTCAATTTGTAATAAATGTGGACAATGCATGCGCGAAGAAAAAGTGGGGCCGCTTGTAGGCTAGCCAGACTAGTGGCTTTTTATTTACTACCAAGCCGCAGTGTGAACACTTACTAAGCGACTATAATGTGCGGTACAGTCCTGTAGCGTTGAAATGTACGTTTTTCGAAAAGCTAATCGGTTAACTTGGTCCAGAACATGCTTTGTGAGACTGAAACCAACAAGAGAGAGGCTCGCTAACCACCCAAAATACACGTGGTTTTGCTGCCGTGTTCACCGCTCTTTTTTTCCTTTCCAAATTCTAAATATTCACGTTATAATAAAACGGAACACGTAAGAGGCTAACACACGCTCTTCTTTGCTAGTACGCGAACTCGATGTGGGGAAACGTTGAGCACTCACTAATAGAGTGCACTGCGGGACTCGGCGGCGCCATGTTGGATCGTTCCGTGGGGGGAGGGGCGAGTGATACTGGGCAAGGGGAGGGATGTTCCTGCGCATGCGGGGTACGCGCGTGCGCGCGCGCACCTCGAAGCTCCACGCGGGCCGCCACCTGCACGCCTTGTCCAAGGTTTGAATTAATTGCTTGTAAACTCGGGCTTTAACTTTTTTCTCTCTCAAAGGCGACTACTTATCGGGAATCGGACGCAGGACAGGTAAGTGTGTGGGTTTTTTTTTTATTTTACTTTAATTATGTTTTAACCTTTTGAAGATTAAGGTGCCTTTAATTCCAGACTAGTGTAGCGGTGATGCGGGAGGACACACGTGTGCTTGGCCATAAAGTCCTTTGCCTTCTCTACAGAATTTACTTGCCCTGTTCGTGTGTTTGTTTACTTGAAGCATAGAAATGTAAGTTTATATGTGAAATTGTTTAAACTGAGCCTTTTCATTTTATTTTAGGTACAGCAAAGTGCATTATGTGAGTACATTCATGGAAAAATCCATTTAATGTAAATGTTTTTTGCCTGAATGATAAACAAAACATTGTCTACCCTAAATTCCTGTGAAGTATTCCATAAAATCTTTAATTTATTGATTGCATGATATAAAAACAAGACTATTTTAGGTGGGGGCAGTCTTTTGCTGTTAATTTCTGTATGATTTAACTTATGATGCTTAAATCTTGTTTCAGAGGTCTTGCAGCTTGCTGGTGCCATGCAAAAGCAAACCGATTTCTCCGGTGGGGTCCAGTCACTGCAGCCCTTTCTCCTAGTTCTGTCACCGTAGTATCAAAGTGCTTACAGTGCAGGTAGTACTATGAAAGACCTACTGCAGTGGAGGCACTTCTAGCACTGCGCTGACGAAAGTGACGCCCCAGTGGGCTCTGCTCGCTGGCTCCAACTACTGCTTGTGCTAAGGTGCATCTAGTGCAGATAGTGAACTAGACTAGCACCTACTGCCCTAAGTGCTCCTTCTGGCATAAGGGGCTGACTCACCTCCGTAGTATTTCTGGACTGTTTGCGTTTCCTTTAATTGCATTTATATATTTTATTTTGCAGTCCTCTGTTAGTTTTGCATTGTTGCACTACAAGAAAATTTGAGTTGTGCAAATCTATGCAAAACTGATGGTGGCCTGCTTTGTCTTCTCCACTGTTCCTAACGGTGTTGTGGGGTCCTCACGCAGTCATTTGTGTTGCAGTGAGATTGTCCACATGATCTTGCATGGATATGTTTCAGCAGTATTAAAGTGCTTATAGTGCAGGTAGTCATATTTTTCTCTACTGCAGTATGAGCACTTGAAGTACTTCTAGATCCGTACATCAGGTGGAGCCACCCCATCTCTTCAACTGCATTTTACTGCTGTTTTATGGTTAGTTTTGCTGGTTTGCCTTCAGCTTTTACCTCGTTGCTGTGCAAATCCATGCAAAACTGATCATGACAGCAAATTGCCTCCGATTCAGTCGCTTTGCGATCCCTTTCTGCGCAGGTTGGGATGAGGAGCAATGCTGCTTACTGGTGAGGTATTGCACTTGTCCCGGCCTGTTGAGGACTAAGGGAATTGAGCGCCTGGACAATACTTCATTCTCTGGTAGTTTCTGAAATTGGGTCGAGGGAACTAAACTACTGCATTTGGGAGTGTAAAGACGATATTTAAGTTATGACCTGACTTCTGAATATTTGACTGCCAAGTGTTACTGTTCAATTATGTATTTTACAAATATTGAATAAAGATGTCAGTGTTACTTTATTTTAAAAAAGTAGCTGCCCAGCTGTGTCTGTAATGACTGCATGCTTTGCAATTGCTGGGGTACTTCCTCAATTGGAAGTTCTAGAATGCTGCTGTTTCAGACATTGATAGGAACTTTGGACCATGTCCAGATGTGATCGGATAGAAGTCTTAATTAAAAAGGTTTATTTACATATTCATTTGGCGCATGCTTTTCTCCAAAGTTACATCTGAGACATTTGTGCATTGCATTAGGAGAAAGATACCGCATAGTTGTAGACATGCGTTAAGTAAACTTTTTCTTTGCGCTGTATGCACCGATGTTCATTGCATGAGTAGCTGCATAAAACTTGCAATTAAAACTAGTGCCCAAACACTTTACTGTAAAATGCTCCTTTAATATTTGGATAATCCTAAACTATAATTGACCTACTATAATTGTTACTCACTAGTTGCTGAGTACCCATCTAAACTCAAGTGTTTCACACTAATGTAGATTTTTAAACACACACACGTTTAATAATGGAAAAGCCTATAATGTATACTTTTTCATAAAGTGGTCTTTCACTAAATTGTTTGCATTCAAATTTCTGCTAATGTCCCTGTATTGAGATATATGCCACTTTGGATGAAAGCATCTACTGAAAATCAGTTTGATTTTCTGGTCAGGTAAATGGCCTCATTCATATTGTAATTTTTTCTTCCAACCAGTTAAAATGTTGCAAGAAAGGTTTTGGTTAACAGGCTTTAGGATTTAGTGGCATGTCAAAAGCAATCATCTCATATCAAAGTATAGCTTTTGATTTAAAATCATAGTATAGCTGTTTTATTCTGGGTTTTCTCAAACTTGAGGTATAGGGTATCAGTCTTGTGACTGCTCCTATTGGGCTGTGCCCCTTATAAGCAGGTTGACTTGACTCATCCTGTATTGTCTTTATTGGATTGAAACAAGCCACTGTGGATGATTTACCTGGTGTTACTACCTGCTGTTTGTGGGTGGACACAGGCATTACATTGTGCCAATACTGTGTAAGAGCCAGTTGCCCTAAATGGCTGTGGTTATTGAACAATAAGAAAGATCTGCCTGTTCATGCAAATATTTAAAAGGTCACAAAAGTGCATATTTCACAGATTTGAAGTCAAAACACATTGTTATGAATAAATCAAATTGTACCTCCCTTTCCCAGACCTACTTAGAAAGTTAAACTTCCATGGTAGCAATTTGAAATTTTGATATTGAATGGCCTGAAAGCAATGCCAGCCTTATTACCAAAGTACGACAGCAAAGGTCCTCTTTTTCCACAAACTTTAGGGGTTTATTTCCCAGAGGGAATTTTGATAGTAAATTAGAATGTTGCATCCTCCAGTGCAGACTTGTTTTAGCTTTTGTGCTTTGTGTTCCTGACACACAACCCCAGTCAATACTCTGCATGTCAAAATTAATTTATTAAGGTCAAGATATTACGATAAATGTAGAATATTCTAATGAAATGTGACATTTTGAAGCGAGTGTACAAACAATTCTTCATGGGATTCTCACATATGTAAATCAATTGGCCAGTATTCTCATAGTAATTTACCTGTTTGTTGTGACCAGTGCAAAAAAGGGAAACTGAGCATGCAAAGTACCTGGAAGTTCCTATCAGATACAGTACTTTAACCACACTGTGGTTGTCTCCAAGTTTAAATATCTACCATGATGAGATGTGTATGTCAAGTACTTACTGAATCTGCTTTATTTGAGGGGGATTATTTTTTTTTTAAGTCACCTGATGGCGTGTATCAGTCGGACATGGCACTGTCTTGGTCTTTTTGGTTGTAACTACCATATTTTTGGTCTACTGAAGGAAAAGAACATAATTTCCTGAGCAAAGCTGCATAATTTTCCAGATTGGCCTATGGGGATTTCCAAATTTACTAATATTGTCATGAAAAGTTTATAAAACAAAATGCACCTTCCTGCACATTTTCCATGGTTAATTTGTTTCTCGGCAGTTTTAAAAATACAGTATTTAATCAGGTTTCTGTAGAGAGTGTTGACAAAATGAGTGATCAATCCATTAAAATATTGTGACTACTGACATATTTTAATCTTAAAGTGAGTGTTCGTTGTGGTTTCCCAAGAGCAGCTGATGCACTGCGATCCATTGTGCTAAAGTGGGTTCAATGGATCTGGTTCTAGAGTCCTAGGTGAAAACAGGTGTTAGGTTAGTTAGCTGGTCTAGCAGCTGGAATGAAAGCTAGAAGACTGCAGCCCTTCATGATATGAATGAGTTGGCAAGCTCTCAGGAGAAGATTAATGTGCTTTTAAAGTGGTAAGCATAGAAACAAAAGTGCTACCATTGTTACTATACTGGTTGATGGTACATTCTTCATTGACAATTAGTAGAGGAAGTATAAAAATTATATTCCTCTGACACCATTGTCCAAAGCAATTCACAATATTAAGATACTTATGTTTTTACTGGTTTACACAGCTGATTAATTACTATTGAAACAATTCAGAGAACTTAAAGGGTACTGCAGTGGCTAGTGGGATTTGATGCTTGGTTCCTTGAGTACAAGGTGGCAGCTCTAACCACTACACTTGCTGCTCCTTATCCAAAGACATGCCTTATGCTAACCAGTAGATGACTTCCCCTCCATTAGCATCATGCATTTTAAATTATGGTCAAAGTCATTAATTCTGTTGGTTGGTTTCTTCACAAGGCTGAAACAAGTCGCACAATTGTTAATCGGGACTTTTAAACATGTTGAACACCTCATAACTGTCGGACTGTGATCTGAGCTGTTGCTAAGGATGTTCTTCCAAACTGTAATGAGATTCAAATAGCTCCTACATTATTAAGGCACTAGGTATTCTATTGAGGAAAATTTTCGCCTTAAAATCTGAAGGCTCCAGGTTCAAATTCCACCTCTGCTGTATTGCCCTTGATCAAGCCACTTACTCTGAATTCACTCACTTGCTCACTCACTTCACCTTAACCGCTTGTCCTTGTCAGAGTTGCAACAGCCTGGAGCCTATCCTGGAATCAGCAGGTGCAGGGTGAGGATGGGTACACCTAGGATGGGATGCCAGTCCATGACAGGGTCTTACTTGAAACTGATCCAGTAAAAATACCCTACAGTGTAAATGGGTGAACAGCTGCGAGAATCTTGCTGATGTACAAACCTCACACTGTGATTTGTGTTGACTAAACACAAGTCAGTAAATAAGGTGTTCTTGAACAATTGTTCAAATGCAGTTGCTGCTTATCTCACATTCATCTACAGCACTGATGGACTAATGGATCAATTTTATCTAGCCTATTGTCAGAAATCAAAACCTTCCCGGTACAGTAGTAAAAATAAATTTACATTACCTTACTGGCAGACTACTTCTGTTTTTCATTCTTAATTCTTTGGTAGTCTAAAGAGTTACACTAGATTATGCTTATTTCCATTTATTCGTTTAGCTGATGCTTTTTCTCCAGAGCAACCACTGTGCGGCAGGCCAGGGGTTTGAGCCCTGCTTGGAGTGCCTAGCAGTGGACTGGCATCCCATCCTATTTGCATCCCCTCCCCCTTCGGCCCTGTGTTGCCGGCTTAGGCTCCTGCTGTCTGAGACAAGCAGTTGTTATGGATGGAGCTTACAATGTTAATTTTACAATTATTTATCCATTCATACAGCTGGGTAATTTTACTAGGGCAAATACTTTGCTACTGTGTAATACAGGTGGGAACTGAACCTGCAACCTTTGGGTCAAAAAGCAGCAGCGTTAGCCATTACACCGCCACTGTTCTGTTAGAAGCGATCCAACACTCGGCGAGCCGTGGTTTCTTCTTTCCACCAGATGGCTCTGCCATCAAGCTGTGGGTGAAACCTTCAGAAGGTCCGCGAGGCTTAGATGAGATGGTCTCTCTCTCTCTCTCTCTCTCTCTCCTCTCCGGACCTGCAGTCGCTCTCTCTCTCGCTCGCTCTGCACGCAACATGCAGCCGAGAAGTTCTCCAAACTCAGGTGCCGTTCAGGCTCGTTCATCATGAGTAACACCTCGGCCGAAGCTCCTTCAGGCTCCTACCTGTGCGAGGTTTGAGAAGCGAGGGCTGCGAAGGGATGTCTGCTGTGAGCGCGTGACTCCGGCGGAGACATGGGGGGCCGCGCGCTGCTCTGCTCTCTCCTGCTGGCCTCCTGCGCCGTCCTCTCCGCGGGGGGTCCGAGCGGCTGCCACGAGGTGCGCAAAGTGTTCCACTCCAGACACGTGATGGGACAGGTGAAGTGGGTGCCCGAGACCCCCAGATCAGGTAAAAAAAAAAAAAAAAAAACAGCACGTCCGTTTGCACTGTCTGCACGTCTTACATTCAGCACCGGCGTTTCCCGTTACTGTATGCGCTTCATACAAGTGATTATAATAATAATATTCATTATTTTCAGAGTTCACCGTTGCCATAATAAAAAAATTATAAATAATGCACGTAGATAACGTTTTATATATACATTTCAGCTAAATATTTTTTATACCTGCTGTCTAGAGCTGCGATATTAGTCTGTAGACTTAATTTTAATTTTACGCGGTGCTTCATACGGCCAATAAAAACAAAGAAATACATGTTCAGATACTCGTTTGTTTAAACAATGGGGTATCGGTGAACAACAGTACAGTAGTTTGTAAATGTCACTTCTTACGGCACGCAATTTATGACTGAAGTTGCAGGTTTGACTGATTTACAGTGTTAAGGGCGCGCGCACCGAAGTTTCAAGGCTGATCAGCTTTTGACTCAAGTGCAGCGGCTTGTACAGCATATCTTCAATACTGGCGGCTGACAAGTAAAACGTACTGGCATCACTTGCTTCAACAATGTTGGTCAATGGCTTTTTTCACTGAGGTGTTAACCAAACATCTAACATCTCAGCCTTACATGTTTGGATAATGGGATCATGTTACGCAATGATAATGTGTGACTGTCATCTGATCACTTAACATCAAGGGAATGTCTTCACAAGTGAGCACTCATATATTAATGTGATGGACATACAAACTTTTTAAAAAAATCCAGATTTTGCCTTTAAGCCGCATGGGTTCTTGTGGCATGTTTAATAAAGTAACTGTAATGCACTGTGTAGCAGTGGGAAAACTTGACACATCAGAATACAAATCTGATTTTTTTTGGCCTAGTATGCACACACATACAGGGAATCTGGGTTTGGACCCAAAGAAACAGACATATACACACACTGACTGAAACCACTTGTCCCAAAGGGGATCGCAGCAAACTGGAGTCTTACCTGGCAACACAGGGCTTAGGGCTGGAGGGGGACAGGACACACCCAGGACAGGGCACCAGTCCATCACAAGGCACCCCAAGCAGGACTTGAACCCTAGACCTGCCAAAGAGCAAGACCCGGTCAAACCCGCTGCATCACCACACCCCATTGTATACACACTTATAAAAATACATACATACAAGTGCAGGGATGAGAAGGAATAAATAACAAGGGATGGAATAAACAATGAGGGAATGAAGCGCATTTGCAGTTAGCCTGCTCTTTTCTTTCTGCTATAGAATGAAGAATGCATCAGTTTATCTAATTTAAGAATTGCTCTATGTAGACATGATTACGTAATGTGTTTGAATTAGCTGGTCGAGTTTGAAGTATCAGAAGCTATTTGAGGACAAACCCACACTTATAATTTGCATAAGACTTAAAAAAAAAAAAAAAAAAAGGAAAAAAGAAAGATTCATAGGTGAGAGAAATGTGGCTATGTTGAGGCCTGATGTCCGTCAGATTTAGTCTGTGACTAGGTTGTGTTTGGCTTGCCAGGGTTTTGGTCGTGAGTCATATGAAGGGCCGAAGACATGAATTTTATTCTTTGAACACAGTCCTTTACGCATGGGACACCCGATACATCCTCTTTCCTATTTTAGTTTTCGAAGTGCAGCCGGGTATTTCAGGATCCAAACCGAAATTAAAAATGAATATTTTATAAGCAGAATTCAGCATGGTTTTGCATGGCGTGTTACAGATCAGTTGTGCAGCAAAACAGCCATTATAACAATCTTCCTGTGTTAGTATGGAATACTGTATTTTTGTTCGCATCTGATTGCAAAGTGAAATTGCACGTGAGCCATCTGAAAAGTCCTGGAAATTGTGTGACAGCGAAGCAGCCATGGTGTGTGTGGCGTCGTTCCATGGTCAGCTGTCTCAGCTTGCCTAGGGGTCCTCTTCTTTTCGCATTGCTTAGCCCCTATCGTCACAGATCGTTGTCACGTAGAGCCTAAAGTGAGCAATCTTTGACATCTCTCGTTTCTGTGATAACAGCACCAATTACCTCAGACATCAGTCCCTTTCCCCCCCTTGTTTGAACATGCTGGCAGCGAGACATAGGGATTGTGAAGAAAGGGCTACGTTCATGCTGGTTTGTTTTTGGTGACATTCCAGCTTTCTTGCTCAGTTTTGTTTGCATTGCAAGGCAGTGAATCTCTGTAGAGTTTTACACTACATGATTTCTGTGTTGGTACGGGGAAAAAATGTCAAATTTCAACAAATTGTACAGTGGTCCGTGCCCTGGGTTAGCAGAGTGTGTGTCAGTAAAGGGTCATTGGTAGAGCTTTAGAGAGGACAGAGTCAAAGCTCCTTAATACTCAAGAGCTTCAAGAATGCAATAATATATTTTTGTTTTATGCCAGTATCAGCACGGAATTCCCTCCTTTTCCCCCCAGGGACTGATCTTCAGGTGTGTATGTCCTCCAATTTGACATGCTGCACCAGAAAGATGGAGGAGAGGTACCAAGAAGCCGCCCGCCTGGATATTCAGAATTTATTACAGACATCAAGCTCCAGCCTGAAGATGTTACTTTCTAGGAGCGTTGTAGCATTTCAAGGTAAGGCCTCCATCTGAGAAGTGCCATGTGCCTTCCGTCCAAAGTGCTGAGGATGTTGCAGGAAATAAAATTTGAGGGGACGGTTATGGACGGTTTAGCACCGTGGTGTCCTTGAAAGCCACGAAGAGAATGCTTACTGAAAAGATTAAAAGAAAAGTCAAATTTAGTGTCAGACTTAAAGATAGCAAATCTCTGTCACTGTCCCACACCATGGGCTGTGTTGATGGGTTGTGGATCATGGTGTGTGTAATGCTTGTGGTTGCATGCTTTCCCTGTCCCGTTTCTGTTGGTGTCCCTCAGTAGTGTTCGGCAGCGATGGTCTGGAAGAAAAGCGGAAATGCCCCACAGTCATGATTGTGCCATTACACATGCTTGTGTTATTCTCTTTTGTCTCATTAGAATGTTTCCATCATTTCCAGTCGAGCTGCTGACAGCACATTTCAGCGAATTGCTTCTCAGCATTCTGACTGCTAGTACTCCGGCACTGCAACCAGGTTACTCTCACATTGCGGTTACACTTCGCTGTCATTGGGTTAACACATTGCTGCAAGCGAAAAAAACCAACTAAATGACAAACTTATCAGACAGGGTTGATTATCTGAACCATAAGAGTCTCCTGAGTAGAGCATCTGTCACAGTTTGGAAGAGAACGCTTGCGGTTGACTCTTGTTGACGAAATGACGGTTTTCGAGGACAGTTTCGTTGACCGCTCGTGCGAGATTGTCCCCTGACTGACTTCACATGCGCAGGAACCGAACGGTGTCTTACTATACGTTGCATAATGGGAGTTTGTACATTTTCAAAAGAGATTTCATTTCTTCTGATGGGTAATTAGGTAATGTGTAATGTTTAGTGCTCTGTGTGACTGTGTTCAAAAGAGCACTTGATAAAAGTGAAGTGAATTTCCCTCTACTGAACTGGGAATCTCCGCTGAAATTTAATGTCACAGCTTTGCATTTGCTTCAGGAGACGTAAGACGTCATCTCTGTGGACCGGATAGCTCCCCAGCACATGTCCCAGTAATGATTGTTTGCCTGATTTAATTATGAATTTGGCTGCAGATGGTCCTGTTTGTCAGAGGTGGCTGTAAAGTTTACGTTTGGGGTTGTAAATCTTATTAAGCCTTTAATGAATCCAAGTCTCCAGATGAAACTGAGCTCACGTGGTGGTTCCGAAGGTCTCGTATGATCCCTAGCCTTTCCTGAGATTCACATCCATACATTCTGATGTTTTTTGTGTTCACTTCAGCAGGTAGCAATACAGCACAAACCCAAAAACAGTGTTTTCTTTCCTCTCAACTGTATCATTAGCCCGAATTGATTTTAATTGTGTGCCTTAGTTTGACTCCATAATTCAATCCCACTCATGATGATGTCACATGGTTTCCAGGAATGACTCTTATCAGGTATAATAAATGCTTCACTGCAACACAGAAGAAAATACATCTGTCTTTCTAGGTTTGTTTGAAAAGCTCAGTGAACATTATACACATTTGAAGATGATGATGGTGGTAGATCTGGAACATTATACAAAATTTTAAATTTTGAAATCTGAACGTTTGTGTAAATATAGGAGTTAAAATGGTTTGTTTAGTTTTATTTTGAAGTTCCAACCTGGCAAAGCAGCAATACATGTGAAGTCTGCTTTGAGTTTGTGTGACACTTATCCTCTTATTCCTTAACACTCGACACACTTTTGAAGTGTTGAGGAATAAGAGGCTTGTGAGAGTGCCAAAATCCTTTGCCGTGATTGTACTGTTATGTTTTATTTGTTTTATTTGACAGTGGCACAGCAGGTAGCACTGGTGCTTCACAGCCCTGGGCTGAAAGATTGCATGTGGGTTTCATCCTTGCCCAGTCTGTGTAATTTGAATGTTCTCCCTGTGATCATGTGGGTCGCGGTGGACCGGAGACTGTCCAGGAATTACTGGGTGCAAGGCTGAGAGAGGTACACACTGGAGAGGATGCCAGTCCAACATAGAGTAGCTGCACACACTCACTCACATACTAAGGACAATTTACATCACTGGTTTACCTTAACTGCATATCTTTAGACAGTGGGAGGAAACCAGAGCACCTGGACAAACCCAAAGAGAGACAGGAAGAACATCCAAACTCTACAGTCTCAACAGCCAAGGTGCTATGAAGAAGCAGTTATAGCACGATGACCTGCTTCGGCAAAGGTGTCAGCTAATCACTAAATTAAAAACATTAATTTATAGTTGTTTGCCGGAAAAATGGCAAAACCATCATGAAGACATTCCGTCAGTGGCTTTTCGGTAATTTCTACCCATGGAGTTCTACCTGCCAGAGAACACAGATAAGTGGTGAAAAGCCCATTGTTAACCCTCGTAGCTGCAAGATTGTTTTGAATATTTTGTATCCTGCCTTTATCTCCCCACGCATTCCTAAATTAATGCTTTTTCAGTTATAGTCCTGGTTTTCAAGGGTAAATGCAAGTTGCAACTGTCACTGAATGAAAGTGTGCTGACTTCACATATTTAGTGTGGATGCTACAGTATCACAGGAAAAAGATTGTTTCCAGTCTCCCAAAGAGACCTGCTAGTCCTCCATTAGTGCTATAATAATATCCTGGGTATCAATAGGTAAAACTGAAACTCATTTAAATGCATTAGTTGTGTTATCAAATAGTAGTAATTACTGAAATAAGGAATTGTCAGCAAACACTCATGACTTACCCAGATGAAAGATTCAACACATTTAATTTCTAATACAGGATAATGACATACCAGCTGTGTTCTGTTTGCATTTTGATGAGGAATCAACAGATCCTGTGTTACACACATGTAGTCATTTTGTTGATGCTTTTCTTCAAAGCAATTTACAATGTTAAGCATCTTGTAGTTATTTACCCATTTGTATCAGAGGTAATTTTTACTAGAGCAATTTAGGGTAAGTATGTTCTTCAAGGGTATTACAGCCAGAAGTGGGAGTTGAACCTGCAACTTCTGGGTTCAAAAACAGCAGCTTTTACCACTACCCTACCGACTATCTTACGATGTTCTATACTTCGGTCATTGCACTGGAGCAATTTAGGGTGAGTGCCCTACTAAATATTTTGTCTTGAGCCATCCAGTGTCTTTATTTCTGCTCCTCATGATGTGTTCAACACTGAACAGAATACTGGACATGTGGGGTCTGCAGGTTGTTATATCACGTTTTATCTTAAAGATGCATGTGTGTCTTTTATGTAGCTTCATTTTCAATGTTTGGATATGGAGGATATTCACATGGGAGAGAATAAAAATGCTTTGGAATGAGGGTGTGGAAGGGACCATACCATTGCATTCAGAACCAGGAATTCCCAGGAAGCTGAAGAGCATCTTAAAATACAGTTGCATTTTTAAGTCTTCACTGACTGGAATAACAATACATTTGTCCTCTGTTTTTTTTTTTTTTTTTTGGAAGAAGGATTTGTGACACATCCCACTCAGGTTTCTGTACCTCAGCATGCTACCCGTACATACATCCCAATTCCTTTGTGCCCCATCAAATTTCTGACTAATTACTTTTGTTCTCTGGAATTTAACTTACTGGAAACATCGGGAAGGGAGATCCTTTCAAGTGGAATTAAGGGTGTTACTATAGATCCAAGTGAACACAATAAGGAATCTCCTTCTTTCTTTGCTCCTCTGTAATATTGAAGCTTATTTGCCAGAAATTGTTTCTCATAATGAAATGCTAATGATAGTATTTAGATTAATCACTGTGGACAATGGAAGTGTTGTTGATGTCCTTCCTATCTAAAACAGCAGGTGGAATATCCATTAAGGGTGCTTTCTGTATTACCTGAAGGTCATTGGGTTGATTCCCAGGAGGAACCTTACACTTCACACCTTCTGAGCATGGTCATTAACTTAAATTCCTTCAGTAACAATCTACCTCCATAAAAGGGTAAAATTATTCTACTCCATGTTCTTCATAACAATAATTAATTTAGCAGATGCTTTTGTTCAAAGCAACTTATAACATGAGGCTACTTACCTGTATACACCTGGGTAATTTTACTCAAGGAAGTTAGGGTGAGTATCTTGCACAAGGTTACCACGGCTGGAATGGAGGGTCAAATTTCTGGGTCTAAAAGCAGTAGCTCTATCCACTACACTACCAGCTCTTCTGTTACTTGTAGTAGTTATTCACCGAGCTGAATAACCTGTTTACATGGCGTTATGGTGTGGATCTACTCAAGTGTTTTATAGTTTTCGTCTATTACACTGTATCAGGTTTTTGACCTTTCCGTACTCAAAGTCATGGAGTAACTTTCAAATTTAGTAAAAAAGCACTTTGAATTTGCTCCAGCATCCTTCCATGTAATTCTAGAGTCAAAGCCTGAATCTTATTCTGCATAGCATCAGCTTCATCCAAAGTCTGTGGACAGGCAACCAGTGTTTGTGTCTCAGACTCTTGAAAACATAAACATGAAATTACTGTAAATGCCATTATGTCGGAACATCATCTAAGTATCGCTCCAGATTTATGAAAGGGACGTTGGGGGTTTTTTGAAGACCGTAAAGAGAAGTCTGACTCACTGATTCTGTTTTCGTTTTCCAACATTTTTTGTTGATGTTGGCTTAATGCTCTCATAAGGCATCACAAGTGCTTTCCAACCAAGGCCTTAGGTTTGAGGGGGAAATGTGGTAGAGCTCAGATTTTACACTCTGGATTAGGAATGCTATCGGATAAGCATGGTCCAGTTTGTTACTTCAGCCTGGTGTGCTCGACTGGTGTTGCCCACAGGTTTGCAGATAGGAGATGAAGTTACAAGTTTCCAGAGTGTCGATCACAGGTGTGATACAGACAACACTTGGTCAAAAGCCTTCTGTTATCTTACACAGGGAAATATGTCACAGGCTGACTTGTGGCCCTGTTTTGACTGCTTTCGCTCTTATTTCAGCAGAGAGACTTTGAATCACTGGTGATTCCTATCGGTTCATTCCTGTACCACCCCCTGTGGAGTTGCTCAACTCGGTGTACTTTTGTTAAAAACCTCCTTCAAAATTATGATTTTTGAAGTGTAAAGGTTCATACTCATTGAAATGATGCCTGTGTTCGGCTTTTCTGTAACAAATATTTAACAGGCTCTAGAGATTATTAATAAATAACCATTGTTTTGCTGATGCTTGTAGCCAAGGTGACTTATTTTGGGTTTGTATAAGAAGTTCATTTGTTATTTAGCCATTTACACACCAGGGTAATTTTAACTGTATCAATTCAGGGTACCATGGTCAAGGGTACTGCAGTGGCAGTAGAATTGTAATCCAGGTGTGTCGAGCGTAAGGTGACAACTCTGTCTTCGGCACTGTCCTGTAACTGAGGCAGGTATCCATACATATACATTTACTATTCAAAATACTTCAATATACATGCGACAATGGTCAAATGTTTTATCAGAACATGATGCCAGTCTCAGACAACACTTTTTTTCTTTTTTTTTTTTCTTTTTGAAATTTGCTGCTCTGGGTCCACACAAAAAAATGAACATTTTCTATAACGATGCAGAAACCATTGCCTGTCTTTGTTAAGAGACTGTGGAGTATAGTGGAACTGTGCATCCGCTGGGGCTGTCCACGATGCCGTGTGGATTCATGTGAGCAGTGTTTGCCGGGACATTCCCACACACTCCTGCTTGGCTTTGCGGCCCTGGCTGGACAGCTGCTCCCCCAAAATAGAGGGCCAAGGTTTGGGAAGCAGCCAGCCTTTTCAGCAGCTCGCTCTCAATGCCTTGAGTGGAGGCGAGGTCTGAATGCACGCACTGCGGCCGTGCGTTCTCGTACTTTGAGATGCAACTTCATTTCCAAATGTTTCTAATAATGTGTTTTACATTGCTTTGTGTGTCGTTCGTAGTGGTCCGAATGTGTTGCGATGTAGTTTTTAATTTATCCGCTCATTTACAGACCCAAACCTTAAATGCAATCGTGTGAAAGTATAGTGGCCCACTTTGAAAGGCTTTGCCTTTTGGTAGCATTGTGGGTGGTTGTTTAGCAACACTTCTGGTTAATTTGGTTGCTCAAAAGAACAATAAAAATTATTCATGTGTTGCTTAAACAATTTTTGACAGTGTTCTGTTATGCTTGAACCTAAATAGATTTAGTTCGCTCCTCTTTTTTTATACCCTGGGGTAACACTGCAGTTCTGTAATTCTCATACAGCACAATGGCAAAGTACCCCAGTATGTATTTGGAAGTGCTCTATATATATGTGTGTGTGTGTGTATGTGTGTGTGCGCGCGCGCGCGTACTGGGCTTCTTTTTATTCTCTCAGCTGACAAGGTGAAATAATGAACAAAATGTGTTTATAAGCTGGGGGTGTGATGGCGCAGCAGGTTTGGCTGGGTCCTGCTGTTCGGTAGGTTTGGGGTTAGAGTCCAGGTGGGGGTGCCTTGTGACAGACTGGTGTCCTGTCCTGGGTGTGTCCCCTCCCTCTCCAGCCTTACCCCCTCTGTTGCGGTGACCCTGCTTGGGACAAGCAGTTTCAGTCAACATGTGTGATTTTCTGTGAACAGTGTTCAGTACATTATTTGTTTGTTTTATTCCTTTGTTCAGCGCTCTTTGTCATTGTGTGAAAAGGGCATTCTATAAAAATACATTGAATTGAATTTGACACTTAGGCTTTCATGGGTCTGTTTTTGTCATATTCTTCTCATGTGGGATGTAAACCACAGCAGGTGTCTCTCATATCTGTTTACTGAATGCTTAGCTTTAATTCTAATATTTGTAATATTTTAAGATTAGTTAACTAATCAAATAACTGTTTGTTTTACCTATTGAAACAGCCACACTTCACTCGTCCATTTTATACTGAAATACTTGGCTTAGACATTGCAATGAAACACTGATATACAAATGTATTTTCAAAATGAGAACACTTCTTGGTGTTATTACAGAAAAAATGTTTTCACTGTTAGAAATAGTTGATCTTGTTTCTCATTCATTTAGAATACATTATAGATATCTGGATATCTCCATAAATGGCAGTTTTAAGCATGTCAGACCAGCATGCACATGTATGTTCACATATTGCCATGTAAACCATATGGGATGAGTGTACACATGGGACACAAAGAACTTGAAAAGTCACACAATTTAATGTACTTCAGTAAATAACTATATATATCATGGTGAACAACCCCTTGTTCCGAGCAAAGTTGCGGCAAGCTGGAGCCTAACCCGGCAATACAGGGTGCGTGGCCAAAGGGGGAGGGGACACATTCTGGATGGGGTGGCAGTCCATTGCAAGGAACCCCAAGCATGGCTCAAACCCAAGACCTGCCACACACACATGCACGCATCAACAAAAGCTATCTATATATACATATATATACGTAGGGGGATGTGGTGGCACAGCGGTTTTGGACTGTGTCTGCTTTTTGGTGGGTCTGGGGTGTGAGTCCTGCTTGGGGTGCCCTGTGATGGACTGGCGGTGTATCCCCTCCCCCCCTCCAGCCTTGTGCCCTTCATTGCCAGGTTAGGCTCCAGCTTGCCGTGACCCCACTTGGGTCAAGCGGTTTCAGTCTGTGTGTGTGTGTGTGTGTGTGTGTGTGTATAAACATATACAGATAGATAGCTTTTGTTGATGCAGGTTTGTCACATTTTGATTTCTAGATGGGACCTGCCATGAAACTTAAAAATATAGTACATGCTTCTGAATGAAAATGTACTATGCAAAGCTAAAGTTCCATGTGGGGCCTCATGAAACCTTACTCACTTCTCTTACTGGGAAAGAAGGATCACTTGATTATTTTACTTAAGAATCACTCGCAGGATAAAACCAATTTTTCCAAGCCGGGTCATGGCAAACTGGAGCCAAACCTAGCACCACAGGGCACAAGTCCTGGGTGCATACCAATCCATCACAAGGGACCCCAAGCAGGACTTGAACCCCAGACCCACTCCCAAGCAAGCCCTGGCCAAACCCACTGTGCCACCACACCCTCTCCTTAAGAAGCATCACTCTTTTATCTACATATTACTGTTGCTTATATTTCTAAGATTTGAAACTGCTTATACTAACTTGCATTAATGCATTTATTTATTCGTTCATTCCAGTTCAGTCCTAGTTTTATGACAAATCATTAAATCTGAAAATATAATATGGTATATCTAAGCAAAAGCATCAGACGTAGGACTTCACAATGCAGGAAATGGCATGAAATCCGTTCTGCTGTTAAACCGTTCCATAATTGTTGACTGCAGGGATTCAGTGTAGCTATTTTGGGTGATTGGCAAAAAAACTTGATCTGTATCTTCAAGTCGACCTGAATCTTTGAAGGGATGAAAAATAACATAAATACTGCAAAGAATAAGACAGCAAAATTGCCCACATCTAGTCATTAAGTCCTGCCGCTCATTGCTGTCTGCAGGCTATGACTACTTAGAAATATTTGTGGAATATTTTCATTTAAGGGTAAATACTTCTTAGATTAACTAAATCAAGTGCACCAGCTTTCCCTCAGTTCTGATTATACTTCAATACTTGGGGGGAAAAAAAAAAAATCTACTGATTTCTATTGATTTCATCCACTCTTGAATATAATGGGGCTGCGTTTCTTCACTTTATAGTGAAGAAAAAAAAAAGATTTTTATAGTCACACTGGCAATGCCAGTGTTTCAAAAAGAATTACAGAATATCATAGTAAAATATGAGTTTCTTTAATTTACTAGTGGTATTAAATTCTTAGATTAATATTTAGTTGTTATCATTGTGCGTCTCCCTTTGGAATGAGTCACGACTGATGCGAGACTAAACTTGTGAGTGGTATTAGCTGCCTTGCCATCAGAGCCCCTGGATTTGAACCCCAGCTCCTGTTGTTGTACCCTTGTTCCAGGCACTTAAACTGAATTGTTCCAGTAAAGATTACCTATCTGTAAAAAATGGGCAAATAATTATAATAAGCTCAGTGCACAAACCTAAGATTCTAAATAGCCTTGTATGATAGTGTCAGGGAAATAATGGTTCATGATAATAATGCTGGACATTGGGTGGTTAGAGGCACCCAGCAGGTTCATAATATTTCTGGTACTTTCCCCAAATTGTTGTTTGAGGTATGAGTTACTGCTTGGATTCTTCCTCTCCTCAAGCAGTATAATTTTGGGTGTGGCTGTGGCTGCTGTCAGCCCTTTAGGTACAGATTCTGGGTCTCCACAAGACTAAAGAGCTGGATAGAACATCTCCAAGGTCTACGTGAAGTCAAACACAACCGCTTTCCGTGAACCTGTTTGAAATAGAATCCATTTCTGCCCTGTTTCCTCACCGTCCTCCCTCTCTTTTGTGTGAGTACCATCTCACAGCTTGCTTGCACACTTTCTTCAGATTTTCTCTAGCAACAAAGACAACGTGTTGTTTTGCATCAAGCTTTACATCCTGCAGTCCTGTGGAACACGTCTTATCTTCGTGGATCTGTTCGTCTCCTCGGAGGAAGCACTCTCGATACGGATACGCGTTTCCCCGGAGAACGTCAAGAGGGTGTGTCACGTATTGTGACCCCGACGACTGTAAGCACAAGGCTCAGGTCTAGAGTTGGAGGTTCTGGGATAAAATGAAGGAATATCAGTTTAGAGGTCCGAATGCGTCAGTCCTTTTCATTTTATTGTTGATCGTGAAAATGCACAGATGCTTTAAAGAGCAGCAAGCAGGCCATCTGTGGACACTTTCTTACTTCTCGGGTGGCAGGAAATGCCAGTGACTAAGTTGTCAAGACAGCTACATAACATGAGCAGTTTTTAAACCTATTTTAGTCTCTGCACTTGGCATGCTATAATGAGTTCTTATATAAATATGAAGTTTTGCTTCTGATCTTTTACCCAAAGATTTTGCTCGTTTTTCTAATGTTCTGAATGTCTGTAAAAGCAGGGCTTTTGAAGAAATAAAAAATGTACTCGTTTACTGAAAAGGATACTCCTAGATATACCTTTTCATTAATGTCATTAGGTTTATTTTATTTTTTTTAAAGGCTTCTTCTTTCGTAGAATCACCAGGTCTGAGATTTGAGTTCTGCTTTATGAAACAGCAGCTGGAGAAACCCTGATGGCTGGAAAGTTGGCCTTTTTTACTTATCGACAATCCACGTCTGTAATTGTTCAGTTATTGTACTATCAGGCCTTTGCTTTTTCTGCTTCATCAACGTCATTAGTGTTCCGTAGGCTCAAGTGGATAGGACTTTTTTTTGCGCTTTCATTTTGACATGAGAACTTAACAGGTGCTGAAGGAGGCGTAGTGGTTAGAGCTGTTGCATTAGAATGGAAAGACCCACATTCAATTCCCTGCTCCCACTGCAATAGCCTTGATCAAGGTACTTACCCTGAGCTGATATGGTAAAAAGAAGCAGCTGTATAAATATCATTGTCAGCAGCTTTGGAGAAAGGCATCAGCTAAATAAATACATAACAGGTTTGGTCAGGAAATGGGCTGCCGTGTGGACTTGCACTTTCGACTGATAGTTTAATTCACCACTGGATTGGTGTAAAACTGAAATGCCTTTACTTGTAATTCAGGTCTAGCTGCTTATGTAATAATGAAGTTGTGGAGAGTTTGCGTAATTAAGTTTTTAGTTCACATGAACATTTGCACTTCCACTTCTCTGGAAACAGGTGCACGTGCTTTAGAATTGCTTTTTTTTGTGTGTTTCTTTTTATATTTGATAAAATCATTTCACTTCATTTATCCAGGTTTGTAGCCTTTACCTGCTATACCTTCATTGGTAATTGACTCCGGTGATGAATCGTTGTCGGTTTTACACAGTACGGGGGAAATTGGACAGCAGGGTGTCTCTGATCACACACATCTGCCCCTTGACCCTCTCTGCTGTCCTCAGTTTCAGCTTTCATTTTTCATCCCAGCTGAGAATCCAATCTAAATCTGTGCATCAGAGTTTTGCATTCACTTGCACATGTGCGCGTAAACACATACACACATGCGCGCACATATACACACATCATTTTCTACAAACCAAGGAGAGCAGTGTCTTTCCAAGAAAGTAAGAAAAAGGTGCACCTGCCCTTCTCATGTATGTATGTATGTATGTATGTATGTATGTATGTCTGTTTAATACTACAAATAGTATATGGCTCCCAGATGAATAAAACTTCACAAAATGGGATCTGGCTTACAACAATCTTCTGTTTTGTCTCAACTGCAAGTCAATTTTTGAGTTGTATTTTGCAGTGGTCAGCATCGCACTTTGGCCGTCCTGTCCGGACTGTACCCTTCCTCACCACCTGTGCCTCCAGCATAGGCTCTGGACCACAGTGCCCCTGCTTTGAACAATTGCTATTGATGATGGACGGATGGACGGACGGATGGACGGACTGGCAGAGCACTGCAGACTCGAACCGTGGGTGCTGACAGAGGAACCTGCACATTCCTTTTCAGCTGCTCTCTGCTGTAGCACTTTGTTCCACATTGAAAAAGTAAAGAACGTTTTTTGGAGCAGAAGGCTCATGTGAGGGGGTGGGGGGGAAGTCTTATTGTGACGCGCTGTACGACTGCCCCCGTTCACCGGTGCAGAGAAAAAAGGGGAAAAAGAGAAGTTGGACTGTAAATCTTGCTGTCTCTTTTGTGAGAGTGCCAAGGCATTAAGAGTTAGCATGGAAACACTGTCCAGCAGGCGAAACTGAGCTCTGTAGCGGCGTGCCCTGACCGATCTGTTCGCCTCTCCTTCCTCAACAAAAGGGATCTCTTGTGCTGCCAGGCCTTGTTTACTGCTCTGCATTTCTGTTTTGATCTTACATTAGTATCTGATGTACATCTGGCCATTGTTCACACACACAGACACTCTTACTCATGGCAGCTCTGTGTGGTGTGTGAAATCCAGGCTCGGTACCAGATTCTAATTTAAAGTAAATGGGAAAGGTGTTTAGTGGCACTGATCCTTGGCTATGCTTAAGCACCGATTACCCACTTTGGAGAGCGTTACAAGGTTTGAAAGGGGGGGGTTGATCAGGCACTCATTAGTTCATTATATCAATATCCACTTTTTCAATGCAGGGTCTCGATGGTCCAGAGCCTAGTCCGGAAACGTAGGCCGTGAGGCAGGGATCACTCTTGCCAGTCCATCACAGGACAATCGCACATTTGTTGATTTACATGCACACACACACTTTAGGCATTTTAGAGTCACCCACCGGTTCATCTGACACACATCTTTGGCCTGTGGGCGGAAACCAGAGCACCCGGAGGAAATCCGTGTGAACACAGAAAGAAAAATTCTACACAAACACAGTTGGATTCTTGTCCGAACCCACAACCCCAATCCTACCTGCTGTGCCACCGTGCTGCCCAATAATAAATATACAGTATTGCACAGACTGTTTGCGCATTTGCGATGTGCACGTGTGCCGAGAGTCTTCAACTCTGCCACTCATAGAATGACCCGTGTGACACTATTTTTGTGGGATTGTTCTCAACCTCATATGAACTGCCCTTTATGTCTCTGCCTACTCTTGTGGGTATGTCTCCGCCAGCAGAGTAATTGATGCGGTGGCCCCTGTGATTTACTCTGATTGACACTTGAGGTTATGCTGGTCAGGATAATTTTGTGCTGCGCTCACTATTTATGTCTATGTGATCCTGGACGGTGGTGATTCTCATAGCAACAATGTTTCATTGGGGGTTCAGTGGAACAGTAATGACTATTTATCCTGTGGTAGAAATGTGGATGACAGTCCTTTGGCAGCTTTTAATTTACCCCATTCTTATTCACTGCTTTATTTGCACGAGCATCAGTGTGTTGTAGCCACACACATCCACATTTTTTGTTGAACCATTAACACGGTGCACAAACACTAAGTATATGCAATAGTATGTATTCAGTATCCCAACTTTTCTCTCACACACACACACACACACACACACACACACACACATTTTCAGAACCGCTTGTCCCATACGGGGTCACGGGGAACCGGAGCCTACCCGGGAACACAGGGGCGTAAGGCCAGAGGGGGAGGGAACACACCCAGGACGGGACGCCAGTCCGTAGCAAGGCACCCCAAGCGGGACTTGAACCCCAGACCCACCGGACTGCAGGACTCTGGTCCAACCCACTGCGCCACCGCACCCCCCTCCCCCAACTTTTCAGTGTTTTTTTTTTTTTTTTTTTTCTCCCCCCCCCACAAGAAAGTTGTTTTGTGCTCGAGTACAAAATAAATTAAAGTGTGATAGATGTGGAAGTGATTTGGGCTCCTGCTTTGAAAAGTTGTGGAATGTATAGTAGTTGAATGAATAGAGATCCCTCTAGTGCTAAGATATATTTACTGCACCTCTTATTCCTCATAAGGCAAAAATGGTGCTCTTCTGCACTTTTAAGTCCTTTTCAAGTTTCATGGTTTACAAAACATTTTTCTGTTACAGTCTGCACTTCGTATGTGCCAGAAAAATTAAATAATATTTAATAATAAATTATCTCAAAGTATTATGTCATAAGTTATTATTTTTGTTATTATCATTATCATTTCTTCTACTACTACTACTAATAATAATAACGATAATAATAATGCCTGTGAGGCAATATTTGCATGTATTCCCATGTTCACATGGGTTCTTAGGTTTCCTCTTACCGTCGAAAGATGTGTTTCAAGTGAATCAGTGACTACATTGTGTAGCATGTGTGACGGCATGTCGCTCTGGTGTGTAGATGAGTGCTTCACTGCAGGTTGTGTGTGTAGCACTGTAAGTCACCTTGGACAAAGGTGTGAGCTTAATACTGCTCGGTATTCATTGTAAGTTTCTTTGAAAGAAAGCATCTGTTCAATGAATATAAATATAAACTTAGCTAAATATGCATTCATATATGTTCAGTGTTATAACACTATTCTAATATTTAATTATTTAAAAAAAATGGAGAATGAGAGCTGGTAGGTGGAGAGTTTTTACTGAACTTTTTTATAGGTCAGAATTGTCCTTCTGTCATGTCTGTTCAGTTCATTTTATTTGTGTGTTTGGACAAACTTGGAACATCTGTGAGACACACAGGTGGCTGTTTAAAAAGCTAACAAAGCCAGCGCTTCCCTCCATAACCAGGCAGGCCTGTGTCTTATCGTCAAATTAAAGATTAAGCTGTCACGCTTAACTAGATTGGGGCGCATTAAGGCAAATGAGTAATGCCAGAATAAAGGACCTCGGCTAGAAGGTGGCCAGAGTAAAACCCTTAGGTACTACACAACAGGCATCGTAGAGCTGTCCAAAACAAAGCCAAACAGGTTTCTGGGGCTCTCTGGGATGCAACGTGCAAATATGGATGTGTCGCTACACGATGGAAGCTGTAGGCGCCTTGGAATACAGATATATAGGCCTTAGGAAATTATTATTACTCGCCTTAAGTACAGCGGTACTTTTACATGTTGTAATATTAACTAAATTACTACTAGCAGTGCATTATATTAGGAGCAGTGATTTTTTTCTAGTGTGTTTTTTTTTTTTTTTTTTTTTTTTCTTTCCCAGTAGCAAATTATTATTATTATTATTATTATTATTATTATTATTATTATGGCAATATGATGTATTTTTCCTGTAGGTTTTTCTACAAGACTGATTGGCACAAATCTCAGTTCTTCACTTAATCATTCATGTTGCTTCAGAGCCATCAACACAGGACTGTCTGTAAAACTTATTTCCTGAAGGTTCCTGAATCTCACTAAATCAAAAGCAGAGACCATCTGTAACATTAAGTGACGTGTGTCACAACCATGGATGTGATGAGACGGCTCTGTGGTAGGTAATTGTCATTAATCTTGCTTCAGCTGTTGCAGTGCCCCATAGGCAACTTTACAACCAATCAATGTTTTTATCGGCGCACTTTCATCATACAGACTGCAGCAGGATCAGGATTCAAACCAGGGACCATCTGAGAAACCCCCATAATAATAATAATAATAATAATAATAATAATAATAATAATAATAATAAAGTTTCCTTTTACTGTCCGTTGCAGGAACCTGCAACCTGCATGAAGCACTCATCTATACACCAGTGACATACCGTCGCACACACTACACAATTTAGAGTCACTGATTCACTTGAAACACATCTTTGGATGGTAAGCGGAAACCTAAGAACCCATGAGATCATGGGAATACATACAAATATTGCCTCACAGATAATAATAATAATAATAATAATAATAATAATAATGGGTCAAATGAGTCAAATGGGGAACATCTGAAAAATCTAAGAGTGCATGTTAACCAGGGTGGAAAACCAAGCCGAGTATCAGTACAGTATGAAGGATGGCAGGGTTTTTCAGTGGGTGTGGAGGGGTTCTCAGATGGTCACTGGTTTGAATCCTGATCCTGCTGCAGTCCCTATGATGGAAGTGCTCTGATAAAAACATTGATCAGTGGTTGTAAATTTGTTTATGGGACAACATCTAAACCAAGGTTAACAAATAGATGTCAAGCGTCTTCCCTCCCTGTGTTTTCTTCCTCCTGTACACACATTGTAGGATAATGAGTGAGAACTCGCCATAAAAAATGCATCAGATCTATGGACTTCAGACTGTGCCGACTCTCTTTCTCAACTCTCCTGCTGTCAGCATCTCACATCTTCGGTACATTTGCTTGTTTTAAAATTGAAACATCTCTGAGGTTGAGATACAACACAAAATGTTTGTTCACTGTCAATGAAGCCTTTCTAAGTATTATTCAAATGGAAGAAATAGTATGTAAATGGTTTCGCTGCTCTGACCACAAAAAGGAGGGTTGCCCTGTGTAGAAGGAAGTCGATACAGATCCCTCGTTTATTATGTAACACAGCTCTCCAGGTTACCAATTTGTGTGTGTCAAGTCATGCAAATGAGGCGATTTGTCGACTGGGATGACTTCTCAGCATATTAATTAGCACACCCCCCCACCCCCACCCCCCAACAACATCGGGCCACAAGGAAATATAATCTGTTTCGTTCAGCTGTTTCGCTTTGGCTTTCTTTGCTGATGTGCAACTCGGAGGTCTTGGCTGCAGCATCAAACCCATCCAGTTTAAAAGAAAAACCTAAATAAAATTTTTCAGTCTGTTACATTACTCTTATTGTGTCTTTACCTCTTTGCTGTCAGGTACTTTTCATCCGTACTACTTTCTGTTTGCTTCATTACTTTTTAATTTGCATGTTTGCCCTTGTCCTAATATTTAGCTTAAGATTTATCTAAATATGTAATTAAAATAATTTTTTCTTCATTCTAGCGTCTTTTTGTCACTACTGTCATTACCGTCTATCCTTGTACAGTTTCCCTTGTGATAAATAAAATGTCCATCCATCCATTTATTTGTTTAGCAGATGCTTTTCTCCAAAGAGACTTCCAACGAACTCTATGTAGCGTTATGAGTCCACACACCTTATTCACCAAGATGACTTACACTGCTAGACACACTGCTTATAATGGGTCTCTCATCCATACATCAGTAGAACACACTCTCTCTGTGTCACTCACACACGATGGGGGAACCTGAAAAACATGTCTTTGGAGTGTGGGAGGAAACCAGAGCATCTGGAGGAAACCCACGCAGACACAGGTGAACATGCAGGCTCCACACAGACTGAGCGGGGATTGAACCTATGTCCTCTCGCACCACCCAGGCACTGTGAGATGGCAGTGCCACTCACTCACTCACTCGCTCACTCACAGTGGGGTCTCAGCAAGCCAGAGGCTTACCCGGCAACACAGGGTGCAAGGCCGAAAGGGGAGAGGACACACCCAGGATGGGATGCCAGTCCATCGCAAGGCACCCCGAGCAGGGCTCGAACTCCAGAATATCTAAACTCTCCTGTTAACAATACCTTGACCAAGAGAAGAGGAGTAGGGATCAAACAGTGTTGAATGCCCGCCTTGCTAACGCTAACCCTAACCCACTGACTATTGAGGTACTCTGTTACTCTGTGTTACTGTGCCCTTTTCAGTGTGTCCGTGCCATAGCCCAGCAGATGCCAAAGTGACAATGTCCCATGACGCTTTTGGAATGTTCTCTTGTTTAGGAGCCATGACCCACTTGCTCCACTCCAACGACACAATTCAATTAATTTTCTGCATGGGCTCCCTTGTGTTCCACTTATTACAGGCTACGGCCACATTTTTTGGCTACATAAGGCTGAATACTTGAGGCTGAGGCATAGTCGCTCGTTGAGTAAGTTAAGGCGACTGCGTCCATATATTTTTACGAGTTACCGCACAGCAGCGAGAGGGTGTTGCTCATACACACACATTCCTTTTTCAACTGAACAGTTTTTGCTGTAGCAACAGCAAAATTCTGCTACAGCATTTTGTTGTACTTGTTATGAAAGTACAGGGAGCTCTGTAGAGCTTTCACTGCAAAGATTCTAACCTGTGATTGTGGCACTTGTTAGTCTCGTATTTGGGACACGCAGTTTTGGGTGTGTCATAGAGGGTGCGCACTATGGCAAGCCCTTGTGGATTTTCACTAATGCCCGAGAAATATGTAGTGTAGCGGTTAGAGCTGTCGTCTTACAGTCAACGGAGCTGGGTTTGAATCCTCCCTCCTACTATACTACGTTTAATCAAGGTACCTTTGTAATTAAAGGCAGTAAAAATGACCCCGATACAAATGGGTAAATTGATGTAGGTGACTAAGCATAAAATTGTAAGTTGATGTGGAGAAAAATGTTGACAAAGGGAACAAAAATGGATTGTTTTGATTTTCCCTAATGTGTTGTTAATTCGGGTTGTGCAGTGGCGCAGTGGGTTGGACCACAGTCCTGCTCTCCGGTGGGTCTGGGGTTCGAGTCCCACTTGGGGTGCCTTGCGACGGACTGGCGTCCCGTCCTGGGTGTGTCCCTTCCCCCTCCGGCCTTACATCCTATGTTACCAGGTAGGCTCCGGTTCCCCGCGACCCCTTATGGGACAAGCGGTTCTGAAAATGTGTGTGTGTCTGTGTTGTTAATTCAAAAGCAGAAGAGTTGACTCCTCGCTTAAGAGTAATGCATATACAGAGGCAAATGAAAGAATGGGCTTTTAAACATTTTGGTAGACGTGTTTACCACGTGTGGAACCTGCTGTCCTTATGTGACCTGTTCAGGCTCCTCCTTCTTTCTTGCTTCTTCCTTCCTCATTTTTCTTTATTGTTTTAGCACACTTGGTGGAGAAGGCCAACTACGTAACTGTAATAATGGTAACAATCTTTCTTTAGAAGGCGGTGTTACCTGTTATATATTTTATAAACCCGTTGTTAGAAACCACGCCCCTCCCGTAAAGCCTACTATAATATATAGATACCCACTGTACCTAACTGTTCTGACTTACTTACAAATCCGATATCCGACTTAAAGACAGACTTAGGAACGGAACTCGTTCTTATTCCGGGGACTGCCTGTATATGGTTTGTTGGTAATATTACAGAGATGCTGTAGTGTATAGCAACTTTGAATAATATTCGCACTCCTTCTGTTGATGTAATGCACTCATTGGATTTTTCTCTGAGATGTGTGTCGCTTCGCAGAAAAGCTTTTGCTAAGTGCATAAATGTAAATGTAAATCTGTGTGTCATATTATTATTGTCCTATATGAAGCTGCAGTATCGGTTTTTGCCTGGCGCTGCCGTCTAATTTCATTTGGGGCTCGTGACTCATTAGTAGCACTCTTATAGGTCATGGGATATGAAGAGGGATCCCTATACAGATTACATTGTCTGGATCCCCTACCCCCCCATGCCCCTGCGTAAGCTCTTGGTCTCTGCCAAGAAAAACGGGGCCTAACTGCGCCTAATTAAAGGCTAACAGCAGAGCGGAGGGTCGCCCCGTTCCTCACCCTTATAGCCTCTATGCTCCACTGCACATTTCTTTACCCCCTTCATTCTGGGGTTTATCCTTAATTCTGCCTTATGATGTTCACATGATGAGCCATTATTTCATGCTTTAGGACTTATGGTGGGTTAGAGGTGTGGGATATGGGGTATGGGGCAGCTGGTAGCGTAGGGGTTCACGCTACTGCCTTTGGACGTAAAGGTCGTAGGTTCAAATTTTACATGCTGTCGTAGTACCCTTGAACAAGGTACTTTGCTCCAGTAAAATTAATGTGGGTATGTGCGTATAGTGTGGGTATGAATGCGTTTGTGGTGGGTTTTACATAAAATACTGACTACATTTACAAAATGGAATCCATGGCTTATTAGAAGCCCATTTTCCGGTGTAATTTTGAAGATTTTATTAGGCAGAAATTTCTGTCACTTGAGAACAATGTTGAGCTGGTCGAGTCAGACATGTTCATACTCAAAACAGAAGTCCTGAGTGTGGGTTAGGGTTAATATCATGGATTAAAGAGGCCATGTAGGGCCTGCACTGTATTTTCCATCAAATGTACCCTGTTCCGGAAGGGGGTGCGGTGGCGCAGTGGGTTGGACCGCAGTCCTGCTCTCCAGTGGGTCTGGGGTTCAAGTCCCGCTTGGGGTGCCTTGCGGCGGACTGGCGTCCCGTCCTGGGTATGTCCCCTTCCCCCTCCGGCCTTACGCCCTGTGTTGCCGGGTAGGCTCCGGTTCCCCGTGACCCCGTATGGGACAAGCGGTTCTGAAAATGTGTGTGTGTGTGTGTGTGTGTGTGTGTGTGTGTGTGTGTGTGTACCCTGTTCCAGCTTTTAATTGCTGAAACAAAGGTGCCAAAATTCAGTAATTATTTATTCTTTCATTACCAATGTGCTGTAGTAGTTTTATTCGGACTACTGTGGTTTTTCTTTCCAGAAATGATGGAGAACATCATCAGGCAGGCGGAGAACCACACCGATGCCCTGTTCCGCAACACGTACCGGAGCATGGCCTTCAAGGCTGCAGAGCTGGTCAGGGAGCTGTTCACCGACATCGCCCTCTTCGTGCTTGGCTCTGAGCTCGGAGCCGAGGATCTTGTACGCCGCTTTTTCGATGGCCTCTTCCCCCTGGCGTACGATCGCCTGTTGGAGCCCGGCCTGACGGAAATCTCGGCAGGCTATGCCGAGTGCGTGCGTGCGGTACGTCAGGAGCTCCGCCCTTTCGGTGCCATCCCCCGGCAGCTGGCTGAGCAGATTGGAAGGTCCCTCCTCCCAGGGCGCATCTTCCTCCAGGCTCTAAACCTGGGCATCGAGGTCATCAACACGACAGACCACCTGCAGTATGGTAAGGAGTGCAGGCAGGCCCTGCTCAAGATGCTCTACTGCCCCCACTGCCAGGGGCTGACCCACAGCAGGCCCTGCACTGGCTACTGCCTCAATGTGATGCGTGGCTGCCTGGCCAGCGCGGCCGAGGTGGACATCCACTGGAGGGAGTTCGTCCGCTCCCTGGAGGAGGTGTCCAGCCGCATGCAAGGCGCCGGGGACCCGGAGCAGGTGCTGCTCAGCATCCACACGCTGGTCAACAGCGCGGTCGTGCACGTCCAGAGGAATGGCCCCAGGATCTTAGCTCAGGTGAGGAAACGGATCCCGAAATGTCCCTGCGTGGGCTATGTCGGTATTCATGTGCACTTCACATGTCGCTGCGTTAAACATGGATTTTTAATCTGTCAAAGCACCCCCTTCATGTGCTGCCTGTACCGTCAACATGCAAAACTTTCTCACATTTCTGACCTGTGAATTTTATTTTTTTATAGCTATCCATTCATTTATCAGACTCTTACAATATCAAGTTTGTACACTAAGTTACTTGAAATGAGATTTTATATTGTATCAGTCAGGGAAAGAACCTCAATTAAGGAGCTGATAGCAGCAGGAGGGATCCGAACCTGGGTCTCTCAGTTGCCAGGTGACAGCTCAAAACACTGCCGGTTGCATCACGTGATGTTATAGGATGTTAAGTAATTTAAAATATTGTTATATTTTACACCCTCACAGGTTCAAAAGCAGACATCAGTAGTTTCAGTGAAGTCAGGCTGATTTTATGTGTAAAATCGTTTATTGCTTGAAACTACGAGTGCAACTGACGGTAACCGGTGTATTCACTGGTACATAGTGTCCAGACCGTTGCCTTCCATAGAAAAGATGGCTCTCGAGGCCTAACCGAGAACCGGTCTCCGATGATCGCATGAACCGTGTGTGTGAAACCAGCACACAATGCAAAAAATCAACCAGTGGCTGGAAGTGATGCACACCACCATCATGACCACAACGGGTCTGAAATACAGTCATGGGGTCAATTCCACCGGCAGAGGGAAGCGCTGCAGAACGTGCTCGATAAAACCCTTCTTGCGCTTTCCAGGTTTGCTTATAGCACAGGTGCTCTGCATTTGTACTTGGAAGTCTTTCCCTGTACAGGTGCAACACCTTTTACATTGATTAATTTTCTCCAAAGCAACTTATAATGTTTAGGTTACAGTTATTACCCATTTATATAGCTGGGTAATTTTACCCAGGCAGTAGCTCTAACCACTATACGACCAGCTGTCCCTATGACCACTTTACACGTGGATCAGGTCACGGAAGTTATTTTTAAAACGTGTTTCTTTTTTTTTTTCTCTTCTCAAAACTGAGCATTATTGATACTGGCCTCTATTCTGAGCAATTTTATTTTAAAATTCAGTTTTTATTCCAATGTTGAGTATTAAACAGCTTCCTCATATGTATATCAGCGTGCCTAACGTTAATGTGTGACTGATTTATTTCACAAGTAATATGCTTATTGTTACCAGGAAAGGAACATGTCAGCAGCCATAACACTGACTGTGATGGCATTAATAATGTATTTTCATAAATCCACCATGTATAATCAGTGGCCCTGAGACAATGTACTCCTACTTATGCTGGGGCTATTTTATTTTTGGCTACAGTGACTGTAATGCCGCTTCTGCATTAATTCATTTCTCCAAAGAGCTCCTGCATGAGGGAAAAGAGATTGTGACAAAAGCAATGCCTTAAGGCTGTACAAACATAAGGCCTAAAAATCAAAGTATATGTCCTGAGGCTGTTGTTGCTCACCTTTACCCCAAAGTAGGTTTAAAAAAAAAAAAAAAAACACACACACAAAACCAGTACTATACGTTGTAAAATGGCCAAAGTATCTTTAAAAAAATAAAAAAAAAAAACTAAACTTGCAGTTTTTTTTTGTTTTTTTTTTGTTTTTTTTTTTTTCCTGGCAAGTTGCTTAATATCATTTGTAACAAAAAAAAGCCTTTGTAGCCATTTACTGACATTGTAAATCAATTTATTCGAATGTGTCAGTAAAATAATAATAATCAAAATAATCATAATAATTCTGCTATATATGTTTATGCTTTTCCTTACTGTATGCAAAGCTTTTTGTACTGATTTAAGATATAATTTGGAAAAATTAAGAAAGGACACTTCTTCATATGGAAGTGGGGTTAAATGAAATTGCATAATATTTGTATTATAGGGATTTCAGGTTGTTTTATAAAAGTGTTTGCTGTGGTGTCGTTAAAAACAACTAATTTTCAGGGTTTAAATATATTGGGGGCCCTTGAATTTGAAGTTCCCAGGTTCAAATCCCTGGCCCTGCTATAGTACCCTTGATCCTGAAATGATACGGAAAAAGTTCTGTACTGTATAAACGGGTAAATCATGGTAAGTAGTTTAATGTGAAAAAAAAGTCACTTTGGAAAAAGACATCAGCTGAAGGAGTAAATAAAAAAATGTTCCAACTAAAGCTGCTAAATCAGTGCCCCTCTGGAGGACATTTAGTGCTTTTCCTGTGTTTATTCCTGAGGTTTGACTGTGTTTCTGCTGCTTGTGCTTCAGCTTCACAGAGTGTGTGGTCACCCGCGCAGAAAAGCCAGCCAATCTGTCAGTGACGAACCACGTGATGGCAGACAAGTCCCCCCGCTGTGGCCCCCGGGCCGAGAAATGGAGGAGAGCTTCACGAGGTGGACCAAGTGAGTGTGTGTGTCCTCAGAGCTCAGGGGTGTGAAAGGAGTTTGTAGGAAGCTGTTAAGATGAGATTGCAATTCTGGACACTCTCAATCCAAGGGATACAGGAGATCCTCATGTGTACAATTCATCAGAGCAGTAATTCATGATGAGCAGTAATTCTTAGATCAGTTTTTCAAAGGTAAATTCTATCTATCTATCTATCTATCTATCTATCTATCTATCTATCTATCTATTAAAAGAAACACGTACTAGTTTAAACACAGTAAAATTTAGAGTAGTTGAAGTGACCTGTCCCTTGCTAAAACTCATCCAGACAGCTGTGCTCTTTCACCTTTGAGCCCTTGGTGGTCCTTCATACAAGAGGTCCAAAATGAAAAGGCTAGAGGTTCATGGTTCTGCCTCCAGTGTGGCAGAATGAACCCCCCTCCCCATAACTGCTGAATCCCTTTCTACATTTATATTTATTTATTTAGCTGATGCTTTTCTCCAAAGTGACTTACAGTGTTAAGGTCACAATTATAACATGCTTACAATCATTTACACATCTGGGTAATTTTACTGGTGCAATTTAGGGTAAGTACCTTGCTCAACAGTACCACAGTTGGAGGTGAGGCTCAAACCTACAACCTTTGGGTCCAAAGACAGTAGCTCTAACTGCTACACTACCAGCTGTCCCTATTCAAGAGGGTCTCAAAGCACATCTCCTTCAGACTTGCTTCTCTCCTGATCTTCTACTAAATCAACTTACACTACATTGCTATTAAAAAAAAAAAAATTAAAAAATTGTACTCCCTGTCAGTTCTATGTACAGTTAGTTTTGTAATACAGTGGCAAATACCGTGGTATTGGACTAATTGACTCAGAGAATTATGTTTACTGTACGCAAGCTGAAAAAAAGGAGTAAACTGGAAAGGTGGTGCATACTTTTTCTCAGCCTGTACAGGGTATCTCAACGAATGTATACACACCTAAAAGCAGTTTGCTGAATTCGGCCAAGTGTCAACATATAGGTACCTCTGAAACTGGAGGATGAATAAATGAAATATGTCAACAAGTAGTGTAGCGCTTAGAGCTACAGTCGCAGGTTCAATTCTTCCCTTTCGTTGCTATTCCCTTTCAGCAAGGTGTTTACCTTGAACTGCTCCAGTACAATTACCCACCTTTATATAAAGGGCTAAATAAGCGCAGCAATCAAAGTATTGTAAACTGCTTTGGAGAAAACAGTTAGCTAAATAAATAAATGTCAAATTTGTATGCATTTATTTATCTGCTAGGGGTGCGGTGGCGCAGTGGGTTGGACCGCAGTCCTGCTCTCCAGTGGGTCTGGGGTTCAAGTCCCGCTTGGGGTGCCTTGCGGTGGACTGGCGTCCCGTCCTGGGTGTGTCCCCTTCCCCCTCTGGCCTTACGCCCTGTGTTGCCGGGTAGGCTCCGGTTCCCCGTGACCCCGTAAGGGACAAGCGGTTCTGAAAATGTGTATGTGTGTATTTATCTGCTTTCTTGAGGTTTTGTTTTTGTTCAGTCATTTTTACCTTGTATATAATTATATCTCTTTCCAGTCTCACAAATGTTCAATGTATAAGTTAGGTAAGGAGCAATTTTGTCATTTTAATTTATCACATCTATTGCAGAAAATATTCTCCATACTTTTGTTTGTTTTTGGGCAAGTATGTAGTATATAAAGCAGGCAATACTGAATGTGTTTTGTGTTGTTTGTCACTTTGTTCCCGGCTTTTCAGAGAGTTCCTCGGGAGTCTCCGGCTCTACCGGACGTTTTACGGGGGCCTGGCTGACCAGCTGTGTGTGAGCGATCTGGCGTCTGAGGATGGGCTATCGTGTTGGAACGGAGCTGATGTTGTCAAGAGGTACGAGCGACACCCCCACCCCACCCCACCCCCCACCTGCAAAGACAGTATGAGTACGCTGTCCTGCATTTCACTTTTACCCTGGGACCTGTAACAGGTTCTCAAGGCTGTAGCTCAAGGGTTGGCGGTGCTGAAGGCGCTTCTCATGGGCTCAGTGTGTCCTCAGCAGATGTACATCAAGGCTTTCACTTGACCTCAGTCACCTTAGCCAAAGAGTATCAGTCACCGGGGTTCTTTGTGTATCCTTTCTCCTTTGTTCGTAAGCTCAGTGTGATGCCCATTAAAGATCCCGCGCAGAGGCCCGCGGGGGGATCCCTGTTGTTCGCTGACATGATCTCACAGAACTCCCTGTCTGCTCAGCCTCTGTACCACGGTGCTTAAATCTCCGCTCCGCTTTTGGACAATAAACCCAGCGGCCGATCGCTGTTCTACCGCTCGGTCCAAACGATGCACCGTCGTCATTGTGCAGCTGAACGATGAGGAGCGCCTCTGGCGCAAGGGTTTTTTTCAACGGTTTATGGGTTGCTGCTGAACTTGATAGGAAAGTCTATTTCGGAATGAAAGAAAAATAATTCAGTGCCTTTTTACGGTGGGTTTTCGAGTGTTTGCTGCTCCCTAGTGGAGTCTTTTTGCAAACGGACTTTGTCATCCTCTAGAAGGCTTGTTATTTGCAATAAGAATTATTAATGAATTAAGATGGCAGCAGTTAAGAAAAACATACGAAGGTAATAAGTAATGTATACAATAATTATAATAATCTACAAAAAATCTACATTTACATTTATTCATTTAGAAGATGCTTTTTTCCAAAGCAACGTACATCTCAGTGAAATCTAAATAATAAATATATAAAAATAAGAAGAAAACATCTTAAAAGAGGCGACTGAATTGCTGAAAGACTGACATAAAGGCTATAATTTATGACACTGTAATGTGAAGTATTGTTTGAGGATTATACAACAAATGACTTTGTCTAAAATGTATGAAAGGATTAAAAACAGTGGCCAGAATGATGCACAAAGCTGTGCTTACTGTCTTATAATTGATCTGAATTATTACCCATACCAGCACTGTCCTGTATGCTTTATAAGTATGTAAATGTCTCCTGAATCCAACAGTGATGCATCTGTGTCTAGTGTCACCCCAGCAACGTGCTGGTTTCATGGTCATGTCACCCGGTCTTCACTATAGGGCCAGCTGTACTTGTGATGCAGTGACACTGTGCACAATAAAACTTCTTTATTACATTAATTTCTTTTCAGACATCTGCCCATTGGTTTGTAGGTGCCAAACAAAAAGATGGTTCAGCTGTAGTTTTTTCCACAGCATGCAAGTAGCTACCTGTAGAAGTGATATATAAAGAGAAAAATACACAGACAGCAGAAATAGGACTAACAACTGTCCTAATAAGGGACTGACAAGCTGTTCAGAGCTCTGAAGGGAAATGGGTCTGTAAGATATGATTTTTGAGATTTTTGTTCAATTGTGATGGGGATTCAGCAGTTGTGAGGGAGGGAGGGTGCCATTGCAACAACCATTGCAATAAGATTCCTTGCACATTTTTAATCAAATCAAGGAAGTTGTTTATTTTGCACAATTTAACTGTACCGATACATGGATACGAAACATTTCCATGTGTAAATTAGTTCAAATAGCATGCCACTCAAATTTAAGCTAAACAAAGAGAGGGCAGAAGAAATTTTTAATCTGTTATGATAACTATGAAAATTGGTATATAAAGAGCAATTGGAGAATTGCTTGTGTCACATTGGACCTCACAACTGTTTATCATAATCTACATGTATGTATTTTCATGTTGAATATTAAAAGCAAAGATGTTTCATAATTCAGCGACTGGATATTAGATGAAATTTCCACATTACAATTAGAATAAGTCTGGACAGGATATTCATATAAAATCTTTCAAGTTCTGAGCATTAAAAAGCAAGGTGTGATATGCTATAAATGAAGGGGAGCTTATTTTAAATGTGAAAGTTGGTGTCAAATTGATTTATGAAGCTTTTTATGGCTTAAAAGTACTCTTACTAGTAGGAGTCATCTTGAGGACATTGTCAGGAGATGGAAATAATACAGAAGACTAAGGTTTAATGGGATGCGTTATGAAGAATCAGAATTATTGGAAAAATTAAAATGAATCTGAGGCTTTGAAACAGTTAATATGATTTGTAGAAGTATTGATAATATCGTAAATTTTTGGTTTTATATTCAGTTGTACTTTAAACATGTATGACTCCTACATATCTGAAACCCTTTTGATTTACACTGGGACATGGCTGCCCTCCAGCTTCCACGGTGATCTCAACCCGAACACGACTCTCAGTGAAAGTTATAATTGTACTTTTTAACAGCACTCTGAAGACTCTGGAGGTGAGATGAACTTTCCAGGTCTGAGTTCTTCCGCTCAGATTAATTGGCTACGGCCACAGATCATGGCACAAGCCCGCGAGTTCAGTTTCTCCACACAGTTATTTCACGTCAAAGCGTTCATTTTATCTTTTCTATAACAGGCAGGTCAGGTGGGGGCACAGTTGTGTATGCTGTCAGAAATAAGATGTGGATTTCGGGGGAAAATATAATTTCAGTTCAGTGACTCAACAGTGTAAGGACCTATAAAAGTTACCCCCATATGTGACAACTAACTATGTTGTCTCATTCATTTCAGGGTGAACAAGTTGAGGCTGGTGGCACAGTGGATAGTAGTGGTGCTTCACCATTCCTAGGTTATGGGTTCGAAAGTGGCTCAGTTGTGTGGAGTTCTGCTGGTATCTGTGCGAGTTCCTTCCCACAGTTTGGAAACATGTTTTAGGTGAACTGGTGATTCTAAATTGCCTGTTGTGTGTGTGTGTGTGAGTCCACATGATTGACTTGCTTCCAGAATAGGCTTTGGACTGCCCTGCTCCAGACTAGAAATTATTAAATAGTGACGTATGAATGTTTTCAGCTTTGAAAAAACTGTAACTGTTAACACAAGGAGCCAGTGTAATGCGGTCGGTCCAAATGTTCGCAGCTGACGGAATCAGTATTACAGGGGCTCACAAACGCTGTATATTACAACACAATGTCACCAAATGCTGTTTCACCTCCAGCAATCAGAAGAAAGACAAATAACCTTATTTCTCGTTTTCATGAGATTTTGAATAATTGCCTTGAATCGCCGTTTGATAGGAGCAGCATCACTTCTAGAGAGAGTTTTACATGAATTATGTTCAACGAGCCGTATCCTTTGCATAATAGATGGTTGGAAAGCGGGAGGGAAAAAAAAAAAATCTGCAAAATGGTACAAGTTATGGAGTCCATTCCCAGTGATGAGGGTAATGAGACCAAATCAACCATCAAATGACTTCCCATGAGGCCACAGGCCCAGTTGGTGCCCTGTCCCTCTGGCGGTGTCAGAAGTGATTATCAGGCTCTGTCTCAGAGCCCGACGTGGTGCGGTAAACGGGCCCTCTGATGAGATGCGCGCATCAGCTATGTCAGCCGCCGCCACGTCTCTGCTGGAGAAGTATGAGTCTCTGTCCTATACTGATTAGATGTAATTAAAGGGTCATGTGGAACGATGATCAGGGATCGACTGAGGAAGGGGGCCGTGCGTCATCTGTTTCTGATAGTCAGAAGACACACAGTCCAACACCCAGCACAGGGATCATCTTGTTGTTTTCATGCGATGTGCATTGCATTAACCTTTGTGTGTGCGTGCGTGCGGTTGTCCTGTGATGGTCTGGCATCCTGTCCAGAGTCTACCCTGCCTCATGCCCTGTGCTTCCAGGATAGGCTCTGGACCTCCATGACCCTGCAGAGGTCAGATGGTTTTTGGTAATGGATGGGCGAACGTTCACTGTAGCTGTGTTTATTTCTCCTCATGATCAATATCCCTCCGCAGAGTGGCTGTTTTGCATCAGTGAGCCACAAGTTTCCTTCTGGATCCTGCCTTAGCGAAGGACACTGGAGAATATCGTTGTATACTATTAACGGAGAGTATCGTACACTATTAATGGAGAATATCGTACACTATTAACTAACCGATTCCTGTAGCCGGTTTTGTATCACAGTGCTGCTGTTTTAGGACCCAGATTAATGTTATAAGCTTAATAGTGTTCTGTTCTAAATAAAGTCATTTTTTTCAAGGAGTCAAAGTGTTTCAGCTCCATACTGCAGGACCCGACAGTTCTCCAACCAGTTAATCCTGATTTAATCCCCAGGGAGCCCATGCTGATGCCAGACCTGCGTCTCAGTGGGGGGTGTCATATGGATTCTCATTTGAAGAATAAAATGTGTGTTCTTGGCCAGTAGGGAGAGCTGTCTGCATTCGGTAGACGTGGCTAGGCTGCTTGCGCACAGGCAACGCGCTTCCAGCTCTTCTGCGTTCTTCCTCTTTTGTTTAGTTCTGGAGTGACGCTTCTTACGAAATGTTCAGCTATAAACTGATCGCTGTCGTTAAAACCGTCGCAAAATTCGGGTGAACGTATTTATGAAATTAAAGCGATGCATGTAAGGGAGCCGCTCAAACCAGTGTCATTAGTAAGATTGCGCACCCAAAGTATGTTGTTCTGCAAAAATTTTCATGTTTTTCGTTCAGTTGACACTTTTCTCCAAACTGAGTTAAAAAGTTAAGCTACCTACACTACAGTCATTTATCCATTCATAAGACTGCGTTATATTACTATAGTAATTTAGGCTAAGTAGATGGTTGAAGTGTGGGGGGTGCAGTGGCGCAGTGGGTTGGTCTGGGGTTCAAGCCCCGCTTGGGGTGCCTTGCAATGGACTGGCGTCCTGTCCTGGGTGTGTCCCCTCCCCCTCCGGCTTTACATCCTGTGTGCCGGGTTAGGCTCCGGTTCCCTGTGCCCCGTATGGGGCGAGCAGTTCAGGCAGATGGGCATTGCTGAAGTGTACTATAGAATTAGGCTTCGTTCAAACCTGCAATCTCCGAGTCGAGGGACAGCAGTTCTAATAACTACGCCACCCGCTGCACATTTTAGTTTAGTCAATATCCCAAGGCTGCAATACCACGGTAAAATTTCATGCGCGCTGCACAGGTCTCAGGGGTGACATGTTTATCTGTACGTTGATGGACACGGTGACCAGGTTTCAATGTCCATAAGTGGGATTTGTTGAATCACCTCTCATGGAGAGCTCTTGTTAGCGCTCTAATTCACAGCAGGCCGTAACGGCTTCGCGCCGATTGTTAGCAGCCTTCGGAAGCCGCGCCTCGCTTAAGCCACCGCACCTGTGCTTCACTCTCCGCTGATTTGCGCGAGACCCGAACCCGTCACGCTCTGGGAGATGGAGCCACAGGTGATCGTGCGGAATCGATTGCCCACGCCGATGCGGAGAGCGATTAACTGGAGCCGCGGCTCAGCGCTTCCCGATCCACCCGCTACACTGAGATTGAGGCTTAAAGAGCCTCGCAGACCATTTTCTGAGAAAAAGTGAGGTGGGGGAGGGGAGCGCGACACGGCCGAGTTAAAGGCAAAGCCGAATTCATTTCCTCATGTGAAGTGCTCAACAATATTGCATTTTGGATCGGGGTTTATGACTCCCAGTTGTCCGGTATGGCTTAGTCTGCACTCCCCCCCCCATCCCCACAGGCTCCTCGACTATTCAGGCGGAAGTTTCTGGCGCCTACTTGTGCACCGTGTCTTCACCCTTCTGTCCCAGGCTGTCTAACATCTGGAGCTCGGCCCAGCGGCCTGTCGGGGAGCTTACCGCGGCCTGCTGTGTGACCTTTTGCGTTATAAGGGCCATAGTGTGAAATGTGCGCAATCCCAAAATGCTGGATTTATACATGTTTTAAATAGCTGTGCAGAATCGGGCCGGAAGAAATGAGGGGAGTTATGAGTGATGAAGATGAAAAGCGTGAAGCTGTTGACAGTAATTATGAAAGCCTTGTTGTCTCAGAGTGATGGGGTGTGTGTCCTCTAAATGCACTGACAACATCTTCTGCTGTTCACATGTCTCATGTAATTTGGCTATAATTTTTGTTTACTGTGTTTAAAGTTGACCAAGGTTCTCAAACACAATAAATATAATAACTAATTATGTTGCTTTGTATATAGGATACAGGATTATTTTTTAACTTTTTTCCTAAGGTGTGTTATGACATAGGTGTAGGTGTTCAAGCAAGCCTTAACCCCCCCATTTTCCCATTTTTCCCAAATCATAATCTCTCATGAGTACTCACGCCTCTATGTCACACGGTAAGAATGCTTGTAAAAAAAATGTCCTTTTCAAAGTTTTGAATTAGCTTAGAGATACGACTGAGCAAAGTTAAAAGTTGAGCACTGTTAAACAATTACCTTAGATCAGCAGTTCTTTATCCCTCAATTCCATGAATCTCTTTGGCAGCCTTGTGAAGCCTATGGACCTCTTCTCAGTGTAATTTACAATATTTAAATGCATAAAATAAAACACATGGGATTGCAAAAAAACATCAAATTATAGCTATGAAAATAAAATCTTGAATCTTGAGTCTTGAATCAAAATATTTTAAAAATTGTGTGATATAGTAATATATGTGGTAAAAATGCTACATTTCAGTTAGAAGTCAGTGATTTATTTTTTCCCCTCCAAATTCACAAACTCCCTGAAATCTCTCCAGCCTTAGATGATTTAGTGATGGACAGCATGCTAAGTAAAGTTTTGGCATGTTCTACAAGGCTTCTATTGTTTTTAAGCTCAAGGTTGACTAATCAACATTTTTTTTCAAAACAAAACAATGTATCTTGACCTATAAATCAGTCCATAAGAAATACTATGTTCAAGTATGTATGGATTTCAATATTATTTTGTCGTAGCTGTTCTGAAACTTTATATACAACATTAGCTGTGCCCCTGATGTTTGGTGGAACTACAGACCTGGAATGTAGCTTTAGGACCCCTGATGTCCCCCTAGAGCTGTAGATGTCCTCAGCCCAGGGTGGTCCAGTGGGTTCTGCTGACTGCAACACAGGCACATTTAACATTAGAATAATACACATAGAGTTTCTTTGTCTCGTTTTGACAAAAGCATAAGTGCATCTGTGAATGTGGCTCTTCTGTGGCATTTTTCCATATTCCCTGGGAAACCTCCATCTCACATATTTTAGGGTTATGAAAATGTCACTGGGTATTTGGAAGGTGCTATGCAAGGAATCGCTAATGAAGAGATTCATCAGGTGAATGGGGTTAATTTCAGCTGAATAAAGGGGCATCATTCTCTACACTCGTGGTTCTGTTGGAAAACTTGGACTTCTTGGTTTCTGAATTTTTTTTTTTAAAGCATTTTCAACATTTTTATATCTGAGCAGGTTTCAGCATTTTATGCCGTATTCATTTTTCCACATATTACTTCTCACTATCAGACCAAATATGAGAAGAATCAGGGGAACATCTGTAAGTCATTTGAACTCATGGGAAAATTACAGAAAAAAATGGAAAAAAAATGCATATGCTTGATTTCCATGTGAGAAAGGAAGAAACTGAGGTAGTAACTGCTGAAACGTCCCTCTGGAGATGCTATTCTCATTTGAAGGCAATTAATAAAACTTGGCTTTAACTGTGTGATTTGGCAAACATGTCCCGAGTTGAGAGACTGAGTCGTTAGTTTTTGTAAGAGCAGCGTCGCGCACCGGCCGAGGTGTAGGGAGCAGCCCGCTGTCGCCGTCACCAGAAACGTCTACGTTCAACACCTGAACAGGCTATTATGCGCATGGCAGTCGGCCTCATTTACCCTTTTTTACTGACACATCCTGCTTTGCAAATGGAAAAGCCTAACACTTTAAACCCTGTTTAGGAACGAACCGCAGCTTAGATGGGGTATCGGCGAAAGAAGTAAATACTAATATATGACTTGCTGTATCCATGCTGTCAGAACTGACCTATTTAGAAAAGTTTCTCCTTCTCCAGTGCCGCCCTTTACCTGACAGTTAAGATGAATCGCCGGGATCCAGAGAGCGAGCATGGACACGAACGTACATTTCTGCCTGTCGGCGCGAGCGCATTGCTTTCGGCAGCCCTCGTTTACCTGGGTGAGCTGGAAGTCTTACCGTGGCCACTGGGTGTATGGACCTCACACACAGTCCCTGCAGAGGTTCACTGAGGACACTGTCACAAGGAGTGGGGAACTGTCCCTAAGGGCTGTGTAACTGAGCCTAAATGCTTCCTTTTTCACCTTGTTACCCTGCTCTCCCCCTGTTTCAAAACAGACCTACTGCAGGACAGACGTTTGTGATATTGCTGTTTAAGGATTATTTCTATGAAATTCCTGCTTTCGCCTTTGGATCTTTCACATTTATGTATCTGGTAGATGCTTTTTTCAAAGCATCAAGTACAGTATGGTTAGGGGTTGCTGCCCGACAAAGGAATACCTTGTCTCACCTCAGGATAAGATTGCGATCGAGGTATTTAACCTGAATTGCTCCAAAAATGACCCCGCTGGATAGATGGATTGCCACTGGTTTATAACGCAAACCTAATGCTCTAAGTTGCCTTGGCGAAAGGTGTCAGCAAGATAGATAGATAGATAGATAGATAGGACAATGTATAAGTGATACTATACAGTGCAACATTGACATAATTTCTGACCATTTCTATGATGCTAAATGACCTTTGTAGACTGTCACCAACATGATGGCAGTTTACATCCTGCCAATAACCTATGGATAGAGGTTTGAAATTCTGAAACTGCTGTTGTTTTTATTCTTATATTAATTATTGCACTTGTTTGTTTTGGGATTGAACTCTTCTCCTTCAAGGTTATGAGCGGCTCAAATATGAAATGTATAATATGTGCTTGGGTAAACCATTGTTGGCTCAGCAGTAATACAATAATGCTGAAAGGAAGGTTTGAAAACTTTAAATAAACACATTCTTCTCCCACAACCGTGGCTGTTATGAGAGTTTTGGCTACTTCTAGCTGTCTTAGTCAGAAAATCCAGCCCACAGAGCTACTACTGAAGAAGGAGTTGTCGTAAATATTTAATAAAGGTGGGTGTATTATATATTGGAGTTGGGTGAATAAGGACTTGATTTCATATTTAATCTCAGTAAATTAAGCTGTAATTTTTTTTTTTTTTTTTTTTTTTTTTTTTTAGAAAGGAAAATTAACTAGTCATCTGTTGCTGCTGAGCTCCTAACGGGTTACATAAGGAAGGATGTGGGGCTGATTTTTAAAAATTCTGACAAACTAAAAAAAGCATGATATTAAATATTTCAGAGAAGGGTCTATTTAGGGTTTTAAAAAGCTGTCGTCCCCTGAATTATGATTTGGGCAACAGTGTGAAAAAAACATTAAAACTAGTTATTATTATAATGTTTCTTAGCAGATGTTAACTGTTTTACTTAGCTTAACTCTAGTGTTGAAACTCGTGCAACTGGAAAATTTTCAGAAGTAATTTAGGCCCTTAGTCAAATGTTACTTGCGTATTTATCCATTTAATTAATTATTTAGTTTCTCCCAAGCTACGTACTTGCTTAATAAAACCAGTAACACCCAACATTCGTCAATCTTCACAAACCACAAAAATGAATAGCACACTGGGTCGCATGTCTCTCTATTACTATTCATACACTATACCATTATGAGTTAAGCAGCAGGTGACATAATGTTTCAGGATCTGCACTGCTGAAGTTATATGCTTCGATTCCTGAAATGCTCCTACCATTGTACCATTGTGTAATACTATTCACCTGAATTGCTTTATTAAGACAAAATGCATAAAATTTTGGGCAGTTAAATGCAAGCTGATTATGATAAAAGAATCTGAAGTCACCCAATTTGACAAATGATTAAATAATAATAATGTGGAGAAGGGATCACGCTATTCTGAATTAACTTAACTGGCTGAAACCTTGGCAGGCACTTGACCTTAATGCACCTCTTTGACATTCCGACCCTTTGCTCATAACCTTAACTCGGGTCTCTTTGCTGAGCAAGAGTATTATTATCCACTTAGCATTAATTTTCATGTTAGTTAATTTTTCCTTCAGTTTTACTGTTCGGTTTAAATGCTGGGCAGATATTACAGAGACTAAATATGGTTGGGTACATCTATTTAACAAGGATGTTTACAGTGCTTATGTGCCATCTGTTTAAATAACTGTATATGCAGTCGTGGCTGTGGTGATTGGCAGCATATACTATGAATCAGAAGTCTAATGTCAGGATACACCAATGAATAGGGAACGAGTGGGTCTCAAGGCTCTGATCTTCTTTGGACATACCTGTGCGCTTATTAAATCCGTATAGCACCAGGCTGGTTGAAGCCGACATGGAAAATGAGATCTCTTTATGATAAGTTGTATTCCATTCGCGGGAAGTTCCTCACTCTCTCTCTTTTATTTATTTATTTATTTATTTATTTATTTATTTATTGGCTTCCCGGCACACATGACTCTCGATCAATGGGCAGTCTGAAGCTTATCCCCAGGAAAGCACAGCCAGGGGCGATCTGCCCAGAGGAGCTGACTCATTCGGCCCAGGAGAGGGCCGCCGGCAGCCTGGCTGGGTCAGCGCATACGTCTTCATAAAGAAAGAGAGGGGGAGAAAAAGATGGATTTTTGCTACAGAGTGGAAGAAACATAGAGAAACCTGGAGTGAAGAAGCTGCACCCTCTAAATCATGGCAGGGATTGGTGTACATATGAGTGTACCCTCTTGGTAAAACCATCTGGATGGAGAATTAAGCAATGGCAGAAAACCAGCCCAGAATTAAATAGGAACTCTCAAGTGCCTCCCACTACACTGATGATAATGGTAAAGCGTGCGTGACTTGACCCTTTCATAAGATATATGGCTAGCTAATCCAAAATTAAAGCTTTTTTGTGGTTACTGAAAAGTCTTCTTGAAAGAGTATCATGAATGGATAGTGTACTGCAGTGATATGGATATTTTATACATAATTTTAATAGGAAATCTAAGACATCTTTTGTGACAATTTGTATGGAGATTAAAAATGTAAATGAGTGAAATTTAAATCCCAGTGACGATTTCACCTGTTCTTTCTATAGGAAAGGGCTCAGTTTCTTTTCATACCTCCGAGTTCTTGAACTCACCTGCTTATTTGGCCAAGGAATAATCCTTCAGTCGAGGGAAGGTGTGACTGCGGCTGCTGAATTTCGTTGTGGCAACGGAAAGATTACACAGGTTTTTTCCAAAACTGCTGCTGCACTTAATAAAGCAGCTAATTATTTGGTTGAAATGTAAAAAGAACAATCCTGAATTACTCAAATGCCATGTGAACACCACAACCATGCTGTTATACCGGACTGGATCCGGCTAGGTAGAGACAGAAATCTTGCCATTTCCATGTCTCTTTTTTTCTGTGAAGCCCTTTGGAAAGCTTCTGTTCAAGGCACTATATGTTAATTATGATTTTATCACAACAACAAAAAATAATAATTATTATTAAACTATTACTACTGCTGCTGCTGCTTCTGTATGGAAACATAAAATATGATGAAGCAGAGAATGATGTGTGCTTCATTTTTCTCTGCAGTTCTAAATGAATTATATTTCTGTTTTGGATAACTGGTATTTACTGAAATATTTTAAGTGCAACCAGCTGTTACTGAAGCATATTTGTTGCGTGTCTTCTCACACCATAACATACTATATCTTATAATTACATTTCCCAAAATGTATTTAACATATCAGTGTAGTATAACGGCTGTGTTGGAATGGCTTTTTTATGTCACTGACATATAGAAACAGTTTGGGATTGTAGAACAAATGTAAAAGGGGACACATGGAATTCCGTATAAATAAATACCTTTATTTAACTGGCGTAGTTATGTGTTGCCATTCCAGTTTCTGCAGCGTTCCTTCCATATGTGCTGTTTGGTCGCAGGCCGGTCGAGGGCAATGGGGAGACTGCGAGGGACTGTTGATTCTGGGGAGTGTTGAAGTGGAACAGGGAGCTTGTCAGTATTGTTTCCTGCATGAACTTTGTGCTTCTCTGATATGGAACAACTTCTTCATACAAGCACATACATGCATAACCAAAAATAAATATTTAGGAAAATGACTTTTAACTGCACAGATATGTAGTATTATTAAAAATGCCTTGTTTAGTGCCATCCCATGCTTTCCTATAGCTCGGGAAACTCACACACACAGTCTACAACTGCTTGTCCCCAGTGAGGTTGCAGCAAACCAGGGCCTAACCTGGCAACACAGGGTGCAAGGCTGGTGGGGGAGGGGACACACCCCGGACAGGACGCCAGTCCACCCCAAGACACCCCACGCAGGACTCAAACCCCAGACCTACCACAGAGCAGGCCTCGGCCAAACCCGCTGCTTCATTACACCCCTTGCTCAGGAAACTCATACATGTAAATTTAGTGTATCGATTCTTTAAATAGTGTTTTATTTATGAGTTCAGTTTGTAAGTTCTAAAGTGCAATATCAGGTCCTTTCGGGATGATGGTTTTGAAGTGAAATGGATACTACAACTTCACACATTTCTTCTGTCTGTGGTTTCCTCTGTTTATGGTGGATGTTCCATCAGCAGTGACAAAACCACAAACCCCCCCCAGTATCTTTTATACTGATGTACATAAGTTTTCACACCCCTTTCTACCAGCCTCCACCTCCCCCACGTAGGGAACATTATCGTAATCCGATCGTCCTTTTACTCTGTGCCAACCTGCCTCCTTTGGCTCGGTGCAATCTGTGGAGGACACCTTCCCGAACAAGCCAATAGTGCTTAGCCAAATGGGCAGCCCAGTTGCCAAGACAGAGTGACTTTTGCCTGAGGCTTGGTTCTAGTGTGCTCAAACCCGCAGACTTGGGTTCCAGTGGCAAAGCCCTGTGTCTTTCTCTGATTACTCTTATGCAAGCCTTTCCTTGGGTCGGGAGTCCATTATTTTTCGTAACCCAAGCAGATGAAAAATCAATCCTGTTTTTATACTCCTCTTAAAATGTAAATGTCTGTTTTATGTACTGTTTTCTGCATATATGCATATGTATTTCACACACATTAATTTCACATTCAAATCCAGATCTATGTCTGAATGATATTACAGTCTGTTTAATCAATTGCAATCTTAATGACTAAGGAAAGCATAGTCCAATTCAATCTGCATTTTTCTCTGCAGGTTTTGTTTTGTGAACTGGATAAATTGATTTAAAACAGGATACATTTTCGAATAAAACAGAGTGCTGCGTATACAGTCCCTTCAGTGAAGATAAACATTGGCAGCAGAGGGGAATGGTACACTGATAGACCTGAACAGGCAAATGATATCTTATTTTACCAGTCAACATAAACAATGACGTGAAGAACTACTCAGGAAACTGAAAGCAGCTATCAAGAAAAACGGTAAAATATGCAATTTCGAGAATAAATTAAACATTTTTTTTTTGTCTAGAATGATAAGGAAAGATAACTGTTAAACTAAATGCCAGAAATATTCAAACGTTAGTTTTTACTACAAATGTTCAGTTACATTCTCGTTCCAAAGGTCAGCATTCCTCAGAAGTTAAAGAATTGGTTGTGCAGTCTGTTTACAGCTGCAAACTGCCTTAATTCATGAATGTAATACCTTCAAACAGGATTGAAAATGTCAATTTTTGTGATATTTTATTTGCTTGAAAAGGAGGGAAGGTGAGCTGTATCTGCCTGATTTAAATAATCCTCATGTTGATTTTATGAAGCTCAGGTTTTGGGTAGTAAGGCAGATTGTACAACCCCAATTCCAAAAAAGCTGGGACAGTATGGAAAATGGTAACAAAAACAAGAAGGAGTGATTTGTGAATTTACATTGACTTATCTTCAAACAGAAAACAGCATAAAGACAAAGTATTTCTTGTGTTACGTAGTAAACTGCATTATTTTTTGACGACATACGTTTATTCTGAAATTGATGCCTGCAAGTTCATTTTGTCTTGAGAAATATTGCAATTTGTTGTTTCATTACCAAACATGGCTTTCATTCACTTATGAAGTATAAAGGAAGGAGAACTGCCTTAGATTTTTTTAAAATGTGTGATTTATTATTTCAGCTTTGTTAAGTCTGCGAGAGTAAGTTGACCCGTTTAGCCCACAGTGGTTAATTTTTTGTTCATCTTTCTGTGCCTGGGTTATTATGTTCACCACAAAATATGGCAATGGCAAGAAAAGCAAGTATATTATTTACGTGTGTATGGATAATATGTTTCAATGATTGGTACTTCCTTTGCTTATTCGAATAAAGAGCCATTTTAGAGACACTTCTCAGAACAAACGGCTTACATATGAATGTGCACAGGGCACGTTTTCAGTCCGGTGAAATATTGACAACCTGAAAGGTGCAGCACAGTATGTACATCAATTCGGTTTAGTCTGAAGGCAGAGGGCTGATGTTCTTCTTAATCCCAGTGTAAAAATCTGAATTTTCCATTTATTCTGTGTTCCTCTATCAGTTGGTTTGTGTGTGCGAAACTGCAGAAGTCCATGCCCCTTTTTTTGGTATCCAGTGAAAGGGTCAGTGGGTATTAGTGGCTGTATTTCCAGTTCTGGAGGTGCAAGGCAGTGTTTCTGTGTCAGCACGAGCCTGAAGGCTGCACTCAGTGTGCCATTGCACACCAGGTGAGTTTTTTATTTGACGTGTGCGAGTGTATGTCCTCTCTGTCCCGAAAACCGCAATCATCCAAGGACCGTACAAGGGCCATCCCATGCATCCTACCGTCCCCCTGCCCTCTGTCAATTTCTGCATATCTTCCATAAATTAGCCATGGAGAAACAATTCATCTGATTATACCGGATTGATCTGGAGGTGGATCCACGCAGGCCCGCAATTTGTCTGCCCTGCTCTTGGTGCTGTGTGTCAGCACAGATTCACAATGCCTTTGTTAGAACGTATCAGCGGCTGAGGTTGAGGTGCTGTACGGGTAGAATTTATATGAACCACTGCAGAAGTGCTTGTGATGCTGCATGCTATTTCCAGCTCTTTATTAAGTAGTGGTTGACATCAACTCATCCTACTCCTCAGCTCCTGCTGTGTTTGTTTTACTGGGTATTTAATGATCTGACAGTTACAATTTGGAGACACTTCCATTTGTTTGTAATTTGCTGCAACAATTTGATAGTAAGAAGGTGTACTCTTTCTATCTCAGCTGAATGTTGCATTGTGTATTAGAACTTCTCATCATGCTCAGTGCCAGCATTATAGTCTGGGTCACATATTAGCCTTCCGTTTAAAATTCAAAGCACGCCTTGTTCCTTGGTTTTTTCCTGTACCGAACAAACGTTAACTAAAGTTCATGTCATTGTTATCCTCTGAAAACCTTGACTGTATTCAGTCTAATCTGCCTTTGGCATCATGACACATTCCACCTTTGACCTTTGCTTACAGACAGGAGGTTTTGTATAAAACGACGGTCGGAAGGAGGGACTGAAAGCCATGTGCTGAGGAATGATTGATTTCACTAATGTCTGTTAGTATAAGGTCATGACTTAATAGATTTCGTGACCCGTAGCTATACAATACAGTTCTGTGTATTTGGCCCCTTTCCAAATTTCTCAGTTTTCCCAGCTTTTTGACATTAAATTTGATTTGCAAATGCTGCTGAGCAGAAGCAGTTCTGCTTGGAGGAGTGTGTCAAAATTCTTTCACAGCAGTTTGAGACCCCGGTCAACAGCTACTGTAGTTGCAGTCATTGTAGCTAAAAGTGCCACAGCCAGTTATTGACTGTGAAGGGGCAATTAAATTTTAATACTTATGACTGCACATTTCATTACCTTCCACACGAAGGAAGTTACACGAAAATAATACTGTTGCCGCGTTTCCCCTCTCAGTCTTGTTTCATGTACTACGAGAAGTGGGGAAAAAAGATCCAAACAAATTTAATGTCAAAAAGTTGCAAACAGACATTCGGAAAAAGGGCAAAACTTCTTTACAGCACTACACGTATAGGCATAAGGACATGAATAAACATTTCTGACCCTATCTTTATAATTAATTCATTCTGTGCAATGGAGTCACCTTTTTTAGGGAGGGAATTCCCTTTAATTCTTTATCTGGTGCAGAAATAATGTGCTAAAGTATCTGTAGGCTTGGTCTGAGTCGGCACAGCACGTTTGCTGAAAGCTAAGTAACTTTTTCAAGTAGCACCTCCTTTGAATTGTTCCTTACAGTCGTTCCTCTGGTGGCATCAGCCCCTCCTTCAGAGAGCTGTGGATTATGGCAGAGTGGACTGCTCTGCACATGCTTGGCCCCGACGCCACTTTGATATTGAAAGGGAAGCTGGCATGGTGAGCACACGGGTGGCACGCTGTCAGCACGTCCCTTGTGCTCTGCTCCCGACACCCGTCATTTCTGTCCATCGGGGGAGGCCACACATTCCCACCAGCATGACAAGTGAGGCGTTGGTCAAAGCTTCGCCTGTTTTGCCGCCTCCTCTTTTCTCAGAGGGTTTTATCAGCCTCAGAGCTACCCCAGCTGGCCCCATGATTCAGAGCAGAATCACCCTTGATTTATTTCATTTCTTCTTCACCATACAAAATGACATTTGAATTCGGATTGGCAGTGGGGTACAGTCTTTGTGCTCTTTTTCGTGCTGTGTCTTATTCAGTGACCCTCACCGCGCACCTCAAGTCACATTAGCTTTGCATTCTCGTTAAGGAAAGGCTCATCTAGATTTACTTGCTGAACTTTCCCTCCTTTTTACTCTATGAATGCATTCAGCGTGATAGCAGTCCATTTTGCCCTGCCTAGGAATCAATCATGCAGAGCACATAAATGACATGCATAATATTTTCATTACTTTCAGGCTATTTAGAATTGGTGAAATTGCACTTCATTCACACTTTGTCTGGTAGTGTGGAAAGGAAAAAAAGACTGGTACTCAATGATTAGAGTGGTGGTGGCTAGATAAAATTACATTATCAACAATGGGGTCGGAGCTAGCCGTGAACCCCATTTCGTACAGTCATTGAAAACTGTCACTGAATGTGATTCTCTAATTGCTATATAGGACATTGTGTTGAGGTTAAAATTTCAATTTGGGAATTTTTTTCCTCCTTATGAAATCATGCTTTGCACAATGAATGCTTCTTATTTTACTTTTTTGTAACTTGGCGGTTAAAAATATTAGAAAAATAGCAGTAATTTCCCTAATTTCTGGGTAGCACCATGTTATAAACATTTTGAGTAATAACTGCAGTGAATCCCTACAGAGCAGTTAAATACAGGCTTATACGTGATGTAGGTATGTGACATTAATGTGCTCGTAATTGGTATAGAATGCAATGAAACCGTTAACCATTGCCTAATTATTGCCATTATAAAATAATCAGATATAGTAACTTAGAATCTTATGGGACTTAAAGATCAATTTACTTTTGCTATGGTATTTTTGTAATATACCGGTTAGTTTCAACTGGATAAGTGACATGATAGATGATCGAAGGAGCTATTGCTGATGTGTAATTCAATTAAATTAAAAAAAAGCAAAAGCACATTTGTTCTAAAATGCTGTCAGCTCAGTGTCAACTCTAGGTAGTAAAATACGTATAGAATTTTCTGCCCTCCACTTGGGTCCTTAAGCTGTAAAGAAGTGTATTCATTGTCACAGTGAATTTAAACATAGTGGTACCAAAATGAAGAGGGTCATTTTTAGCCCCTTCTGGGCTAAGATCTCTTCACCAGCTGAGGTATAAAGTCATAAATTGTGTCCAGCTGTCATTTCTATTTGTTGAAATGTCACAAGACAACATCCCAAAACACATTAGTTACAGTTACAAGCACATGCTGGGTTGTTAACTATATGCCAGTCTTTATTTTTATTTATTTATTTATTTATTTTTTTTTTGTAATGCATCTTCTCTTCATGGTGATATTTGGTGCTTTTAAATGCCTTACATCTGAATTTAAGTCTTACCTATCTCGAAGGCCTCTGATTTTTTTATTTTTTTCTCCACAGTAACCTTCCTTTCTAAGACATAATGAAAGTGTCCTACTGTAAATTGCTGCTCATTGATAACAGTGATTAGGCCAAGGCCAGGGATGGCACGTTTTTTACAGTGACATGATGAATTCCGTTTCAGTTTGCAGCAAAGAAAAAAGAAATTGAGCACAGATGGCAAGGTTATTATTGCATAATGATGAATCATACTGCTCTCAACCTAGGAAATGTGTTACTCTTAGGAGTTATTACCTGGCCCCCTTTCCATGTCCCTATAGATGATTTGACATGTCTTTGTGTTAATGTGTAGCATGCAGATGGATGGCTTCATTAAGTATAAAGCAATCAGAGAAATCAGCTGTGAAACACTTTAATAATACTCACACCCTTATTTGAAATGAATTTGGACATACAGTGTTCTTGAACAGCGGTTAAAGGTGGCAAACATTTCCTTGGACATATGTCCGTACTCTCCTGCTAGACTGCAGTCGTGAAAATGAAATATAGTCAATATAAGTGAAAAGTCCAATAACAGATTAATACGCTTTGGTGCACATTAAAAATGGTGCTTGCCTGTTGGCTCTGTTAGTCCTGTTTCATCTCATCTGCATGTTATACTGCCACTTTGGAGACTGTTGATGTGTTCAATATGTTGAAAATGAATAACATTGCTTTTGACTCTAGACTCCTTGTTAACTTTCAGCAAAATTAGTTGATTTTAAAGTCCTATTTATACAGTTCTGAAGTTTTTCATAAATCATTGGTTTGAAAATTCAAAGTGAAAGAGAAGTGTTTGTAATTACGTTTACTCACTGAGCTGACTTACAATCAAAAGCTACTTACAGCTATTCACCCATTTATTCTCCTGGTGCAATTTAGGCTAAGTACCTTGCTCAGGGGTACTACAGCAATACATAAGGGTTGAATTGCCAAATTTCAGATCTGAAGGCAGTGTCTCAAACCACTACACTATGAGCTACCCATTTAGCAGGTAACATCATCATTAGGACTGTAGCCTTTTAATAAGAGCTCTTGCTGTAGTGCCCTTCATCAAGGTACTTACCCTGAATTCTCTAGCAGGAATACAGTGCTGTTTAAACAGGTAAAGCACTGCAGTGCTGCTACTTTCAGACTGTTATTTGCCATGGACAAAGTAATCTGCTAAGCAAACGTTAATAACTTACTGCCAACCTAAGTATAGTTCATTCTGAAACAATTGTAGTTGGCCCTCAATTTATGAACTCAATTGGGACCAAGAGTTGGTCTCTTACTCAAACAGTTTGTAATTCTAAACAAAATGGAATAGGTGAGGGCTCATCATCAGCTCTGTATGCAGTTACTCATGTAATATACAGTACGTTGCCAAAAACTCAAATATTGGACAGACTATGCTTTGAGAATTCTGTGCCAGTCTAAAACTCATCTGCTGGGAAATGCACTCTTTTTATTTCCTTCAACTTATACATTGCTTCAGAGAAAAGCGTCTGCGAGATGAATAAATGTAAATGAATTAATGTAAATGAACTGATGTGAAGTAAATGTCAGCAACCTGGACAGCTCCATGGGGTGAGAGGTAGCAGCAGCATTCCTGTTTTTCAGTCTCTCGCTCTCTCCCTTTAGCAGATTATGCACAGCAAGGAGGTGGACGACACATCTCTCTAGTGGGCCTTGGCATTCGGAATACCCTGGAAGGAATATTTACACCACGTAAATAAGACAAAAAAATTGGTTCTGGGTGCCTTCTTTTACCCCACACATTACACTAAATTCAGCAGTACCCAATAAAAGCCCAATAATAATAAATAAAAGCATAATAATTGGAAGAACAATATAAGTTGCATCTACTATAATCTACCTTACAGAACAGACAACTGTGTCAGCTTGGAGTCAAAGGTATTATGTGGGGCTACATTGTATAGAGTTTGACATAATTATCTTTATTTATTCATGGCATTCCTACTTTGCATTCAGTTAGCCAGTTCAGCCTTAGACAGATGAATGAATGACTGAATGCAGAGCTTAAATGCTAAGAATTCTACATGTACGAAAATGGCAATATAATTATCTTGTACTTTTGTGTAGTTTAATTTATTTTGCAGTTTTGAATATTATGGAAAAGGCTATTCCTAAACTTACATCAAGGCATTGGGGGAAAAAAAGTTAAACAGATGGTAATTCAGGGCAACTGAACCGCATGGCTCCTTGTAGGCAATACCTTATATCTTGGATAATTTTATGCTGGGTTATGATGGATGGGAAACTAACACTGATTTGTAACAATGACAAGTAGTGGAGAGTGACATTTATTTTAAGCTCCAAAAAGAGAAGATAATTTTTATCTCTCCCTTTTCTCTGAATTCCCTAACAAAGATAATCACAATGGCTGCATGGAAATTCTGTCAGCTCCAAATCAACTTGATTTACACATCTGTTTGCAGTGCACATTAATAAATGTAATGGTAAACGAAAAAGGAGATTACACTGAGAAAGTTGGGTAAATTTCCTCTGAAGTGTACAGGAGTCCCTTGGCCCACCTTCCAATAGGAGGGCATTATTAAAGCAGTATAAAGGTGTTATAAAAAGACAATGCATGAAAGTTACTGGCAGCTGAGGTGGCGGCTCAGGCATCAGCTGTGATTAAAGTCTTAAAGAGAAATCAAAGCGGGCGATGGTTGGGCTCACAAGTAGGCCTCTGCTAAGCTTCTCCAGCTTTTGTCTTTAGCTTACAGGTGCTGCCCATCTAAAGAGTGAATTCAGTCCTACTGATGCTACCTAATGCCAGGGTTCAAATACTGACTGTGGATATGAGACTCTCAAGCGGGAAGTGTTTTGTAAAATATCCATAATGGAATACAGATAAGAATTTTACTCTTTTATTCATATATTTTCTCTGCTGATAACAATAATTACTGATTTAAGGTTTGCCCTATCCTTCAGCTACTTGAATTAAGCACTGAGTAGAATATTTATATTTGAAATCCTACGAAAATCTCTTACACGTTTTTAGTTGCCTGGATTTTATTTTTTTATTTTTTCTTTTTTTTTGATGGGTGAAAAACACATCTTCCTTCTTTATTTTATGAAGTTCTGGGTTTTCATCAAGTCAAAATCATGCATCAGCTTAAATGAAAGCTGGCACTGAAAGGATGTCCAAACTGTTCGATGTTCTCCCTTCACGCCACGCTGCCAAGGTCAGTGATGAGCCAGGCAAATAGACAGCTGGAGGTGTATCTGTTCTCGGTGAAAATCTGTTCATGCAAAGTGCTGGGAGAGGTTTTATTTTTAAAAATAAACCCAAATAAAATAAAAAAAAAAAAAAAAATAAACCCAAATAAAAAATAAGCCCAGACTTATATATATATATATATATATAAATTTTCAGATATTGGTAAAGCAAATTTGCACTCACCAGCTACTTTATTAGAAACACCTAAGCCAGGACCCTGTTTTGCCTCCGGAACAGAATGAATTAAGTAAAAAAGGAAGAGGAAACATTTAGCGGGGTTTTTCATCCATTCGGGCTTGACAGTTACGCTTTTTTTTTTTTTTTTCTTTTTTTTGCTGGGGCGGGGGGGTACATTCATTCTGCTTGCACCATGTTCCACCTCATTGCAAACATGCTCTGTTGGCTTGGTGGAGATTGTGCAGGCCTTAAGTAAATGTACTGTCATGTCAGGAGAACCGTCATGAGATGATTCCAGTACCGGTATAAATTTGTTCAGTTTCAATATTTTTTTTCCTAATGTAATACTTTATTATTTATTTAGGTTTTCTTCTCATTACAAAATATTGTTGATAAAAGTGTTCTACCATTTCTTTGGCAGTGCACATGTATAAAAATGATCATGCCAATAAAGCATAGTAAATTGAATGTGAAATTAAGATGATGCATGATTTGTGACATGGCACACTGTGCTCCTGGAAGTATCTATATGATAAAGGGTACACTGTCCACAAAGGGGTGGACCTGGTAAACATCAGTCATTTGTTGTTGATCAGTTGTTACTACAAAATCTAATGTGTTCCAAGGAAACTTTGAACATACATCTCGATCGCCAGTGTTGACACGAGGTAGTATGACTGCATTGATACCCTTCTGCACACAAATATTGTACCGAGCTGTTGTTTTTGTGATCTTCCTGTTAGTTTAAGGAGTCTGGCAATTCTAGTCAGTTTTTACTAAGGTCTTTTCACCCACAGAAGTGCCACTGAATCAGAGTTTTTGTTTATCACACTGTTCTCTGAAAACTCACAGTGATTTTTGCCGACACTGTGCAAAAATCCCAGGCGGGTGGCTGGAACCAGTGTGGCTGACACCAGCAATCATGCCACATTTAACATCACTTACATCATACATTTTGTCCATTCTAAAATTAGTCTAAAGAATAACTGCACTTCTTGATGCTGTATATGTAACTTAGTAACTGTGAGGGATGAGCTAGATGTGTAAACAGTCATGTATATCTAAAAAAGTGGCCAGCAAGTGTATATACTATAAAATTAACATTCACTGTAAACTGTAATCAAATAGATTATGAATCCATATTGTAAACCACTTTTTTTTTTTTGCAAAGATTCTCTGGCTGTGTAGTGTTTTTATGTTCCTGCTTTTTCTTTCTTCTCCCGCTTGGTCAGTACCTCTATTTCGTGCACCAACATTCCACATAAAATTCACTAAGGTGGGATTTTTTTTTTTTTTTTTTACTACAGAGATAAGGAAGCTGAGATGGTGATGGTTGGAGGCTTCGAATAGCACTAAAACTTTTGCCCACCTTCTGTGGAACTTCTTCATATAAAAATAGTGCTGACTTTTTCTCTCTCTTTATTCTGCAGCTACACTCTTCAAGTGGTGGGCAGTGGGATTAAAGCCCAGGCGGTGAATCCAGAGGTCAAAGTGAAGGGAGCGGATCCAGTGATACATCAGATCATCGATAAACTAAAGCACATCAATCAGGTGGGGGCCACGAGCAGCAACAAAACCCCGCTGTGACTAACCTGAGAACTGCCCATAAGACTATACATGCGCAAAGAATAAAAAGAAGCCTTCTCACGTTACATTAATGTCTCAAACATTTCAAAGGTATGAGAGGAATCCAAGGTTGACTGAAAACATTGGTTTAATCCAGTTAATGCAAAACTATCTTTGAGGACAGTTCACTGTGGTAAACACTCAGTTTTCTTATTCTTTACAAAATTCGCTGATATACAGAACTACAGTGTTCCGGAGGTCAAACAACGTTTTTTACACTTTATATTCTTCAGAATTCTCTAATTCATAGCTCCTTTGTGGCATTAACTGTGTAGAGTCATTATAACATAGTTAAATATTGTGCTCTTCTACCCATTATGCATATTTTAACATTTGTTTCATGTTTTAAATTAAAATATTTTTAATTGCTACCATGTAAGTGCAATAGGTGATGAGGAGATCAAAAACACATTAGCATGGACAGCTCACATAAAACAGGGTTTCATAAAATTCTGTTCTTTAAACATCAGTCAGTTTTAGGAGTTTATTTAATGTGTTGTTTTAGTTTTACTGATAAACAGGAAATGTAAGCATAAGATTTATTTAAATTGGTTGGTCCAAAATTGCTTTTGTATGAGATACAATAGTACTGTATGCTTCACTTCTACCTATTTGTGTATGTGTTGCTTTTAAGTCCAGCCCTTGGGACCATATCATTCCATTATACACACAAATACATTTTACAAAACAATAAACACATTTTACATGATGCTAAAATATTGCCCGGTACCAATGTCTCTGCTGTATTTGATATAATACCAGAAGTAAAACGTGCATTTTTTTCTCTCAAATGCCAGTTTACAAAAGCACATGCAGGACTAACATCATGATTATTCACAGAGGAAATATTAATTTATTCAAGAGATATTTTTCTTTGTCAAATTATGATTTATTTGTACATTTTTTCTTTATTTCTGTATTTTTTAATTGTCTCTAAAGTAATTCCGTAGTCCATAAAGCATATATGTACCTTTATAAACATTTACATATTGCATATGTATATGCAATAAGGTATTTCTTTAATTTGTCAGCGTAATGTGACAAATTCTCATTAACATCTGTGTAATGTCTTTTGTCCGACTGGTGAGGGAAATAGTTAGCCATTTAGTTAACCAGAAACAATAGTCTTTCTGACAGATCACCAAGCAATCAAAGCTTTCCTTTAGGACATCAAGGGTTAAAAAGCCAGCGGTGAAATTTCCTTTTGTGCATGAACATGAAGTGAATATGACATGCCTATAGTTTCTTGTTTGATAGGTCAACGGCAGGGTCAGTCCTGTCTGCCTCAGAGAAGCTTTCTGTATTTCCCCCGCCAGCTGCCTGTGGACTATGTGGGATACAGTTTCTCAAGATTGGCTCTTCTAATGAGCTCATCAACGGGGCACCATAGCAAATAGCTAAGTGCCAACCTTGCAAGAAATCCAAAAAAAAAAGAGAAAAGACCCTGGGCCTCAAAGGGTCTGGGCTGCCTCTCGGAGGATGGAATTTGTGCGGAGTAGGAAATAAGCTCTGAGGTCTCTGTAATTGCACTGGCTGAAGTCAACGTGGGGGAGCTGATCTTAGCTTGGCTTACTTTTAAAGCTAAATAGCACGCTGAGCACACAAGGTTCACTGATTTTGCAGTGTGACTGTCTCCAATAAATGGGGGAAAAGCATATTGTTCCATCTGCAGCTTTATTAACCCTTTAGTACTTCTTCTTGCATTTAATTTTTTGTTTAGCCGGCACTTTTTTTCCAAAGCAACTTCTGACAAACTCTATGTAGTGTTATGAGCCCACACACCATATTTACCACGGTGACTTACACTGCTAGATACACTACTTACAATGGGTCACTCATCCATACATCGGTGGAACACCCTCTCTGTCGCTCACACACTATGGGAGAACCTGAACATCAAGTCTTTAGACTGTGGGAGGAAACCCATGCAGACACAGGGGGAGCATGCAAACTCCACACAGACTGAGGACGGATCAAACCCACATCCTCTCGCATCACCCAGGTGCTGTGAGACAGCAGCGCTACTTGCTGTGCCACCATGCCCCCCCAACTCTTCGCTTAAGACAGGAACCGAGTAAGATCTACATTACCATACCCACTGACAGAAAGAAATACCCACTTCATTTGGCAAACTAGTGCTAGTGCAAAATAATGACTTGTAAGTTACTTGGAATAAAACTATGTAGTAGTAGTGGTAATAATAATAATAATAATAATAATAATAATAATAATAATAATAATAATAATAATAATACAATGGCATACCAGGTGGCAATGGTCCATCGAAGCTGCTGCACTCTGAGTTTCTTCATGTGGCTTCTTCTCTGATTGCTGTAGTTTCCCCCAAAGGCAAAAGACACGTTTCAGGTGAACTGGCAAAGCTACCTTTGTGTGTGTTTCAATGAATATGTGTGTGACTGCCCTGAGAAGAACTCATGTACCCTGCTTTGCGATGGATATTATTTGCAGCAGCAATGATGAGGAAAAAAAATTAAAAAAAAAAAAAAAAAACAAGGCAGGGTTAAGAAAGAAATTGGGCTGAAAATTTCATTTATTCTTCAAGGTGAAATGGATGCGCTACCATGTAATGCATATATCAGAATAGTGCTACATTAATGAGTTCCATAAGGAAAAGTAATTTTTGAACCCAATCATCTACGGTGACAAAGGCGCCCGACTGTATAATTTGGGAATTCCTCAAATGTAGGGTTTTTAAATTTTTTTTTGGTCAGAACAGTTCTTCATTTTATCAGGTGTGTTGCTGTATGCAAAACACGTAATTGAGTTTGTATAAATTTCAGCACGTTCTGTTTTTTCTTGTTCTCTGCAGTTTGGTGTTCATTGCTGTGCTCTTCATGGTTGGTTAAATGAAGGTGCCTGCTCTGTTTCACATGACTTACTGCAGGGAGCGGATGAGACACTTCTGGGTGAAAGTGCCATTTGTGTTTCGTCAGTGTGGCCTTGTTAAGTCCACAAATACAGATGTTGTTTGGCTTTAAGTCCAGTAAGCAGAAGGATGGGGTTCTGTAAGGTGAACAACGCACTCATTAAACAAGCTTTGTGTTTCGCTCTTCTGGATTTGCTTCACAGAGACCATATAGGATGACATCCACTCCAGCCCTTGTAGTTCGCCACCTGAGCTGCCAGTTCATGTGATAGAATAGCAAAGGTTATTGAAATGTGTTTATGGGTTCTAGTGAATGTGTTAGGTTAGCAGCCTGAGCATTCATCATTCCTCCCTGTGATATTAACCTATCTGGCCCAACCCCATTAGTCTAATGCATTCTAATTGCATGGTTTTGCTCTTTGATTTTTAACGATAAATCCTTGATGTAGCTGTTAAATGTTAAACATAAAAAGGATGCTAATATAGACAAAATGGTAATTTAGAGCAGTGCATCAGACAGAGTGTTAAAAGAATAATGTCCTTTTTCAAAATTGGTGGTTCAAAGTGGATAGCTTTTCATATTTGCATGAAGTCACATCTGTCATCTGGAAAGGCCTCAGCAATGAAGTTCAAGCAGGTGGGCAGGGAGATAAAAGTTTTCATTTATATGTAAATAATGGGGACAGAGAAAAAACTGACAAATCAATTACTCATTACAGTTGAGACCCCTGCCCTCCTCTTTCGTCTCATTGATTTACCATATCCGGGTCGTGGCATTTGCGTCCCTTCATATTTGGCTAACGGAGCAGTCCACGCCGAGAGCCTGCCTAATTAGGTCTGCGATAGGACACCAGCACAGAAGAACCCGTGAGGCGACACGAAAACAGGAAATCTCTTTTTTCACCTAAGGTCCCCAGATCAACTTCTTCTGATTAATTCTTTGCAAGCCCCTCATCTCACAATCAGATCCATCAAAAGCAAATCAATCTGGAATCCATTACCCTTTTCAGCCCCGCGTGGCTTAATTTAAATCCACCATGAATAGCTTTTGTTTGGGTTTAGACTATTTGCCACTTTGGAACATTCTCACACAGAACAGCGGGTGTTGTGTTTTTTTTTTTCTTTGGTTAATCATTTATATCTCATTCTGCTTCTCATTTCAGAGTGTTAACATTCAAAATGCCTAGTTGTGTCCAGGAGCTATGTTTGTTCGATAGTTCCCAACAGCAGTCCTGAGCCATAAAGGATGTCCCAAGTCCCTTTCAATGACAGCAAAGCTTATTTAAAATAAAAATTTGCTGTAAAGCACGTTTTTTCCTTTGGCACCGGCTGCCTGGCGTTTCGTCCCGTGTGAATGACAGTACTTCAAGTGCTGCACTGTGAAGAGGTTCAAGGGGCTGTCTGAGAGGGGGAACAGAGCTCATGGGGTGGGGGGTGGGGGGCACTATCGAATTCTGCCAGAAGTAGCATCTTATACTATGATGGGACCCTCAGACCAGGACTCGCAGGACCCAGCCTCGTCTCCCGAGCTGCATATGCAATAGGATTTGGAAATAAATAAAGTTCCCTCCTTTTTATTATTATTATTATTATTATTATTATTATTATTATTATTATTATTATTATTATGTCTGTGGTAACAAAGTGAGGTCATTCTCATTTTACTTTGCTCTTGCCACATGCTGCGTGGGATGCTAGAGCCAAAGGGAATGTCAGTTAATTTTCTTTCGGCTGGGAATTCACATTTTTGTTTTCTCCCCAATGTCATCCTTACTGTTGGCTTTAATACAATTTCAGCAAGATGTATTAGCGAGTTCTGAAGAAAAGGAGCAGCAGTTTTCCAGAAAACTTATTAAAAAGTGCTTAAGAATACACAATGAGAGAGACATTAGAACCGGTGGTTCAGTCAGTACAGTCTAACAACATTTAAATCAAAGCATAGCTCTTTGAACACAATGCTGAAATCCTTTGTATCTATCTGCAAATAGGCATTTTCCTTCCTTACTTTCTTTCTGTGGCCATCCTATCCCCCTGAGGTGTCTGAATTCAAATTTCTTATAGATGCATCCCAGCTGTTTGTGCTCTTACATCTATTCCCTTGGATTGTTTGTAAATGTGCAACTGGTGATGAGAGGGACAGCGTTTTGGATTGAATCCAGAGTTGATATATGTTTTTCAGATGCTGGTTGGCAATCAATGGCAGAGAGATAGAGAGACAGACAGTTCTATGTGGTATAAATGTGTTATCTGAAAATTGGATTAAATGGGTAATGACCTCCACTGACCTCAGTGTCTTAGAGGAAGACAAATCCTGAAGACAACAAAAAGTAAATCCCTTAATGTAAGCCACTGCCATTTTCCTCGGTAGGCTACTTGTAAAATAAATTAAATTAGTTTTCTCAGAGACATGGATTAATAGGAGTGCTGGACTCACTATCCTCTGTCGGGTTTATTATGGAACCCGGCTTCCTTTCTGTCACCATTCCCTCAATAAACAGCCGTGTGGGGAAAATGCCCCTTCCTGGCTTCCATCTGAGTGAGTTAATTTCCCTCCATTTTATTGACTTAGAATAGAGCAGACCTCCCACTACATTGCACTGGTGAGTAATCATTGCAGAGGATGTGCCAAAAGCTTGACAACTCCAAGCCGCAAGACAAATCAAGGGAATGCCATGAAGATTATGGCTTGGATGCTGCCTTTTGCAACGAGTACTTTCCCTTGTCAGAATCCATTGGACTTTAATTCATTGGGTGGCCATTATGGAAAGATTTATTTATTTATTTAGGTTCAGAAAACATGCAGCGCTTGGGGAGATCTGTTCTTTTAGCTAAACAATGAAGTTTGTTTTCACTCATACATATATTGAATTTACTGTGCTACATTTCCTCCGCTGGTACCTCTTGAGTTGTTCAGTTGTTCCTTGTCCACTGGCAGCAGTTCTGTCTTTTTTTCCCTGTAGACTCAATACAGATCATGAGTGCAGGCAAACCCCGCGAGGGTAAATGATTCTTCGACAGATGTGCACATTTTTATAAATACTGCATGACCTAATATAAACCATTCAGGGATGTACCATCTGGGGTTATGTACACCCTCACATGCATACCCACACAGACATAATGTTATCTAAATATTCCTGTACTAGTGATGTGCAGAATTTTCTTTCTAGTACCATGTTACGTACTGCACCTGAATGCGGAATATTGCAGTAAAGCATTTAAATTGTATCTTAAGAGTAACCTAATTTCCTTGTGCTCTTAATAAGCGCTGATTTGTTAATCATAACCTAGAGTCCTCTTGTTGAAGTCATGGTAATCACATCTGAATTGCAGAGTCAAACTTTTTGAAATGTTATACTTAATTTATGAAGGTAGTGGCAGAACACGTTTCCTTTGAGTACAGCTAAAAAAATGAAACGCAGATGAACTTCATAATAACAGCGTCGGTAAGGGGTTTCAAGCTGTGTGACTCCAAACTTTATGGGTCTAATCAGGTCACCTTTCCAGTGCTCAAAGTCAGGAGTTTTTCTGATGTATCAGAAGACATAACTCCTGCATAAGATGGTGGAAACCACCAAGGACTCCGACCTGTTCTCTCCGTGCTATACATTAGTGATGATAAAATAATACTTAGGAAAATAATTCTGTCTCAATAGACTGTCTCGGCATTTGGGATGTGGCTGGAATATTTTTCACACTCTGTTTACAATTACCATAGCAATTTCAGATGGGATTCTGTTGGTTTTGTTTTTCCCACCCTCCTGCTTACCCTTTTGTTCTTCAGTGCATATTGTCTCAAAAAAAAAATACCCTGTAAAAGTAGATGACGATTGTTCATTCTTTTGTTTTTCCAAGATAAGAACAGTTGCAATACAATCCATATTAATGATCTGCCTGTGCTATGAATTATGAATTATCCAAGTTTGAGGGCAACATGTGTTTTCACTTCAGAATTTATTTTTCTTTGTTTTTATTTTATTCTTTGTTCTTTTTTTTTTTTTTTTACTTACATCGCCATGGCCAGTGTTTGGGGCTGGAGCTACAATGTTATACATTTTCCTTTTAGAGAAAATCAATACATAAGTTGATTTTTTTTCTTCAAAATGTCTGAAAATGAAACTAAAATCATCAATGCTTTCCAAAGTTAGGTTTTAAGTGTTATTTAAAAAAATCCTTTTTGTCAGTTTTTTACCTCTTTATTTTTAGGTTTACTACCTTTCATCCCCACAGTTTAACTAATTTTTTTGATTTTTTTAAAGCTTGTACTATTTATCACATTTATTAAGATAAGATATAATTTAATTGATGTTGTTTAAACTGGTTCTTCATTTCTGTCCAGATCATCCATCATCCATCATCCATTTATCTACTGCTCAGATTATTTTAACAAGTTTAAGAGTTGTCCTACAATTGAGTAGGTACCATGAAAGTGAAACACTGGCAAAGATTTTATTTTTAAGCAATTAAAATAGGCATTTTCTTTCCACTCCTAAACAGTAGCACTTCTTTTTTGCCCAGAGGAGTTGGACAGAGGGTACTATTGTTGTTTTCCCTTTATAATCCACTTTGAGGGTGAGATGCTGTTCTTTTGCAAAACAACGATGATCAAGGATTGGCACACTCAACGTGACACATTTAGTTGAAAAAATAATTCAAGTGAGTGCCCTCTGTCCCCTGAAGGAAGTGTTCGTTTCCAAACAGGCTCTAGATGCTGAGCAGAGCAATTTACTTTTCCTTATTGTCCTGTCGTTGCACCGTCACCTCCTGACAATGCTGTTCCACCGCTGTAACTGTGCCCATCTGTTACCTCTGTCGTGTTGGTATTGATCTCTTAGTTGAGGACATTAAAACTGTTTTCATTTTCTTCTGTGAAATCCAGCTAAAAATACAAACTGTAGTTTTTGACCTTAGACTCTGTTTCATAATACATTTTTTCCTGCATGCGTGCTCATATTTTGATAAGTTAGTGAACTGAAAATCAGTGCTTTAAAGTGGTAATAATCATTTACTAATCTATCCTTTACTGTTTTTTTTTTTTTCTTATTTTTTTTTAATGGCCAGGTAAATAAAACTAAAATATCATATTCCACTGTTTTTACTGCCAAGTTCCCACAAGGCTCTGTGGGCTGTCAGACTCTTGTCTATTCCATTCACAAAGAGAAGACTATGGCATGTACTATCGCAAATGTCTGCATTTACAAATTTTCACACGATATGGCACTTCTCAGGTTATTGCATGCAAACTTGGATCAAATATTGTGTTTGGATGGGGTTCAAAGGTTTTTTTTTTTGTAATGATTTTTTTTTTTTTCCTATTCAGCGCCAGGAAAACTAACTTTTTGTGTGAAAATAGTTTTGATAAGTTTTGATTTATGTATGGGGAAACACAAAGCATCTGACTGAAGTATTTTGGAATGTGAATTAAAATACTTGCTGGACCGTGGGTTAAAAATAGACTTCAGAAGAACTAGAGAGTAGAGATTCATTATTCAAATACATTTTGTGTGTTCTAAATATAAATGCAACGCTAGGCAACTTGTTCAGTTTACATTATAAATAAAAAAAATTTAGAGGTGATGCTAGAGGACAATTTTTTGCAAAATATATTTGAAAAAACAGCACTCTACAGGTGCTTTACCATAGATGTGGATTTTTTTCTTCCTCTTTTACTAATTGGAACTTGCAAAATCTTAATTCCTAAATTTAAAACAAATGATTAAAGAAATTAATTTCTTTTAAATATTTTAATACAGTTATCATATATTTTATAAATTGCCCCATTGCTATGAAGTGGAAGGCTTCAAACACGTATTAATAATCATTTAAAAATAAGAGGTTGAAAAAATGGGAAAAAAAAAAAAAATCCAAGTTGAAGAACAAGGTATTAATCTCACACTTAGGAAAGTAAATTCTGCCTGTCAGATCAGTGTAAGGCTGGCTGAATTTTACACCATGTCTGCTCTGCATGAGCACGAAAGGCATTGTATATTGAATTCATGTGTCATACTAAACCTCCACGTGACACTTATTCCCTCCCATAAGAATCAGCACATTTTCAGATCTATAAATAATATGACAAGTGATATGGAGAGGTGTAGACCATGACAGACAGTGACGGCTTCTCAGGTTTGCTGAAGCGCTTCAGCTCTCCACTGAGCAGGTGCTTCCTTGCTGCCCATCCCTCTGCCCACTGCTTTGGGGGAATAGGTTGAAGTCTGATGCTGTGTTTCCTCACAAGGGTCCATCCCTCCTTTAAAAAGCCTTTTTAAGGGTACACCAGGCTGCATGTATGTTATGTGAATCTAACCTTTTGAGATTGTCACAAAAAGGCAGAATCCAGAAATCTTAACATTGCTCATCAAGATCAAAAGTGTGGGAAACTTGGTAATCTCTGCTTTTCAGTTGCAACTATTCAGCTGTGTGTCTTGAATGTCTAATAGTAATGAAAGCTGGAGAAACAGGATTTGTTCATTATATATATATATATATATATATACACACACATTGTCTGAAAACGCTTGTCCCAAGCAGGGTCGCTGCAAACTGTAGCCTAACCCAGCAACACAGGGTGCAAGGCTCGGGGAGGAGGGGACACACCCAGGATGGGACGCCAGTCCATCGCAAGGCACCCCAAGCAGGACATGAACCCCAGACCCACCAGATATATGTATAAAATAAAGAAAAATTTCAATAATTCATCAGAGCATAAAGATCTTGGATCTGATCTAATCCATGTTCCTGTTGTAGTAAAGCAAGGGTCTTTGTGTGACATTAGCACATCATAGTGGTAACACCCTTCTTTGGTGGAGCGTGCCATAAATGTAGAAGCATGTAAAATATTCATTTTTACATGAATAATGAAGGAAGCGCTCCACATCTCCCTGTATTTAGTGTGGTCTTTGATGTCTGAAGGCCTAGGCAGCCTTGCGATTTTGTAAAAAGTATACTTCAAAGTAGCTCCAGTTAAATACTGACATAGCTTTACGTTTTCTGACTAGTTTTGTCACATTGTGCAAAAGGTAGGTGTTAGTGTTAAGCTTATTGCTTTCGCTGAGCTATTATTTGACAATGATGTGAAATATGCCCTGCAGTACAGAGTGGTTGAGCAGAACTGCAATGGGATTCAATACAGTGCATATGATTTATAAAATACACTCATTTAATTGCATTAAACACTCAATTAATTGTACTTTTAAGCCAGTGGAAACCTTTATGGGGACCATAAAGTATGTGCTTGTATTTTTCTTTTTTTAAAAAAATTGCTTTATTTGCTCTGAGTATCGGGCTGTTTTTCTTCTGTAGTGTTGTGCCAGAATGACTAGACCATATGGTAGCACAAAATAAATAATTTAAAAAAGAAAACAAAATCTTACAAGCGATCTACATATGTTTTGGATTGTGAAGGTGAAATTAGTTATTAAATTATGGTTTTAATAGCAATTATGAGCAGTTTTAACACTACATGAGTAAGGTTACTTTTTGTTCAATGGCATTAGTGTTCAATGAATGTGACAAGATGGTACTAGACAGTGCCAAGCACACCGACACAAAAATAGCACTGTTTGTTTACTGTCTATGTCATATTCTGTAGACTTGGGGCTATTTGAGGTTATGAACTGTGTCTTGGCAGTTCCCTATGCTGTAAATCAGTGCAGTGCGCGAGCCACTGGGCTTTCCTTCCTGCTTTCACTTCTGCGTCCTTTGAGGATGTTTTACGACAGGATAAATACTCAGGCCCTCGGGTACTCCTGTTAATTACAAGTAACAGCCTCATATTTACACAGTATGCAGGGTGTTTGTTTCGGCAGCCCGCCTGTACCGTACCCATGATAAACATTTTTCTTATCAAAAAATGTTCTGTAATGACAGATTTCATATAAATGTATAATTATTACACAAAAGTGGTAATCTCTTATCCAGCGATTTCGGGTTAGAAGCTTGGAGCACATGACAGACAATGTTTTAACAAAAAAAGGTTCATGATGGATGGATTTGATATAAATATGTTAGTGTGAGGGTGGATTTGGCCTGTCATCCCAGGATTTGTGCTTAAATAGCAACTATATTTGCTGGAGATGTTTCAGTTAATGTTTATTCTGAATAAACATCACCAGCTCATATATGCCTACTTGTATATTCTTTTTGGAGTTAGGCTGCTCTTGCACTGTTATAACTGCAGGATTCTCATAGGTTTTGTTTATTGCAGGTGATATGATATATAGCTTTTCTCAGTGGATATGTCTTCATTAAGATTCATTTGCATTTGACAGTAATAATATGAGTTGCCTACATTCATTGTGTATATTACTGAGTGAATGAACATATCTCTAACAAATGCTATGTTGAGAGTATTTGAATGCATATTGGATGAACAGCTTTGAAATGTGTTTTAGGAAACCAAAGTGTTTTTTTTTTTTTTTTTTTTTGTCGGGTGTTTCAATTGTTCTGACGACATTGAAAAATTGACATAAATCAGTCACAACATCATATGAGAACCTTACATAACAGCCTTGCATAACAAACTGAAAACTTTAGGATTTTATGTGCAGAAAATCCAGTAAATTGTTTTAATGTATGGCTGTAATAGCTACTTATTGAAAACAGATTAAGTTGTGGCTATAAGCTACTTAGTTCCAGAGTGTAAACCTTGGGGATGTAGTTTTGATTTCAGCAAAACTAGCTATCTTCTTCTGCATACCACCTTTTGCTGACTGTTTCTGTTGCCACTCCTATTATCAACTGAATATGTGTTAGGTGCCCATTACCTGCTCTGCAGCTGTTTCAAATGTAGTGGAAATTTGAATTCTTTACATTTCAAGAAGAATGTGTTGACTCATCTTGTCATTTGGTAGCCATGGCTGAGCAGTTCATTAAGTGAATCGAATAGCTCGAACCATGTTAATTTGAAGGCCTTAGCTAAATACTTAATCACAAAAAAATTCATATTTGTGAAGTTGTTAGTAAAATGAGTGGGTGTTTTTTGTAATAAAACATGTTCTCTTCACTTATTTAATCATTTGTTAAGCTTGAACAGAATAATTTAGAAACTTAAAGCATTGATTCATCAGAGTCAGTTAGCAGGTAATTGATCAAAGCCGAAGAATTAAGGAGAAGGAATTCATTATAATGATTTATTTATTTCTGAAAGTCAGCTTTTGCAGTTTAAGACATTTAAATTGGTGTTTTTATTGAATAGAAATATTTTTCCAATAATATTACTAAAAGCAGTGCTCTTAATTAAAATGAGTAAAATCCACTTTACTTAACATTAAAAAACATAGTTTTGACAAGCATCACATCACCCATTCAAAACAGTCTGTATTTTATATCACTGTATAACTATGAACTACAGTACATAGCTGTATTATGCATACACACACACACATACAAAATTCAAGTTGACACTGTAGTTATGAAGTCATTTTGAATATTTAGCTTTTAATTCTTTAGGCATTCTCATAAAAATTTTTGTATAGTTGAATCACTCTACAGGGAGTTATTCCTTATGTTACTTCAGCTTGAATATTCTGTTATTTATCTTGTATTATTATTTTCTGTCTGTGCACATATGCTTTAAAAAACAAGAAAAAAAAGTCTGCACTGGGGAATGAAGGTTTTTATGTTTCAGTTTTAATGAGCCCGGTTATACTTTACGCTTGCTATGTCAACCAGAAATCCATGGTTAATTAGATGGAGCGCACCCACTGTTTTCCCTGATATGAGGGTGATCATGACATTCCTGGCAATTTCCTGTAGTACCAAGATTGCCCCATCTCAATTTTCTTTTATTACTACTGATAAACACAAGATATATATATCCAGTCTTTAGATTTAAATTGGCTGCACACAACATTTTAGGGGCAGTAAGGAGACTGGTGGTTAGACCTGTAGTCTTGTGATCAAAAGTTAAGTCCGTGCTCCTGCAGTCACACCATTGATCAAGGAACCTACACTGCCATATAACTGGGTAAATAAATGTAAATAGCATAGTAATCGAACCTAACACTGTAAGTCACCTTGGACAAAGGTCTGAGTTAAACGAGAATGAATGATAATGTTTAATGCCTGACTTATAATAAAGCCATGTGTATATGGCAAGCATGCTTTTTAACTTCACTCAAATTTTGCTGAATACAATACAATACAAAAAGTAATACAAATTATTTCTGAACAAATGAGGTAAAAATGTAGGAAGAAATATTACTTTTGTTCATGTCAATTTAATCTTTGCTGTATGAACAGAAAGCTGTAGTACATGTAAGTGGTGTGTAGTCTGTAATATTGAATTGAAACCCCTTGACCTATGTTACAGTATTTATCAGAACTGAAAAGCACTCTGGAGAAAGAAATTCCCACAGCATCCTGCCACCATGGTGCATCCGGGCAGGACAGGGAAAATGTGTTTGACCACAAGAAGTGCTTCAGACTCTGCAAGTGTTTGGATCATTCTATCCATTCTGAAATGACTTCGTGATGAGAACGACCACCAATTAACCAGAATCAAGACTGTCCTCATTCATTAATTGTACTGTTCCATCTCATATTTTTCATCGGAATATATGATGGAGTGGACATTATTGAAGGGGGGGAACGCGGTGGCGCAGCGGGTTTGGCCTGTGCCTGCTCTCTGGTGGGTCTAGGGTTCCAGCCCTGTGTGGGGTGCCTTGTGATGTACTGGCATCCCGTCCTGGGTGTGTCCCCTCCCAGTCCAGCTTAACGCCCTATGTTGCTGGGCTAAGCTCTGGCTTGCTACGACTCTGCTTGGGACAAGCGGTTTCTGTGTGTGTGTGTGTGCGTGGATCCAGGATCCAATCTTGCCCTAATTTCCATATGTACCATCTCGTGCTTTATTCTCCATGGCTGCTCTGCACTGTACAAACAGTCAATAATGTAGGAATGAAAAGGAGAGATAATAATGTACACATATTACATAATAATAATAATGTTATTTTCCTCATTTGATGTCTTAAACTTTACCAAAAATTCTGTTATTTCCCAAAGGTTTTTTTTTTTTTTTTTTAAATCAACTTTTCATAAATTAGTAGTTTAATGTATTTTAAAAATAGATTTCTATATTTAATATTTAATATAATAATATTTAACATATTATTAATTATTTGCAACATCAACAGACCTTGTTGTCTGTTGTTGTGACTGCGCCCCACTGCATGGTGTACACATGTTGCGCAATGAAATGAGCAGTTGTATAAAGCCAAAATAAAGTGTCAAGTTATTTCTATAATTCCTAATTAAACATTGTGCGTTATGTGACTGTGATGGGGAGAAGATTAAAGTGATGGAGGCTGTGCTCTAAGTGAACCCAGTGAGAGATTGGCACAGGTCATATTTAATTATGCCAGACGAGCACTCAGGCGCACACACACACACACACACACACACACACACACACACACACACACACACACACACACACACACACACACACACACACACACACACACAGAGGATTTCTGGGCAGCGTGTATCTCTTAAGCCTGTGCTGATGTTGACTTGGAGGAGAAATGCATGTTGTAAAATTGCTTTTTACTACAGCTTTCTTCTTTTTTATAGATACACCCTCACTGAACAAATCATAATTGCTCAACAGGTGAAACAGCAAAATAAAGCATATTTCATACTGATGCTTTTAAAGATATGGAGAAAATTACTTTTTAGTTGAGTCAAAACCGTTCAGCATCACCAGTGAGTTTTATGTGTCTGATAAGCTGGGGGAAAGCAGTTTTCTTCCCTTTCCCCATAGGATGCAAAATGTTTGCCAGTTTTGATTTTAACATTTAATAAGGTATTTGCATTATGAAACACCTCATGATCTGTCATTACTTATTTTGTACAGACTTGCAGGTAATGTTTAGCAAAATGCAGTGTTAGGATTATGCTACACTAAAGAAAAATAGTTTGTCCTTGTCAAGTACACATCAGTAAAACATGTATATTTCTTAAACATCTCAGTTACATCTGTCTTAGTTTCATTATTAGTTTGTGGAGTATACAAAGGTAAACTTAAAAGATTTAACTGGAAAAATGTAAGGTTTTAAATGCCGTTTTTTTTTTTTTTTTTAGGTCCATTTTGACATGACCTCTCAAAAACTCAAATGAAAATGGATTATATTAGTTTACCCATATTTTTATATGATGGGTTCCATTTACATCCTGTCCAAGGTGTACCCTCCCTCACCTTTGTGCTCAGTGCTTTGGGAATGTTTTGTTCACTACGACCCTGCTCAGGACAAGCAGCTATTGAAATTGGATGGATGAATTTCCATTCAGCTCATTTATTACTTTCTATGCAATCAACACCAGTCATGTTCATATTTAACTTGACAGGTGATGATGAGCCAGTGGAATTACAGTTACCTTGGTTTATAGGGCATTTCCATATGATTTTCTAAATATCAATGGAAGTTACTGTGTTTTTAACACCTGAGCTCATTATTTTCCTTTGAAAAACCAAGAACTTGTTACCAAATGTGCTGTGTAAGGAGTCAAATAAAAGGCTGTTTGACCAGTCCAGAGCAATTTCCACACACATGATTTCATTGAGAAAGGATAACAGCAATTGAAGTTTAAATTAACCCTGAACTCTCAAGTGAATTGGTTCTTACAACCATTTCTGTAAATTCTCATGACTCAAACCAGTTTTTTCTGCTAAGCTGTTTTTAACAGTTACTTGTACATCAAAATCCTTCCACTTATTGATCAATTTATTTGAACCCCACAATTGTTCTTTTTTTCTCTTTTTTATCTAACAGCTTTTTTTTCCCTCCCTTTACCATAAAGGACCCTTTAGTAATAGACCTTCCATCTCCTTTACATGGTGTGTTGGTGGAACAGAGGCTTGGTTCTTACCACTAATTAAAGTCATGGGAACGGTCATGTTTTGACAGCTCAATTGTGTCCACCCCTAAAAACATGTGCAGTGACAATGTTGTGTAAGTATTATGTCTCCTGATATCAGGAAAACATGCAGTCAGTATGCTACAGGGAAAAAAATAAAGAAATTAATTATTAATAATTAAGCTCGCCACTCTTCTGGATTCAAGGTGGAATAGATGCTCATCACAATCTCAGACCAGTTTGCTTGAGTGTAGCCACGTTCATTTTTTAATGTAACACTTTCCTGGTTGTGATAAATTTGGAGAATTATTGTTAATAAGTTTGAACTTTTACTGTGATATATATATACCCTCGATCGGGAGCTGTGAGATGTGAGAAAGATTAGTTGTAAAGGATATCTCCACAAGACTGTGTTAGACCACAATGTGCTGTGAAATGCAGATATTGATGTCACCATTAATCATCATTATATAAAGAGAGAGCAAAACAAAGGCCTACTACATGTGCTTATATATGTATAAAAATTTATGATTTACTGTATGTGTTTCTGCAAAACAGCTTACAATTATTTACCCATTTATATAGCTGATTAATTTTTACTGGCGCAGTACAGTAGGTGGGATTTGAACCTGTAACCAATGGGGGGCAAAGGCAACGGCTCTAACCACTATCCTACTAGCTACTCAAAAGAAAAAAAAAAAATCAGTTGGTTAAACCACTTACAATCTGACCTTTTTTAATTTAAGTACACAGATGAGGCCATTGTTTTCCTAAGATCTCTGTGGATATTTGATCATTGTTCATTGACATGCAACTAATGTTTTGTTCACCACTTTTGGCTGCAAATTAGTTTTCTTTTCACAGGCAGCACTATTTCATAGTTCTCAGAGTTATTTCATCACATGAGTCATTTAATTACCCTTGAGACATGTTTCCACGTTACAAAATGATTCCCTTCATCTATAGCTAAGAAACCGGCTACAAAATCAGTCTGTCATCTCAAAAAATGAGAGATATATGGCGCTTTGCATTTCTTAATAAGGTCAGCCAACTGCACTAATAACTCTCCGGAATCTACCCCGTGCAGCCTGCTGCGATTTGTCATATAACGGCTGGAAACGGATTTGATGGATGTCCCCACATAATATTCACGACTAGGCTGATCTTTGGTCCTTCTGCTGAGTCCATAGCAATAGGATTTTACTGTATCAACTTTTCTGTAAGAGGTTCTAGTACGGCTATAGTCCCGAACGGATTTTTGCTTTTTTTTTTTTTTTTTTTTTTTTAGAAATTATTATTTTTTTTTTGTTCTCTCATGAGTGACACAACATCACTTGGTTATCTGCAGTTGTGCACAAACCTGCTGCAATGACACTTACAAGCAAGTTCAGCTAATAATATTTTACCATGTTTTGCACAGTTTAATGGAAAGACCTCTTTCATAAAACTGTGCAAAATAGACTTTATGCATTGGCCAATTCAGGCTGCAACAAGTTACTCTTTCCCTTAAATTTATTCAGACATTGTTGTCCAACAAAGTTATTCTTGTTGTCATTATTATTGTTACCATCATCATCATCATTATTGTTGTCATTTTGCCTTTGTTAGACTTTGCATGTACAAGTCTTATCCTTCTGCAGAGTAGGATAAGACTCTCTTGCATAGTAAGAGTATATATTACTCATATCTGTAGTATACTATTAGCTATTATAATACACACACACACACACACACACAGAGTCTAAAACCACTTGTCCTGAGCAGGGTCGTGGTAAGCCAGACCCCAACCTGGCAACACAGGGTGCAGTGCTGGAAGGGGAGGGGGCACACCTAGGACGGGACCCCAATCCATCACAAGGCACCCCAAGCGGGACTCGAACCTCAGACCCACCAGAGAGCAGGCACAGGCCAAACTCGCTGCACCCCCACACCCCCTTTAAAATAATATAATATATACTATTTCACACACACACACACACACACACACACACACACACACACACACACACACACACACACACACACACACACACACACACACACATTTTCAGAACCGCTTGTCCCATACAGGGTCATGGGGAACCGGAGCCTACCCAGTAACACAGGGCGTAAGGCCGGAGGGGGAGGGGACACACCCAGGACAGGACGCCAGTCCGTCGCAGGGCACCCCAAGCGGGACTTGAATCTCGGACCCACCGGAGAACAGGACTGTGGTCCAACCCACTGCGCCACCGCACCCCCCATACTATTTCATTAATACTAATTATACAACTAATTATACTATTATAATAATAGTACTACTGCTAGTATCAGGGGGACATGGTGGTGCAGTGGGTTTGGCCTGTGCTGATATAGTTAGTACTGATATACAGTGCCGTGAAAAAGTATTTGCCCCCTCCCTGATGTTTTTTGTTTTTTTTTTTGCATATTTCTCTCACTTAGATGATTGAGATCATCAAACAAATTTTAATATTACACAAAGATAACAGGTTCTGTTTAAGTGATTTCTTGATTCAACAGGTCTGGCAGTAATCAGGCCTGGGTGTGGCAAGTGGGATTTAACTCAGCTTTCCAAAAAATGTGGTTAATCACAGTTCATTCATGATTTAACAAGGGGGGGAGGGGGCAATTACTTTTTCCACATAGGGCCAGATAGGTTTGGACAGCTTTTTTTCCCTTTATAAATGAAATCATCATTTAAAAACTGCATTTTGTATTTACTCGGGTTATCTTTGTGTAATATTAAAATTTGTTTGATGATCTCAGTCATTTAACTGTGACAAATATGCAAAAAAATAAAACATCAGGGAGGGGGCAAATACTTTTTCATGGCACTGTAGGTAAATATTGTCATCAATTATAACTGAACAGCATGGTCACTTTCATTTTTTTTTTTTTTTTTTTTTTTAAATGTTTTTTGGGACTCTCTTTTTGTAAATTCCATAATTTTCATGAGTAGTTTCAGCTCCAAGTTTCATCACCCATTATGAAATATTTGTGATAAAAGACATTAATCTCTGAAAAATGTTTAATAGCATATTAACCTGCCTCCCCTGTAAGAGGGGGCGTGCATTACTAATGACCCAGTAGAAATGTATAGTGTTTGAGTAGTTCTGCTTTCAAAGGAATGGTGCAATGAAATGTTTAATATCTCAAGGAAAAAATGCAGCGCTTGAAACAATTCTCCCATCCTGTCCAAATCAAATATGTAAATTGTTGTCATCTTCCACTGTTCCAAAGGTCATAAAGGCCTTACATCCTTTGGTAATGAGCACTTTCAGAGATGCTTGTCAATCTGTCATGGCTGCTCAATAAAACATCTTAAAACAGTGTTTTACTGAGCACCTGGGGGGGGTGTTTCTCCTTTGTGATGGCTTTCATCCCCCAGTTATGCCACATTCCAGCAACTACAGTGCTCACTAAGCTGCCTTCACTGCAGTATAAAAACTCGGTGTCTCAGTGCTCACCTGAGATCTCACATTTTATAACTGAAAACATTGTATTTTATTTCTGTCTTGCAGAATCTGTCAAGACAAAACTGTTTTTTGTGTGAGGTGTGCGATTTTTGTATGAACACCTGAACTAGATGGAACGTGGTTGTCGTTACATTTTCATTAACTAGGATATATGGTACTACCAAACATGAACACTTTATTATTGTCCTTGGTTTTCTTTCCTCCTCTTATCTTTCAAAGCTTGTTGATTCCAGCAATATAATTTAGAATCGTAAAAAAGAAACAGCTTTTAATATATTTTGTAGAGTGAGTGAAACTTTTGCAAACTTGGAGCAAGAAACCTTCTGTAAACTTTATTATTGTTTAATTCTGCTTATCCCTTGATAGCAGCAGGTAGTTTAACTTGGAGGCTGCTGCTGATGTTATCACTCAATCCTGTCTATTTAGTGAAAAGTGCAGTAGAAAGCAGATAGCATAATGGTAAATTTACAGATTGGAAACCACAGCAGGTTACCTGCTGTGCCATTATGCCATCCCTTTCTTCTGTCCAGAATTAAAGTATGAGCAAAGGTTAATGAAAGTGTCACTTAAGCCACAGTATAATAATAACTGAAAGTGTTTCACTACATCAGAATAATTTTTCAATTTGAATCCATGTTAAAAAAGTAAAGGGCATGCGATGGTGTAGTGGGTTGGACTGGGTCCTGCTCTCTGGTGGGTCTGGGGTTCAAGTCCTGCTTGGGGTGCCTTGCGATGGACTGGCGTCCCATCCTGGGTGTGTCCCCTCCCCCTCCAGCCTTACGCCCTGAGTTGTCGGGTTAGGCTCTGGCTCCCCGCGACCCTGTGTGGGACAAGCAGTTCAGAAATGTGTGTGTGTGTATGTGTGGAAAAAAGTAAAAAATAAAATAAGTGAAAATCTGAGATTACACGCATTGAAAGTCTTGGGAATTTTACAAATTACATTAATCTGAGAAACACATTTTTCAAAGATTTTCTTAATTTTTTTTGCTGTCAAAAATGGCCATCTGGATTTTCCTCTGTAGAATATTTTATGTTTTTGTGCAGAATGCTGTTGAAGATAGTCCTTGGGGAAGCTAAGCTTTGGGCATCATGGATGTTATTTTTGTTTTCCCTTTCAGTAAAGGAGTTGGGAAGTTTACTGAGAAGGTGTGAGGTATTTACGACACAGTTCTGTGGACAAATATAAGCCCCTTAGTTCTACTTCAAAAGTAATGATGCAGTGATCAGACAGCTTATGCCCCCCCCCCCCCCAAAAAAAAAACCTGAGCTAAAGTGCAAGTACAAGGCCATACTTACTGCAGTGAGTCAGCTGTTTTACATTTGTTGTATTTTCATAGTGTGTTATATCAGTTCAGATTAAACACCAAGGAGCTGATAAGTATCATTAGAAGGATATGTTTCCCTTGACAAATACTGTATATTAAGAAATATCAATATGCAGACAAAACTCATTAAGAAGTTAACTTTCATTTATATCTCCAAGAAATGTTAAATTTATAATTTTTTTATTCCCTCTTCATCTGTGTGCATGCTGTGGTTATTTAACTAAATTATTTGTAAAGTATGCTTTAACAGACAGTGATTAAAATTACAGCAAAATGTTTTTTCACAAGCTCTCCAAATAGCCAGGAAGTTACTTTTGAACTTTAGGCAATTCCTGCCTTTCTGGTTTAGCAAATCACTTCTGGCTGTCCTAGACTGACGTTGACGGACAGGTGTGACTCCAAATCCAAGTCAGGGGGTGGGGATGGAAAAATGAGAATGGAATGACGGAATGGATACGCCCTCTGGATGTAACATTAAGACATAGGGTTTGGAGGTTGGTCTGGTGACATGTCTTGTGAGAGCTCACACCCAGGGATCCAGCGGAAAGGAGGGGGTAATGGGGTCAGTCTGTTGGGATGAGAGTGGAAGGCAGTCGTAAGCGACGGTTAGTGTTGGAGGAACATAGTGCTGGAACAAGATGATTCAGTTTGATAAGACAAAGAATTGTCCAAATATGCCAAAATTGTTTACAAAGATGAAAATATTACACACTGGATTTCCTGTGTAATAAACAGAAGTGTTTAGCTTTAGGACTGGAAAGAAATTATGCAGATTCCCAGATTCACCAGGGAGAGAGAGATTTTTCAGAAAAATTCAATATGATGAAGACATCAGTAAATGATTATACCCTGATACACAACTCTGTATTGAGCTGTTCCAATTACCTGTTGTCTCTAACAATGGAAATTGTTTGGTTCAAACTTAGCTAAGCAATGACTTGGTTTTTCTCCACTGTGACTCTTAATATTAAAGCAAGGAAACTGTGCTGTCTTTGCTGGTTCGGCCTAACAGGAATCGACCTTGTGAATGCAAATGGAGTCTCACATGCCAAAAAAGGCAATTTCTCTTGCTGCCCAGCTCTGTCCTATATATTGACAAGCCTAGATTTGTACCTTCTGGACTCAGTAGAAGCCTAATTCCACACAATCATTTCATTAGCAGTGCACATCAAACCGCCATTTACGTTCTGCAAAAGGATCTGAACAAAATATTTTTGAAATAGTTGCTCTTGTTCTAACGTTGATTGAACACATTTCTTTATTTCTTCTTTCTCTGCCAGTTTAGCTATTGATTCCGTTGTCTGACACAAATCTTACTGAGCAAAACTTGCAGAAAAAAAAGCACAGTGGTCTGAATCAGCTGAAGTTTTGCTTGGTCGTGGTTGTTTCTCAATGTCTCATCACAATGGACACGTACTACACACCCCTGCATGGCAGACTGGGAGATGCGACTTGTTGCCGCTGCCCAGCATCATGAGAGAGTATCGCTCCGCATATCACTTGCCCGGGAAAAAATCTAAATTCAAAATTCCAAATATTGTTTTTACTGAATGTCTATTGCCTGTTCACCATCGTAAAGTAAAAAAAAAAAAAAAAAGAATTGTATGTCGAACCATCGGAAATCGGGGACCACCTGTTTAGTAATATTATGGTGTGTATTAATTGTGAAAGTATAAGAAGTGCTAATATGAAATGTTTGGATCCATGTATGATTTTCTCTCTGAGGTAGCTAAGCCTGATTTCCCTTGAATAAGCATCATTCTTGCTTTCCTTTTCAGCGTCTTCAGGGGAAGGCAATTCCAACAAATGGGATGCTGGATCTGATTGAGCTGGGCAGCGGGACTCCGGAGTGGTCATTCAGTGGCGACTGTGACGATGAGGATGGCTGTGGCGGGTCAGGGGATGGCGAGGGGATAAACCCCAGGAAAGTCTCCAACTGTGAGTGGACATCTTATATCTTTTAATTTGCTCTTCTTGTCTTGGCTATCAAGATATTTCCTTTATGCTGCAGTACATACAGTGCCAATCAATATGGATTCATTTTCTGGAAACTAGTTGGAAACAAAGGCTTTTTATTAACAAGTCTGATGAAGAAATGAGGCGCCATGTTTTCCCAGATCTTCTGCAGCAATGCCCAGAGACGTAGGGCACTTGTGGAGCAGTGTTTCGCTCTTCTGCCCAGTTCATCCGATACAACCATTGCACATGTACTCAAACTTTTCACCTTTACTGTAATTTACCATTGATTCGGTCTAACATACAAGGGCTTTACCTGTACTTCATGTGTATGTAAACTGCGATAGTTTACATCCGTTTTACAAGTTCTTTATTGCTGGTGCTGTCGATCTCCTTCGGTGGGGAAGGAGGGCAGTGTGACTGCACTGGTAACTGTTGTTGGTGCTGTATTCACTGAGCGGTTAACAGCCTTATAAGCGAGTGTGCTGATGAAATGGTTAACAGCTGCAAAAGGAAATCATTTATTTATCCAACCAGGGAATGGAATGCTCTGTTCTCACTGCAGCATGACTATCTCTGCAGAACAAGCTTTTCTGTCTCGTCAAGAACCTTGATAGTCTTATTTTGTGGGGGAAAAATATATTTTCTCTTCAGTAAAGGCACCTATAAAAGGATCAGCCATTATTTAACTTCCATATAATGTGGGAAATAATGGAGTATTTAACCTGTTGATGAGATGCTTTTGTGGCTTTTCTTCCACCTTGTGCAGTTGTGAGAATAACTTTGTGAACCCTTTAGATTTTGGCAGGAATGGTTATGAAAATGTGATCTAATCTTTGTCACACTGAGAAATGGTGACAGTCTGATTTGACAACACACACAACAGTTTATATTTCCATATGTATTTTGAATAAAGGCATTGTAGTGCCCCTGAAATGCTGTGGTATGAACTGAAATAGGTTGCTCAAGCAAGACATCCCAAAAAAAACACATGAAATTAAATAGTTTTGTATAGAGGAATGGGCCAAAATACCTCCTTACATATATCCAGGTCTGATCAGCAGCTACAGAAAGTGTTTGGTTGAGGCTATTGAAACTCCACTAGTTACTTAATATAATTGTTCACATACTTCTTCCATGAATGACCTTGTTTAAACCATTTTTTTTCATTAAAGATGTGGAGATGTAAAATTTAAAATAAGATTGTCTTTGTTATATCTATTTAAGTGAAGATCAGATCAATTTTTTTGGAGCAATTTGTGGAGAAATCCAGGTAATTCCAAATGGATCACAAACTTTTTCTAACTACTCTATGTCTTATGTATGCTCATGGTTTGATTAATCTTTTTCTGTGGATGTGTCAGAGGTCATTGATATGAGTTGCGCTGTTACAACAAGCACTTCCAGTCGCACTTGTCAAACTGTCACAGAAGCTCAAAAAAGTGTGTTAAAGCAGTGGTTTGGTCGATGCCCAAGGATGTTCTCTTTAATGACAGTTTCCATCATGCACATCACACCCCAGGAACTGCTCTCCAGGATGCCTTAACTGCTATGTGTATATACTGTGCGACTGTCACTTTGTGTGTCTGCACGTCTGTCACTTTGAATTCTTGCAGACAAATCAGTGACAGTTTCATTTTGAAGGAACAGAAGAACTGGTTTGCTTTAACAGGTTTGCATTAACATGAAAAACAGCAAATGCAATTTCTTCAGTATCTCAGTATGGCTTTGATGTGCTTGCAGAAGCAAACCTGGACATTTTTACGCACCATATATAAGTTCTGTTTCTGTGATCACTGCACTGAACTGTTTTCAATCAAGTGTCCTTTGATTGTTGGTGTGTACTGGTGAATTGTTGGTGCAGTAATCAAAATCATATCTCTTCCCAATAAGGTGTTCTTTCGCCTTTTACTGTTGAAACTTCCTTTTAGAAGATATTTAATCTCATTGAGATTAACACATGAATATAATCAAACCACATAAGCATTTAGTTTTATTTACAGCTCCTTGAAAGTGACTTTTAAATTAATTTGCTGCATTTCTTTCTGTTTTCTTGTTGTTGGCTTTGTGATGCTGTGTGAATCTTAATTGAAAAAAAGAGAAGTGCGGAAAATCCTTAAAGCACATAAATCATCTTTGGCATATGAATATTGAAAATAAACATGGCATAAAAACAACTTAAGGTGCAATCAATATGCAATGAATCTTACAGCAAAAACCAAAATTTAAATTTATGTGAATAAATAGATTGATTTTTCTCGGTGTTTCTGAACAACTCAACAGTATTAAGAATGGTTGTTTATATTGAAAAAGTAGTTTGTATGTTTCAGTATCCTAGTGAATTAACCAGTTATCCCAGGATACTGATAATTTAATAAATGTTATATATATATATATATATATACACACACACACATTTTCAGAACCGCTTGTCCCTTACGGGGTCACGGGGAACCGGAGCCTACCCGGCAACACAGGGCGTAAGGCCAGAGGGGGAAGGGGACACACCCAGGACAGGACGCCTGTCTGTCACAAGGCACCCCAAGCGGGACTCGAACCCCAGACCCACCGGAGAGCAGGACTGCGGTCCAACCCACTGCGCCACCGCACCCCCTATATGTGTATATATATATATATATATATATATATATATAAAATGTACAATAATAAGAACATTCCCTATATATATATATGATTAAAAAAAAACACCATATATATATATATATATATATATATATATATATATATATATATATGTTGGGAATGCCCTTATTCTTGTATAAAATAAAATGATCTTAAAAAAACTTATAAAATGAATAAATGATTATGATATGCACAAGATACTACTTACAAACCTGGTTTACCCAATGCAAGTTGGGGTTGATTTATTTTTGTACATGTATTACTTTTGTTTTTCAGCTACACATGATTTCCTTTAAACCAACATATAGAGTTGGTCATGACACATCTGCTATGGTTCACATACTTTCAAGCAACACTGTATATATTTAATATAAAATGTTGTATATAAAAGGCCCAGTATAATTTCCTTAATTATACAGTTCAAGTGGTTCAAGTGACTTCACTGAAAGACATGGAAGAACACAGATTAATGTGTTTTTTTGTGGTAAATCTGTAATAGCAGAAATGATGATCACTGATTTTACAGTTGGGAACAGGGTAAAAAAGCATAAAACAAGAAAATATTATATTTTTGGCCAAGCAGGGTGGAAGTGATGTAATGTGGGTTGAGGCCATGTAATATCTGAGTATGGCAACACAGTGTTAGTTGTGGCACCGGCATTAGAGACGTTAGGGGTTCCTTTAAAATAGTGTTTCTGCAGAGCTTTATTTTGATTTAGAAGGTCAATGGTATGGAGAAGGAGTTCAATGCACACCATATGCTTAGTGTAACAGCGCATAAAGAGCAGCTGGATGAATGCCACCTTAGTTCATAGATCGCAGGTCATGGAAGCGTGGGGAAGTTCAAAGGGCTAAAGGAGATAACGCTTAGATGGGATCATGAAGTAGCCAGTAAATTAGCACTGAACCCTTTGACTGATTGGAACAGAGCTGCAAGTGATGCGCAGTTGTACTGTAGGTGTGTCCATTATAGAGCAATGATTGATCCTTCCTGCATGAGCATTGCTGTAAGTTTAAGGTTATTAGGTATGATTCAGCCATAGACATCTGTGCCTAATTTGGGACAATAGACAATTACTTTAGGGAATTATGAAAGGAAAGTCATTTTTCACTCTTTCCTCTCCTTACAAAAGTCATCATGAGATGAGTTGCTTGCAACTTCCAAATGAATTATTGCTAGTAATAAGCACAGATAATAAATCACCATTGTTTTTGTTATCACTGCATTGTTGCTTCATTCTTGTGCCAAGTTTTATCTTTATTTTTTATTATTTATTATTGTCTTGTGGCATGAATTACACTTTTATCCAAAGCAGATTTTGGTTTTTCTCCATTTGTACAGCTGAATATTTGGATAGTGCAGTTTAGGTTATGTGCATTCTCAAGGGTACTACAGCAGTCTCCTTCCTGGGCTTTGAACTGATAACCTTCCATCCCATATCCTAAAACGTAACAGTACCTCCTGTCCAATCAGGTTAAATGACTCTGACATTTGCAAGTTTGGGGGACTTTCGATCTCCTTAACGCAGTTTCAAAAGTGCTTGACACTAACAGGAATAAGATCAGCTGTTGCACCGCTGTGGGTCAAAGCTTTGAATTGCATGAGTGTACAGTACAGTGCTGCTCCAAGATCATTGTACTGAACAATGGACTTGAACAAAGCACTAGATAAGACTGCCCCCCCCCCACCAAAACGATTTCAAACATAAGTCATTTTCCAGCTTAGAGATTTAAGCCCTCTTGAGATAGGGCTTTTCGTTTTCATTAAACTCTGGACTGCCTCAAAAGTGGAATATTATCAGCCCACCATATTGTCGAGGAACAAAGCGGATCTGAAATGGAGCGATCAGGGAAGAGTCTGGAGTGTGTGACGTTTATGAGACCAGCTCGAACTCAGGCACCGGATAGGCAGCCATCTAGCAAAATAAGGCAGAGGACAGGTTGAAACTGTGGTTTCTTAATATTTGCACCTTTTCAGCTGCTGTCTGCTTACCCGGTAGCAAGCGTGTGCTCCATTAGCACTGGGGGAAATAAGGAGCAAAGATGGTCCGATTGCTGAAATGACAGAAATTGATGCGGCGCATTGGGATACAATGAGGGGAAGTTTACAGGGCCCTTTTAAACCAAACTCTCATTAATTAATAGGCCGTCTGTGGAAGAGATTGAGTTATGCGATGCCCTGGTAATTCATCACCAGTGAGCAGAATAATGAAGCCTGAAGGTGAGGTTTTCTTTTTTTATGAAACACACTTTAAGTGGTGGCTTTTCATCTGGATATCTGCTTCTGGGATCTCAAGGGCCTATGGCTTCCTCCTAGCAAATAGCCAGTGACTTAAAGTATTGATATGAACAAATTATCAGCTGAGATTAGATCAAAACAGTTCAGGTATGTAACTCTGTTTTAAATAGGGAATAAAAAGACTAATTCGATGTGCCACTAATTGTTCTTCTGATAGGTGAACACAGACACAGTTTGGCCAATCCCCAATTTCTCAGTCTCCTATTTGAGTAGGTACACTATTAAGACACCCAACAGGTCCACAGACCGTGAGTAAAGCATCAAGGGAGCGTGTAGATTGTTCATGTGGGATTTTGGTGAGCGCCAGGTTTGGTCGATCAGCGAACCCTTTTCATAAGTACCTCATTAGTCTGCCCCAGCTGTTGGTTCCAGCACATACAAAATGGAAATGGCCTCCATATGCACAAGGAAAGAAGTGGCAGTGCTGATGAAGTGTTCTCATTGTGCTTGTTGTACGAAAACATGCTGGAGAATTTCGCTAGGAATATGTTACGTGTCACTGGGTGATGTCAGTTAAGAATAATGGCGATGTAATGGTTTAGTAAATAAGACAACATAAGCACAGACGGTTTTGAGAGTTCCCAATGTTGGGCCCATCGGGCATCTTCGCCTCTTGTGTATCACTAAACGCCCATTTGAAATAAGAATCAGATGTATGAAAGCTAGCAGAAGAAATATAAAAACTAGAAAGAAAGTATAGCTTTAGGAGTGCCAGTGTTGACCAGCGTAATTAATGAACATCTTTCGAAAAACTGTTTGATGTAGTTGTTCAGTTTCCTTTAATATTCGTCTGAGGTCCTCTCATGAAACTCTCGAATTATGCTACATGATTTTCCATCAGCAAATCATTTCACTCCGAACTTTCAGGTCGGAGATTAGATTACAATTGACTAGGTTTGATGCCCCTAATTAAAGAGTATTAATCAGAATGTCAGATGTTGCATTGCTTTTGAAAGTTTGCAGGAAAAAAGCTGAAGTGATTATCCGACAAAACCTCAACTACCAGAAATTAATGTCTTAACCCTATTAGTGAATGGAGCACTGTGTCAAAATTGTTCTGGAGGGCTGTGGCAACTCGTGACAGCTATTGCGAATCCCAATTAAAATAGAAGCATAAAGGAGTCATGTTTGAAGAACCTTGTCACTTGTTGGGTATATTATTCTGTGTAATTTATGTTTTGCTTTTTGACTTTTTTGTGTGCTTTTGCAATACCCTTTCTTATGCTTTCTTATGCATATTATCCCACTGAGTAATATGTTGTTACAATGCAAATGCTGTTTTTAGTATCTGGTGTGTCTTTTGTGACTGTGTAATACAGAAATATTTCACCGTTTAACTTTGTAGGGAATGGTGTGGCACAGTGAGTAGTGCCGGTGCTTCACACATCCTGGACTTGGTCTGCTAGTAGTAATCTGTATGTTTTCCCTATATTTGTATGGGTTTCTTCTGGGTGATTTGGTTCCCTCCCACAGTCCACAGATATGCTTCAGCTGTGTGTGTGTGTGTGTGTGTGTGTGTGTGTGTGTGTGCCTCCCTTGCAATGAAGTTATCCTGGGTATACCCTGCCTTATGCCCTGTGGTTCTGCAGTAGGCTCTGCACCGCAGCAACCTTGCATTGAACAAGCAAGGATGCATGGATGGATGGATGGGTGGGTGGGTGGATTGAATATCATCTCTCGTTAATGTTAATTTGTGTTACGAAGTTGGTTTGTCAACTTATTGCTGAGGTGTTATGATTACCTGAATTGTAAGCTGAATACAATATGTTATACTTTGTCTGGTTTGTATTAGTTGCTTAATTATGAGCTTTTTTTCACGAAATGTTTCCATGAATGTCCTTCCATTAGATGTTTCCTGCTTCCTTCTCATTTTCTCACACAGATACTCACTCTGTGTGTGCAAGAACAAACTTACATTCTGTTTTCCTATTGTTGTTATTACATGAAATTGGAATCTTGTTTAACATGAGCTAAAGTGTTATGTAACTCTGAGAAACTGGAGCATAATATAAGTTGTTGGTGTGACTTTGATTATTTTCCATTTATCCTTTAATACCCCCGATGGACTGGTAAGGAAAGGTCTTATGAGCACACCGCATAGGTTTTAATTACTCAAGAAGGTAAACATGTTTTTGTGACCAGTGCTGTTGATAGGCTACATTGAATGGTTTTCCTCCTAATCGTGTATTAGAGATCAGCTTCTGGGCGGGATGCCTGTTCTTTTCATTGCAACAAAAAAGTTCAAATAAATGTGCCAAATCACCATGAAAAATCCAAGACAGGATTTAAATTGAATTGGATTTAAAATAAATCCCAGACTGGATTTAAAGTAATTTTGAATCCATGTTAAAATTACAAATTAAAAAAAAACATGGTCTATTAAGTCAAGCACCTTTGAATAATTAGCTGCTCAGTTATATCTAATACCAAATATGAAAACATATGCTTATTTTACAATTTTTTTTTCTTTTTTTTTTTTTTTTACTGTTTAGATGTTTTGTCTTCCTCTGTTTCAGAAATCATAGTTATGCAAGACACCTTATTTTTGTTTCGCTAAATTACCCCTGGCCCATGAAGGACAGGTGAAGTCAGAAAAAATTTACTAATTAATCATACCACCTCCAGCACAAAACTGAGCAAAATCCTGTATATCCATTAAAAAGAAGGAGTTTTCAGACACAGGCACAAATTCGCAGTATTGTGGTTCTCAGTTCAAGGACGGTTTATTTCTGTTTTCATTTACTGTTTTTTGTTAGGAATTGCAACACATGGGTTTTATAATAAGAGGGAAAATAATTAAAAAGAAATTAAGATTTATGGTATTATCAAACAATAGTTAGGACTTACGGATTACTTATATAATTAATATGCTTTAGGCTTAGAGCTTGGGGGTATTTCCCTTTTCATTTTCTTTAATTTTTGCACTACTCAAGTGTGGAACTGAAACTTTCATTGTTTTTAAGAAAGAGGATTTAATGATAAAATGTTAATTTGAAAACAAAATTAAGGCTTTCAAGCTTGCAGATTACTTTTATTTTGGAAATGCATTCAAAACTTTTTTTTTTTTTTTTTTTCTGGCATTTCAGTGGTTCAGTTAATTTTCTCTTCATTTATTAAACTGAAGTGGCATATGCATGGAATTATCCCGTAATTGATACACTGGTAATGGGTTCCGTTTTGTTGTTATTTTGCTTTTATGGTTTAATTCTACTTTAAACACTAATGCCTGAATTTTGCTTATGTTTCCTAGTTTTACTGATACAGAACTTGAGAAAACCACTTCTAATGTTCATTTCATAAGTATCTATAAATATCTTTGCAACCTTTTTAGCACTGTTCAGCAACCTGTTTCATAATGTTGAACAACTATGATAGATTATTAAGAGAGACTGGTAAATTTCAACTTAAAGGCTGTGTCCTATTGCCAAATATTTCAGTGTCAGGTCATTCAGTACAATTTTACATCTTGCTTTAAATGCGGAAAGCAGTGGTGTAGAAAAGAGGTTCAGATGGGCCGTGGCTCTCCAAGATAGTCGCATTTAATCCATACTCAAAGTATCAATGTATCATGAACTTTCCCTTTCTTCTGAAAACATTAAATATACTGCACATTAGCAAGAAGTAAAGCAGAAGACAACTTATTATGCTCTTGGATTTTTGTTTCTGTATCACTTGCCATTATTATATGGTGGGGACATGAATGAGTCAAGGACTTGGAATAGTAGTCGTTTAAAGAGCTCTTTCATATTGTTGTGCCCTGAAAAATAGCCTTGCTGAAAATGAGAAAAACATTTTTTACCAACTGAAGCATGTGGAGCCTATTATCAAAACTAATTTCAGTGTAATCTGGAGACAATCCACTTGTGCAATCGAGGAGGAAAAAACTGTGGCTTCCCCATTATGTATCACACATAATCCATATTTTTGCAAATTCCAGCTGGTTTCTTCAGATCTTTGATGGATCCTCCTTATCCCCCAAAAACAGACTATATCTCTCAGTGGATTTCTCTTTTCAGTTCAGTCAGCAGTGGAGAAAAGGTCACTTCCACCTCCCCACCCACTTTCACCCTTGTACTTCTCACTTGTATATTATCCAAAATTTTAGATATATCCATACTAATTAGTAAACTGGGTGACACAGGTGCATATTGTCTCCTCATTTCTTTGTCTGTCTTCTGTAAATATGTGAGACAAATGCTACTATAAGTAACTAACAAAACTAACTAGCAAAGAGTTGAGTGTGTGTTAATCATTGATGTCATAGTAGGTTGTGTGAGTGAGAGGGGGATAACAGCATTTAGGTGCAGGTCAAGTTCGGCCAGTTTCAGCCGGATATGAAACTGAACCTGATGTGGAGGGCTGGAGGTAATGGGGGAGTGGGTCAGTGTGAGAGTACCTGTTACCTGCAGGTGTATAAAGACTACATTTACATTTGCATTCATTCATTTAGTATCCGCTTTTCTCAAAAGCGATGTACTGTACATCTCAGTGAAAATACTAATTTGTGCATAACATTAGGAGAAAGAGACAAAGTTGCAGACATCTGATTCTTAAGTAACTCGAACTGTTTCTTTCTACCTGATGCACTGATGTTCATTGCTCGAGTAGGCGCATAAAGCATAGGATAGATGAATCCTGATAACCTTCCTACATTTTTTTTTTTTTTAGGTCCACAAACATTGACGTAGAATACAGGAGTAGCAGCTGTGCAAAGGCTTATCTGGGGATGATCATAAAGTTACGGTGCATGAACATTTACGCCTTACATAAACTTGAGAGATCTTGGGTGAAGTGAGTCAGAAAGATGAGTTTTCAGACCTTTCTTGAATGTAGACAGAGTTTCAGCAGTTCTGAGTGAGGGGGGGGAGGTCATTCCACCGAGAACCTCTGTGCTTTACCTTTCGTGCGCGGGACCACCAAGCGAGCAGATGTAGATGAGCGAAGGGGTCTGGTTGGGGTGTAGCGGTTGATAAGTCTTGTAAATAGCTAGAAGCAGTTGTATTGATGCATTTGTAGATAATAACCAGGGTCTTGAATTTGATCCAGGCAGCTAGGAAACCAGTGCAGAGAAACAAGTAGAGGAGATACATGCGAACGCTTCGGCAAGTCAAACACAACTCGTGCAGCAGCATTCTATATCAGCTGTAGAGGTTTGATGGCAGTAGCAGGAAGGCCAGACAAGAGAGAGTTGCAGTATCCAGACGAGATGTCACCATGGCCTGGACAAGTAGTTGGGCAAAGTCAGTTGTGAGGTAAGGCCAGACCCTCGGATGTTATGCAGGATGTATCTGCAGGACTGGGTTGTGGCTTCAATGTGCTGAGAGAAAGATAAACTTCAGTCAATCGTTACTCCCAGACTTTTAGCTGAGGAGGTAGGCAAAATAAGTGAGTGAGTTGTCCAGTTTGAAACTAGCATGAACAACACATTGTAGGAGTCCCTCTCCCCTCTTTTTCAGATGACACTGAAAGAAATGCAGAATTTGCCCTTATTTTTTAAATGGTTGATATTTAAACCTGGATGGAATTTCACAAGTTACGCTCAACTCAATATCTACATTAAACAGCTATATCTTTCCCTTGCCTTGCTGCTTTATTAATTTGATTATAGTAATAATTTCTGTGTTATTGCAGTACGTTCACCATTCATGTACTGGTCCATGAAGGGCGATGTTGTAACCAGTCATATTGGCTGTTGATTGTATATATACCACTTCTTGTGTAAATAGATAATACTACATAGAATTAATTGGAAGTTGCTTTAGAGAAAAACGTCTGCTAAATAAATAAATGTAGATGCAAATGTAAACTAAACTTGCACAACGATGAAGACAAAGGCTAAAGCACATTTGTGCAGTATGTTACATTTCATGAAAACTAAAATGTTTATTCTAAGGTTGTGTGTGCAATCCAATCCCCCGTTTTGTAATATGCAAGTTTGCCATATGGCTACCTTTGTCCATGCAATGCTGTTGTAGTAGCATGCTGGGGATTGGGATTTAAATTAACTGAACATACTGGAGATCTATTTTGAAACTGGATTCAGGTGGGTTGAAACAGGAAGCTGACATCGTAGGAAGCAACTACACCTTTCAGTGTTAAGTTGCCAGCAGCAGAGGAGATACAATTCAGAAGATAAACAAAACAAAAAAGTAAGCCTATGAATGTTTTTGCTTCTGTTATGTGCTCATGTATTATTACTGTTTACTCTTGCAAGCAGGGAGTGCAAATTAAACTAGAAACTAGGCTTTATAGAATTTCTTCACTTCTTCATAAGCCTATTGTGACATCTATACATGATGACACCTGGGTTCAGGTTTGCTGAACTCTGTTGTAGGCTTCATTTTCAAGAGTGTGGGACTGTGGGCCTGTGGAAAGGTAAAATTAGGGGTAAATGTGTGGGAGAAACTCAAACTTCAGAACTTGGGTCACTCTATTCCTTTCTTTACATCGGTCAGCACCTTCTCATTGTTAAGTTGGAGGTTTAAATAGGTCAGAGGAGAGCCACTAAAAGTTCACATTTTTTTATTTTAACTAGGTGTGTAGGAAGTCCCCGTCCTGGGTGTGTCCCCTCCCCCTCTGGCCTTACGCCCTGTGTTACCGGGTAGGCTCCGGTTCCCCGCAACCCTGTCTGGGACAAGCGGTTCTGAAAATGTGTGTGTGTGTAGGAAGTCATGGTGACCAGCTGTACATCTATGTTGGTCTGTGTAAGAGTCCTTCTTTGCATGCAAAACCTATACATATTAATGTAGAAGCAATTCATGCAGATACATTGATTTTTTATGAATTTATTTCAAGTGTACAGGCAGTCCCTGGGTTATGAACGTCTGACTTACGTACAACCCGTAATTACAAACCAAGCCCAGTAAAGCCTATCATATTAAAAATTCGAGTTACATACAATGGTTCGTAATAACAAACAGGCGCTACTTTGTGACGCACATCAGAACATCGGTGTCTAGAGCAGTTCGTTGGCTCATAAGCACAGTAGGTAGAATATAGACTTGGTTCTTTTCATGTCAGACCCCATTGCTGTTAACCGTGTCTCGTGTGTTACTGTATTTGGGTTTGTTTTTTTTCTTTTGTTTTCTCTCTCTGTTATAAATACTGTAGTAACATTTAGTTTTATCTCTTTCTATGTCTATCTCTATTATAAATGCAGTACTTACATTTATTATTATTATTATTATTATTATTATTATTACTATTATTATTTTTATTATTATTATTGCACTATGTAACACAATTTTTGTTCCCGGGTAGTAAGTGTTATTTCCTAATTGCTTATGCCTAAAAAGTATAGAAATTGCCTGTTATTCCCTTCAAACTTTGCTTTTGTGACCAGGACAGTGTTATTTTGAAATTTACCTATTTCCAACGGGAAAACGGGCAAATTTGCACGTTTTCATTCTCATGAAGTCAGAAAAAAATATGAATAAAAATTAACGTTTATTTATATTAAAGTTGTACAAAAATGATTTAGAAGTGAGTATTTTTTGTGATTCACTATTATAATGTAAATCACTTTCACGAATCAGCCCCCAGATATAGTCTCCCATCAAGTTCTCTTTATATGCTCCTTAGTAGCGGCATTCAAAGTCCAGTATATCCTGGTGGAAGTGCTCGCCTTGCTCCTCCAAATACGATGTTTTACTTGAATTTATCAAGATGAGCTTCAAGGATATGTACTTTGAGGGACATCCTGCTGCCCACTTTGCCGTAGTTCTGCACCAGAGTCTCAACCAGCTCCACATAGTTTTCAACCTTGTGATTGCATAGGAAACCCCAAACCACTGTGACAAAGCTGTCCCAAGCTGCTTTCTCCTTCCTAGTGAGCTTCTTGGGGAATTCCTTGCACTCCAGGATCTTCTTTATCTGTGGTCCAGACAAAGACACCAGTTTTGACCTTTTCCTCAGACAGCGTAGGGAAGAAGTCTTGAAGGTACTTGAAGGCTGTGGACTCCTTATCTTGAGATGTGAGAAATTGCTTCATAAGGCCCAATTTTAGTTCAGCTGGTGGCATCAACATCTTCCAGGGGTCCACCAGTGGTTCCCACTTGACGTTGTTCCTCCCCACAGAGACCTTTGTCCTCTGTGGCCAGTCCCGTCTGTGGTAGTGCACCGTGGTGTCCCTGTTGTCGCCAAGGTAAAGATAGCAGAGAAACTTGGTAAAACTGCCTTTTAGACCCATCAGGGATGCCACCATTTTGAGGTCTCTGGTGAATATGAATTTTGATTCATATGTTGTTTTTTTCTGACTTTATGTGAATGAAAATGTGCAATTTCGCCCATTTTTCCCATTGGAAATAGATAAATTTCAAAATATCAGTGTCCTGGTCACAAAAGCAAAGTTTGAAGGGAATAATTGGCACTTTCTATACTTTTTAGGAATAAGCAATAAGGAAATAACACTTACTACCCAGGGAAAAAAAAGTAAAAATTTGTTACACATTATTATTATTATTATTATTATTATTATTATTATGTTAAAGATGTTTTTGTGTATCTGGATGTGTTTCTTTAATGTTTTTTCATGCATACAAAGGTACACTATATACTATATACTATATACTAAGACAAATTGACGTCAGACATGAACCATACCTGTTCAGACTTACGTACAAATTCGGCTTAAAGACAGATTTAGGAATGGAATCCATTCGTAATCCAGGGACTGCCTGTATACTGTCCATGTCCATATATACATAGATGCATATATACCACAAAACTGTAGGAACATTGGGTACCAAAAAATTGTACGTGACTGTACATTGTGAATAATAAGACAAGCAAAGTGACTGGTTGGTGGAATTCCGACTTATAGAATTATCCCCAATCATAGATAATTGTTTTGCAAGTATACTTATCTAAAGAGATGTCAGTATGGCACTTCAATAACTTTCCTGAAATTTACTGACTTGAATGGTCAGATTTGACTGAAGAATGACCAATTTTGACTAAAGAATCATTGGTTTATTTTGTTTCTTTATTTAAAATCAGTTATACGTTTCCTCCCTTACTAAATGATGAGAGCACTTAGTAACACATATTTTATGACATCTTTAAAGCAGCTGTGCCATCTGTGAATTCTCTAATTATTTTCAGACAGCCAGCTAAAAAGCATAATTTTATCACTTCATTGCATTCCGTTTTATATGGGACTTCTGACCCGTATTTTAATTCAATCTGCAAAGGATGACAGAATTCTGGGATGGTCCGGAAAGCAAAGTCATGAATCGCCATTTTATACATTCATTTTAAAAACTTTCTTATAGTTTATATATTCCAGTCCACCTTTATTCTGCTCATTAGAAGCTGTAATTTAGGTTGATCTTCATTGCAAATGTCATTATTAGAGTTCATCCAGCCATTATATGCCATTCTGTAGGGTGAGTGTGATATCCAGGACTCTCATAGATTGGATTGGCTTGTGTTATTTCATAGCTATTATTCAAATAAAGACAGTTAAGTTATTTGAAGTTTTTAGGTGTACGCCCTTAGCTACCAAGGTGTCTGTCGGCTCAGAGGAAAATTCATGTAATCTGGAAGGGCCCTAATAAAGGCTTTTTTCACCGGCTTGATCAAATCTCAGTGAGAACACGTTGCTTGCTCCTCTATTTTGACTCTTACAGACATATTTTTCCCACACTTAGTAATCCTATACTAAACTTCAGAGCTCATCAAAATTATACCACACCACAGAATACATACAGAATTTCAAATCAAAAAATTTGCAGGCCTCCATGGAAAATTGTACACAAATACCCCATTACTTCAAACAATGTTTCTCAATACTTTTTCATCAAGGTGACATTCTAGTAAAAGCTGTGAAAGTTATTTATATGCAGAAAGATTCATAAGGGCTTCATAACACAGGGGAAGAAACATAACTGTTGAAGCTGTTAGTGGATTTTCAGTTATATGGACTGGTAACGGACCATAAGTCTTAGTTTAGGTGAGTTACACTCATTAAAAATGTACACTAGTTAGATTTATGATAGAGCACAGTATATACTGTATATATGTAGTATAACTTGGCACCAGGCACATTTATTGTCAAGTACCTCTATAACTACATGAAAAACTCCCAGGAAACTGGACTTCCTCCATATGCCATGCATGGATCGTCAGTGGTCTGTCTGGAGAGGTCCATGTTCCATAAGCTGTCTGCGACACGGTCGTCCCCATCAGTACTTCATGAGCTGGCCTAATGAGCTGCAGCTTGCGTGCAGCGGGACGCCTCATTTGGGTAATGAACCATGAAAAGGGCAAGTACACATCATCCAGCAGCCCATTTTTAATCAGCCCAATTGCAGTCGAGCCTCTGTCCTTCTCGTTGATATACTGCACGATCAATAATCAGAGACAAGCGAAATCCCATCAGCAGTCAATAGTCAATCAGAACCACTCCCCTTTAACCCTTTACTGTAAGCTCCATTTGCTTTGACTTGATCCTGAAGGGTTTAATACTAAGCAGCAGATACACATTAAATTGTGGAGTGATCATATCTCTGCGGACCATGGCATGGCCCATTGCTTCACTGAACTGACATTTGTAATCTGTAAAGAACAACTGTTTTCTCATGATGCTGTCATTGTTGTTATTTGACTACAGAAAGCCACCCTTCTTTCATCATTTCCATCACATCAAATGTGACATTTTGAGTAGTGTTGCGAGACGGGTGCCAAGATATGGAGATATGAAATTAAGATATGTGTTTATTATTTGATTCTTTGAAATTTATCAGCTGTACTCCTTATGTATTGTTAGACTGTGTCTCCACTGGAAACAGAGACCCAAAGAGCATCCTTCTCTCGCAGATCATACAGCATTTAAATCCCCCCACCCAAACCCTGATTCCTTTGCTAAACCCATTCAGCTTTATAACAGTGATGGCAAAGGCTTTAAATCAACCATGGAAAATCAGTGGTCAGATGGAGGTTTACACCATCAAGCATTTAAGAGGCTTCAACTCACCATCAATACTGGATGGTAAATTGACCGTAATCGGATTGAATTGCTCTGTTATACAAAGAGCTACCTGCCTGCCGTCTGTTAAATCAGATTTTTTTGTGTCAGTCTGTAGTTTCCTTAGTTTAAGAAAGAATGTCTGATCTAGGGGGTGCGGTGGCGCAGTGGGTTGGACCACAGTCCTGCTGTCCGGTGGGTCTGGGGTTCAAGTCCCGCTTGGGGTGCCTTACGACGGACTGGCGTCCCGTCCTGGGTGTGTTCCCTCCCCCTCTGGCCTTACGCCCCTGTGTTCCCGGGTAGGCTCCGGTTCCCCGTGACCCCGTATGGGACAAGCGGTTCTGAAAATGTGTGTGTGTGTCTGATCTAGTTTGGTGTGCTGCAGTTCAAATGTGAAACACAGCCACAATAAAATTTCTTCCACACTACAGTATGTGTGGTTTATAAAGAAGAAGTGATGGAGATACGTTTTTCATAATTTGCATTAAAATATACAATTATTTTCGTAACAGTAAGGGGCAGCTCAGAGGCCTTTTTTTTCTCCAAGATGTTCAATTTATCTCATATATAGAGAGTCAAACACTGACTCAGAATGGAACGCCAGCAGTTATTTGGGAATTGTTCAGTTTTTTGTTTAACCATTAGTGTTAGCAATAGTTGTAATTGGAATTTTCGGAGGTTTTTAATTAAGGAAAATAATTCAATTAATTTCCTATTACACAGAGTTATTAAAATGTAATCTTACTCATTGCATTTTAACATAATTTTTGGATTGTTACTTTTAAATACAATATGTAAATCTTCTTTACATTTGTTTATTCAGTGTGCCCCATGATGCTGTGCTTACTCATCATTTTTAATTTCCTTTTTTGTTTAAAACTTCCATTCCAGTTTAGCATTAATATCATGTCTAAAGCAGTTGTTTTTCTTATTTAGGTCTCAACAATGAAATTATGAAGACAATATTACCATGATGTATTTTGGACACTGCACTAAAGCCTATTTATTCCTGCTGCGTCCAATCTTTAACAGTGTTTCTGTTTTAGGAAGAGTATGAAAGGCTTATATCACTCCATAACTCTGAATAGAGAGGAAAGATCTACCTCTGTGTAGGGCTCCTTGAATGCTAATGTATCATAATAACATAAGATGATTGAATTAAAATCTGTTGTGTATACATCTTATGTAACCATATCAAAACACGGGCTCATGCAAATGGTCACTGACATAAATGGCCATATTACCCAGGAGATTGTACCTCAGCTGGTTTCGATCTGGGTTCTTTTTTGATCACCTACCAGGAATGAATACAAGTGACCAACATGATGTTGCCGGAGGGATCTGAGGGATGTTGGATGTTTTGTGAATACAGAGTAATTCTTCAGGGGTACAATATGAGGATTTTGTCACACATCCAGTTCAGAAAATCCCACAGAGTAATAAATATATCATTATATTTTATTTTTGGATGTTATTAGGATTCATCTTTTTATTATCTAACACATTGGTCCAAGCAACTTTACAACATCTACTCACTGATACAGTGCCGTATTTTTACTGTATATATTTAGAGTAAGTATCTGGATAAAGGGTAAATTGGCAGGAGTAGACTTAAAACCCACAAATTTTGAACTGCAAGGCATTAGTCCTTCACTACCTCTGTTACAGCTGTATATTTGCACAAAGCAGTGAAGTCGAATCAGCAATGTCAAGGTTTATGTTTTTTTGTTTGAAAGTACTTTTTGTTGGGTGGAATGTTGCTTAAGTTAATCATAAATGAGGTTTTTAAGTGCAAAAAATGTCAGAGTCTGGAAGCTAAATTATGATCCTTGGTGTTTCCATAATAAAAGCAGTGAAACTTGTTTACAATTTCACTATGTGGGTATCACTGAAATACACATATACACATTTTCTGAAACTGCTTGTCCCATGCGGGGAGATGGAGCCTAACCCACCAATAAAGGGCGTAAAGCTGGAGGGAGAGGGGCCACACGCAGGGCGGGATGCCAGTCCATCGCAAGGCACCCCAAGCGGGAGTCGAACCCCAGACCCACTGGAGAGCAGGAGCCGGTCCAACTCACTGCACCGCCACGCCCCCTTCATCACTAAAGTAGTTTCTGCTTTTTCCTAGATTCGTAAATTTTAAATGTATAATATACTCCAATATAGCTTTATTGTCATTATAAATACAAGAATGTATCTTTGTAACCTCTTTTACACTTGAAAGCAGTGTCTTATTAATATGTCAATGAATGAAGTAGAGGGGGTGTGGTGGCACAGTGGGTTGGACCGGGTCCTGCTCTCTGGTGGGTCTGGGGTTCGTGTCCCGCTTGGGGTGCCTTGCGACGGACTGGCATCTCGTCCTGGGTGTGTCTCCTCCCCCTCCGGCCTTACGCCCTGTGTTGCCAGGTTAGGCTCTGGCTCCCCGCGACCCCGAATGGGACAAGCAGTTCAGAAAATGTGTGTGTGTGTGTGTGTGTGTGTGTGTGTGTGTGTGTGTGTGTGTGAATGAAGTATCCATACAATATATCCCCTTTTCCATTTTATTCGGAAAAATTTCTGTTAGTTTTCATTCTTTTTTCATTTAGCTTTTTTGAGGCGTTTGCTGTTAATATTGCAGGCTGTCAGAACTATGAGATCTACAGAAAGGCTACTGATGAAAGAAACTTAGAAGTGGCTAACTGTCACATTAGTGCTATTATCTGTCTCTGGGTCTGAAACAACTTGGACTGGTGGTCTCAGAGGTTCCTTGCCACCCCCTCGTCCTCAGTACTGCATCCATGATGAGTGTCTCCCACCCAATGGGCGCTGTCCATTTAATAAGGAGCGCCTGCAGTTTCCCGACCAGCCCACATCTGTTTCCACAGCGGGGACTGTGAGGGGACGCACAGCCTGTAGTTTGGGTTTCACGCCATACGCATGGAAAACCATCAAATGAGGCTTCAAAAATTAAAAGCCAGCGTTCCAGATTGGCATAATGCTCAACACTGGGAAAGATGGAGATGGATGAACACGCTGTGGCCTTGGAACAGGATTATTTTTTCAGGTGCCTTTACTAAAAGTTTACAAAGTTTTTTTACAGCTGGAGATTTATGACTTTCAAGAAGCAGTTCATTTAAAATAGCCTGTTCAAGGGTACAACAGCCAGATTCCTTGAACTACAGAGCATTCTGCCCAAAGTGCAAGTTCTTAAGTCACTAAGCCGATATTTGTATAGCACAGTGATTAACGCCCTCCAGCCACCACCCATTTTTATCATAACCTACAAGCTCTTCTCTTCCTTCTATTATAATATTGTTTAGTCATGTATTAAGCATTAAATAGAACTGATTATACAGTAATGGCAATACTAGTAGTAATGGTACTATAAGTAGTACGACTAATGGAAATGATAGTGTTGTTTTGCTAAGGATGCTTAGGCTGTACAGCCCAGTAGGAATAATAATCACCCCCTTGAAGTCCATTGACTTAATGCGTCCACTGGAGCATCTCTCCTCATACCTTCATGTGCTTGTGTTTTTGAACACTAAATGGCTGGAGTGAGAGAAACCAGAGCCAGTGTTTCAGGGAACATTAATCTTTCCAAGGTCTCTAAACCTGCCTGCTAGTGCAGAATCCATAACCCCAACTTCCTGACAAACTCCTGAAATCTGTGTGTCTATTGCAGTGTCAAGCCATGAAGGGAGACACCGTGAACTTGTAGAATAGCACTTGCCCCATGGAAAATAGGCTCTTTTCTGACCCTTCCTGCTACCTGTCCAGATGCTTGGGTCAAAGTGTGTCCTGACACATAAGTGAGAGGCAGAGATGAACGACACTACAGATAACTAATGTCTTGTCTTGCTTGAATAGTTTTTTTTATTATTTTTTAATCTGCGTGTTACTCCCTTTTCGTCTTTATGTACAAGAATCGTATTTACAGCATTGTTTTTGCTTATTTTTTAGATATTATTATTGTTATTGTTACTATTATTTTAGGGAACTTTATTGTAGGTACCTCAGTGATGTTTTACAGTAGTTGAGTAGTTGTAAAAGGGTGCAGTGAGACTGGATTGAGAACACACTATCATGTTTCCCTACAGACATAATGATAAATGTTTCTTTCCTTAGTATTTTTTCACAGTGTGGTGTAGTTACAGCAATTCAAACCCATGTCCTTAGGTTTGCAAGGCAACAGCCTTAATGAGTGTTTTACCTCCTGCCCCTATATGACATAATCCTCCTGAAGGTGATAATGTTGCCACATATTTGCATTCCGGATGTCTTCTACATAGAAATTTATGGCAAGGAGCTTGCAAACTTGTGTCATTATTTCACTGCCCTCTTCTGCTTAGGAACACTATATCATAAGAAGCTCTTCTCATTGTTACTGTATAATATAAGTCTGCAGGTGGTTGGATTTGAGGTGTTAATAGCAGTTTTTCTGCTGTCTGTCCTCAAAAGTTATCTGAGTGTGCGGCTCTCGAGCTCTGCTGGACACACTCATATTGCACTTTGTAACCAATAATCCCACAGTCCAGTCTTGTCCCTGCCAATCTTCCGTTAAGCTGTTTTATGTGTGATTTGTGCCATTTTAGTTTTTTAGAGCCTTGAAGAAGAAGAAACATTTTGGCAGCCATGGCTGCGTTCATTTTGTTTACACCAAATGCAGAGGGAATTAGCCGATCGCCGTTTCCCTTTGTGACTGCTTCATCATTCGAATTGGACGCCTTGTCGGCATAAGGCGGAAGGAGAAACAACAGCATATTCTGTTTCTACAAAATGCCAGATTTATGCATATTTCTACATATTTTATGTTAACCTTGTGAGCTGCAGCTGGTGTACAAATTTAACTTTTAAATTACACTGAAAAACAGACCCGTGTATTGTTACAAAATACTGGGCGTTCCCCAGCGTAGGAGGACCATTTGAATACATACACTAATTGAATTCTTCTGGGGAGGGCCTTTCCGGGTTTACAAGGGGTGAATTCTGTTATATTTAGTAGTACACCTCCCTTTCTCTACCTAGTATATCACTATGCTGGGCATATACTAAATACATTGCTGCTTTGCCAAAACTACCTTAGTGAAAATTAACTTTTCAAGTTGCATGCCTTAAATATAAGTATTTCATAAACTAAGTAGTAGTTAAGCTTAACTAAGATTTAATGACATAAAATCAGTTAATTACACAAGAGGTTTAGGGAGTAGGGTTGACAATAATTGAGTTTTCTTTACCGATAAACTATTATATGTTGCTGTGAATCTTCACGTTTACTGTTGTGGGTTTAAAAGTGCCTGTCTTGCTATGTATTCATAACTGTAATTCAGAATCTGCAGTTTCCAAGATGTTGGGATTTTAGCCACAGGGAGTCAGGCTTACCAGAACTTGTACAAGTAAGACACACTTAAACTGTCAAAAGATCTCAAAAATGTGCACCAGTTACATTTCCCCTAACCTTGTTTTGAACAGAATACTCTTCAGATATGTTTTTTTTCTTTGTGTCTTGTGACAAAAGCTTTGAGCTGTATCTTCAGGTTTGTGAGTTGGTTGTATCTGCTTCAGTGAATGGGGGCAGATAATGAAGCATAAAAAGAATGAATTCAAAGTGCATAATTGAGTGTGGAAAAAAGCTGTTAGTGTGATGGGGAAGTCTTTCATTCAGCGTGCTTTCAGGCTTCTCTGAGTCCATTGTACAGCCAGGGAAAATCTGTTTTGTCAGAACACAATGCACATTTCTCCCATTCCTGCACAGAGTGCTTAACTGTGCACCTGACTGGGACCATACTATAGGCTTAGCATTCGCAGAAGCACTTAACAGATGAGCATGTTTTTAAGATGCAATGGGCCAGAAAGTTTCAACTGGGATGGACTTTTTTCCTTTGCCTTTCATTTCCCATGCAAAGATGATCTAACGTGGGATTACTGGATGTTATCCAAGTATAAGGCTACAACTACTAAAAAAGTTTCAAATTTAAGAAGCTGACTGAATAAATATGTTGATTCGAGTGTAATATGCAGAACAGCACCCCCCAAGATGTGTTGGATTTTTAGTTCAATTTTTGTGGTTTCCAGTGTTGTTTTGAAAGCAGTGCATTTGTGTTGTAGATATTAAAGTGACTTGTAGCTATTATACTTAAAATATGAGTCACTTGGGCCTTGTAAAACAACAGGGGCCATAATAATCACAGCACAGTGTCATCCGGTGGATCAATGGTTTTAGGAAGCTAACAAGGCTACGGTTAATATGGGATTACTTGAAGGAAGAGAACCTTTCTCCATTGTGGCCCAAGTTAAAGAACATATTTACTTTATATTTCATTTTTCATAGAGTAACAAACAATAAGGTAGGGTTTCAACTAATGACCCTGAAGTACGAATAGAAAAAGAACCCCAACGAACACAACATCTATAAATGGTCTAGAGCAGTACTCAGTCATATGGTTAATCTAAAGCAATGCACTGCTCATAATCTCATAACATTTTTGTCAAATTTTAACATTTTGCTTTACTCTGTAAGAAATCAAAGGTGGCATAGATAGTGCAAGTGGACAAAACAACCTGAAGCTATATCAACAATGAGCTGGGGCCAGACTTTCTAGTCACAGCTATGCATCGCTTCTGAGAAGAAGTTTAGCAGCTCTGTGGCAGCATTTTATCTGATGTGCTTCAAGGTCTACATGCGCTTATAGCTGGTCAGCACATTTCATGCTGCAGCAAGATCATGTTCATCAAAACCAGGAACAGTTCTGAAAGCTGGTTGTCAACAGTTTTGAGTCTTCACTCTTGTAGTAAGAAATGTCCTTAGTTAGTTTGCATTCAGTGTACATTACGTGGGGGGGTGCGGTGGTGCAGCAGGTTGGACCGCAGTCCTGCTGCCTGGTGGGTCTGGGGTTCAAGTCCCGCTTGGGGTGCCTTGCGACGGACTGGCGTCCCGTCCTGGGTGTGTCCCCTCCCCCTCCGGCCTTACGCCCTGTGTTGCCGGGTTAGGCTCCGGTTCCCCGTGACCCCGTATGGGATAAGCAGTTCTGAAAATGTGTGTGTGTGTGTGTGTGTGTGTGTGTGTGTGTGTGTGTGTGTGTATACATTACGTGCTCACTGGGTTGTCTTAGTGACAATAGTTACTACTCTTAGGATGTTACCAGATTTATACTGGACTAAATGTAATAAGATCATTACCAGATGGGGTAGCTGGTAGTGTATTGGTTAGTGCTGCTGCCTTTGGACCCAAAGGTTGCAGGTTCTAGTCTTACCTTTGGCTGTAATACCCTTGAGCAAGGTACTTAGACTAAATTGTTCCAGTAAAATTACTCAGTTGTCTGAATGGGGTAAGCAATTATAAGTCACTTTAGAGAAAAGTGTCAGCTGAATGAGTAGATGTTCATGTAAGTCTGAAAGACATGTAGTTTGACAATGGTCCAAACCATAGGATTAGATCAACAACAGAGTGTCTTAAACAGAAAAAAATCCATATATCAGAATTTCAGAGGCCTTGTTGTGACAGAAGGGCTTGTTTCATCTAGGGATCTCCAGAGCTATATTGCCAGGAGCAATATGTTCCTGATAGGGTTTCCCATAGTGACCAGGTCTGGAGTGAAGGTCCAGGCTAATGTGATCCAAAAACCCCCTATAGCAAATGTGGAGAAGGCAATGTTTACCCTGCCTGAAATAGTGTTATCAGGACCTAGCCCGAGGCAAGCGCCTGGTGGTTGGACTCAGCCCAAAAAGGCAAGGTGTGGGGTCAAAGAGGTTCTGAAGGACCATCCTGGGGGTCAGAGAAGCTTTATTCAAGCTGTGCTCAGCAAGGTGGAGAAACTCTGACCTCAAATGAGGACATTGTTGGGAGGTGGAAGGAGGACTTTGTGGAACTCCTAAAACTTGAGAGATATGCATCCCTTACAGGAGTCAGGTTGCTGGGCTATCAGAGTCCATTTCCCTGGTCAAAGTCACTGAGGTAAATGGAAAGCTCCGCAGTGGCAAAGCACCGGGGGTGGATGAGATTGACCTAGAATTGCTTAAAGTCCTGGATTTTGTGGGGCTGTTATGGCTGACACACCTCTGCAATGTTGTTTGGATCTTGCAGACAGTGCCTTTGGATTGGCAAACTGGGGTGGCAGTCCCTATCTTTAAGAAAGGGGACCGAAGAGTGTGTGCCAACTATCGGGGTATCACACTTCTCAGTCTCCCTAGAAAAGTCTATGCCAGGGTGCTGGAAAGGAGGCTCCAGCCGATAGCTGAACCTCAGATCGAAGAGGAGCAATGTGGATTCTGTCCTGGCCGTGGAGCAGTGGACCAGCTTTTTACCTTCTCACAGATAATTAAAGGGGCATGGGAGTTCGCTAATCGAGTGTACATGTGTTTTGTGGACTTGGAGAAGGCCTACGACAGTGTTCCTGAGAAATTCTGTGAGAGGTGCTTCAGGAGTATGGGGTGCTGGGGTTACTACTGCAGGTCATTTGGTCCCTGTACACACGGAGCAAGAGATATGTCTGCATACTCAGCATTCAGTCAAGCCCATTCGCTGTGGGTGTTGGACTCTGCCAAGGTTATGCCTTGTCTGCACTCCTATTTTTTGGTTTTCATGGACAGGATATCAAGGTGCAGCCGAAGTCAGGAGGGCATTCTATGTGAGGACAGGAAGATGATGTCTCTGTTTTTTGTGGATGATGTCGTTTTGGCACCATCACATGGATGCCTCCAGCACGCACTGGAACGGTTTGCAGCCGAGTGTGAAGCGGTTGGTATGAGGATCAGCACCTCCAAGTTGGAGTCCATGGTTCTCTCATGGAAAAGGATGGAATGCCCCCTCCAGGTAAGGGGAGAAAATCTGCACCAGGTGGAGGAGTTTAAGTTTCATGGGTTCTTATTCAGAAGTGAGGGGAGAAGGGAGCCTGAGATTGACTGCAGATTGGGAGCAGCGGTAGCAGTAATGCGGTCACTGTACCAAACTGAAGTGGTGAAAGGGGGGCTGAGCCATAAAGCAAAGCTTTCCGTTTACCGGCCGGTATACGTCCCTACCCTCACCTATGGTCATGAACTTTGGGTAATGACCGAAAGGATAAGATCATGGATACAAGCATCTGAAATGAGATTTCTCCACAGGGTGGTGGGACTCCCTTTCCGTGACAGGATGAGGAGTTCGGCCATCCAGGAGGAACTCAGTAAAGCCGCTACTCCTCCAAATTGAGAGGAGCCAGTTGAGGTGGTTCAGGCATCTGCTAAGGATGCCCCCTGGGTGCCTCCCGTTGGAGATATACCAGGCACAGCCAACCGGGACGAGACCCCAAGGTCAGCCCAGGATCCACTGGAAAGATTACATTTCCCACTTGGCCTGGGAGCAGCTGTAGATCCCCTGGGGTGAGATGAAGAAAGCTGCGTGGGACAGGGATGTCTGGGCTTTTCTGCTCTCCCTTATTGCCACCATGACCCTAAAGAACAAGCGACTAAGTAAATGGATGGATGGATGGATGGATTTTTTGAGTGAGAGTTCTGACCTTAATTCTACTGAAATGCTGTGATGTGATCTGAAGCAGGCAATTTAGGTAAGACATGCAAAATATATGTGCAAACTGGAAAGTTATGTATAGAGGAATGGCTATGATACTTTCTAATCAGTAGATGCAGTTTTTCTGGTGTTATTGTCAGTGAAGGAGGTTTCACATACTTTTTTAATCAAGGACCTTTATTGTTTAAATCATTGGTTTAAAAATGTAAAGAGATAAAATGGATGTTCCAGGTTCTCATTATAAGACAATGACATTTCAAAAATACTTGGAAAAAACATGTAGAATGAATGAGTAAATGAATGTAATCAGAATGTAATTAAGTAAAAATAAATAAATAAATAAATAAATAATAAATTTGTAATATTTATTTTTTCCAAGAGAAATTTTAACCATAATATAACCAGTGTAAAATTTCAGTACATGAAGTAACTCACTTGAGAGTTCATTAGCTGGTGTCAGTTGGTTAGTTATTACATTCAGGGCAGATAAATATTGGGACAGAGTGAAGTGTTCAGAACTGAGGCAGAAGGTCTGGACCGATACACATTGTCAAAGTGATCATATACATTGTGACAGAGCAATGTTGTCACAGCCCAGCAGAGAGATCGTGACGGTGTGATGCTGTCACAGCTAAGCAGATGGCAAGTAATGCATGATGTGTCACCTTGACAAACTTAAACTCACTAGTTAAATAATACCTTAGTAAGGCATAAACTTTCACTTTAAAACTTTCTGGAACATGCAGTATTGATTTACTGGTTTTGAAAACAGTGGTTCTTGTACCAGGGTGCGGCAGCGCAGTGGGTTGGACCGGGTCCTGCTCTCTGGTGGGTCTGGGGTTCGAGTCCTGCTTGGGGTGACCTGCAACGGACTGGCGTCCCATCCTGGGTGTGTCCCCTCCCCCTCCGGCCTTACGCCTTGTGTTGCTGGGACAAGCGGTTCAGAAAGTGTGTGGGAGTGTGTGGTTCTTGTACATATTTATGCAATCAATGTGTAATTCCATTTAATGAGTCCCTTTTGTGGAGATTTATATTTTTTCTAGAGTGACGATAATGTTCATACAGACTCGTATTTCAATGAAAATATAAAAAAAATAAAATTGCGCACACCTCTGAAACATACTGTACTAGATAATAAGATCATAAACTGACATTTTTTCGAGTGCCTTTTGCACAAGTATGCTGAATAGTAATAAAAAGCAGCAATAAAAATGTAGATTACTTTTGCTTCATTGATGCAGATGCAAACAGAAACAGTGTGCTTACTGATAGATCTCCTCAAAGATCATAGATTTATTGTCCATTTATTCGAATAGAAATATTTTCCTACAAATTAAGACTTTCTGTACATACCCAGGTAGACATTTCACGATTGCTGCTATTAGAAGAGGGGAGCAGGCTTGTTTGCCATTAAATGGAATTAAATGTAACACTGACAAGCTGTATGTTTTGTAGATGCAATCACTTTTTAGTCACAGATGAGCACAGGAGCCTCTTAAGAGCTTAACTTCATCGCTTTTGCTTCCGTTGAGTCACAGTTTGCTTTTAAGTGACTTTGTTTGGATCTGCTCAATCCTTTAAATGGGTCAGCAGCTTGTCCTACTGTCCAAGCCTACACTGCCATTTTAAATTTGCCTTTTCTAATTGTTGTTCATGTACGTCAATATGGGGTTATTATGAAGGCATGGCATATCCATTAGTGTCTGAGGCCAGGCGCCTGGACTTGCCCCTGAGTGTCATGTAATCTGTCCCTTAATTGAAAATGCTAAATAACCTTTTTAACAATAGAAAATGTTCTGTTTGAGGAAATGCGGGAAAATTAATAGCTATCGATTGCCAGCACTTTGCCATTCCACACCATCCTTTTCTCAGATTAGCTTGCCATTGATCCCCAGCAACATTTTTTTCTTCACAATTCCCATCGACCCAGCTGTAATATGTGACTCAGACCCAGCTGCTTGTGCTTTATATTACAACACCTCTATCCACGAGGCGTGTCAGTAAAACTGCCTTTGGAGCCCGGCTGCCATCGGCAGCATGGAGGTCAGGGCAAGGTGAGTGTGTTTTAGCATTCTTCCGGCATTCTTCCCCGCTCCGTAACGCATTCACGGTAGAACTCTAATAATCTTGCATGGTCGAAATACCAGAGGCCTGACGTGCAAATCAAGGGCAGGTCTTTATTCATGTGCCTGAGCGCAAATAAGAAGGTTAAGAAGGTGAGACTCATTTCTTCACAAGGTGTTCGCAGACAGCACCGTCTGTAGCTGGGAGGTCAAAGCCGACGTTTGATTTCACCTAATTTACAGTAATGGGCAGAAAGCCACAAGGAGCACCTGATGGCCAAATAGCCGCTTTATTTAGGTGCTGCCAGACGTCAGGAAATGCGTCTCAGCAGGGCTGCACTGGCAGCGGTATTACCCTACCGTGATTCCCTCCCGCTCTGCAATGGGGTCACACTTTATAAAGCAGATTGTTGGCAATTACACAAATGAGGAGTATAACAACATTGCAGCATTGATTGACTCTGATTTGCTCTGACCTGGTACCTCCGACTGGTGTCATAATCCAAGCAGTCTGAATGGCTCCTCAACAAAAAATTTGACCTGCTCTTTTCATGTAAATATAATAAAATGCTTAAACATAAAGTGATTAAATAGACAAATGGATGGATGAACTTGTAACACAACTTTTAGAGTTGTTGCCTTTGGACCTAAAGGTGAAATCCCACCTCCTGCTGTAGTACCCTTTAGCAATATAGCTATGCCAGATTTCTCCAGTGAAAAATTACCAAGATGTATAAATTATTTTAAATGGCTTAGCATGTCAAGTGGCTTTAGATAAAAGCATAATTGTTTTAGATAAAAGTGAATAAATGTAAATGTGGATACATGGATCTGTTTTAAAGTTTAATTCTGTTAATAAACATTTAAATTTAGGGTATGTACTGCCACACATTTTGTGACATACTTCAACTCTGGGCTCCAGACCACCTTGATCCTATACTAGACATGTAGTTGTTGACACTGAATGAATGAAAAATGTCATCCATGAAACACATCATAAGCAAGGTGTTAACTTGAGCATATGGGACAGCAAAATCGTTTTTACTCAGATGTATTTCTCTTTGGTGGAGTGGTGCTGAAATGATAATTTATGGCATAATCCCACAAATACATTTAATCTTATTCTTTCAGATGACACTCTTCAACACAGCTTACAATGCATAGCTGTTGTACTGTGACGGACAGTATACATTATGGAAGGAATGCAAGGTTCCTCCAAAAGTTATGTAAATGGCCTTTGGTGGACTGTAAAGGTGGTATGGTACAGGCGGCCCACGTGTCCCATGGCTGATAGGACCGAAATACGTCAAGCGTACTGAGCGAAGAATCATTGCTCACACATTCCCAGAGACCGCCATTCTTAAATGAGAGGTTATAAAATAAGGTCTGGCAAAAACATTTACATAACTTTCAGCATTTGCTCAACAATGTTGTGTTTGAGTAACGCTAACAGAACGTTCATTGTATAAATATCAAACAGGGTTTAGTATCACTGTTACGGCTCCAGTGAAGAAGAAACAGAAGTTGTTTAACGGACACATTTGCGCTCTTGCAAGGGACTTGTATAGATATATAGTGTTAGTACAGCTAATGGCACCTGTGAAGTGTTGTGGACCACTGTAGTACATGTAATACTTTTGTATACTGCATACAGTTCCATTTTCTCAATTTCTGGGGCACTTTATTAAATACCTTTGGCATTAGCCAAGCTTGTTGCAACTTACCAACAGCTGAAGAAAGAACTCAGAGGAAGCACCTTTACCCAACACCAAGATAGCAGGTGTCATATAGTCACATGCAGGTCTTTGTCATCCTCTATTTTCTTAATGCAACATTTGAATTTTCCATTAAAAAACAATTTAATGTGCAATTAGGTTGAGAAAAAATTGCTTCTGCACTCTACCAGGTGAATGAATTGAATATGTTTATCTGCTCAATATAGCAAGTAACATTTTGCACTGAAATAATATCCGCCTGCATTGCTTATAAACAAGGGCTGCAGTGACTGTGGGTGGTCAGGTGAGAAACAAAATATTAGAGGTTATCTTTCCAGCTTTCTGTCATTTCCTAATGTTGTAAGGGTTATCAGACTGGCTTTCTGCCATCCATTTCCTCTGTATGTGTGCTGAATCCAAATTCCCACATTCAAAATCTATAAACAAAGGATGTCTCCTTCTTGTATGAAAGGATAGTTAATATTTTTCCTATGCTTAATTAATAATACAATATAGATGTGACAATCTTTATTGTTAAAAAGTGTCTCTGGCATGTTCTAGTCACGGATTGAAATACTAGTCCGGAAGGCTTAGGTGTTCATCTGATGTATTCCCCTTGTATGTGAGTTTATGTGAATGAAACAGAGAAATAATGAAACACCATTTATTTGATTTACAGAAGGCACTAGTCCCAACCCAACACTGAATTATATCAGAATTACAGTACATTTCATCAACAGGAGTTTTAGCACTTTGTCATAGAGCCATTTGGCTGGTTAAATCATGTCACTGGAAGGGTTCAAATCATTTTAACTTGCCCATCCAATATAACTTCTGTTCAATGGCCCTGGAAACATTGTGTGTTTCTGGGGAAGAGCTGACTAAGCAGGCAGACAATAGAAGTCAGTTTTCTCCTGCACAGAAAAATCAGGCTGGATTGTCAATGTCCCTTTGGTGTAGCAATAAACCCAGTTTTACCTTCATTGCATGGGTCTCTGTTACCAGACAAGAAGGTCTGACAAGTGCCATGAGTAAGGTGCATTTCCAGTTATATAGTGCACTTATTTATCTTTTTTTTAACATCCATTTTAAAAAGGAATTGAATTAAAATTCAGGAGCAGCTCTGCTGCCTCCAATGAAACCTACAGCCTTAGACCTCATTATCCCCATGGTTAGTAACTAATTGGAAGTGGTTAATAACTAATTACAGGATTTAATATTTGCAGTTTTCAAAGCAATTCATGGTGCACTCTTACCCGTACTGTGCTACATAAAATACTTAGAAAATGAAGTTTTACTTTCAAACATTAATTCGTTAATGGTCTGTTTCCCATGTAGTAATGTGATGAAAGGATGCACATATTATTAATGAGCGGATGCAGGTTAATCACTAGCCATGTTCATTTGAAGGGATGAGGCTGTTCTGTGGAGTTAAGTTATTCATTACATGTCCAGTGAAAGTAGTGAAGCGGGTGACGTCCTTCTTTTGGTGCAAGAAGTATAAGGTTTTAAGCTCAGAACTCTATCATTGAATTGACCAGGTAAAATAGAAAAAACCCATACGTTGCCTTGCAGAAAAAGCATGATTGATTGATTGATCATTTATTTCTTTTAACATGCTGAAACACATAAAACACTATAGCTTTACAATTTTGATGAAGTATATATAATTTTCTATTTTAGCCTATGCTTTAAACCTTTAACAAAAGCTCTGTCAATAGATGCAGTTTTATAGTGACTTATTTCTCTTCTCTAGGTATAGATGATCTTATTATACTTTCTTTAAACAATATCGGATTTGTGTGCCACGGATTTGTCGTAGAGGAAAGGAGTTCTAAGTTATGTTTTTATCCTTGGAAACATCAGATCATTTCTGTAAATATTTCTAGATTAATTATTACAATCTTAGATTGTTTTTATTTGCGTCTGGGATGGTTTTATGTCTTAACTTTTCTTTTTTTTCTTTTTTTTTTTTAAACGTTTTGTGCTGTTGCAAGTGTTTTACTGAAGGTTAAGTACCTTGTGCAATTAAAGGCTCAGCAGCAGGGCTCATCTGAGTGCTTGAACCTCCAACCTTTGGTAAAAAGTTCAGCTCCTTATTATGTATGCTACCTGCTCTCTGGACTACAGTAGCTCTCCATAGTGGTTCACACAAAACATTGCGTGCATTTCAAGCACTGTTTAAGAGGAGATCAGGTTATGCCAGCAGTTATTGGAAAATGGTGTTTACTTCCTGAGCATTTGTGACAGATTGGAGAGCCCGGTCTCCTCCACTCGCTCAGCTTACCCTCAAAGACTCATCTGCCAAGCAGCCACGGTGCGATTGGACCTTAGCCAACTTTTTTTTTTTTTTCTGCCTGCATTTGAATGTCAAGAGGTGATCTGCAGACTGTTGTTGACTTCCACGTTTAATTCATTTAGAAACCAATTAACGTCTTTTCGGCATGATTTGTTTTGTACGGTGCGGATGATTTTTTTGGCATATGGTGACAGATAAAAATCTGCATAGCACAAGTAATTAGAAATTGCCTTTGACATAATAATCAGGACAGGATAGTACAACAAAAGACTTTTTGACCACATTCAAATGCTGGGACTTTGTATTTAAGTAATTTCCATAACACAACATTTTTTTTTCTCCATTATTACTCAAAGAGTTGGAGGATTGAAAGAGGTGCCTTTATTCATCCTCTCTGTTCAGCTGGATTAGACAAAGGCAGGAGTTCAGGCTGTATTTGAATGTTTTGATCATAACAATTATTATTTTGAGGTCTCTTCCCATCATAGCAGTTGTTTTGGAACAGAAGGAAAAAAAAAAGGAAAATGTTAATTTTCTGCTCTTTACTAAATATACCCTCTAGTGTAACAGTAAGAATTTCACTCCTTAAAGGTTGGACACCCCTGGATAATTGAATACATAAATAGATCTGAGGTGGCTCGGTCTTAAAAGAATCATACACTTATCCTTTTAATGAATGTATAAATGAACATATCTGCTAATGTTAAAAGATACGCATTTTGATCTCCAAGTTTGAGGATTTATGGCTTATTTATTGTTGTACTTTTCTGTGCTTTGTTAAAACCCACTTCATCCCTCTGGATTTGTATGTTTGATTAAACTTTGCTTTGTCAGTGACAACTAAGGCATAACTAATCTTTATTTGAGAACTACTTAACGAAATGTCAGAAGATAAAGCTTTCAGAACTCCTCTTTAAATACTCAACCTGTCAAGTTTAAGTGAGATCACACTAGAACTTTTGGATAGTGGCAGGAAACCGTGATCTGACTTCTTTCATTAATTAAAATGTGTGCATGGGCTATGAGTGTGACTCTGGGTTCGGGAAAAAAAGAATAAAAAAATCTCTGTGCAGTTTGTACATTATGCTTGTGTCCATGTAGGTTTATTTTAGGTGCTCTGGTTTCCCCCCCACAGTCCAAAGATGTGTTTCATTTGAACTTGTGCCTAAATTACTATAAGTGCATACCTGTGAGTGACAGTTGAGTGATAGTGCCTTCCTGGTGTCATATACTGACTGTAGCCCACACTGCATCCTGTATTTCTTAGGACTGGCTGGGCACCTAATTCTTTCTTTTTATCAGAATTTAACGTGTGATGTTGCTTGTCAAGACATGTAAGTAGTCATTCCTTTAAAGAATTCCTCTGGAACATTATTCATCCATCCATTTTCATTAATCATTTGTTCTGATCAGGGTTGCAGGGGGCTAGAGCTTATCCCATTAGCACTGGGCACAAGGCTGGGGGGTGGGGGGTTCACCCTGCAATGGACACTAGTCCATTGCTTGACAGTCATGCACATCCTGTGAGGCAGCAGAGCTACTGGCTGTGCCTTTATCCTTCCGTAACATTATTCTGTTCACTATAATGTATTTATTCAGTTTGTCTAATCTCTATCAAATAAATAAAAATGGAATGAGATGTAGTTACTTCTCAGTATGATCACAGTTAAAGGTTGCTTAGGCTTGATTCAAATACAGTAGTTATACTCACAATGTAGTGTATATGCAGAATATACAGTACTGCTTGAAAGTATGTGAACCCCCTCCACCTCTTAGTTTTACCACAAAATCCATACCCATATTTTACATTTACATTTATTCATTTAGCTGATGCTTTTCTCCAAAGCGACTTACAATGTTCATTTGCCTACAATTATTTACCTATTTATACAGCTGGGTCATTTTACTGGAGCAATTTTAGGCCAAGTACCTCGCTCAGGGGTACATATTTAATGAGAACCAGCCATTCTCGTATAAAATAGTAGGTGTGTAAAGACAAATTCCATATGTTGGTTTAGAGTAAATCATGTGTATAGTACAAGTAATTGAAGAAGGGCAAAAAATAAGTGAACCCCACACCGTATTGGTTAAACCAAGTAGGTATGTAGAATCAGGTGTGTAATGACCATTCCTATATGGTTCACGTACTTTCAAGCAGACCTGTAAGTCTGTATTTTACAATATGTTGCTTTAGTAATTCCTTCAATTTTGTCAATGCATATTTTTAATGATGATTTTTAAATTATTTATCTCTTGTAAAAAGGAAATATTGTCCTATATGAATGTTTAGTTCTTGAGTCAATTTTCTCATGGGTTTTAACAGTTTTAGATTGTTCTGAATTTTATTTTTTTTCTTTAAAAATTGTAGGTATGTTTTATTTAGGGGGCGCAGTGGGTTGGACCGCAGTCCTGCTCTCCGCTGGGTCTGGGGTTTGAATCCCGCTTGGGGTGCCTTGCGACGGACTGGCATCCCGTCCTGGGTGTGTCCCCTCCCCCTCCGGCCTTACGCCCTGTGTTGCCGGGTTAGGCTCCGGTTCCCCGTGACCCCGTCAGGGACAAGCGGTTCTGAAAATGTGTGTGTGTGTGTGTGTGTGTGTGTGTGTGTGTGTGTGTGTGTGTGTTTTATTTAGCATAAATTATGTTCTTCATTATGCTTCTTAATATGCAGCACCGTTCTGTTTAGTCTTCAGTATGATATGCAGAAATAGAATGTATTTTAGGTTATATGGTAATGAAGACTGATTCAAATATTTAAATGTATTGATTTGCTCTTGGTGAAGTGGGCAATTCTACTGCCTCACAGCACCTGGGCTTTTTGGGTGTAGGTTCAAATTGGACTTTGTGGATTTAGCACGTTCTCCCCTTGTCTGGGATTTCTCTGGGTGCTCTGGTTTCCTTCCTCTTTCCACAGACGTGCAGTTCAGAGGAATTGGGGATGCTAAATTGCCCGTGCTGTGTGAATGGGTGAATGAGTGGGTGTGTTTAAGGCTAAGCTATCCAGGGTGTACGCCCACAGCCTTGCACTCAGTGATCCTAGGATGGATAGCGGAGCACCATGACTCTGACTAGGACAAGTGGTTAACAAAAGTTAGTAACTAGCTTTTTTGATCAGAGTAAATTAGTACACGTCAAATACAAATATACTACTACACAATGTAACGTGTTTGCTTATAAATTGCTTTGCATTTTGGCTCTCAGCTATGATTATTATTTTAATTTTTTGCTTCTTGGTATATGACATTTTTGTGTAAATAAGGATGAACTTGGTATATCCGTACACTGCTCTTTTTTTTTGAGCGAGATGGAGTGTAAGAGAAGAAGCAATTTATAAAGCTGTCAGGTGCTTTGCTGTGATTTCTCTTAAGTCTTTGGTTGTACCGGATATATCCTAGCAGCTCGTTCTTTAAGTCTCCAGAGAGAAAATGGTACATCATTTATTTATTTATTCATTTATTTATTAGTTTGTTTGTTTATAAAATTCTGGAATATGTGCAGTAGAAAACAGTTTTTTAAGCCAATATAATATTAGTAGCACTTAAATATTTCTTAACATACTAATAAATATATTATTATTATTATTATTATTATTATTATTAGTTTCTTGGGCTTTTCTTTTTTCTCTTAATGGCAGTTCCCTTATTCTTTCCTTGGTGTAATACTGTTGTATTTTTAGTTAAAAGATGTGTGCTACCTTTTCCTTCCTCCAATACCGTTTTCTATTTAAAGTACCTAAATCTTCACCAAAAATGTGGGGGGTGTTGGAACCATCAGTCTGTTTTTTTCCAGCCCACTACTGGAAGACAAGTGTGACGGGTGCAGAGTTAAGCTTGACCTATTGATCACTGTCCCAGCTTTCACTGAGAGATTAGAGCACTAGATTGTTTTTATACTCTCACCCTCTTGTGGAACTCCTGTCTCTTTCACCAGAGGTTAACTCAACGTGCCCTTGAAACCGTTCACCATAGTCTAAAGGCGATGTCTTTAATTTATATAAGAATGATCACATTTTTTTCCTGCGAAATTCTCAGTAGCAAGGGTATTACATAGATATGATATCTCAATTCATGTCTTTGATGCAGCTACTAAGAGTGCTTCACTGGACTTGCACCTGTAACACATTCACAACATCCACGTCAAACACCACAAAACTGATCTGAAAGAGTCATTTTGAAACTGTCAAAAAAACATTATCTTATTTTGTAACACACTGAGTACTGAACTGAGCAGAGATGTTTCTTCTGAACTAAATAACAAAAGGTCACTATCCAGCAGTGAGCTTCTTGTTTTGTCTCCTGAAAAGGATGAGCTTCTCAATGGAGAAGGGTACAAATCTTCCAATGTAAAGCAGATGATGTTCATTCTTTCAGTTGAAGCAGAGCTGTCCATAAGTATGGGTGATCAAGGTTCCTTAAATGAGTCTGTCATCTATATTACACAGGTAGAATGCATGTTTCCTGAAAAATTGTCACAAGCCACCATTGTCTATAGAAACTTTGTGTGAAAGGGAAACCTGATGCTTGGGTTTTACACAAAGTTCCTTATTATAGTACAATTTTCAAATGTAATTATGTATCCCAGAAATAAAGAAGATAAAAGGTATATTTCACTTTCTAGCTCTATGGCTCCCTTATTAAAAACTGCATTTTTTTCAATTGGGCTGTACTTTTTTTCTGCATAATTTCTTGCAATCAAGGAACAATATTTTTCATTTCTCCCATTGTACATTCACATTTATGCATTTACCAGATGCTTTTCTCCAAAACAACTTCCAGTGAACTCTGTGTAGTGTTATCAGCCCACACACGTTATTCACCAAGGTCATTTACACTGCTAGATACACTACTTACAATGGGTCACTCATTCATACATCGGTGGAACACACCCTCTTTGTCACTTACACACTATGGGGGAACCTGAACAGCATGTCTTTGGACTGTGGAAAGAAACCAGAGCACCTACATGAAACCGACAAAGGGATCGAACCCACGTCATCTTGTACCACCCAGTGGCTGTGAGACAGTTGCACTACTTACTGTGCCACCAATTATGTATAACAAAGTTCATTAATTCTGCTCAGAACGTCAAATGAAACAAAAGCAACTAACCTTTGTGTATTACTCTTGAAAAATCTGTCATTTATAAATCAGTGAAATAGCTTCAGAACCTGTTATGTATTCTTGGAGAGACACCTTTGAATGGCTGCCTCATTAATGCAGTAAAGCAGAACTGCTGCTTTTATATCAACTAAACATTACTTAGAAATATGCCACAGGTGCATGGAAGTGATGAAGGTTGAAGGAAAATAGCTGTCTACACACTTCAATCAAAAAAGGACAAAACCTCCTCATATGATTGTTAACCTAGTCTGGACTTTCACGTCATAATTTTACTCCTTTTTATGGAGAATATGACCATGTCCTCACCTAACTGTTTTGCTAGTTGCCGTAGTAACCATGGCCACAACTTTTAAAAGGAAGAATGCCACCATTCCTTTAGCTAGGCCTAACACAAACCTTTACCAACCGCCAACAGTGATTAATTTGCAGCAAGTCAACCTTGTAACACTTAATATCAGCACTACTATTGCTGTATTCTTGTAAACTTGACATACTGGAGCTTGACATTCCTGCAATATTTTATTCTGCTGCCTGTAAACCAGCTTTGCCCTCATCTCACTACAGGCTGTCTATTGTTTTGACATAAACTCATCTTTTTCTAAAGAAATGTATTTTAAATGCAGTTTTGTGTGTAAAAATGAAATCTGGTTTTCATGCTCATTAGAGGTCTGTTTAGGCAAGAAGTGAACCTCGAGTTCTGGATTACAGAGTCAGAATGTTTGGTCAAATCTTTATCCATACGTAGTCAGTTCTCTCCTGTCCTCTCCTGGAATATGGTCCACTTATGTTAGTGATATTTGGAAAAGGCTCTTCCACAGCTCCCAGAGAGGTATTATTCTGAATCATATTTCTTAACTGTCATTCATATTTAATCCCTGCTAAATTAAAATTTTGTTAATGGATCACTGTAATGGAACAGGAACAATTACCTTTGAAGTGTTAATTTGACATTAATAAATTCAAAAATACCATCTCATAGTTGACAGTAATTACAACATGTGTTTTTAAACAGCCACACAGCATACAAGTATGGGATTTAATATGAACCTTGTTAATCAGAAGGCAGAATGTCACATAGGGAATGAATTTTTTAGATTTTTTCCCTGGGATCCTGTTGTGGTGACCAGATTTAAAATTAATGTCTGTTGCAAAATATCTTGTTTATTATTAACATTGTCAACATTGTCATTTTGGGCAGAAGTGTCAGCTGAGCAATCTTGATTAGAGTGAAATCATTCAGAAATGCTATTTGTGGTGCGTTTCCATTTTGTACCCATTATTAAACATTACATTAAGGTTGTCTGAATCAACGCAATCCATCATTGTTCTAAGGTCTTTTCCCAGGGAGAAAATGTGTCTGAGACCTCTTAACCTCAAGCTTTTTTGCTGGTGACTACAATGATCATCCTCATGATAAGAAGTGGATTGTAGGTACTTATTAAATATATATGCCTGAATTTAAAGCACCCCTTATAAAAGTTCAGTTTTTTTTCCTATGTATTTTTGTTATCATCAGAATTAAGTATTTCTTTGGAAATAAAATATTTTTGAAACACATATTTACTGCAGTATGAAAATTTTCAAATAATATGCTTATTCATGGCAGTCTTTTGAAATAATCCTGCAGAGCATTTACATTTCTTAAGAGATAATAACAGAAATGTGAAAGCCACATAGAGGTTGCCAGTGTACGTAGGTTACTCATAGGCAACCTTTAGACAGGCAGTCACAAAGCTGTTAAATAACATCCCAAGAAAAGCGGTGAAAGCATAAAATTAAATAAAACGTAAGAAGACACAAAAGAAAAACAGACCTAACCAGTGTCAGAAAGGTTTAGCTTTAATCCTTAAAATATTTCCTTTGGTTTATTGAACTCTTATCTTGCATGTACAGTACAGGATGAGGTCATAGCCACATAAATTGTACATCGGTATACCATTTTACTCAGTTTATTAATGCATTCAGGATTGAAAGGATCCATTATTACAGCATTTTAACAAATTCATTCTGTTTTACAGATAATTACCTTAAAGTGTTAGATTAAGAAGCCCACAGGAATATATCTGACTATTAGAGTAAGATAAGAATGCTAATGATTCAAATCAAATTCCCTAGCTTCTAAATCATTGTGTTAATTATGCATTGTTGTTGGTTTCTATTAGCAGCTTTCATAAAAATTGGTGTTTTTATATATTTTATAAAGCAAAGTTGTTTTATTACGGATAAGTGCAATTATTAGTCACCATAATATGTACATTTCACAAAGTGCTTTAGCACACTACCAGCATTTGCACGAAATGTGGTAAGAACAGCATCTAGTCACTTTAAGTCCTATAGATTATAGAGAGCCGTCTTCTCCCAGTCTGTTTATGAGGAACTCTGACAAACACAGCTGAAGATTCAAGGTTAATTGGCTGTGTTTCAGAAAAGGTTGCTGTTAAATTTGTAAATTAGTGAACAAAGTCTCCATTTAAACCTGGCAGTTGTACATTTTCCTTCACCTTGATATAACTTTAGCTAAATAGCTTGCATCCATTTTTATGATACATACATCAACAGAATTTACACATATAAATAGATTTCACCTCTTTTTAGGTCCCTGGAGCTTTGGAGCTGATGAGCAGTGCAAGTGATTTTTTTAATTTTTTTTCCCCGCAAATAATTTCCATGTCTTTTTTTATCACTATTTTATTCCTAGCTCTAATTTAAATATACACTCTCTGCACATATAGGAATTTGGTTTCCTGAAGTCTAGTGTGTTACATCAATGTTTTTTTTAATAAATTGCTTTATTTAGGTTGTACACACTTTGTAAATCTTAAACAGGCTTAATGTAGTTGCAAGGAAACTTGAGAAATAGTGCATTCATCCATGGCTGCTTCTGGTCCATCATGAGTGTTTAATTTCATACTCCTGTTGTGCATCATGAGACTGATCCTTTTGTGTGTAACATCTGGTAGCGATACTGCATTCACGTGCCTCTCACAACATAACACGTGAAAGTCTATTCTCCGTTCCCATCATGAACACCACCCAAATGTTTTAATTTGCTTAATCACTTGAGTCGTTTGCAGCTCAGAAGTAAACTATCCCCTTAAACATCCATTCAGAAATATGCTTTCCCTGATTTAAGGTAAATAACCAAGTAATTTTTTGAAGTATAACCAAGGGCAAACATATTTTCCATTTTATATTGTTCTGGTTGCATTACATTTTCAACCTCTTTAACAGATGGTGTTATGCACAACATGATGCAGGTTTCATTCATTTACACAGCTTTTAATTTTTACCTAGAAAATGAAGGTTAAGTATCTCACTCAAGGGGGGTGCAGTGACGCAGCAGGTTTGGCCGAGCCCCGCTCTCTGGTGGGTCTGGCGTTTGAGTCCCGCTTGGCGTGCCTTGCGACGGACTGGCGTCCCGTCCTGGGTGTGTCCCCTCCCCCTCTGGTCCTGCGCCCTGTGTTCCGGTTCGCCGCGACCCCGCTTGGGACAAGCAGCTTTAGCCTGTCTGTGTGTGTATCTCACTCAAATGGTAATGCACCAACGACTACATGGAAATCTCTAGCATGCATTATACTTGATGTATTTTGTGATGCTTGGTATTCCCCTCTTGTGTGCTCTGTTTTCTCCTGATTGGGACATGTATATTTAGTTTATGTATTTCTCCTTCATGTGTATTCTGTGAACAGAGTTATTTGGAACATTTTAAGGTAAGTTCCTTGATCAGGAGTAATACAGCATGATTAAAACTCATATCTTTTTACTGTCAGGCGACAGCTCTAACCACTATGCTTCCTGCAGCCCCAAAGAAGTTATATCACTCATTTCCCATTTATCTGACACCTTTATCCAAAGTGATTTACAACACTTTATAAATTTAAACAGCAGGGGATTTAAACTAAACCAGTTCAAGATAAATGCCTTTTTTAAAGGCAGTGTAGCAGTAGCGGGACTGTGATTCAATCACCGAACCCCTTGGTTACTAGTTACTATTCCCAACCTCTACACTACTGGTACATGACAACTGTCTGTTCCGCAATAGCTAAAAAATAAAAAGGCCCATCAGATCCAAATCCAAGAAAGCATAAAACAATATAGGGTGAGTCACAGGTTCTTGCTTTACTCAGTAAGTTTAACTAACTTGACAGAATTCTATCTTTGCAATGATTCATTTAGGACATCAAAATTGGCCACTAACAAGCATTGGCTTGAATGTATGGTATTTAGCTAGTTTATTTCCACTTACTGAATTGTGTCTAATTCAACTAAGTGATGTTGCTGTGCTCATCTCAGCACCCACATTCTGGTTAGCAAGCTAGACACACAATAGGAGAACAGAACAACATACTGTAATGTTTTTTACGGTGAGTGAAGAGTTCATGTACATTAACTTATAGTAGATATTCATTGGTAGACACAAACATATACACTGAAACCACTTGAGCAGGGTCACGACAATCTAGAGCCTAACCCGGCAACACAGGGCACAAGGCCAGAGGGGAGGGGACACACCCAGGACGGGACGCCAGTCCATTGCAAGGCAGGCCAAGGAGGACTCGAACCCCAGATCCAGCAGAGAGCAGGCACAGGTAAAACCCACTGTGCCACATCATTGGCAATTATAACACATATATCAGGTGTCATTCAATATTTAGTCAGTGTAACTTTTGGATAATTTTGACTTTTAGGTCATATACTGTCCAGCTTTTCTTCAACATCCATGTACTGCATTCACTGACATTCACTTTGTAAAATGTGTGAGAAATGTCTAATAAGTGTATTAGTCCACGTAAAAATTAACCTTAATTAAAAAAAAATCTGTTCTCTGTGACCTCAATTCTACAATTAGGCGTTCACTTTCAAAAGTAAACTTGTTATAAGTTTGTCTGTCACTTATTACAAGTACTACGGACCAATAGTATTAAAAAATAATACTTATTTGTCTTATACAGTTAAATTCTCCCAATAAAGAAAGAAATCTTAACGTATTATATATTCAAATATATATTTTTTTCCTAGTCAGTGAAATTCGCAGAAGACATCATGGTGTAAAGTAATACTGACTTGATTGAAAACATTAAAAGAGAAAAATTTAAATGTAATGATTAGAGGATGTCAAAAATAAAATGAAGTACAATATTTTTCTTTACCAATGTAGTTGATTAAAAGTGTAAAAAAAAAAAAAAAAATGTAAATGTCACGTACTACCCTGAAAAGCATAATTTCTCTAAAAAATGTACTTGAAAAAGGATGGCAAAGTAAATTGAACGGTTGTTTTAATGTGTATGTCATTATGCCAGAATTGAAGCCTGCTTTGTGATTTTCAAAAAAATCCAAATAATGTTCTGTTATGGGATGAATATTTCATCCAAGTCATTTAGTTTAATTCTTATTATTTTATTTATTTTATTGTTAATTAAAAATGTTGTGTATAATTCACCGTTAATCCAAATCCAATACAGACACAACTGAACACGTTCCTGAGAAGACCACTCCTGCTCAATTTGAAGTCAAACACCCACTTCTTTTTTAAGGATGTGTGCTTTTGAGATCAAAGCATAGTTCCATTATTTGGTCTGGATATTGTGAAAGTACATTTCATTCACCCATCATAGCGTAGTATCGTTTTTTGGTTATGTTGCTGAAGGACCATACAAGCTGCAACGTGCCTATTTGGCTTGACGAGTGATCTGTGCTCAGCTTGCTTTAATGACTCATTTTCGTCACTGTTTGAACAATGCCGAACAATATTATTTTACAAAAGTGGGAGTGTAATTGACTTGCCTGCAGTTTAATGATCTTTTTCATCATGTCGGGGAAATTAATTGAAGACGGAGGCTCATGCAGACTCTGGGGTGTATTCAATTGTTATATCAGAGAGTTAGAGCTGCACGCCCAATCTTAATAATGTCTCAGGTGCCTCCTTTCTGCACAGCTTTCCCACCGCTCTTTCCAAAGTCCACGACTCCTTTGCGAGCGAAAACCAGCCCTGACAAAAGGGTCAGTCCAATTCCCTTTGATTAATTTCCATTGCTTTCTGCTTCTCTGTTCATCACAATGTTCATATCAGACCCGGTTATCAAGGCCTGTCCATAGAGCCCTAGTTTTTTCTGAACGTGCTCCAGATTTAAATTTAAAGGAGTGATGTCATCATGGTGGGTGGAACCTCCGCTACGGGCCTCGCTTTCACTATAGTCATGCGAAACATCAAGACGCACTTGTGGGCTTGTTGGCCACCTTCCATACACTTTTACACAAATTTAAGAGCCCACCACTTATTATTAACATTGCGTCATCTATTTGTTTAATTATCCACCCATATGTTGAAATTTCTTAGCCCAGTCCTTGGGGGGGGACTGATTTTTTTTTTTTTTCCCACTCTCCTGGTATATACGGTGCAACTTAAGTTTTCTCCCCGTTAAGTTTTGAACATTTAATTACCTTTCCTGGATTTTTTGACCAGATAGGTTGATTATTGCTAAGTGATAAATCGTAAGCCAGAAGGTGCAGCACGTCATATCACTTTCTTATTTTAAGCTGTTAAAATCTGGTTTGCTTTAACTGCAAAAAGTGTACACTGTAAGTCTATTTATATGTGCGCTAGTGGCTGCAAATACTTAATAAGAATTGCCGTATAACATACCAAGCCCAGTTTTCACAGGTATTACTAACTCTATTAATTGGAGTTATGAAAATTGGAAGAGAAATGTCACCCCATCTCATTTAAAAATCAGTATGTGTAAAGTTTTTACTTCTCTTGATGCAAGACTTGTCAAAGTTCTTGTCCTTTTTCCCTTCTGAGGAATGCTTTCTGAAGCCCAGCTTTCCTCTTCTCTATTTTGTATTTCTTATTTAATTCTTCTCCTATAGAGAAACCCTTTGGAGTGCTCATAAGCCGATTTGGTTTCCCTTAAAGGTAATTTATTTTTGTTCCCTCCTCAGTGCAAAGAGCACTGACAAAACCTCTCAGATAATGAGCTGGTGACTTCTTGAAAGCTTGTCTGGCTTTTTCATTAGCACAGTCTTACAGGTGTCAGTGGCTGTGAAGGCCAACTACTTTTTGAATCAGAGAAACCCAGAACTTTCCACTCAGCAGATCCAAATTCCTATCAGGGACCCTTTCCATGGATAGTGATGACAGTTTAAGGCTGACAGTTGCCAGGATGTTAACTCTAAATTCCATTAAATGCATGGAGGAATATATAAATAAATATTAAATATATATATATATATATATTTAATATTTATTTAGGTGGTGGTAAATATTCCTTTGTATACATTTAAATGGTGGTGGTAGTTCTCACTCACTCACTCACTCAGAAATAAACAAATTCCCTCTAAATTCTGTATATAGTGAAACAGTGGTAATGTAATAATTGGCTTTACTTTGAGAATCTTGTGTCTGCATCTGTATCTTTTCACCTATGGATAAAATGAATTTTTGACAATCACATTAAAGGTTAATTGAGCTTTTTTCCTGCAGTAATTTATAAATTTCTTGAATTAAATATACTCTCACATTATTGTTTTGGTTTGTACTTTATGATATTTCAACACCATGATGGTGTCATGGAAAAGTGTTCCATGGCATTCTGAAATGAGTTCTGGCTGTATCATATAGCCTTGGGAGGTTTTTACTAGAGTCATATTGACAGTTGTGGAAGTACCATACGGTGCACTTTTGCACTGTCATGTTGAGAGTGGTGGCAATGTCTTATAGCTTGTACACTTTCATACAGATGCTTTGACAGTGTCACACTGAGTGCCATAGCGCCCCAAAAATTCAAAAGAACTGTCATGCAAAAAGCTTCTGTATTTTAATAAAGGAGTCATTGTGCTGTTGTCAAGTGGAGAGCATTGGAAGAGTTGTACTAATAGCTTCTGTAGTGTTGTAGCAGTTCCATGGCACTGTCTTCAAGACAATATCTGAAGTTTCACTGAAAACTTGTAGTGTCCTACAGAGTTGTTGAAGCATTACACAACTTATATACGTATATGACAAAACTGCAGTAGTGTTGTGGAAAGAACTCCTAAAGTCATAGAGATGCTTTTAACAGTCAAAGTGAGAGCTTTTGTAGAATCACACTGAGGTATATGGGCTGTGTCATAGAGAAAGCTCAAGTAGTGTCAGATATACATAGAACTTCTGTAGTGTCTTGGTGAGTGCTGTAATTATCATCAAAATCCTTGGTTGTCTCACAGAGTCATGGTAGTGTCATACAGAGAGCTTCTCTTCCGCTTTGCTACTGTCAGCTTGAGAGCTTTCACTGTGGGGTAGTAAGGGCAGTGGGCTGTGACATAATGAGAGCTTACATAGTATCACAGAAACATCTGCAATGTCATAGAGAGAACTGCGGCAATGTCTTAGCGACCATCTGTTGTGTCATAGAGAACTGTAGCAGCCTTATACATTTGCAGTGGTGTTATAAAGATGCTTTCATTGCCAAAGTAGTGTCAAAGTGATAGCTTCTGTACTATCATGGAGATAAGTTTTAAGTGGTGTATTAATAGTGCATTTGCATTGTTACATAGGACTTTAATATTGTCACAATGAGGGATGTGGGGGCACTGATATGGTGAGTCCTTGGGCAGTGAGAGGTGCTGTAATGTCATAGAGGTGTGTTGGTGGGTGCACAGAGACCTTTTGAAAATTTACATTTACATTTTTTCATTTAGCAGACGCTTTTCTCCAAAGCGACACACATCTCATAGAAAATACAATGTGTCTATTACATTAGGAGAAAGAGAGATATAGTTGCAGACATGCGATTCTTAAGTACAGTTAATTTGTTTTGTTCACCATATGAATGAATGTTCATCACACATAAAACTTTACCAGAATATCAACGATTCCTGATCACACACACACACACACATTTTCTAAACTGCTTATCCCATACAGTGTCGGGGGGAACCGGAGCCTACCCGGTAACACAGGGCAGAAGGCCGGAGGGGGAGGGGACACACCCAGGACGGGACACCAGGCCATCGCAAGGCACCCCAAGCGGGACTCAAACCCCAGACCTACCGGAGAGCAGGACCCGGTCCAACCCACTGCGCCACCGCATCCCCCTATTCCTGATCACCTTCCTAGTAATTTTTTTTTTCTTGGCACATCAGGCTTGGCCGGGTCCTGCTCTCTGGCAGGACTGGGGTTCGAGTCCCACTTGGGGTGCCCTGTGACGGGCTGGCATCTTGTCCTGGGTGTGCCCCCTCCAGACCCATGCCCTGTGTTGCCAGGCTAGGCTCTGGTTCACTGCGACCCTGCTCGGGACAAGCGACTTCAGTCTGTATGTGTGTGAGATAAACATTTACATGACAAAACAGGAGTAGCTGTGTAAAGGATTGATCCTAGCAAGATTAATGGAGGTGTTTTAAGTGTATCAGTAGTGCCATGAGGACTTGTGTCATGGTAAGATTTCTGCACTGTCATTTAGATTTTTTTCGTAGTGGAAAGGACAGATTTAGCACTGTGATAGTGAGTGCATAGGTTGTGTCATAAAGCTTACTGTCAGAGAGAGCTTCCACAATGTCGTAGACAATTTAGATGCTAAAACATAGAGAGTTGTAGTAGTGCCACAGATGTTTAGCAATGTAATCATGAAGGCAAAGGTTTTTGTCAGAGACAAGGTTTTGGCAATGTCAGGGAGCTTCGGTATTGTCATAGAGATGGTTTGCCCATGTCATGGTGAGAGTATTTGTACTGTGATAGATAAAGCCTTGGTAGTGTCATGGTGACAATTTCTGTGGTGTCATAGAAATACTTCTGCCGTGTCATGGAAGGAATCACTGTAGCGTCATATCACTTAAAAATTTAGCTGTGTCATAGGGAGAACTGTGGTAGTCTCATACAAACATTTAGCCAATTTCACAGAAAGATCTGTGGTGGTGTCAGAAACGGAGCTCTTCCTGTGTCAAAGCAAGAACTTTAGTAGCATTATCAAATCACAAAATAAGTTTCAGTTGTGTCACTTAGTGAGCATCTGTAGTTTAACAGAAAGAGTTGTGCTATTGTCATAGAAACCTTTAGCTGGTAGTGTAGTGGTTAGAGCTGCTGCATTTACATCAAAAGGCTGCAGATTCAATTCCCTTCTCAGGCTCTAGTACTCTTAAGCAGGGTACTTACCCTAAATTGCTCCGGTAAAATTACCTAGCTGTATAAAAGGGTAAGTAATTGTAGGGAGATTAACACTGTCAATTGCTTTGAGGAAAAAAAAAAAGTGTTGATTAAATGAATAAATGTAGTGTCACAGAAGCAGTTTTCGTACTGTCATAGACAATGTAAATTATAGTTAAAGGAATACATCTGGTGTTATCAGCCCAAAGCTTGTTTCCTACTGAATAACAACAGCTAGAGATCATTTTCAATGTGAATGAAAATACTGCTTATCTCAATCTGTTGAAGCATGTTTTATTGCTCATTCATATCTCCGGCAGAGTTATTGGTCATTAGCACTCAGCTAGCAACCCACATGTGTTTATTGGTTGTAATAACCTAAAATGAATAATTCAGTCAACCCACAAAACACATATTGAGGTTTCAATGCTAATCATTCGTAAGTTAATGTCTCAAAACTGTTTGGTCCCTTTAACATTATTCATTAAAGACTTGATCACTGAATCTTCACTTTAAAGGCCAAAAATAAATTATTTTCTTTGTCATTAGGGCTGCTAAATTACAAGTCACTGTGGCTTTGAATTTTTCATTAAGTATTTTTTTAATGTTTTCTGTAGCTTCTGTTACAGCTGTTCTTGTTAAGCCTTCATATTTTCTGAAAGTGTGGAGTGAAAATGTCCTTCTTAATGCTTCTATGTAAAGGCGCCATTTAGCCCCTGATTTAATCCACCCGCAAATATAAATGTAGTCAAAATGGAAATCAATTCTTAGATTAAGGTTTCTGTTCAGTTCAGTGCCTTGTTTTTTTGCACATTAAAGTCGGTGTGATTGAGAATGCGTTTTTGTCGACATTAAATCATTGCAATGAGTCTTTAATGGTGCAAGTACAGAGAGCAAAACAGTTCGAGCAAAGCATATTGGATGGAAAGGGCTATTGGCTGGAACGTTACATGAAATCCTTTATGGATCTCATCCACATGCAGTCTTGTGCATTTATGTTTAGTTGCTTAGTAGATTCCTTTATCAAAAAAAGCCTAACAGTGTGTTACGAGATCGGACCTTATGCTAATGATTTTTTTCTGCTTAGCTACGTGTTCTTTTTTAAAGGGTATATCAGTAAAGTCTACAATCTTTTAGCTCCTTTAACCCCCGTGCACTTGCAGGTGTTACGGTGTAAATATGCTTCCAGATAAGGCATCGATAGCGATAAGGCATTTCTATCCATTTACTTGTGTACCATTGTCACCAACAAATTGTTTGCTCCTCAGCAAGATATACATCACACCATAGTAAAGCATTGCAGTGATGGATGAGCTTTAAAGAAAAAGCAGAGCCAAGCCTCAAGGTGCATTTGGGGCACTGGCCAAGACATTGTGCTGCATCAATTTAAATGGCTTTCTACCTAGTTGCCCTCCCAAATTTAAAATGTAATGAAAGTGAGTGAAAATCCATAACTAGGCATCCACAGAAAATGGCCACACAAAAGAATATAGCTGAGAGAAAATGACAGGTTCTGAGTAATTTGCATAATCTAATAAATAGGACTAAATGGAAGGGCATGAATGGATTCTGAAGCCTGTGTTAAAAATGAAGAAATGTGTTATTTTGCCAGATTTTGTGGGCCACGGCATTTTAATACTACAAGTTTTTTATTGTGCTGGATGAGTGCATGAGACCCTGAGTCAGTCGTTATGAATAAAAGCTCCAAGGGCCTTCGGGGGTTCTGCACTGCCTGAAAGTGTCTATTTCCTCAGCACATTTGTTCCAAGTTTAAAAAAAAAGAAATGTTAATGTGACTTTTATAATGCCATACCATCCAAAATAGATGTTTTAATAGTTTTGATATAAATAATCTTTATTAATCTAGTATAAATGAAAGTATTTTTTTCCTGTTTTTAGTACACTTTGGGTGACATAGCTGCCATGAAGAATGGAGCTGACACCCACTTTCCAATTTTTGCCGTGTCCTGGAGGGCCTCCATATTGCTACACTGGCTCTTCACGTTACAAACAGTCCAGCTACACATTTTTCAAAACCCCCTCCAGTTAATTTACATTTTCTTTACTTCTACCTATTTCCTTAGTGTTGTTTCTGTTGCAAAGTCTGCATGGTATGTACTTGCTTAACAGCAAAACAGACTCACTTAGAACAGGACTCAGACCACATTAATTCAATGCTGATGTTTTTCTCCAAAGTGACTTACAGTGTTAAGGTTATAGTCATTACAAGCTATTGCAGCTACTACAATTATTTTCCCATTTATACAGCTAGGTAATCTTTACTGGAACAATTCTAGGGTAAGTACTTAGCTGAAGGGTATTATTGCCAAGGGTGGGGATCAAACCTGAGACCTTTGGGATCTAGGGGCACTAGCTCTAACCATTATGCTACCAGCTGTCCCCTCTTATAATGTAATTTATTATGACATTATAACATAATTTCACAGTGTTTTACATATCTTGTGTCTGGTGTTTGAGTGGTCAGTAACAAGATTATGTAGACGACCTAAGAATGCAGTGTATTGTCATTTTATTGCAACCATAGTTGTTTTTGAAGTAACATCTGATGCTAGGGTAACTGACAAGAAAGAGCTTTGGTTGTAACAACAAAATGTACAGTTAGTGTGCTCATGTGAAATGCTGGTTACTGATGTGTGATGGAAAGGCTTTACAGATAACGTGGGGTGTCAGTGTGATGACCGTATGTGGATTACCGTGAGAGAACCGTTGCACTTTGTAAATGTAAAAGAATATTTCAACACTGGATGAAAAAAGTGAAACATTGGATATCTTGGATTCACTACGTATGTGTTTGTTAAATTGACTTTTGTTCATGTTGTGTTGTATGTCACCTTGGTGAAAAGTGTCCGGTAAATGAATAAATGTAAATGTGATTATGAGGTCAGTGAAATAGTATTCTTCCTTTCCGTTAAGTGGTTTCAGAATGCGGAACAGTTGCAATTTTGTACTCCCTTCTTTTCTGTATTAACTTTGTAGACCAACTAAATCCAAACAAATGACAAACATCTGTAGTGAGGGATTCAAGAACCAAACCAAACCAAATCATGTCAAAGACAGACATGGTCTAGGTCTGTGTTGTTCAGTATGTTTATGCTGTTACAAATTGAACATTTGATATCTGGCTTTGATTGTCTTTGCAGAAGTTTCACTCATTTACCAGGCGAAAAAACTGTACAAACTTGAATTGCGAATTGATTATTAGTGAAGATGCTTCATTTAACATGGCCATGTGTACAAAATGATCTCCAGAAACACAAATTAGTTCTCAATTTTATTGTTTATTGTTGTCTGATTCTTTGTTGTCATTGCTAGGCTCTACAAAACGAAGTTTGTTTTTCTTTTCTTTTTTTTTGCCAGAAGGTGGGTATGTAAAGTCACAAAGAGATCAGCACATCACACATAACAAGAGTCAGGGAAATTCCAGCAGTGCAAAAATTAAATTGCCTGCACTGCTAAAATAAAGTTTGTTGTGTATTTGGACATTGCAAACTATTTAACAAAAATTAAACGGAAAATTAAAATAAGAAGAGCTGAGGAATTAAAGATAATCATTAAATAAACACACCAACACACACACACACACACACACACACACACACACACACACACACACACACACACACAGAGGATAATCTTGTTGCCTGGAAACAACAGGGTGCACACATTTCATTTCAGAAGGTCAAAAAAGGGTTTTATTTCAAATGAGAAGAAAACATAGTGAAGCAATAGAAACTTTTCTATGTTGAAATTAGTTAAAATGTCCTTTCCAAAATATGCAGTATTACTCATACCAATTGCCAGAAAGGCGAGACTCTAACAGTGAAGTCCTTTAACCCTCAAATAACAGTATATTATCACTGGGACATAAAGAATGACTGTTTTTTTCTTCTTCTTGGAGATATTTGTCTCCTCAGATTTAAAAAAAAAAAAAAGAAGGTCACGATGGCGACATGCGGTGGAATGGTTATGGTCACTGTTATCACAGTATCGGTAGCATGGGCCAGTCTTATCTATGCAACAGGTGCCTGCAACCATAGTAACTAAGTGTATTTAGGTGTAGTTCTAACGATTCTGTAATTCAGGCTACTTTTCCTTCAGGGTGGTGCACAAAGAACTGTGGCATGTCTGTATTTTTCTCTCAGACATTTTCCTTTTTCCCCCTTCTACGTTGATTATATTGACATAAGCACATTGCCGTCCTTTGATGATCCTCACAGACACAAAATACCTTCTATACCCGAGCTAATTTTCACAAAGGAACACATTATAGTGGTGTACTGCATGCAAGGCTTATGAAAATAGTATCCTTCCACATAGACTGCTCACTGGGTAGTTTTACTTCCTGTTCGTAATCTAACTTTTTCTATTTGAAATTCTGTGTTATACTAATTAGCTAGCTGACACTAGATAATGGAAGGAAATGCTTTGTAGTACCAATGTAGATTTTTCTACCTGAAACAAGAACTCTGAGACTGTCAATCAGGAGACAGATGTACAGCTGATCTATTGCTCCCTTTGAAAGACATCAGCTGTGCCTTGAAGCAGAAATTATGACTTGTGCTGCTTTCGACAATACTGAACAGGACAGATGGGGGATTTACCATTTGTTTATCAAAGGAAGCATCGCCTCACACATACACCCAGCTCAATTCCAGCTCTGAATATCATCAAAATGATCAATATTGGGTAGGTTGGATCTACAACTTGAGATGAGACCATCACAAAAGACTGTCCGCTTTTTTGGAAAGCTACCCGTCTTAACATTGTATTATGTCATATATTTGCATTTTCAAAAGTTTTTTTTTTTTTTTTTTCCTCAATTCACCAGCCAAGAAACTCGATATTAAGTTGAAATCAGTAGGAACACAGAGAGTTATTCACAAGTGGATTTAAAATTGGCTTCTGTGTAGAACACTGAAGCAGATGCTGAATCAATTCGGGAGGATTTAAATCAAATCCAGAGAAAGGCTGACAACTGGCAAATGAAATTCAGCTCCACTCAATGTAAAGTCCTCCATGATGGAAATAAATACTTTACAAGGAGTATCAGAAATGAAAGGGCATAAGCACTGAAAGAAAGTATGACAAACAGCAAGGAGACGGAGTTGGGGAATCATAAACATGAATTCCTCAATAGGATACATAGGGACATTTGGTTAAAGGATTTAATTTCCAAACCGTTAAAGATTCAGAACAAACTAAAGCAAACAGTCTCTTTAGGTGAAATGCTCGGTACATTTGTTGAGGATAACTTTTCTCACAGGATCTTAAAAACAACTGAGACAGCTTTTGTGTAGTGGTACCAGAATAAGTGACCCTTTAATGCCATGTCTGTCACTGATATACTGCAGCTGTATATTCAGGCAGTGACCAGCTGGGCTCAATGTTCTCTTTGTTCTGGTTAATATTGTAAAAGAATCTGTTGGTTCAAGACAGCAGTTAAATTCACAGCTGCTTGCCATAGCTGAAACATTACTGGAGAAAGACCCCAATTCAATTACAGGAAGGTATTATGTGATAATTTGCCATGTAGAATGGACAGCTTATGTAGAGTGCCATGTTTCTTGGGTATTCATAAACAGAAAGAGGGAAAAAATCTCCTTCTGTCCTCCTATTCACGATTTTACAAATGTCGCCTATGTTTCAAAATGTTTTGGGGAATTGTATTTTGTCTTGAGCAATGGTGTTGCATTGATCTTCACCGAAGGTGCATCTTGAAGCTTCCATTGTTTGAACGAAACTATGAACATTACCTCTTTCTGCATATCCAGCTTTGCATCGCAGTCTTCTATGATTCATCCATGCTTTTACTGCACTAATTATTTCTATCATCAAAGTGCTTTGTGTTTCTTAACTGGCACAAAGCATAATATGTAATGTATACATTTGAATGTAATGTATACAAGTGAAAAACTTTTGACAAATTTGGTGAATTGGCACAAAGGACCAATTACATAGATTTAGAGGAAAGGTTGTTCATCCCACACTTGTCCATTCAGGTACATGCCTTATGCAGCTGATTAAAGTTAGCTTTTACATTTTTTATGTTCAAAACTTTCACAAAAGCTATTGATAGAATAAAAAAAAAAGAAAAAAATCTATATCACTCAAATGCCCAAGCAAGATTTTGTTTGTATCTCCTGAATTAACTGCTTTCAGAAGGAATATGGACAAACAAGGCCCGCTGGAGAAGGTCTGTGGTGCCATGGTGTCTGCTTGTAATGCACTGAGAGCCGGCGCAGAAACAATCAGTGTTCGTTCGCGGATCCTCACATGCCAATCATTTGTATTCTTTAGCAGGTCTGCACTGAAACAGCGGGACAAGTCGGGAAAGTGGGGGGGAGTGGGACTCTGTAGGTGGGGCCTAATGTGTTTACTTTCCCCCTAATGGACTCTGACACATGTCTCGGAGGGCCTGATGGTTATTATCAACACAGAACCGTACTTGGGCAAGGATATGTACATTCTTGGGTGCTTTGTATATCAGATTACTGTCAGGAAGTGTGGAATACATTTATGAAGAACATGGTGAACTTTGTATTTATACAGTTTTGAAAAACTTGTGGATTTCTGTATTCAGATGCTAAACTGAGTGTTGTGAGAACATGACTAATTACCTTGGCAGAGGTAGCTAAAGGCATAATTCAATACACATTCTTATTTTATTGGTTCCTTTGTTATTTGTTGCAATGATTGCAAAATACACCTTTTACTCATAGATAAAGCTAAAGTAAGAAGTATTGCTCTTTAAATAAAGTGCTGGTTTCTTGTGATTACTGGAATGTCAACAAATTTAGAAAAATGTTTTCTTTTTTTTTTGTAGGTTAATGGTTTATTTTTCATAATATTTTTTTGAGTACATCACCAGATAATATTCAGACAAAGCACAATGTCATCTGACTTTATGGACGATAACTAAGTATTGCAGAAAGAGTTATTAAACTGGCACAGGGGCAATTTTTACAGTGGGTATTAGAAGAAGGTGCAAAGGATTCCAAGAACGCACCACCACACTGTACCTTAAGGGACTGAAACTCGTAAGTAGTACTTTCTATTTATAATTAGAAGCTATCAGCTATATATGGATTTTCTCTTCATTTGCACTGATTAAGATTTTAAAATGGATCTTATTAAGAACTGTAAATAATTTACTAGTTATTGGGTATGTGGTTTTGAAGGCAGTCCTCACATCCTCACATCTGAGTAGATACTGTTACACTGGAGGCATTACAGAGGTAATGCTTTATTAATATAGGGGTAATAAAGGACAGCACAATATTATTTACTTTACTGCTTATGACACTGGCTGTTTCAATAAGGGACACTTTCAATTAATGTAAAAGTGTTTTCACTGCTATAAAAAATAGCTATGCTAGTCCTGACAAGCCATATAAAAGGAACATCTGGTAAATATTAAATCTGTCAAAAATGCCAACAGATATTGCATTTAAAAAATCCCGAGAAAAAATGTTGAGCATTTCTGGCACAACAACGAGGAATGCAACCAGAAAATGCATTGCGTGTCTCTGAGAAAACACGTGAGACGGGTTCGTGCGCTCCCTCAGACAGACGACTGTGTATTTCCCAAATGCTGAACATGAGCATTGCCTTCATTTCCTTGTGCTCTTTTTCTTGACAGGGACCCCGGAGAAGGTGAACGATCAGAGCAGGCATGGCCAACCAGCACAAACACTGGAAGCAACGCATAAGTCCAGGGGCAGAGCCACAGCCCCGCTCAGCCTGTTGGCCCTCGGTATGATGGGCGTTCTCACTCAGCTGTGGCCCTGATGCTGGTACCGTGGCCATGGGACATTTTGTTTGCGTCTGGAAATAAGAAATGCTCCACAGTGATAAAGAAAATTTGTGGGAGTTCTAAGCCTTGAAAAGGATCTTGCCGATTTGCAAGTATGGGGTGGTGGCAGACGCAAAAAGGAGCTGCAGAATCCTCTTTCGCTGTACAAAATGTAGCATACATTCTTCACCAACTCTACAACCTATAACATCTTCGGTGTTGATATTTAAAAATCTTTTTATTTTCCTAGTATATTTAAAAGTAAGAGATGCTCTATAAGAATAATACACTGAAAACAGACTGAAAAACAGATATTATAAATATCACAGTTTCCTTAGTCTGCTTTTTGTCTTATGTAACGCCACAATGTAATGCAAAAAGTATACATTATGGAATTATTAACACTGTTAAATATATAGCTTTCCAAAATATTTTGTATGTATTCTGAAATTATGCTCTGACCTAGTTTTTATTGTCACAGCTGCTAGCATAGTGGTTAGAGCTGTTGTCTTTGGACCCCAAAGTTGCAGGTATGACTCGCCACCTCCAGCTATAATACCCTGAGCGGGCTCCTTGCCCTAAGTTGCCCAGCTGCATAAATAGGAAAATAACTATATATAACATAACATTGTAAGTTGCTTTGGCAAATGCATTAGCTAAATGAATAAATATAACTGTCTCCGGAGTAAAATAGTACATAGGTTGATAAAATATCCCAGAAACTCTTTCCTATAATATTTGCCAGAGGTTGTTTTGTTGTGAGTCTTTTTTAATTTATCTAAATTCTCCCATCACTTTTACAAACTGACTTGGCTCCCTGCAGCACTCCAGAATTCTCTCTGCAGATCTGCTAAAGAAATTTACATTTACATTTATTTACTTAGCAGACGTTTTTCTCCAAAGTGACTTCCAATGAACTCTATGTAGTGTTATCAGCCCACACACCTTATTTACGAAGGTGAAAATTACTTTCTTTGCTCAGCAGAAGTCCTGCAACACTTTGCAACTGAAGAAGTTTGCCTCTTCATTATCAAGAACACACATACCGTATACAGGGAGCAGAATAAGTGCTGGGACAATCAAGTAAAATTGTTACAACTAGTGTTTCAGATCAAAATAATTTCAGTCAAATTAAAGTTTTGTGCAGTACTTTATCACATAACCCTTACAGGTCTGTGACCCATGGGCATCACTGGACTTGAGATGCTCTGTCACACTCCCAGTCTCCTCCAGTTGTTGCCTGTTTTGGGGGTTTTATGACTTTGTGACAAGTGAAATGGACACGTCAGTTGGATTTTAAACAACAGACCGACTTGGCCAGTTTTAAACTTTCTGCTTTTGCTTCTCTATGAACTACTTGGTTAAGTGTGCAGTACAGAACTGGGGGTGAATATATTGCTCAACATATGCACCTATTCTGCAAAGGCGGAAGGTTGCATTACCACTGATTTATTCACAAGCATCACCCTTCTGCTCTGGTTTCACCATATTGCACACATTATAGGTAATACTTTAGGCAATAAAACGATTAATTTTAAAGCATATTGAGTAATACCACTCTTGCTAAATATTTTATGTAGTGTAGAATGCCTGGATGGTTTTAGGCAACATTGTGAGTTGGCAGACTGTTAAATACGTGAAATACCACTGGTACTTAAGGAGTGAAGAATTCACGTAAGTATCAGTTAGAAGCCAACCACCCATGTTCAGTAAATTCAGAAACCCTCAACTTTAAACCATTGTTTAAACAAGTCTCAGTAAAGAAGCCAGAAAAATAATTGCTGAAAGACACATTGTCAATGCTCAGCTGTGTGTTTTCACCCTGAGCACCGCAAGGCAAACAAATAAGACAGGGATAAGGAAAATATTACAAATATCAGCAGGCTTCAAAGTTTCATCTCTGCATTTAGTTGAGGCTTTTCTCCAAAGCAACCTCCAACTCTTTACTCCTTTTTTTTACTGGAACAATTTAGGGTAAATACCTTGCACAAGGGCACTTCAGCTGGGATTCAAGCCTGCAACCTTTAGATTCAATGGCAGCAGCTCTAACCACTGTACTACCAGTTGCTCCATGTTGAGGATATCAGTGGCTGCAGGAATGTTCCTGCTCTGTTGCATTTTTGTCATATCACACCAGTCTGGTGATGCTGTGCACTCTATTAGGATTTTTGTGTACTTTGTCCTCCTGGGTTCATTTTCACAGTTGCGTTAATCCAACACAGACAGCATCTTCCTGTCCACTTTCACTGGCACTCTGCATGGACCAAGCTACTTGGTCAGCTTAGGCTGAAAAATAAATGTGGTGAAAGGTGATTAGGAGGGAGAGAACACACATGGTTTCCAGGGAGACTGGGCAATAACAAACATCACACTGCGATACCGAGTCACACGCTCCCCTGAGTCATTCCCATGAGGAATTCTTTCAAAACAAAATCATTGCTGGCTCCAGAAATAAATATTAGTGACTTTGTCGTTGCAGGCTGTGTCAGCTATGTGTTTTAATTGGAGGAGCATATTGAAGTTTTTACTATTTGAAGACTGCACTGTGGCTTATTTATGTTGTACTGCAGAAATGGCTGACTAACATTTTCTAATTCTGTGCAATAAATAAATTCTTGTTTTTGGTGTCTGGTAATTAGTGTTTTTTTGCTGTGTGCAGATATACCAACTATTTGCCATCCAAGCATGGTACTCATTTTGAGTCCATTTCATACATTTTATTTTGTACCGTAAATTACATGCGTATGTTAAAAATATCTATTACTGTTGTCTCATTTTAACAGGACAAACATAAAATGAACAGTACGGATGTCATTCTGTATATGGCTTGATAATGATATTATACACACACACACACACATCTTCAGAACCGCTTGTCCCATACGGGGTCACGGGGAACCGGAGCCTACCCAGTAACACAGGGCGTAAGGCCAGAGGGGGAGGGGACACACCCAGGATGGGACGCCAGTCCGTCGCAAGGCACCCCAAGTGGGACTCGAATCCCAGACCCACCGGAGAGCAGGACCGTGGTTCAACCCACTGCGCTACCGCGCCCCCCGCTAATGATATTATACTATGGGTTAATTTTGACCATTTGTTGTCGATTTCAGGGCAATCCTTGATTATCTTTGAAATCCCTCCTTTGCATTTCTGTCTTCAAGTGGTGGCAAGTAGCACCCATTTCAACGCCATGCTTCCAGTTTGTAGGCTTCACATGGCATTTTTGTTGAAGGCTTCACTGGTTCACTTATTACATTCATTCATTTTACTACTCCTGTTTTTGAAAATCCCACATGTTGAGAGGAGCAGGGCATGGCTGCCTGAAAAGGTTGTATTCTGAGACTCCAAAACCAGTGCAGGATCAATTTACCCTTTTAAATTAACATTTATATTTATAAATTAAATTTAAACCTTATCTATTTATAATTTTTACCTATTTAATTCTGTATGGCCTTTGATTAACAGCTTTTAGATTTGCAAATCACAAAAAAAAAAAAATTCATTGTAAATCGAGTTTATTTTCTTGTGATAAGACTTCTACTGAAAATATGTAAGCATATATACTCTTGGTCCACTTCTACAGCTGCAGCTGATTCACGTCCCTCGTCTATCTTCGCACCCAGAAAAATAACCCCTGTTCCAGCAGAAGAGGGGTCAACTGTGCAGACTGACCTATAATATATTAATGCGGAAGGGATATATGAAAGATTATCTTGGAATAATTTCTCAGGATGGGAAGTGACAAATCACCCAGAGCTGTTTGCTAAATTGAGAGGCCCAGTTGCTGGATTGTAAGTCCCCTGGACCATGTCCAGGAGTACAAGGTTAAGTCTCTCACCTGTCCAGAGCTCTGCAAAGCCTCATTTCACAATTGCACAGTGCACAGGGCATTTTCTGGAGTTCTCAGGTGAACCCCAGAAATGGTCACTTTTAGTGTCCAAGTGTCTTCTCACAGTTCTTTATCTATTTAAAACAAATGTGCTCTAAATTCATCCCCAGAGGCTGGGTGTGCCTCTCAAGCTGCCTTTGAAGGGACATCATATTCTAGCTTGCACTGATAATTTGGACAGGAAATTCTGCAGTGTGAATCTCGTGCTCATTTAAAACTCTGTTTTTTGAAATGTATATATTTTTTCCAAATATGGACCTCACAGACTGGTATTTCAAAAGACAGTTCGGAGATAACACTGGGCAGATGCTGTCATGCCATTTTTTCCAGTTAACACAAACAGAATTCCGCAATCGTTGAGCTGATTAATGCCTATAATTCATTATTAGGAAAGGAATAAAAGTGAAATATAAACTAAGGCAGACATCTAAACATCAGAATCAAAAGTGGTTCTTTTGTTTCACTAGCATCACCAGACACAGCTATGTTAAATTATAATATCTAATTTAAAAATCGAGACTTTTGTTAGAGCTTTGTTACCATTTGTAACTTGTTTATTCTAGCATATCTGTACCCATTTTAATTCTTCAAGGAATTAAGCCATTTTAGTTTCCTTTGGAGTTATAAAAGTGGTCAAAACAAGGCATGGCAATTGTGACTTTGACTGGTTTTTTTTAACCTACTGTGAAAATTGGTTCAATTTAACTTTGGCTCTGCATTCAAAAGTTTGGTTTGCAGATCCCACTCCAATACATCCTGACAAGCTTCACCCCCTGCAGAGAACTTCCCGGTGTGCTGTTAATCAGTGCAGCTTTGTAAAAAAAAAAAAAAAAAATAGTCATACTCAGAACACATTGTTGGGTGGGTGTAGTTAGTGCTCCTCTGTGGGGAGTGAGGTGACAAAGACCTGAGTAATTGCCCACACCTGCTGATTGAACAACACACTGATTTATTTTTATTTGTGAATTTTTTTGCAAAAAAATCTATATCTATCTATCTATCTATCTATCTATCTATCTATCTATCTATACTGGTTGGTTTGTAACTGACATCAGCTGGGATATATTTTGAAATAATTTGCTTATATGCAAAACAAGGACAAGTACAAAACATTTCACAAGTTTTACTTTATTTGGTTTCAGCCATCCAAGCAACCCCCTCCCTCATCTCCCAGAAGCCAATATTTGTGGATGAGAGTTAATAATTAAAGATGCTTAGATTCACAGAGAAGAAACATGGCTCTCATTGCTCTGGTATGATTTATACTTCTACCCCCCCATCATCCCATCTGCCTAAAGTGGTTCCAGCCATTGATGAGCTGACAGCTGAAGAGGGTTTACAGGATCACTCCAGGGCAGCCTGTTGGGACTTTAAGAATGAACGCCGAACTCTGCTTCACCTTATTGATTCAATAGAAAATAAGGTGGTGTATGCATAATGTCTGAGTTATTCATTATGCACACATTTATTTTTTTTTTTTTTTTACATTTCTCCTGGCAGTGTGGACATTAGGGTAATGTCAGTTTTGTAGTTTTGGGAATCTCTAGCTGTTTTAAAGACATTTTTGTATTACTGGAACCAGGTGTAGCATGAGGTGCATTGCTGAGGATCATGAGTTCATTGTGTCCACATAGCCCTGACAGTGTCTCTACAGTATGTGTTAACATAGTCTGTGATGTAGCCATTGTTCCACTGAAGGTCTGAGAAACTCCTGTAAAGTGTCCTTCATCATTTCCCAGAACAGTAGGGTAGGAACATTACAGCAGTACATACAAGTCATACAACAGTCTGTGCAGTGCCAAATATGGTAGTGTGGCAGAGCAGCTTGCTTCTTGCTTACATTACATTCATTCTTTTAGCTGATGCTTTTCTCCAAAGCAACTTATAGTGTTAAGTTGCCTACAGTTTTTACCCATTTATACAGCTGGCTAATTTTACTGAAGCAATTTAGGGTAAGTACCTTGCTCAAAGGTACTACAGCTGGAGGTGGGATTTGAACCTGTGACCTGTCCAAAGACGGCAGCTCAAACAACTGCACTTCCAGCTACCCAAAGAACATACGTATAGGCATGTATAAAACCAAGCAGGTTAAACATAATTAAGTACCGTAAATGGTAGCGCACCTTTATGGAACAACAAAAATGCCAGATAAAATTTATGGGTGAATATATGAATTGTGTTTAAAATGTAAAGTGGTTAATGCTAGTTCACAAACCACGAGTTGTATTACTTGGTACAAAAATGAAACAAGGAAAGAAAGAATACTGCTGGGTTATGAAATCTTTTATACAACTTCTCATTGGCAAAGGTAATGCTCTGAATTGCAGGGTGGAAATATAATAATAAACGGTGTCCTGACTGTTTCATGTCCTTGCTTGTTTAAATGTAAACAACTACTTTAAATTTTGGCATTACAATATGGATTTTTTTTTCCCCAATGTTCAATCAAAGTTTCAGAAAAAAAAAAAAAGACATTTGACTTAACTGTGAAATGAACTAGTTTCATGGGGACATGGTGTTTAAAAGATGGCTTAGCTCCCTTCCATCCTGGTGGCTGAGCTGCTTGAAGCGATTTGTTGGTGAGGTCTGGAGACTTCTTCTGAAGAGTGATAGCTAGTCATTTTTATGAATGTTTTTGAAAATATGTTAAGTGTGGATTATGTGGTGGATATATGATGTGTTTGTTCCCCTAACCCAAAGTCTAATCCTATTTTTTTTTTTTTTTAAACTTTGTCTCTGTACACGTATCTAAACAGCAGTAAACGACTGTACTTAATACACTTAATATACGTAAGTCCACATGTATCTACCCATCTTCTGTGTCCAAGTCCTCTCTTGTTTAGACATATCATATTGAGCAAAACATAACTGTTGGTGTAGCAACTGTATTAAATATGAGGGTCTTTCTGAGGACTAGTAATGAAATAAACATTAAAGATGTCTTGTCTTAAAGTGTCTTATGCACATAAATATTTCAGATTCAATGGTTGAAGTTCATATTTTATCCAGTGATGCCACTGTCCATTTAGTAACAAACTTTGTGAGGCAATTGAAAAAAACCGAATTTTTTTAAGCCTCACTGCAGAGGCAGCACGGTGGAGCAGCCACAGCACATGGACTGCTTGGGCATTGGTTTGAATCTGACTCAGTCTGAGTAGGTTTTGCTCCATTTTCCCCCCACATTCCATAGAGATTGGTGATACTAAATTTCCTGTAGTGTGTGAATGGGTGAGTGTGTGTGTATGTTATGTAGCTACCCTGAGATGAAAAGACATTCGGTCCCTGACCGCCCCCCCCCCCTTTAAGCCATGTGCCCAGTGATTCTGTCACAGGCTCTGGACCACCGCGACCCAGACCAGGATAACTGGTTGGTGAAAGTGAATGATCCATCCAATCATCCATCCATCCATCTTCTTGCCCGCTTGTCCTACAAGGGTCGCAGTGGCAACAGGGAGAGCAGAGAGGCCCGGGTGCCCCGTACCTCGCAACTTTCTCCAGCTCAACCCAAGGGGTCCCCAGCTGTTCCCAGGCCAACTGGGAGATATAATCCCTCCAGCGGGTCCCGGGCCGACCTCAGGGTCTCGTCCCAGTTGGCCGTGCCTGGTATACTTCCAAAGGGAGGTGCCCATGGGGCATCCTTACCAGATACCCGAACCACTTCAACTGGCTCCTCTTAATGTGGAGGAGTAGCAGCTCTACTCTGAGTTCCCCCGGATGGCCAAACTCGTCACCCTGTCACAAAGAGTGAGTCCCACCACCCTGCGGAGAAAACTCATTTCCGCCACTTGTATCCGTGATCTTATTCTTTCGGTCATTACCCAGAGTTCATGACCATAAGAGTATAGCAAAAAGCTGATCACAAAAACCAGCAGGAGGGGATGAATTTGTTTTACATAATTTCATGTATTGAGCAATATTTTTAATCAACTTGAGTACTTTCCTTTTCTATTGTATTTTCACTGCTTCATGTGCATCTGGCTCCCACAGGAAAAAAAAATCAGCATAACATATAATATCTTTAATTTCTGCAATTCTTTAACCTACGCGAGAGAGCACTCTCCTTGTCTAGAGCCCTCAAAACACAGTCGCTTTAAGAAAAAAAAGCATTTAGAAGTCAAAACCTAGAGTTGGACTGCAGGCGGAAAATTTCTCAGGGAGTTACTATAATAGATTTTGGGTGCACAGCATTGAAAGAAATTAAGTATTTGGGTAACCGAGTAGCCATTGAAACAGAAATCCAAACAGTGTTCTGTCCACTTTGACATCATTCATTAAAATATTCTTTTGAAAAAGGATTCAAGTGGTTCTTTTATGTGTAAAAGTGTCCCTGGATAAAGATGACAAATCACCCTCATGAGACAAATGTGTTATTCACATGTCTACAAGGTTTCGGGGCATATTTGTCCCTACTTTCATTAATAAGTAAAGCTTATCTTTGAAATGACAAAATACCCATTATGGTTTAACAATTGTGATTTTAGCCAGAAGTCAAGTTCATGCATATTCTGATTACCGCAGTGTTCATATATGTATATATATATATATATATATATATATATATATATATACAATTCAATGGTTTTAATGTTTTTTTTTTTAAAATGTGTTTTTACCCGTTCAGGGGGGTGCGGTGGCTCAGTGGGTTGGACCGCAGTCCTGCTCTCGGGTGAGTCTGGGGTTCGAGTCCCACTTGGGGTGCCTTGCGGCGGACTGGCGTCCCGTCCTGGGTGTGTCCCCTTCCCCCTCCGGCCTTACGCCCTGTGTTGCCGGGTAGGCTTCTGTTCCCCATGACCCTGTAAGGGACAAGCGGTTCTGAAAATGTGTGTGTGTATACAATTCAATGGTTTTAATGTTTGTTTTTTTTTAAATGTGTTTTTACCCATTCAGGGGGTTGTGGTGGCGCAGTGGGTTGGACCAGGTCCTGCTCTCCGGTGGGTCTGGGGTTCGAGTCCCGCTTGGGTGCCTTGCGACGCCCTGGCGTCCCATCCTGGGTGTGTCCCCTCCCCCTCCAGCCTTATGCCCTGAGTTGCTGGGTTAGGCTCTGGTTCCCCATGACCCTGTAGGGGACAAGCAGTTCAGAACGTGTGTGTGTGTTTTTACCTCCCCCCACTGGAAGGGTAACATTTTTGTATTTTTTCATTAATTTTCCTTTTTAAACTGTCATGCAGTAGCTTAGTGACTCCAGCAAAGGGTCTTTGACTGCATTCTCTTGCTTTCTGTCAGTGAAATTCCAAGATGAATGAGGCACTTAAATGACCAATTAAAAAGCAATACATTAACCACCAAAACAACAAGCTATGTCCAAAAAAGCAGAGACACAGCAGCATTAAGAAGACACCGTCCTGGTGAGTAGTTTGTGATGATGTCCCATCTGTCGTCTTGCAGAGCTTGATTTTAATAGAATCCTTTAGAGATCAATTTTCTTTGTCTGCTGCTAAGTCATTATTCATGGACAAGTCATTGCTGCCTTTCCATTGGATTTTTTAAACTGCAGTTGAGGAGATTATGGGTAACTGTAGGAAAGAAGGTAAAGCATATGTCATTGTTTTCGACTGTCCTCAATTCAGTGCAAGACATATTAGTCATTATGCCGATGGAGCTTGAGTGTTTTTGCTTCTTAATAAAACTGAAGCTGTAGTTCTGAATCTAGCTTAGTCTGTGTGGAGTTTGCATAATATCCCCGTTCACATGGGTTTCCTCCCACAGTCCAGACACATGAGCTTCATGTGTATTGGTGACTCTAAATTGCCTGCAGTGTGTGACTGTGCATGTAAATGAGGCTACCCTGTGATGGACTGGCACCCTGTCCAGTGTGTACTGTGAGTAATCTTGAACCCAAATCTAGGGCAGGCTTTGGACCGCTAAGACCCTAACTTGGACAAAGTTATCAGTAGTGTTGTCAGTGAGTGAGTAATACATTTGTAAAGATAAAGCAGTTGTTTGCTCATGTCTACATAACTTTGTGTGACTGTCTTCTTTGTTAATTTGTTTTTGTATTTTGACATGTAATATTTTTTGTTATGGGGGTGCGGTGGCGCAGTGGGTTGGACCACAGTCTCTGGTGGGTCTGGGGTTCGAGTCCTGCTTGGGGTGCCTTGTGACGGACTGGCATCCTGTCCTGGGTGTGTCCCCTCCCCCTCTGGCCTTGTGCCCTGTGTTGCCGGGTTGGCTCCGGTTCCCCGCGACCCCGTATGGGATAAGTGGTTCTGAAAATGTGTGTGTGCGTGTGTGCGTGTGTGCGTGCGTGCGTGCGTGCGTGCGTGCGTGCGTGCGTGTGTGTGTGTGTATTTTTTATTATTATTACCTCTTGTCATTTGGTGTTTTCAATCTGACTTGACAAGTTGAATGATATCATGAGGTGCTGTGGGACAGCTGATAGTGTACTGGTTAGTGCTACTGCCTTGGAGTCCAAAGGATGCAGGTTTGATCCCCACCTCTGGCTGTAGGACCCCTGAGCAAGGTACTTACCCTAAACTACTCCAGTAAAAACTGCCCACCTGTATAAATGGGTAAATCGGAGTAACCTTAACGTTTTTTATGCCTCTCTTTCTCCTAATGTAATGAGATGTACGTCGCTTTGGAGAAAAGCATCTGATACATGAATAAATGTAATGTAAATGTAAATATTAGCTGCCAAGGTTCATTCTGCATTAACTACTCTTTTTTTTACAGATGAGCACAGGTGGGCATGACCCTGCTGTCTAAGTAATAAGGTGAACACAAGGTTAGTGGGCATCCACAGAAGGTTTATTTTCTTCAGCAAACATCCCAGCGGTCTATCTACAGGTGCAGCTGTCCTAACAATGACTGTATACATACTTAGCTAGTGAACAACAGCAATAAACTCTCACTCTGTCTTTCTCTGTCTCTTTTCCCTTCCATCCACTTTTCATTTAAAGAACAACAGAGAAATAGCTCGATAATATAACATTTTGAAGACACCGCAATTCCTTGCTTCTTCATCTTAATTTAGGGAGCAACCTAAAAGAATCTATCTGCTTGTACAATCCATATTCAAATGAACTCATCCTGTCAGTACTTAAAGAACTCCAACTCCCACAATTCCTCTTTTGCCATCAGCTTCCATTTTACCCAAGATAAGGCAGCCGTTTCTTCCTCCCTGTAAACAGCACATTTCCGCAGACATGTTCACAATTACAATATTCATATTCTGTAACGTGATACCATTTTATATTTTCTATCACTTTCTTTTTATTTTTACATATTCTTAGAAACAGCAAGCCATTAAAGTGGAGATTTGAAAAAGTGAATGTAGTCTGAATTATCACAAGACAGAAATAAATCCAATATATCTCTCATTGTTCTGATGATAGTGAAAAAAATTCCCCTTATTTTATGGCTTTTAAACAGGTAGAGAAAAGGATTTACATTAACTAAAAATCTGTTGGAAAAAACCTGCACAATGATCACCCAGTTTTCACAGGAAAAAAGAACGGTAAAATGAAGCTATTTGGAACAGTGCAGTTTTGCAGAACCCTGGGAAAGAGTCTTATCCATGAGCTCCAGCACCAGGGATTTCAAGGCTCACAAATGCAAAATCCTTAATATTTTGTGTTGTTGAAATGTAGGCTACTTCCATTTGCTACAGTAATTAAAACTACTAATCTTCAACGTATCTATTAGCGGTGAGGTGCTGTAATGCGTGTAGAACATCCACTCATCCATTTTCAGTAACTGCTCATCCACTGAGGTTTGCAATGATCCATAGCCTTTCCTGGGAGACATAGCATATAAGGCAGGATGTGCTTTGAATGGAGAGCTGGTCCGCTGTGGAACTCTGGTGAAGACATACAAAAGGGATGTTGAGGTCTGCCACTTCACCTGAACAGTAGCACCTTTGGAAGGTGGGAGGAAATGCAAAAAAGATATATAAAAGGGGAAGATGAACTGACACTGCTTGACCCTGGTGCGGAGCAGTGAGGTGATGTTACTACCTGCTGAACCCTTTTCTCTCCTCTGTGTGGTGGAAATCACTTTTTTGTTTTTTCATTTTTACATTTTCATTTATTCATTTTCAGAACAAAGAACCGTACTGAGCAAAGGGGCCTTCCATGTATGACTAGAGCAAACTGAGATTATGCATGCACATACATTCAGTAATGCAATGTAAAATAAATAGTGCCACAGTATCAGTAAATCACATTTTTTCTTTTTTTTTTGGATATTGTACCTGCTGTTTTAAATTCAGTTGATCTTCAGATGAAATCTTTGCGTGTGATACATGGACCAAGCCTGTTCTCTGCTAAGCAAAATATTTCAATATTGTAACACTTTACATACATGATAGCACATCAGACTTGTTTTAAAACAGTCATAGTAATAGCATTTTGTTGAGATAATTCCAAGGTTTCTTGGTTAGCTTTTAGAAGTTTCGAAGTTTGCTGTGTCATGGAAGAAGAATGTGTTATAAAGCGTATTTGTTTAAATATCTGAACATAATTGAAAAAGAAAAAATCGTATGCATATTAAAATATATTTTTAAAAATTAAATACATCAGTTGTCAAATAAATCGTAGGGGGGAACATTCAGCTATACATGTAATGTTCTGCAGTTTTCTGATGTTTCAGTATGAGATTACACAGTAACACATGCGAAGACAGTAAAATAGTTCTTACGTTGGATTGCACTTTTCCTAGGTCACTTGGGTTTTTCAGATGGAATAAATTCAGTCCTCTGTTTACCTTGAGCCATCCACTGTAAATGAGGACAGCAGTTGTGCTGAAGTGATGCATTGGCCGAAATTCCACAGTCGAAAAGCAAGTCTCCTTCTGGGAAATGCTCCTGGGAAATTACAAAGCTTTTCAACAAAAATGATAGTTCCAGCCCATAATCCCTTAATTCTTCAATAATAAAGTTTTTTTTTTCCAAGAAAATTAATAAATCCCATATCCGTATTTGCCTTCGCATGAAAGAAAACACCACACACGCACATTATTGGCTCTACAGAGGCAAGACCAGATGCAAAAGCAATTCCATAAGCACTAAACCCAAATCACCCTCATACTTTTTTTTTATCCCAGTAGCGCAGCTGACCACAGGAAATTGATAAAGATACTTTCTGCTCTACCACTGGCATGCTAGCTATTCAGTTTGTTTAACTGGTAGCAGAGCAACAGTGTTCACACTTGAATTGTTCACATAGCCACTGAAAATGCAGACCCTTTTGAAAATACACTGCTTTTTTTATTATTATTTTAAAGCATGTGGAAGTAAGTCTGGCCTTAGATCTTTAATTTTTTTTTTTTTTTTTTTGCATCACAGGGTCACTTAAAATTATTTTGTTGCTTAGTTAAGAGTTTAGTCAGAAGCAACATAAAATTTTACACATTCATTCATCTACATTTTGACTGCAGCAATTCAAGTTAAGCACCTTTCTCAGGGGTACAACAATTATTTCATCCTTCAAAATCATAACTGTGTATTTACAATGTGTACTTTAAACTTTTCTTATTATATTGGGATATTGAAGTTCTGTGAATTTTTCACTGAACTTTAAAGTCAGCCTGAACATTTTGCCTGAGAAACATCTCAGATATTAATGTTAAATGAACTTCTGTATATTTTAAGTTGAAAATCACATTGGATAAAACTGTCTGTCAAGTGTATAAATGTAAATTTGATTGTTTTCTTGTCATTAGACCAGTGTTAATTCATCAACAGTCCCTGTGTTTGAAATGGGATGCTTTACAACTGTGCCGCCCTATGGTGTCATACTGGATGAGCAAGTTCTGGAATCATTGTTGTGACACACATCATTTAAATGAGGCCGTTCATCTAGAGAACACACTGTCCTGGGGGGGGAAGGTGAACCTGATCTCCCTCAGAACTTTTTTGTCTTTCACAAACTGATACATGGGACTTTCAGCCTAATGAAGTTAGTAAACTCCAGTGGGGATAGAAATTGAAAACGGGATTCAGATTTAATTTTATTTCAGACCTCATATTTTCAAGGGACTCTCTTTTGTCTCCTATGCAATTATTCTATTAGTTGTAAGTCATATATCAATTACAATTAGCCAGAATGCAGGCCCACTGGAGACTAGTTACACTTTTCTGTCTGAGAATAATACTTTTACTGTCTTATTATCTATTTAACTTTAATATCTATGCTTTGAATTGATTAGAAATACAATAATGTCCAAGCTACAATTTACTGGAATAATATGCAGTATGTTATAATGGTCTTTCTTCAATACCGAAACAAAGCAAGGAGGGAAAAATCCTGCCATGATTTTGATGGGCCATTGTGAAATTTCCATTGATTAAAGGGAGTAATTGCCAAGAACCAATAAATTTCAGTACTGCAGGGTTCCAGAACCCTCTCAGTTGAGCTGAAGCAGGGGTGCCTTGAAGTACAGCCTACACAACACTTTTTAATTCTTTTCAACAAACTCTTATTTACTTATCTTCTTCTTCCTTTGTCCCAGGTCATTACTCCTTTTCCTAAAATCTCTGTGGAGGGAAGACATGCTTTATTGGAGAAATGCCCGGAAAGGGTGGTTGGCACAAGAATCAGGTAAGTGAGAAGTGAAAAGGAATAATTGAAAAGCACACTGTCAGATCGGTGCTCCATGGTAACATGGAGATGATACAACCAACAGAGTATATGGGAAAATTTACCAACATGAAAGAATTCTGTTCAGAGTTGTAATCAAAACTTTCTGCAATGCAATGGAATGAACGTGAGAAATATATGGTGTAAGATTCCATAGAAGTAGTAGTATGAAACAAGGTTATGATCACTACGTTGTATTGCCTCGATCTCTTTAGGACATTTAGCTTTAAATGTTTTCCATTTTCACATCATGGGGGAACAGATAAAAGTTTTAAAGAACAATAGTTGCAATGATCATTACGAACTGTTCTAACAACACTGATGATATAGATATCACTATAACTATAAATCCATTAAGTAGTTAATGATAGTCATTGTAGTTACTGTCTACTTCTATTAGTTTATATTAAAATGATGACATTGTACAGCATTTTAAGATACTTTCTTGCTTCCACCCCACAGTTTTTTTTTTTTTTTTCCCCTTTAATAGTATTTTCTTCCGTTTTCACCAAGATTTCATTTTATGTGCAGTGCTGCATTATGCACTTGTGATATGTGGTGACAGTATAGTATCTGCACTGCAATACTTTGAAAAGGCATGTCTTTGATTTCACAAGCAAAGGGTTGAGTGCAGTTTCCCTTAAAGGTATTTTGCCAAAAATATGAAATGTAAAAGTAAAATTATTACAGTATCCTACATAGACACAGAACAGCCAAAAAAAATCCCACTCATGAAAACTGTTTGCTTTATTTCATTTTCTTGGACCTTTTCATTCTGCGTTAGGTTAATGATTTTTACAAACCCATTTCATCGATCAATCAGTTAATTAAGTAATTTCATCTTTGTTTTGTTAGTCTCAGCAGGTTTTAGGCTTACATAGTTTTCTTTTTTTTTTCTTTTTTTTTTGGCATGGGGTTTATAGTCAGTGTGGGCAAAAAACTATGCTACATCCTACTGGCAAAGAAGCACTGAAACCAGGATGGGAAGAATTAATTTCATTTGTATTTTCTGTCAGCAATATTTTTGGGTCCTAAACTAGGACAAATGCTTTATACATGGTTGAAAGAGAAATGTAACGGTGACAATGTCACTGCCTTCACAAACCATCAATCTTAAACAGAGAACATTTTCATTAAAAAATCACAACTTTTACCAGTTTACTTTTCTGTTTTTTTTTTTTTTTCACATCATCTTTTACCCGTTGGATCTGTTGTTATATCATCTTCAAGGAAAGAGGACTAAACGGCAAATAGGTCTGTGAAATTTTTAGTGTCACAAAATTAGACAGCCGTGACTGTGATGGAGGCCAAAGCACTCTGTTTTAGTTTTTGCAGCAGTTCTAAAAATGCCATCAGTTAAAATATAATTGTCAATTAGCAGCAGAAAGATGCCATTAAAAACAAGCAGAAAATCAAGACAGTTATACCAAAATCATAAAGAGTTGTCTTGGAACATGAATATCTGGGATAGCAAAAAATGAGGTGCAAATATTCCAGTGAGACCATGTTAAGCTAAATGTGGATCTTGCAAAGTCCATTCAAAGTCATGCAAATCATTAAGTTCCTTAATCATTTATTAAGTCATTGAGTCATTAATCACTGAGTCTGGGGTCCCACAGTGTCTTGTCTGCGGGGGCCAAGCTGTTCGGTGAGGGACCTGAGTGGTTCTGTGATGTCCAGTGCACCGGTCCTGGAAGGGTGGCCCTAGCCAGGCAACTTCCTTTATCCATTTCATTACTCCCTCTTTGCCATTTTCATTTTTCACGTGAACAGGTACTGCTAGGTCGCGCACGAGCACAGTAATATTTCTCTGAAGAGGAGCAGGGCTGGAGTCTCCACACCAGAAGAAGAAAGGAAAGGTCTTACACCTGGACAGAGACATGCCCTTAGAACACAGGACTTAGCATGTTCCTTTTGTCACTGCCACTGAATACTTTCTCTACATACCCCTCAAAACAATTAATCCCTTCAAGCAGATTATTTAAAAACTGGGGAATACCATTTAATGCTGCTGACACTACAAATGTTGGCTTTGCAATATATACAAAATATATTGACAAGCATATTTGCAGAAAACTGGACTCCAGACTGTCTGGGTACATGAAGATGTTCATCCTGAGTGTAGAGTCTAAGCATAGTTCATATGTGAGCCGTGTCATCAGCAGGAATTTTCTACGGACGAGGTCGAAGTCAAGTGAAATGTCTTGATTGGCCTTTCAAAGACAGCTTCCTAGAGCTTCGCTGAGCAATCTGAGATGTGACCGCAGTGCACCTTTGGTAAGAGGTCCATCACTACTCCAATCAGTACTTATGCTCCTACTTGGTTTTTGGACCAGTAGTGTGGAAAAATTAGTCACTGGCTGACCAAGGGCCGAATCGCATCGTGACAGGCAAGCTGCACTGATACTTCCCTCCAGGACCAACACTGGGAGGCAATCAGTCATTAGGGGAAGTCGAGTATAATTATGCAAAACACTTTTCCCAGGAATCGAAAATTAGGGAATTATTGCTGTGCTCAGTTTCAGAGAATGGGTTTGTAATATTTAACATGGCACAGCTTTGAAGTTTGTTACTGTACACTGTTTCTGTGGTTTCAGTGCTATCATGGGCCAAATATAGTATTTTGATTGTTGATTGTGGGGGGGACTCATATGTCATATATACTATGTATTCTCTGTAGTTTTCGTCAAATGTTATATAAAGTTGTATAAAGAATAGTCCAAGGGTCCCTGTACCTGGTTTTTTGTATCATTGCATTATTTTTTATAGAATATTTGTGTATCTTCTGAATAACAAGAGAACAAATTATAAATGAATAAATAAATAAATAAAATAAACACTAAAAAATGCCTCCAGACCTGGCTGAAATGTAACGCATTGGACAGCAGCAATAATTATTTCATGTGGAAAGCATTTCCCAGTGTGCACTACTCTCAATGAAGATATTCAAGTGGACAGCCACAGGATAAGGGTGTGAGCCTGTAAAATTGTAAATGGGAAGAGTTTTCTTGACACCTGAGAGCCTTCTCCAAGATTCCCTCAGCAACATTCTCCTTTATTTATTAAAACACATAAATAATGGTAGTGACAGGGAAGCAGATGTATGATAAATAATTCTGGTTTAGCACTGGGTTATGTTATAATATTCATGCTGTGAAAGAATACATCATCAGTCTCACCACTGAAGTTTTCGTCTTCAATATGAATAAATGAATATTTAATGGCCAAATCCCAGCAGTAACTTCACCTATTTAATTTCCTCACCAAAACTACAATAGTTGCCTACACAATAATTTTATAATTAGAACATTTTGCATCAAATATGAGGCATTCTCCCAATAACCTTATAAATCAGTTGGGAAAATGCTGCCACATTTTTTACAGACATTTTGTTTTCTGAAATCTGGAGTAGCATTACTGTTAAAGATTACATCTTTTGCTGCAATGTTGTGAGATAATCCTGCATTATTAGCGACAAATTATAACTGTAAACAATATTTGAAATACTGCATTTTCCCATCCAGTAATCTATATTTCAACATTCCTTTTGTATGTTATCATATATGCACCACTTCATGAGTATCTCATTAGGAATAAGTTGCTGTTTCAAGCAAATGAAATTTATGGAATGGATGAACAGAGGAACGTTATGAACATTCCAAGGTAATTAGGGAAAGTGAACTGCCTGTTAAGTATTATGATAACTAGCACTAGATACTGAGGTAAGTTGAGTTGTATGAGGTCATATATATATAAGAATACATCATCAGTGTGTCTATATATATATATATATATATATATATATGTGTGTGTGTGTGTGTGTGTGTGTGTACAGTACATATATGTATGTATACATATATAATACAGATAAATACGGATACATGTTCTTTCCTTTACATGATTGAAATTCCTCCAAAAAATAAAAGGCACTAAAATGATTTCTTCCAATTTATGTTATTCCACTGATTTAAAGAACTTGAAAAGACTTTCTTGTTAGATGCAGCTCTCAGTTTTTACAAAAGTGCAGGATAACTGGCTCAGCTGCCTAATCATTTCCGGGCATTTTGTAATTATCCCTTTTTGAGACAACAAATAACAAATAAAAAAGGAAAATGAAGAACCACCAGAAAACATCATACATTTTTGTTTCCACACTGCCAATTATGAAGTAACCCTTTCACCTTTGCTCATGCCATTACATCGCTTCTGCTGATGCAAAAAAGAACATTCTCCCTTTAATTCTATCCATTTTCATGATTTTGTGGAAAACTCACTGAAATTGGAGCCTGTATTGAGAAATTATGCGATTTTCTTGCGCAAAAATACGAAGCAATGTCCTAAATATTAGAATATCCATGCTTGTAGTGCTGCTGCCTTTGGAGTGAGAGCTTGCAGGTTTGCATCCCCCATCCAGCTGTAGTACCCTTGAGCAAGTTACCCTCAATTGCCTTAGTAAAAAAAATTCCAAATGGATAAGTAAAAAGTGTAGGTAGCTAAACAGTGTCAGTTGCTTTACAGTGCCAGCTAGATGAATAAATATGTAAGATAAATATATGTTTCTGCTCAAGGATTTTTCTGCTTAAGTATTTTAGCTCTTAAAATTATGAAGCTCAGCAACAAGAACCATACTTTAAAACTGGCCAAGCCACAGGGAACCTTGCTTCTGCCTGCTCTCGTTAGCACTGTCTCTTATTTTGAAAAGACATGTAAGTGTTCACAAAATTTCGTTCATTTTTGATTCAGTCTGAAGCGTCAACCACATGAAGCAATATCTGTGTATACGTTGTAAAAGCATCCAAATAAAATGTGTGATTGAAAAAAGAAAAAGAAAAAAAGCAGACAATTTTCTTCAGTTTTAAAATTAGGTAAGTGAAAATTTACATTATATACAGACCTTCTTCTTTTTAAAATACTAGCAAAAAACACTTCTAATGCCTGTTTAAATATATGTAACAAAAATGCTTCATCGTAATAACATTAGTGTCATTTAGTATCAGTTGTATCTGTTCAATTGTGCTAATTATGACACTGAATATGTTTAAAAACATAATCTTTTATATTCTAAATATTATTTTAAACTCTTTTTTTAACTTTTAATCTTGAACAATATTTTTTAAAAAGGAAATTATGTTTAATGAGTTTTTTAATTGAATTGTTTTGTCTATCACAACTTTACAACATGCCAGTTGCATCTAATTAAATTATATAGTACAATTCTGTCATCATTCATACTTTTCCACGTTCCAACAGGACATGGGGAAAAAAAAAAGTGCTTTTGTGTGCATCGTAAGTAAACTTTTTGACCAGTGCAACATAGCTAAAATTCTTGCACTCGTGCTTTAGTTGTACGTACCAAGCTTCCATTTTCCAGCTCTGTTCCCTTTTGTTGTCATGATAAGAGCATCGATGTGACCAAAGCCATTGAATGTAGCAAGGTTGTCTGAATATGAGACATTAACCTTCTCAGAAGTGGTCAGCAGCCTTTTGAAAAGCGGCCAGTGTTTTCTTAGTGGAGCCGTTTGGGTTAAGTACTTTACTCAAGGGTTCAATGCCTGGGAATCAAACTACCGGTGCAGTGTTCTAAGGTTTTTTGCCTTTTGCACTGATCTGTATTCTACACTGTGTCCATTTAGCAAATAAACCCTAGGCGTATTGTGACCCATTGAAAAATAATAACAATAGAAGCAGCTTTGTATTTGTTTTTTTTTATTTTTTCACATCCACTGTGTGACAATATTGTACAATCCGTTGCCAAGGGTCTTATTGAAGGCAGTCCCAGGTCAGGCCATTTTGGTAACTCACTGGAGAACAGCATACAAATTACACACACACTTCTTTGTTGAAAACCCTCATTATGCGTCTATATTATAGCCACAGTGTAAGTGAAGAGGGTTAGTGAGACTTGGCTTCTTGCTCTCAACCCAGATACATTGGTCATTTAATACCTATTAGAGAAGCTCACTGGGATGACTATCAGCCATCAGGAGAACACACTGAGATCAAGAGTCAGAGCGATTCACCTCGGTACTCCATCTGCACAACAGAACAAACAGTGTAGGGCACATTCAGTCCATTGAGACCTGAGCCACATGATTCCGCCGTGGCACTGATGTCAGTTTCCAAGTCTTCACTATGCCAAAGACAGAATGCTAATGCAGTTGTCCAGCAAAGTTCCAAAAGCAGCTGCAGGATCTGCCTCATCTGTTCCAGCGGGTTTTTGGCAGGATGCTCTCGGCACAAACTCCCAGAGAGGCTGTCTTGACGACGTTCAGCTGGAAGAAGAAGGTAAAGGTCAAAGGAATTGCCAGAACACTAGCCCATTGGGTCCTGCTGAACAAATGAAGAACAAGTCAATGCAATCTGGATTGCATGTGGTGACTTGGAAGGACAGCAACACTGTGCACTAGCTTTATGTCTGTCTTTACTGTTAATGAAGAGAAAGCTCAAGATGTTGGATAGCTCACCTGTAAGACTATATATACTGTAGGTATCACAACAAATCAGGCCACATCAGTTCAATGTTCTTCTGATCTCATAGGGCCTACACTTTTGCCCTATGACCATACATTTCAGATCTCTTGGAATTTGAATATCAGAGTCTCCTCTGAGTGAGAGGGAGGGGATCTGAAACAAAAATCTCACCAATGAAGCCAATGAATTAAATCACTGAAAATGCTGAATTTTCTTTATTCAGAATGAAGATTCAATGCCTTCAACATGGGCTAGGGCATCAATGGGTGTGACCTTCTTTGCATCAGTACGGGAACATCTTCAGATAACAGAAAATATTTTATTTTGTAAATGATGTTTTTGGTGAATCTCTGTGGTACAAGAGGTCAAGGTAGCTGCAAAAATTAAAACACCCATATTTTCTCTCTGGGGATACGCTTCGAACTATAAGAATCAAATTAAATTAACAGCATACAGTCCACTTAGTTTAATTATTCAAACCACACATCTGTAATGCGTTTGCTGAGCATAAAACATGACAGTGTCTGCTTGCATTAAAATCACTGAATAGCCTGTAATATGAAATGCTCATATTAAAAAAAAAAACTTAGCTGCAAGACACATGTGGAACAATAAATTTACATTTATTCAGCAGACAGTTTTCTCCAAAGCAATTTCCAATGAACTCTATGTAGTGTTACCAGCCCACACACCTTATTCACCAAGATGACTTACACTGCTAGATACACTTCTTACACTGGGTACCCAGGCACTGAGAGACAGCAGCACTACTCACTGTGCTACCGTGCCACACCTTATGGGGCCAGCAGGTATATGTGTATCATATACAGTATATACGATATTACAGTCCTTTTGCCTGGGGTGTGTTTACTGGCAGTTTTGTGGCAAAGGCAGTTGACATTTGTAAAACTGATAATAAAGTCCATCAGAACACCCTGTCACCAAAACGTTATTAAACTGAGAAAAGAAATTTTAAATAATTTTAGTGAAAAAGCGGCCACTCTAGACCGGATGGGACAAGAAATGCTTTCGGGATCAAAATAAAAGAAACATATTTTGACAAGCTGATAATGTTTCTAGTATAATAATATTAGTAGAAAAGTAAGATGCCCATTATACATATTAATACTCAGTTTTTGAGAATTGTTGCAGAACTGTTTTACTATGAAATGAAAAATGCAAATGTTGTTTGAAATATGTCAGTATTCTAATCTAACTTGTTTTGATATACTTTTTGCGTACCAGCACACTAGTTTTCTATAATCCTTCTCATTCTGGAAGATGGGAATCAGAGAACTTTGCTCATTACTCTGATTTTAACGTGCAATGTCTTTATTGCAGTGTTGCTTCGTATGGTGCTTTTTTCAGATTCAACACTTCTAAGAAATGATAGACATCCATCATGTGATATGCATCAATGTCAGACCCATTTATCATTTTAAAAAGGTTTAGAGAAAAAATGTGACAAAAATTAGCTTTGAACCAATTTTTTTGTGGAGTTGCAGGATACAAGAAACAGCAAAGTCAGTTTTATGCATTATTTAGAGATGCAAATGTATATTTTTTCTCTGGATGAAACCATGTTTGCTTTAATTTGCTTCTTGTTAACTTTAAAACATGCTAATGTAATTAGGCAAACAAATGTGGCAAACTATGGGAAAATAGTGTAATCTACAGGAAATAATGATTGGTGGTTTATTTTTTGAATGGTTGTATTTTGGAAGATTACACAAACACAAAAAATATGGAAATAGCGGTCCCCACATTTTTATATAGCATGTTCCCATTGCTTTAAGTAACTTTCTTGTTTTAAGGAGTTTCTCGCTTTCTCGTAAATGCAGATCATTTCCATTTGTTCTTCATTAGATCACCAGTCATAACAGTGAACACAGCTTATATTTACATTTTATATGTGCTTCTGAATATTATGCTTACTTTAGTTGGCAATGAAAAATTGGTAAAATAAGGTAACAACAAACTGCAGCATGGAAAATGAAGACAGATTCAGTATTGTGTGTTACCTGATTCTAAGTAAACATTAGCAAATTAACATTAATCTTCTGATATCTTATATTTCTCAGAAGAATTATTTTGACCCATGTTGGCTTGTTATAATCAGATATGCCTACAGTTAGATTTCAAGTTTCATGCATCATTCAAAACTAACAATAATCTTCTGCCTCAGACTATGTATTGCATTTGTTAGAAACCAGTCCCCATAGCTTTATAAATACAAGTACATTGGACAAATATTTTTTTTTCTGTCATCATTACTGATACAGGGTTGCATGTAGACTAATGTACAATTTTAATGCAAATTACTCAATTCATCTTTTTTTTCACCAGGAAGTCTGTATCAATATAAATTGTTGCACCTTGTCGACATTGATTAAAGATGGATCAGCACATTTTCCCTCTCTTTTGAAATTCAGTATCATGACAAATCATTGTAATATTTATATTTTGTGGCATTTATTTGTGTTTAACTGCTACTGACATTAAATTAAAAAAAAAATTCCTTCTCTCTACTGAGCAATCCTTCCAACCCATGTAACTAAATTCCACAAAAAAACAGATTTACTATGTAAGTTATAAAAGGCATGGGTTCAATTAATCTTTCTTGGGTTTTATGATATGCATTGTGGGTATAATCTTTCAATAAATTTAACAGATGGGTTCTGGTCTGGAATTTGGCTCTTTTGGAGCAAGTCCTTGACTGTTTTTTGAGAGTAACTTCTTTTCTTCACTACTTATATTAAAAATAAGTTTCATATACAGTGCCAGTTGTAACATGAATAGAATCTGGAATAATGGTGTTAGCATTAGTCTTGTATTATTATTATTTGATGCCATTATTTTTTATGGTAAAGAGAAAGATAAGTTTTTGTTTATTTATTTATTTATTTATTTTTTTTAATTGACTGACCTAATATCAGGTGGTTGCCAATTTTTTTCCTTACACCACTCTATATTGCAGCTTCCAAATTTTCATGCATTCAGCCACCACACTAGGGTGTTATGCCTTTAAGGTCAATGTACAGATCAGGAACCCCAGGAATATATTACGAGTCAGACACTTTGGGACACAGTAAGGCAGTAAGTCCAGCACAAGTTAGTCAGTTCCTAGTTTGAGGGTAGCAAAAGGTCAAGAAGATATGCCTGCACTGAGAGAGCTGAATGTACAGATGTTCTAACCCACTAGACCCTTCTGAACAAACTTTAAGAGCACATGATTATCTGTGTAGTTCGAAGACCTGGAATGTGGCAGACCCAACCTAACTTATGGATTCTATTACCACAGAAAACAGTTATTTAAAAATTGCAGGGCTGTTTGAGATTCCTTTGGGGAAACTATGAATGTTGGCAGAGAATGAAACAACTTAGAAAGAATGCATGTTGTAACAGTAAATCTGATTTATTTACTCTTGTATAGCATAAAAAGAAAAAGATTTTTACAAAACTCAAGACCTTCCAGTTATTTCTACAAGAACAGTTCAAACCAAACTTGGGTATTGACAGTAACAGCTAGTGTAGGCCAGTGACCATAGTACAGATGTCCTGTGGTGGGTAAATACCAATGATCGATAGAACTGATTAGTTTTGTAATCAGCTCAGTAATGCAACTTGAGCATAATCTTCACTTTGATTCAAGGTGGTCAATGACCAAAGTATGAACCAGGCTCTGTGGTAATTGCAGCCCTGCCAATTATGAATTACATCAGCCTGACATTTGGTGCTTTCTGTTCTTTTTGAATATAGGTGTTATGTGCTGTGGAAAAATATTGAATGGTTAGATAAATGCCCGGTATGATGAATGAATGTTATGTGGATAGTATTTTCTTTTTTGCATAAATGATACCATGTGGGTTTCAGACGCAAAGTTTTGCATCACTTTGTGTTTCTGCAGACTGTAAGGGTATAACTTTTTAAGTAACCCTTTCCTTTTTAGTTTTAGAACCTTGTTTAAAATTCGTCTTTCTAATTACTAAGCCCCAAGACATCATTAATTCTCTTGAATTAGTTATTTTCATTGCAGAAAAACAATCACCTAAAACTATAATAAATTATTTAAGGGCAAACCTAAAGTAGTCCTGATTGTAGTGCTATTTATGGTGCCTTATAGCTTTAAGTTAGAGAGCGCAAACCATTGGTTTTAGAAAGCAACCTGCTTTTTGGTGTGAATCATTCACATCACTTTTATAGGTTAGCTTAGTAAAGTTAACTTGTTCAAAATTTTTTGTCCTTTATTTGGCATATATAGTTCATGAAGGGGAAGAAAGCTCAGAAACTGCAAAAGATGAGAAGAATGGAACTTTGAAACAGCTGAAAAATTAAATTTACTGGGTAAAAATATATCCACATACATCTGTACTCCAAATGCTGTTGTCTTGAAAACAAATGAATAAACAATAAAGCTAAATCTAAACAGAACATGATCCCAATAGAGGCATGTGGTTTTTCAGCACCAGCTTATTTATTCAGCATAATATGATTTACTTACAAAAATAAAAAAGTATTAAAAAAATGCTAAAGAAGGGATTTCATTTTTCTTTAAAGGTTTACTGCATTTAAAGGAAGCATGCGAAGTTAAACATTTAGTTACTGACATTGCGGAAAACAGAATGCCACAAAAAAAAAAAAAAAAAAAAACTATACGGACATTTCAAATAGTTTGATCGACTTTTCGACCAGAAATATGCATGAAAGAGAGTAAAACAACAAATTTATTTCAAGGTAAATGACATGTTAAAAGGAAAAATACTAATAGGTAAGGCAACAAAATATGTATATTGAAGGTATTGGTCAGTTAAACATTACAGCTTTAATAGAGTGCTGTAATGCTGTTACATTCTTCATCTGCATCATTCCATCCCAGGAATACAAATGTTTATTCTTAAATTGATCATGGCTTTAAAGGAAACATAATAATTTGCAATGGTAATATTGTCTGCTTTTGTAACTTTTTTGGATTTCAGTGCATATACCACATGATTTCTGTTAGAGGCAGTACCAAAACATAGCTCACAAGTTACCTTTAGTGAAACTATGGAAGGAAACCAAACAAAACAAGCAATTTCTCCTTTGGATATTTGTGCTTATTTTTTAATATGTTTGAAAATAATCGGGAGTTTTAAATCTCTGTTAGAAAGAATTACATTTTATTTTCTTGTATTTTTATCATGTCCATATTTAAGCATGCAACAAATGTAGAAATAAGAAATAAATTTTTCTTAACTGGTATGATCACTTCATAAGATTTCAAAACTCAATATAACCATAAAATTATTATGTAATTGAGTCTTAATGTAACAGTTATTACAATATATACTGACATACAAAACTGATTTATTGTTTTCTGTGTGACTGGGTTATTATCCATTTTCCACACATTAAAATGTTATCATTTTCTTTTTATCAAAGACAATATTTCCATATTTTATGCCTAAAATATTACTGATGTGTATTCATTCATTTTAAATACAGTAACTGCTTGTCCAATGCTGGGTCATAATGCTCTGGAGGATACTTATGAGGCAGGGTATATCTTGGACAGAAGACCAGTATATCAAGGGCATTCACACACACTCATTTGCTCACACATACACATATTAAGGTCAAGTTAGAGTCAATTTACCCAAAGCATGTCTTTGAACTTTTGGAGGAAGCACAGGCAGAGCTGGATCTGAGTCCATGTCCAAAGCCAGCAGCACCGGGAACTGTGCGGCACCAGCACTACCTCCTGCAACAACTGTTGCACTTTTAAAATGAACTTAAGTATACACAAATATATTGTCTTGTTTGAACAATATTATTATATATTAACATTTGTAGAATCATGAAATCTGCTGTTCAGTTCATGCGTACAAGTTGATCATTGTTGTGTAGCATTTGAAGTCGGTCATACGTTTTGACAAATGATTCCGTTCAACTATAATTGCTTTCAGGACATAGAAATTTCTTTGGCTTATGAGCCTAATCTTTCCTTTAGTAAAAGAAAAAAGAATGAACAAAGCAGGTACAAGGATTAAACTGTGATATCTATCACGACAAACCATTATCGGCTGCTGTTCCTGTGGAGAATACGCCAATCAATACAATGCACGGTGACTAAATGTTGAGCCACAGTAAGTCCACCATAAAATCAATTTCATATTACCTGGAAAAGGCTACCTGTCAGCAACAGATCAATGCAGGTGCCCCTGGTTTACTAGCAAAAAAATTGTAAAAAGGGGAAATGCTAAGAAAATGACTGCAGGTAACGTCAGATTATTTGCATCGAATCTGATATTTATAAGAGTCCTATTTTCAGACTGGCATTTCTGCCAGTTTCTGGTTGTCTCTGAAATGAATGGGAAAAACATGGCTGGGTACATGTGCATGTTTGAATTTTGGGGTATTTCCAATCCAGTGCAACTGAAAGATATGTCCCTTGATAAATACGTTACATAAAAGTTAACCGTTTTGTTTGAATTATGCTTATAAGGTCTTAAACCTAAGCTTCCAACAAAATGCAAATGTAATCATGCCGTGTGTGTGCCTTTATCTTTTATTGTTTCATGCTCAAGGAGCAGAGAAAAAGCTCAAATGAAATACATGACAGCCATTTGTGTTTTGTGTTTTGCGTTTCGCGTTAGCGCTGTTTGTATTTAAGGTGAAAAAATACAGTACATTGTACAACACTACCACAACCACACTCATGTTATACCAGCATACTGAGCGAATCAAAGAGCTTAAAGTATGATGGTAAAAAAGTCAGAGGAATTATGACGATATTAAGGTGTATGAACAATACTCACCTGTTTCATCTGAGTAAAATTTATTAGTCTGCATAAGATGCTGAAAATTACCACTTGAGATTCAAGTGGTTAAGAGGCATATTTCAGTGGGTTTCAAAACTAAAGACTTACCTGTTTGTGCCCCTTCATTTCTTCAGTAAGATAAGACCATCACAGACTTTCTTGTCCATACACAGCTGATGACCAAATTTCACATTCTAAAATATGTGAGAGTAGGATTTTAACCAACAACCTACAGCCTGTATATTTCCACTTATACATTTATATGCACTTCCACTGTATACTTCCACTTACAATTTATTGATAGGTTCTGGGGGGGGTGCGTGCTGCTGGACATAGAACATACGGCATATTGAACTGACTGTCATTCACTCATTTGTGCCCTCTGAGGAATGAGGGATCTTGCAGGGTTCAAAAAGGCTCCATGGAGTTTGCGGTAGAACTCTAGAGAGTTCCTGTAGGAACTTCATATTCAGAATTCATATTTCCAGAGTTTTGAACCTTTGCTTAAAGAAGTTCTTGGAGGAATATACATGGTTCACTGCTAAGAAGGGATCTTTGAAGAACCTTTTTGTTTTGAAACAGAAAGTCTTCTATATTCAGCTTTCTGAAAAAAAAATATCTTTGCTGCCAAAATCAATACATAGTACACAAGTAATTACAAATTTAAAATTTTTGCTAAATACATACTGAACTACTTATTGTACTAACTTCAATTCACAGCCTTTGCTGTGTGTCACTTACGTATGCGGTGAATTACAAATTACATATGACCGCTGGCAAGGTAAGGAATATAGGAGCAATAAATAAGGTGGTTGGCTAGTTATCTAATTGAACTAAACCAGTGTTTTGTAAAGTTACTCAAAAAGTAGAAATATATCACAGTCAGTAATATTTGGTACTCTGTATTCTTACGCCCACATCTAAAAACCAGTTTTGGCCACTTTATCTGAAACATTTATGTGGTTGACTGTACAGTGAAGTGTGTACAGTGTGATCTGTGTAGAACTGATTTTTAACAACATATTGCCTTACAGGCTAAATATTTAGGTTGTACTCGAAAGCCCTATTAAAGAAATGGTGGCTATAAATTGTCCCATGAATTCAATTACTTTAGCAAAAAAAAAAAAAAAAACTAACACGCAGTAGGTCTTAGAGTGCTTCTCTTAGTGTGTATCCATGCGTGTCTGTGTGTCAGAGAGAGGTGGAAGGAACTCCCTCAGAAATGCTGAGCCTTTTTCAGCATCCAAGGGGGTCTCAAAATGCATCTCTTGCAAACCCACTTCTCTCCTGATCTCCATATAAATTAGCTACACACTATCTGTCACAATCACCTCTTTATTTTCTATAAAAGTTTCAATTCTATAGACAGCTACTCTTACAATGAGCACCACCAAATATGATGGTATTAGACAAACACCCTTTGCTTTGAAAATCATATATCTGAAGGTCGTCATCTACGGTGCAATACTTTTTGTTTACCCTTAGTAGTATGTGGTATGCAGCTTTAAGTGAAAAGTGCCCGCTAATTCAATAAATGTGTATATCAATATAAAAGTGTATATGTGCAGCATATTAGAATAAGTATGCAAGAGCAGACTGCTATGGTAAGGTGTGGATCACACCAATCAGGTGCTTCAGTAAGAGAGCCTGTAGATATTGCATGCCCCCCGATACCCACGCCCCCCCCCCCCCCCCCCCCAATCTCCTTCCAATAAAGCATCTGAATGAATATACCTTACCTGACAGAGTCCTTAGTCTCCTGCTGTCTAAGGGGCACAAAATGACAATTTGGGGAGAAGAGCTGAAATTGCCCTCAAGAAAAATTTGCCCGGGGGAGCAGAGCTTCTTCTACAATATTGATTTAGGAAAAGTGGATAAATTCAGCTGATTTCTGCTGATCCTTTTCATTTTTAATATTTTCCTCGCAGCAGATATCGAAGGGCTCTGATTTTTCCTCAGGCTGGAGATGTGAAGCACAACTGTGGCTCAGCTATCACTTTGCTGAGTAGTTGCATATCACAGAGTCTATTTTAATTAACACATTAGTTCACAAACACACGTAATGTAAAAGAAAAAAAAAACTATCATGTGATCATTTTAATCACTTAATTCATTCAGAATTACATATTCAGTCATAATATATTATTACCTTTTTTGTATTTCAGTGTAACCTTGTTCATTTAGTAATCATTATACACAGAAATACACACACACATTTAAGTGTATTTATTTTTGTCATTACTCTGTTGTCATTCTTTCAGTTTTGAGTTTGAACTGTATCTTTTGTCTATCCAGTGTAACTATCAGAACGCTCTGAGACTCAACTTTGATGCCTTTTTTAGATCAAACCATAGTAAATTGGGATTGCATCATTGCATAAAATTGAACTGTTTTAATCTACTTTGCTCCATATTATAACAGACTCTGGGCAATTGGAAACCTATCCTGCCCACTGAATTACTATTTGTGTTTGGGTCAGTCATCTGGATTTCATTTCCTCTGAGGCTACGGATAATTGGATTAAAGGTGAGATGTGTGATCATTTGTACAAGCTCAATTTTTTTCAAAGCCTTTTTTTGTCTGACCAACAGCAATTTCTGTGGAACAAGATATCTTAACCCTGAAAACTGCTATTCTTTCTGCCGAGAAAACAACCAGTTCTTCAGTAGTTATCAAGGACAACATTAAGTCGGCATATATGGTTTATCTGAATGAAAACTGCTTTTTCAAAGACAATTGCGTATCATTAATTGATGAAAATATATGTGTACAATTTAGGTAATTTTCTACTATGCCATTTTTGTTTTTACTTTATTCGTTAATTCATCTATGTATTTTTTGCAGTAGAAAATGTTATTGACATTATCAAAACTTCTCTGCCCTAGCATGGCAACAAAATCTATTAAAAAAACACCTTTCAGTCCTCGTCTCCAAGTTTCTATGTTGATGCATTAATATACTGGAAAACAAAGAAACAAAAGATTTTTTCTAACCTTCCTTAGCATGTTTTCTTTTATGTCTGTTATCAGAGGGATAGACTTACTGGTGTATGAAAAATATTTCAGTACAATAGCTATCATCAGTACTAAGGTTAAAAAAAAAAAAAGTACTTTCTTAAAATGTGTTTTCTTAAACATAGTTTGAAGAAAATTAAATTAGTTTAAGAGCCACCTTGGGTGAATAGGGCATAATTTTTGTGGGAGATGTTTAAAAGAGTTTTGTTGAGCTTGTTATTGTTTGTAGGCAGTTTTGTGTGGGTGCTATAAAATCTTTCAGACTCACAGTCTTTCAAGTGAATCTTCAGCCAGCAAAGCCCAAAAGCACCATGGTCTGTTTCATAACTACGTTTCGGTTCAGCACTGCACTCTGTATACCACAGGGTAACACTTCCTGTGACTCCTCTTTTGTGTTATCCTTGGATGTTTCATGCTTTTAATATTTAATCAAAGCTTAAAACATAATGTAAGGATTCGTTAAACAATTGCTCTGGACGTACATATTCATAACACCCTCATCTGCTGAAAGTATAGAAGCCTGAAAGTATATTTTCTGGATAAGCAGAATGTCAAAAAAAAGAAAAAAAAAAAACATTCAAAATACCTTAAAATCTCACTAATTTAGCTACATTAGCAATTAATGTCTTTTAATCCTTTTTATTCTCTTTTCATTTATCACCATTACTGTTTGCTATGTTTTCCTACATCAGAAGCTCTATAAGTTTTTCTATGCCATGAACCTCTTTTATAATCTTATGAAAACCAAAAAATGCTCCTAAAATTTTCAAGAAATAAATTTGGAGAAACTAATAAAAACTGATAACCTTCTGATAGAATTATGACATAGATAATAAAAGCATTGTAGTATTTTTATCTCTTGTTAGACACTCTTATTTTCAAAGCAAGCCTGTGCCTTCTTTGACCCATAGACACATTGAAGCCCATCCATAGACACAACCCCCCCCACCCAGTGGTCTGTGGACATGAGGCTAAGTACACCTTTTTTAACAAGGCTGATGAGGGCAGGTTGGTGAATCCTAGTTAAGTTGTTTGTTTATAGTGAGGCAAGTGAATATAGTCGGTAATGTAAAACAGGCCCTCAAGGCAAACTTTAACAGCTACACAAACTGAATGAGAAAGCTGAGTATTCTAGTTTGGAGGGTTGTGCAAGGTCTTCATTTCTCAGCTTTTATAGCAAAGGCTGATTGTGAATCCTGCCCAAGTGTAACTATCCTGCTATGGGTCAAAAGTCCATCCCATTGTGGAATGGCGACCAAGGAGGTGTTACCCTTACCTACAGTATCAGTCAGCGCTTTGCTTCATTTTGACCTGTATACATATACTATCATGATCGTCTGCACAAAAGTTCTTTTGCACAGGGTGCTTAGATATCTGAGATCGAATTACCAATTTTGCAACAACTTGCAGTTGCTCAGATAACTGCTTTCATGCAAGCATATTGTTTGAAATATTGCCAACCATCTGCAGTCTTTGGAATCTTGCATGTTATTTGCCTCTTAGCCACAATGTGCTCGTAAACTTTCAGTTGCTCCGTAAGTCAGAAACTCAAAAAAAGGTTGAGAAGAAGGCTGCACACAACCAGGGCTCAAATGCATCAGTTCCCTAATGTTTATTCCCATTTCTCCTCCAGTATTTTTCCTGCGGCTCAATACCTTCACCTAGATCTAAGATGGCTGAAAGCTAGAAACTTCTCTCCATTGCTGGGGGTGATTTGTCATACAAATATGGATATAATTCTATTTTTCACCCTTTGGTGATCATGTCTTCTCAAATTAGGCAGTGAAAAATACAGTGGTAATTCAACAGAAGCACATGCAATACCTGTAGAGTTATGTGCTTTTACAACACATTTTCAAAAAGTAAAGAAGTTAATGTAAAAACTTAGTGTAAAGTGTAAGATATGTGTATTTCACTTCAGATGAATCCAACATCATTCTGCAACTGTGAGATGAACAAGAAAAGAATAGACAGTATAGTGTAAAAGAAGGTCTTTAGCATGCTCAATATTATATTCTGTTGCAATAAAGTTGTTATATTTCATCAGTGGGGAATGGTTGATTGCCTCTTCAACTCCATAGAATCAGCCAAAAGAGACTCCAATTGGAAAATGTCATAATCAGTAATTTCCAGCACAAATCTCGTGCACCTGTCTGAAAGGCTAAACACCTGCTCTGTGCCACTGACATCAGCTACTCTGTTACATGCAATTCCTTGGCATAAATGATAGTGTGCCTCAATTTATCTGTATTTTTCAGATGCTAGACATTGATCTGAGCAAATTTAATGAATATGAATAACACACATTATGTAATTCATGTCAAGACTGGAGCAACATTAGTGTTTCCATAGCATATTCAGCTATGCATATTAAAAGCTCACTGAGAACCTTGATGATTTCAAATGTTACTGAGGCCGACTGGCAATGCTCACTGCACGCTGCTCTCATGTGGCCAAGAGTGCCGATAAAAGCTGGTAGACCAGGGTGTAAACACATTACAGGATCTCGACTCCTTTCCTGCTGCTTGTCTTCCCTTCATACAAAGGCTTCAGAAACCTGCGAAGTGATGCACTCACATTACATTCATATTTATTCATCTCGAGGACACTTTTATCCAAAGCAACTTACAGGTCCATTGCTCATAGGAGTTCTGAGTACATTACAAATGGAGATTCAGAATGTGAAGTAAATTTTGTGCAGCATCACTTTTACACAGATAGAGCAAGCATTATGGAAATAAATAAGTAACGAAATAAATAAAAAACACAAAAGGTTTCAGTGCTCAGTTTGAAGATATAGAATGGAAGCCCCCTTCCACACCTCAGTTCCTCTTGATTCACTCAGATTTTCTGTTATTTTAATAATATTTTATCTTTATTGCTTTTATGTCCACTTACTTTATCAAAAGAAGCATCTGAATCAAAACATGGCCTCTGTACTGCATTTTGTTATCCGTATATAATTCACTGTTGGTATTTGTGGTCTGTTATGTTCTTAAAAACATTTATAATGGCTAATGTATTTTAATATATTTTTTCATACATGATATATTTTTTGCACAAGTATGTTAATCAGTTGCTGTTTTTTAAAGGATTGTGAAAATATGAATTACGTTTAGTTTTTTAAAAGTCACTGCACAGCTTGTGCTGTTTTCATAGTGCAATGGTTTTATACATATATATATACACACACATATCCACACACACATATATATAAGTGTGTGTGTATAATATATACATACACACTTCACCTCTATCTAACACAACAGTTATCAGAAATTAGAAATCAAAATTAAAAATCTATCAGTATTGTTAGTCTAAATTTCTGGGTGTTAATGAAATTTACAGAGCAAAGTAAATGCTTCCTGGTCTTAGAGAAAAATATATAGAAGTATTCAATATATAATGTGCATCAATGTGCAGCTCTCAGTATCATTCATTATCTAACATGTATGTTACATTCGGATGTATCAGGCGTTCCACGCTGTAGGGCAAAGCTAAGTGCACATTACACACAGTACAGTTAGGTAAAGTGAGAAGGTAAACAAGATGGATCTTCTGGTAAAAGGATGTTGTGTCTTCCCTCTTGATACACACAATGTTAAAAGGGTGAATTTTGTGACCTTACACTTTGTGTGGCAGTAAATAGTTGCATATCTGTTTTGCAAGTGGAGCGCACCATAAATATTATAGTAAAAGCATTATCACAGCATCAACAAAACCTGTGTGCCAACGTGGTTCACAATACTATTATCATGTGACGTACAGCGATGCTTTCAGATGTCATGACACTTTGGAAGCGGAGCCTGAGATACAGCCTTTGTCTTCCTCTGTACTTGAGACAAGGTGTAATTAAACACTTTTCACTACTGTCTCATTTATGTGGCTGAGATATGGAAAATTAACAGCTATGTGCCATTTTGACTCTGTATGCTAATTAAAGAGGGATTATGCAAATAAGAAAGTCAATCTCACATTGATTGTGCACTGTCTGTTGTTTGTTTTGCTTCACGTAGTGGGAGATAAATAAATCACATGAGCAGTCTGCCTGTCTTTCCCTTCCTTCTGCTGTTGCTGCGTTATGTGTGTGTGTGTGTGTGTGTGTGTGTGTGTGTTTGTGTGTGTGTGTGTCTCCGCACAAGCATGTCTACCCTTGTGCGATCACGATATACGCCAACAAGTTAAGAACCAAAGTAAACAATCCTCGGGTAATAAACCGCAGTATAACAACTCTTGAAAGTGCAAGTACATAGAACAAGTACATGTGTTCTGCTTCACCACCCTTTTATGTTTGATCCCAAGCTATTGTGAAGGCATCATTAGTGCATATATTCAGACATCCATTCATAAATTTATATAGAAACTGTACTGAAACATTTTAACACAAGGGTACAAAGCTAGATATAATTGACAGCTTTTTTGTTAAATCACTTAAGTTTTATTGATGCTCACATTTCTTCGTTTTTTTTTTTTTTTAAATTTAAAAAAAATGTTAAATTTGTTATTGGTCTGGCAAAAACATTTGCATTTACATTTATTCATTTAGCAGACACTTTTCTCCAAAGCAACATACACCTCTGAGAACGACACAAAGAGCGCATTACTTTTGTAAAAAAAAAAAAAAAAAAAAAAAGTGCAAACCAAAGCATAATTAAAAAACAAAGGGGATCACAAGCATTTTGTATTAATGGATGTGGTGAAAAAGGTTGGAAATCATGATACAGCTGAGTTGACTGGTTTAAACCACTTGTGACACCTGGAAACATTCATCTGTGGGTTCAGTGGTTCAAGGAACAGGGGAAATGGACTTCCTTACAGCGGAGGACAATGATGCAATCTGACAGTCCTTCCTTCCCGTGTTCTCAGCAAATCCACGTTTCTGGTAAAAATCCAATGCATCTATACCTCTGTATGTCAAAAAAGTAAAGGACTTCAGAAACGGATTCTATAATGAAATGGTGCTCATTTTCATTGCATCACAATGCTATTAAAATGCAGAGAAATGTTCTTCTCCCCACTGGACCTCTTTGAATTGTGGATGAGAATGTATAAATCCACTGGGCATATCAACTGATCTCAGCATAACCCATAAAGCAGACTGGAATGTTCTGGAAAGAATCAGTGTTAACTGGAGGAACTCACAACTGAGGAATGGACCAAAATGCTAGTTATTGATTTATTTTGACCCTTTACTTATTAAGTGGTGCAGTGGAAATGTCAGTCTACTTAAAGACAACATTGGGTTTCAGGCTGTTCTTGGTGTGTTACTCTTCCCAAACACAATCTATCATTAACTTTTACACCCTGAATTTGCAATTGCATTGCTCAAGAGGCTGCAGGTTGCTCTCCTTTCTGTTATACTCCAGCTCTTAATTTCCATACTGAAGTATTTTCCATATTTTCATTGTATAATCCCACATCACCTAATGCTTCAGATTTAAATCAGGTGCTAAATAAAATGTTTTATTCAACCTGTTGAACTCAAACTGTTGAAGAATGGAGTTACCAACCTCTATTTAGATTGAATAATCCAATTTTTTTTTTTGATTTTGCTGTTTACGAAGTGTAGGGTTTACAGCCTTACACTTAAACACATTATAAAGTGCGCTATTTTTGGAGAAATTCATCTTAAAAAGTTCTCTAGAGTGTACTTTCATAGCCCCTTCTAGTACTTCAACTGAAAGCATCTGGATTATCGGATGAAGTCCCTGGCAGTTTCTTTACTTGCTGCTGACACTACCTGACTATGTTTTTCTTTTAAATTAGTCATTTATAAAAAGGTGTCCCTTCCAGACTCACTTTTTCCTTTTCATGGGAAAGACTCTTTGATGCTGGTGTTAAAGAGCAGTTGTCCTTGACATTAGGATGTAGTGCTCAATGCTGGGGCTGATTATTGATTCAGACAAGGATCTGTTTTCTGTTTCAAAGGAGCTCCATACTAGAAATGCTTCCTCTTCCATATCTACACAGCTGCTTGCTGCTGCTGGCTCCAGGTTAACAGAACAACATGCTGCTTATGTGCTATGTAGTTGACCAAGCCATACCTGGCTGAGATTTGGCTTGGCTCCAAACTGTCATTGTAGGCTGATCCCTGGTTGGAGGGACAGGGGGCAATTCCACGTATTACTAGCAGAAATTAGGATAAACACATTTTTCTTCTTTTCTGAGGAATCCACTGACCTCCTCTGTGGGGAAATGTCATGAGGGAGTGCAATTAATCCTGGGGAAATGTCTGTCTTCTGTCACTGGAAAATATGTCATTTTTCCTTATGTTACACTATTACATGGTTGCCTCCAGGATGTTCCTTACCTCTAACTACACGTCACTTGTCTCAATGTCTGTATAACTATTTACGTTAGACACATTCATTATTTTATCTATTTGTTCAATAGACAGATCAGTAAAACTATAATATCTAAACAAAACCCACCTTCTTTGAGAACCCTGACCCCAGAAATGACAGCAAGTGCATGACAATGTCATTACTTTTTATTACCTTCGAAGGGGTAGTAGGTAACATGGTGGTTAGCGCTGTTGCCTTGCAATCAAAACAAACAAACCATCTAAGGCCACTTGTCCCACAGGGAGCTGGAGTCTAACCCAGCAACACAGGACATAAAGCTAGAGAGGGAAGGGACACACCCAGGAAAGTACACCAGTCCATCACAATGCACCCCCAGTGGGACTTGAACCCCAGACCCACCAGAGAGGAGGACCAGGTCAAACCTATTGCACCACTGCACCTGCTATGCAATTAGAACACTCAGGTTTATATCCTGCCTCCTGCTATAGTATCTTTGACCACAGTACCTATCCTGAACCTCTGCAGTGAAAATTGCCCATGTGTATAAATGGTTAAATAACTGCAACAAGATTAGTATTACAAACTGCACACTGTAAGTTGCTTTGCAGAAAAATATCAGGCAAATGAGTAAATAATGGTTGATGCCTTTTGCCAGAACGACATTCATTTCCCTTATTATATATCCATTCTTACAGCTGGGTTTTCTTACTGGAGCAATTAAGGTTAAGTGGCTTTCTTTAGAATATCATAAGAGGAGTGGGAAGTGGGATTCATTCCAGGAACCTTCAGATTATAGGACAACAATCCTAACTGTGCCCTAACAGTCATAACTACAGACACAGCACTTTGGCAAATGCTATAAAAAAAAAAAAAAAAAAAAAAAAAAAAACACACACACGTCCCATACAGAGTCGCAGGGAACCAGAGCCTACCTAGTAACACAGGGCATAAGGCCAGAGGGGGAGGGGACACACCCAGCACAGGACACCAGTCCATTGCAAGGCACCCCCAGCAGGACTCAAACCCCAGACCCACCACAGGGCAGGACTGTGGTCCAACCTACTGTGCCACCGCACCCCACATGCTATAAACACACACACACACACACACACACACATTTTCAGAACTGCTTGTCCCATACAGGGTCGCGGGGAACCAGAGCCTACCTGGCAACACAGGGCGTAAGGCCAGAGAGGGAGGGGACGCACCCAGGACAGGACACCAGTCCATCGCAAGGTACCCCAAGCGGGACTCGAACCCCAGACCCACCAGGCAGCAGGACTGTGGTCCAACCCACTGCGCCACCACACCCCCCATGCTATAAACAATGGGGCTTAAAAGTATTTATGTCTCTGTGCATTTCTTGGCATTTGCCAACATCTGTTGTTTTACACATTTGTAGTTATAACTGTTATATTTATCGGAGCAGAACACGGAAATACTAGCTGTGAGCAAAATGGGCTCTTTTTGGATTCTAGTATTACATTTGTTGACATTGGTAAATCTGAACATAGTTTTGCCAGTTGAACTTTGAAGAATCAGTGACTAACATATTTACAATATAACATGCTCTCTAGCACAGCCAAGACACTGAAGTCTTGAAAAATGGTGAATGAGATGCTGAAAGCATGAAATATGGTGAAAAAATGCACCCATCCCCTAGGATTTCAGCTGGTCTTTTGAACATGTGGTCATTACATTCTTCAAACCGTTTTGCAGTGATCAGGAGGATGTGTTTTGAAATGAAAACTCCAAACAGAGGAAAAGTCCCACGAGAGCCTGGCTGCAAGGTAAGAAGCAATAAATCACAGACAGCAGACAGAAAACAACCCATTCTTACCATATGTCCTTTGTGAAATTGCATTCCATAATCTGTCAAGTTAGAGAAGAGCAATTATTAGATATGAAACTGAAAAACTAGAAGAAAGAAAAGCTAAATAATTCTCCAGCTTTAATCAAGAATTAAAAAATGTAGATGAAAATGAACATGATATTCAAAGTTTTGTCATAATGTTTTAATTTTTAAAGGTAAAATTCCAAAGCATTTGGTGCATGTAATGAAAAGATATATAACAGTAAGAAGGTGAGGGGAATCCTTGTAATCCTTCTGGAAATGTACTGTAATTAATTAATCTGAACAAATGTACAGCTGTGAAATAATATGAAATATACAACACATTGGGAGAGAAAAAAAAATTATTTTTGATATTTGTTTAATCTATACTACAACTCCAACATGCACCTGCTATAGACATTAATGTACATAGTTTTTTAATATTTTATCTAATATATTGTAGGATCTTGATATCCTTGTTATATGGCTTGGAGAGGTACAGGAAAACAAAAGAAAAAAAAAAAAAAAACGTTTTCAGGCCTTCTGAGAAATATTCGGTGAGAAATATTGATAATTTATAGTAATAATAGTAATAATAAATTGCTAATGAATAAATACAGTATTAATATATTAAAATAAAAACAATTAATAGCTGGTTGTTCATTGTAACTCTCTCTCTTTATATATATATATATATATATATATATTTATTCTTAATGCTATCACACCTGTACATTACGGATGGGCACCTGAAATGTTCTTCATTAACCTAATTAATACATCAATTACTAACTCTAGTATTACAGGAGGACACTTTTCTTGTAGCATGAGTCCTTTGGAGACCCGCACGCTGGGGTCCCGCGCACTTTATAGCGCCCTACACCCCGACATGCAGGCAATCCTGGCCAATCGCAGGCGTTCTCGTATCTGCGGGGGAGGCTCCCCATTCCGACTCCGCTCCGCGTTTTGCGAGCGCTCGGGCTCGGCGCCTCGGCGATGCTCGCTCAGTGGATGTGGCTCCGCGGGATCTCCACTTTCTCCTCGCAGATGCGGTACGGGCTCTCTGCAGAAGTTGGGAGAACATCGCGCGCGGCACTGCTGCTCCTCGAGCCGGATTTATGTTGCTAAATTTCCCGCGGGAAGTACGGAGGGGCGCGTGACATAAAGTGTCATTTCTAATCCACTGAGATTATATATATATATATATTTTTTGTAAATCTGCAGAAGAGCAGATTGTCCGTGCGTGTGGATCGCGTTTGCACCGGGGACCGACAGCACACGGGCGCGCGATGTTGCGGGTGCGCGCGCTGCTTTGCGCGTTCTCGGCGCTCTCCCTGTCACTGGGCGCAGATTTGAAAGCGCGGAGCTGCGCTGAGGTGCGACAGGCGTACGGCGCCAAGGGCTTCAGCCTCCTCAATATCCCGCACCAGGAGATATCAGGTAAGGGCCGGTGTGATGATCCGGGCTGCCCTGTGCGCAGCTTTTCTTTGCGCTCTTTTTGCGCATCTCTCCTCGCCGACCCACCGTGCGCCTTCATCGCCGATGTCTTTTGCGCATCACGTGTACAGCAGCTGTACATTCTAATTGTACATTTTTATGACATTCACAAGCCCACGCAGCAGTGGAAATCACACAGAAAGTTGCACAAGGAAATAATAAGTCCTAGGACTAATTCATCAGCTCTTAAACTTCTCAAAACTTAAATCTCAGCAGCTGAAGTCCCGCACACGGTGCATTCGGCTGCCAGACTCCGAGCCCCTGGAGACAGACAGGTCCATTTGAACATTAAAATATTAGCATGCGTGGTATTGCCGTTTCCGAACAATCATCTGAACCCGTGCGAAAACATGGGGATTTACAGACCTATGGTATGGAATTAATTTTATTGAAGCATATTGGATAAATATATCGGATGGTGAAAAAAAAAAGCGTGACTCACTCACTGTGTATTTGAGTATAATAAGTATGAAGAACGTGTAGGGCTGGAGTTTGGGTGCATGTGTGGACCTGTGTGAGGAGTAATTGCTGTTGGAAGGAAGAGCCCCTGTGGTTAATTACTTATGGATTGGCCCATTAATGGAACTGTAGATCCATCCACGATAAGTGGAGGAAAAAAGTTAATTAATTTACTGTGCTGTAAAAGTGTAAGATAAGGCAAGGAGGCCAGCTTACTGCTGAAACACCATTAGGCTTTCACAAAACTGCAGTGATGGTGGGTCTGGGGAAAATCACATGTTGCTCCTCTTTCTTTACAAATTCTCTGACTCTGACACATTTTTCAGTTTTTTAATTCTTATTTTTACTACTCAGGAAATAAGTTGTTTTGCTACGGAAAACCTTGTCTGTAAACAATTTTAATTGTAGGATGACGTAAGTCTTTAGATTAGCAAAAAAGCATGTTAACTCCTTTTAAAAAGTAACCATTTCTGGTCTTTACATTCTGTAGATATGAACATATGGTGAACTCGTACATTAGAAAGTGTAACTATTAGTTCAACTCCTCACATACGCACCTTGTCGGTCGGTGGAGGGCAGGATAGAATATGCACCTCCCAACAATAAGTTACCTTGTACTCTGGGCAAAATTCTGAAAACATGCTTAAATGTCTGGTATAATAATTACCATGATACATTACTGTGTATGCTCATCAATAGATACAATTATTGTAGGTTATTCGGGAAAATTAATAAGATTATTTTGACAATCGTATCCTTTAATAGATATTGAACTTCTCAAAATTTCTTTTCCCAAAAGATACAGAATGTTGAACTTTGCAAAGGATGTATAGTGTCCAATAGAGGGCTCTCTGTCTCAGTATACTAGTCTATTTTTCCCTAAATATTATCAATAAACTTTGCATAACTATACCTTCATTCTGATCAACAGACAAAATTGGGGAAAAAAAGAAAGTTTCATAATTTGCTACTGTTGATAAACTCTTGGTCAGAAAGCAGACTTCTTCAACATTTTCGGAGCTGTATGAATAGGTTTTTTGTGTCATTAATTCTGTATGTGATTAAGTAGTTAAATGTAATTTCATGTGCCTTAAAATGAGTTATGTGGGGTACCATGGAAATAAAGTTTCTTACATTGCTGCTATCTGAATCATTTGGTTTTACCGGCATTGTGGTTGTCTCTGCCTTTCCTTGTGTAATTCTGTGTAACGGTGAGCTTCACTAAAAGGATTTAGCAGTAATCTTTCCTGACAGTGCGAGTGCAACAGATGATTTTTTGCGTTCCAGATACATCTTTAATACAAGCCTTCTAAGGTCTGTGTGGCTGAATTACAGAAAGGTTTTGCTAACAACAAAAATGGCCATTACCAAAAACGAGGTTGCAGTTATTTAATCATAACCCTGTGTGCGGCAAAGGGACTTTTTGTTTCTAAAACCTTTTACATAAATCTGTAATCCCATTTGCTGCTATCAACAAATGTCAACCTTTAGTACTGTAGCAGCAAGATTTGTACTTCAAATTTACTTTGCAGCTTTGCAAGTAGTAGACATCAAACAGGGAGACCATGAAGTTTGAAGGGCATAGGACATGTATTCAATGTGTGCTGCTTCAACACATTAAGTAACTGGTGTGAAATATACAGCTGTCCTTCCAGAGTTCCTCTTAGTCTCTTATCCATAAGCTACACCTTGAGTCTGCTCTTATGAGCTGGGATGGCTGCAAAAAGGGATCTCATTTACTTTGAACGTGTGTAATTGCTGGCGCACATGTGACGGGAGTTCCAATGAGAGCGGCTGCATAAATAAGCTCAAGGAAAAATTTAAGCGAACTCAGGTTATTATTGGGGGCATGGGGGTAGTTCGTACGGGATAAACAATGTTGAGTGTTACTATGAATGTGGCACCACATAACAAACCTTGATATTAGTTGCGGTTCACAGTGTTCATCTTATTTCTCAATTTCCCTGGAGAGCTAGCTATCATGAGGAATCGTTTCTTGACGTATTTCAGCCTCAGGGCATGAAGGAAAATTGTGATCAACAGTCTGCTTCTTTCTAGGCGCATGGATACGATCAGTGTAACAATGTAAAACTTGCTGATTTGTTCATATTAACCACCATTGAGCTTATTGTTACATTACTGGCCATACAGTAGATTTTCATGCAGCTTTTATGTGTGTCTTGAACCATGGTGAGAAATGAGAATACTAGTTTGTTCAGGATCTTGTCGGAAAGTTATTCATCTTTTATTTGTACACACACACACACACACACACACACACACACACACACACACACACACACACGCACATTTTCAGAACCGCTTGTCTCATACGGGGTCACGGGGAACCGGAGCCCACCCGGTAACACAGGGCGTAAGGCCGGAGGGGGAAGGGACACACCCAGGACGGGACGCCAGTCCGTCGCAAGGCACCCCAAGCGGGACTCGAACCCCAGACCCACCGGAGAGCAGGACTGTGGTCCAATCCACCGCGCCCCCCTCTTTTATTTGTAAGAGATCTGAAATACGTTGAATGTGCTGTTCATGTTTGGAGAATTTTTTAATGGAGTGATAGACTACGTCATGAATGGCAGTGATGTATGTTAGAGGAGTGGCAGTAAAACTGTTTGTCAAAACAGTAAATAAAGAGGACAGTATGGTGGTGTGGAGGGGGGCACTGCTGTGCCTCACAGTTCAGCTCCCGGGCTATGTGTTCAGACATGGTTTCAAATTTGACTTAGTCTGTTAAGAGTTTGCACATTCTCCCTGCGTTCATGGGGGGTTCCTCAGGGTGCCCCCCCCGTCTTTTCCGACAGTTCAGAGTCGTATGTTTCAATCAAACTGGTGAATCTAATTTGCCCATAGTGTCTGAATGAGTGCATGTAATTGCCTTTTGATGGTCTAACATCATCTGCACAGTGTAGGCTGCCTCATACCCTATGCTTCCAGGATAGACTCCAGACTTCCCTGACCCTGCATTTGACAAGCGGTTATTAATAAAGAAAGAATGACGAATTGTTCTGTCTATCATACTGATATGACAAATAAGAAAACCTGCATATGCTGCTTTCCTGTAGCTCATATAAAAATATTTCTTTGCATTAGGAGAGCTGTTTTAGTTTGGTATGATTTATTGTGAGACTTTCTGAGCTTCAAAAAGTTTATCGAGATGGATTTTGTTTTCTGCTATCAATATTGCTCAGTGACAGTACAGTCTAAAACCGTTTCAGGCCCTGTTACATTAATTCTTAATATTGTTACACCTTGCCACCTCCTGTATTGATGGCAGCATGGCTTGCAACGCCTCTTAACCGTTTGAAAAGAGCAGTTTTTCAGAGCCTGCTGAACAATTCTTTATGGAGAAGCACTTCTAATTTTGTCTCCACTGCATCTTCAAATGTCACATTGAATCAATTTTGTATGTCACTGACTTATCCAGACATTTCAAGGGATGGTGAAAAAAATCCTAAATACTCAGTATGCACCCTTTCCACTTTGAATCCAAAAATTAATTGATAACCAGAACATTGCCCTTGATCTTATTAAATTCTGAGATGCTTCTGCTTCCACTAAAAGACACATCAAATATTTTTTTCAATTTATCTTTTTCATTCATTCATTCATTCATTCCAATAACCAGTTATCTTAATGCAGGCATGATAGCCTGGAGCCTATCCCAGAAACGTAAGCTGTGAAGCTTGGTGCACCTTGGATGAGACAGCAGTCCATCGCAATGCATGTCACTACACTGGCATTTTTCAAAGTGTCTAGTTCTCTTGCTGAGAAAGACATATTTATAGGCTGGACAATGGTTTTCTCCAAGGAGACAGGCTCTTGTGCTTTTCAGCAATTTGTGCAAATGGATGTTTTACCGAAGGAGTTTAGGTACAGTACTTTTCTCAAGGGTACAGCCCATCCTGAGACTTGAAGCAGAAAGCTGAGAGTCACAAATTTCGCTGGTGAATTAGGATGCTACCTACCGTGGGTGATGGAATGCCGCAACTGAATGTGGGCAAAAGTTTTTGGCGCAAGATTCGTCAGAAGACACTGATATTTTCTGCGCCGCTTTTCTGCAGGTGCACAAGAAAAGCTGGCAGCGGTGAAAAGGCAGCATGTTTAATAACTAGTCCACCTGTTTGTGGACTCAGTGGTTGAACTGATTAAATAATCCGCATCCGTGTTTCTCTCTTTTTGTTTTTAATCACCCGATGTAATGAAAAACTCGGCCTCCTGCTGCTGTAAATGTCACAGCTGAATGAAAGCTCCTTGATCATGGCTGGTTGTACACTGGGCCAATTCCTCCACGAGGAAGGTAATGAATGACATTTACTCACATTCATCGTCCAACACAAAGACATCCTTTTTCCTTGTCTTCACATCTATTTGTTGCTGTGGACTAAACTTTCCCAATCATATGTATACTGGCATACTGGCAGAAGTCAATATTCAGTATTTATTCCTGAGATATAAAGCATTTTTTTTTTCCTTCCAGCATATACAAGTGAGGGTTATTATGAAATAGATGGCTCAACATATCCTGATGTCAGTGGGCTGTTTCCATGCTTGTTCATCTGTGTTGAGTGGTTCTTACCTGCTCCATGATGGGAGAAACCCCTTTAATGTCTCATGACTGAGTGGTTTTGAATGGGTGCCAGCAGCAGTACAACTACAGCCCGTGGTAATACCTCTGGCTCTTACAAGTTATGAATACAAAAAAAAAAAAAAAACATTAACTTTTACAAAAAATGGATCATGCTTTTCAGTAATGGAGGGTTATCTGGACATTCATTGCTGGCTGACTAAATCTACCTATGCTGAAAAGGAAAACCTACCTTCAGATTAGGGTATACAATGATATTGTTTCTTTCTTTACTGTATCTGTCATGTCTGCAGCATTGACTGGAATAAAGCATATACAATTATGGAGGAAAATGTTTTTGTCCGTGTGTTTCTTTCATATCCTAGTAATTTGAAAATATGTTTTAGACCTCTTTACACAGGAAAACGTTCCATTGAGCAGTCTGTAGAAGTCAGCAATGTCTCTAATGAAGTGGGAAAATGTATCTCTTAAATGTATTGTGCATGGCTTCAGTTGATGAGAATACAGGAGTTTCCCTCATTTTTTGTTTCTTTGCTAAAAAATATAATTCTTTTAATGCAGGACTGTATCTTGAGGAGGGGGACGCGGCGGTGCAATGGGTTTGACTGGGTCCTGCTTTATGCTAGGTTAGGAGTTTGAGTCCTGCTTGGGGTGCCTTGTGATGGACTGATGTCCTATCCTGGGTGTGTCCCATCCCCCTCCAGCCTTGCACCCTGTGTTGCCGGGTTAGGCTCCGGTTCACCGCAATCCCACTCGGGACAAGCAGTTTTGGACTATTTGAGGGTGGCTGGCTTGAGCCCCCTTATGCATGACTGCTGTGGCCCTTTTCAGGGCGACTGGTAGTGTTGTGGTTAGAGCGGCTACCTATGAACCTACAGGTCACAGGTTTAAATCTCACCTTCAGCTCTAGGGGTTTTGTACAAACGTTTGTAATTTACTTCTTTATTTGTTTGTTTTTTAAAAGTTGACAGAAGGTAGTGGTCTGAATTCCGTAATTCTGGACGTGTACTTTGCTCACAGCTGATCGGCTCCCAGTCCACATTTTATTTGAATGAGACTTCTGAGAAAGTGGAGGTGATGACTGTACATCGCAACACAGCTGTCAGAATCCCTTGAAATAACAAATGCGGATCAGAACTTCGGGTGCAGATTCACTGTGAGAATCCACTTTACTGTGGACTCACGAGTTTAAACTGCTTGTGTACGCTCCCCCTTTCCCTTTGGCAGCACATATAATAAACGTAATTATGTAAATGAAGCATGCCACGTCTTTCTGATTTACATAACTGTAAACATACTTTTAGCAAAAAAGCGGTGCATGGAAAAGCAAGAGCATGACTCACAATAGCACGCCCTCACAGTGACTGTTAAGGCCTTTCAGAAGCATCTCCCTTTCAATCTGAGTGGAAGGAGATTTGGATTTAACACCACAGGTTGTGATACCCTCAACATTTAAGTGTTGTCAGTTTTGATGCTTAACAGCACAACGGTGCAGTGTAATAATCTAAATACGTATTGTGTCATTTCCTGTTTTTTCTCAATCTGGTATTGCCCAATAAAACCTTTTTTCTTTTTTTGTTTTTTTTTAAAATTGAGCTTCACTTGCAAGAAATTACCATAGACAATTTTGTTCAGTAAGAACACAGAATGTGCAACAGAGTGAAAAAGGAACGGAGAAAAGATTAAAGAGAAGCAGCTTTGGGCCGGGTGGGGCTTGTGCTCCCTTGGGGAACATAACTGAAGCCAGATGATCTTCACGAGAAGTTTGGTGGTTCTTATGAGTAACAGTTGGGGTTCTTTCACCAGAGGGGTGTTACGTGTTCAGGCACTGGCCCTGTGCGGGTGGCTGGGTTGCGCCATGGATGTGACATCTCTGTCCTTTGGCGATGACCGGGCTGTCATTTCATGTCGACCTCTGTGCCATCTACGGTTGCTTGACTCAGACTCTATTTCTTTGGACTTACAGAGATGCAGGATGAATTTGCTCCAAATCTTAAAAAAGCATAGAATTCATAAAAAAAATTAAATTTCATCTTGTTAAAAGTGGTTTTGTTGTGTATTTATAAGTAATTTGCTGTAATGCCTAGCTATCCATAACTGCGTAATTTAAAAAAGTAATCAGGACTTTATGAAAAAAAAACACTCCATTTTCTGCACATTTTAAATGTTTGTTGTATGATTCACCTCGATGAGGGTGGAGAATTTGTGATACGCTGTGGGAAGTAGGGAAAGTAGTTGCAGTACATGATGCTGTCTTATGTGGGATTTCATCAACATATATGGGCTCTTTCAGACATAATGGCTCAAAAGCGGTACACGAACAGAATGAGATCATAGGATTAGTGGTGGGCTCTCCTCAAGCGGGGGCGCAGACCTTGTTAAAATTCAGCTACTGGAAGTAGCGCCTTAAAATAACATTCACATAAACACTTGAGGAACTGGTTGTCGCCCCAAGAGAACTAATGTAAGAGGCACTCGGTTATGTGTGATTAGCAGTGCCGACGTGTGCAAGTCATATGACAAAGTTTAGGCACCAGATTAAACAGTGTCATGAATATTTATCTGTCGATGTAGGCCCACCTCTGCCCTTCTGATTGTATTTTTTAAATTTAATAAAACACGGCAGTATTAATTACAGGCAGAATGCTTTGATTTGCTGTGCAATTTTGAAAGGCCTTTAGGGAGGCAGAAGCTGTTGAAGGCCAGTAATACCAATGTTTGGGGGGAAACTGATTTATACCTATCCATCAATCCATCTATCTATCCATCCATGCATTCATTATCAATAAGTGTTTGTGCACGGCAGGGTCATGGCAGTCCAGAGTCCATCCCAGAAAGGGATACACACTGGACTGAATGCTCTCACTCCTTTTCTGAGACACATAAAGGTCAATTCTGAGTCAACTATGATTTATAGAACAAAATTAATGCAGTATCCTTAGTATTCTAAAAACATCTCTCCAGCTACTGCCGTTTCAAATGAAGAATCCACGGGCAAAGCACTGCTTGTGTGGTTCAGGCCTTCTTGAATCTTTGTGGTGATTTAACTCACTTGGGCCACTTGGGCCTCCATCTCTTAATTGTTGTAAGCAAGCTAAAGGTTGACTGTTTAGTTGATCTTCTCGTAATTATTAATCCTACAATTTTCTTGTTTTGTGTTGATTTTAAAGCATCCATTGCTTTTATAGCGGAGGGTGCAGTGGTGCAGTGGGTTGGACCACAGTCCTGCTCTCCAGTGGGTCTGGGGTTCGAATCCCGCTGGGGGTGCCTTGTGGCGGACTGGCGTCCTGTCCTGGGTGTGTCCCCTTCCCCCTCCGGCCTTATGCCCTGTGTTGCCGGGTAGGCTCCGGTTCCCCGTGACCCCGTAGGGGACAAGTGGTTCTGAAAGTGTGTGTGTGCTTTTATAGCCATGAACAAATATTATACTATAACTTTTATGCATTTTGTGGTTCGCTGTACGTGCAAGGATCCAGGATATTAACTGATGTATTGTTCTACTTGATTAACACCTTTGTGTCAGATTGTTTAGCTAAAGAAAGTGCTAAATAGCCGATTTACAGTCTGCCTTATCTGCAGAATGCTGACATCAGCACTGGCTTCTTAAATTTAACAGTGAAATTGCTCATCTGATTTATTACCTGTGGAATGCCAATTCACTTAAGCTGGCAGTCTCTTAAATCTCTTAAACTGTTATTATTCTTTTTGATGTGGTATTTCACCAAAGGAGCTTAGAAGTAATTCATTTAACATTTTAACCTGGTTTGTGTCCATCTGTTGATCTATACCCCTTTCCACATCAGATTCTGCTTATCCAACATGCCTACAGTTTTTTTATTTGATTAGTAACTGAGAATCAGTAGTGGCAAATGGTTTGGAGGACAAATTGCCCAGTAAGAATGCATGGGTCTCCGCCAGCCACTCTCGCTAAAATGTCAGCACAGGGGTCAGCTTTATTGACAGGAGCGCTGCTCTAGGGCTCAGCCAATGAGCCCATTTGGCAGAGCAGGACCCCTGTGTCCGACCCGAGCGGGCGTCCTGAGGTTGTTAAGCCGGGCAAGCCTGTCAGACTCCAGACCCAGCGGACCCACCATTCACCCAAGCTACCAGTTCAGCTCAATGGTTCTGGCGCCTGTGGACTGGGATCAGCTGTCAGGGAGCTGAGTGCACCACGGGCCTGCCTGCCTGCCTGCCGTCACGCTCGGTCTGGGTGAGACTCACCTGCTCCCAGGGCTGCTTGGGTTCTGGGATGGCGGGACTCTTGCAAAGATCAGCTTGTTCTGTGAGAGGAAAGGTCGATCTTGAGGCTTTGGTGCGTCTGGGCCGTGGGTCTCCATCGCGTCAAAGTAGATGGGTTTCACTGATGTCTGCAATGCACATGAGGGAGCTGATGGATTAGACTTGCTGGACTCTTCAGGCTGTGGCACCCTCACCCCTAGCTGTCTTCGAGGAGACCTCACTTTAGACGGTCTAGCAAATGTGTTGATAGTTTTCGGGATCCCTGAGTGATTTCCTGCGAGCCTAAAGAGCAGTCTAACACGAGCAGTTCCACAGCAGATCGTATCAGTGACTTGAAAGGAAGTGACAGCTCTGGCATCTCTTGCAGGAAAGGGGATGTTACGGTGATTAAGGAATCCTGACATCCTTTCCCACGTGTCATGGTTCTGACATGCATATGTGATCCTACAAACCTGACGTCACTGCAAAGCATACCCTTTCCCACAGTTCTCCAAATCATGTTGTCATGATCATCATAGGTCATAAAATGATTATTGCTTAGACTTTCCAGTGCCAGCTTGTTTACTCAGTGACCACCTTCAGTCCTTATGTTTACTGTGGTAATGAGCACAAGAACTGAAGGACCATCAGTAGGGGCACCCTTCAGATGGAGGTGGCACATATGCATTTGTGATGTCCAGAGTGGTAAATCTGTGCTTCACAGCAGAGGCGGGATTATCAGCCATGACAGGCCAGTGAAGCAGATATCAGTTCCAGGAAGGGAAACGTGGATAGCCAGTGGAGCGGGATATCTGGATACCATTTTCTGTTTCTGCGCCAAAGTGAATTCATGGAATACCTCCTACATCTTCTCCCCATTAAGCACGGCCACAAAAGCCAAATTGCTGCGTGATGGACTTTCTCGACAGGCTTTTCCCGCCTGGTGCAAAAGTGCTTTAGCGTCTCGCTGAGACCAACAGAGCGGCCTTTCATAGCGAATTAACAAGCTGCACCACACTGAGGGGAATGCTAAACACACGAGCCCACATCTTTTTTCAGACGCACGCTGACAGGAGGGCACCGTTGCTGTCGTTTTCTTCTCCCATCCTCTGTTCTAGAACCGCAACTGTGTGCAATTGATCTTGGTACATAAACAAGGACACGTTGCCTATTGATTGATAATTCATTGCGAGTCCTAAGAACTCTGTACGCCTCCACATTAGAAGAGTTGATGTTCTTTCTGTTACTCCAGTCAACACTTTTTATTAAGCAAACACTTTTATGACAGTGTTTTAGGGGTTAAAATGCATTTATTTATTTATTTATTTATTTATTTATTTATTTTGATCACTATATTATTCATTCATGGAGCTAGTACCTTTCTCCGTGCCAAGTTATAATGTTAAATTCTAACTCTAAGCTTCTTATCATGGTTTACCCATTTACACAGCAGGGTAACTTTTATAGGATCAGTTCAGGGTAAGTACCTTGACCAGGGGTACTGAAGTAGGAGGAGACCTGAGTCCTTCGAGTGTCAGGCAGCAGCTCTAACCACTACAGTCCCTGCTGTCCCCATCTGTAGGTAAGTGGAGCTGTGACCTTAATTTTCCTGTGCATTCATCAGACATCAGTCCCCTTTATCTTGTGATTTATGGTAGGTGTTAAAACCACATATCTGAGAGTGAACTGAGGCCTTCTAACATCTGTAAACACAAACTGCTTTGTAGGTCTTAGGACCATATGTCAACTCATGATTGAACTATGGTGCCAATTTTCTAGGGGTGTGTGTGCATGTGTGTGTATGTGTGTATGTATAGGGGACATAATAGCTTCTGTGCATTTGCATGTGATGGCTCATTATCATTAGAACTATCATTACTACTTATTCAATTAATTGGTGCCTTTATCCAAAGTGACATAGAATGTTATGCTTGTTTATTAAGCTACTTAGAAATATTTACCCTTTTTTATAGCACAGTAATTTTTAATGGAACAATTCAGGGTAAGAACCTTGCTCAAGGGTACCGTAAGAGGAGCAAAGATCTGGGTCCTTCAGTTCCAAGGCAACAATTGTAACCACTGCACTACCTGTCTTCCCCAAATGTGTGACCGGAACTTGACTTAAAGGTGTTTTTAGTCTTGGGGCAAGGTGAGTGTGGGAATGACCTGATAAAGAGAATTGCCATCAGGAAGCTACCATGAATGTGTCTATACATTGAGTCAAGGGCGATAGTGTGCACCATGTGGGAGATCAAAAAAGCTATCAATCACTATGATTAACTGTTCGTGCAAGTCAGGATCATAGCGGTCCAGAGTCTATCACAGAAGCATTGGGTGCAAGGCTATTTAAGGTACACCATAGATGTGACTCCAGTCGATTGCAGAGAAAGTTCAGAAAAGTAGATGTGCAGAAGCCATGCAGTGGAAAAGCAGAGACAGACTGGGATTCATGACTGTACAGCATTGCTCTTTAGCATCAACAAACTTGGTCAATCAGAGCTTTGTTGAGGTGGACACCACAGCCAGGTTGCTTTGGACAAACAATTCAAAGTGCATGATCAGACCATTTCTGGGCCCGATGATCTAGCATGCTCAGACAGAGGAATCCGGAACAGTAATAAAGGCATATGATATGGTCCTGAGGAACTCACCGCATCACAGTAATAAAAAGGTTTTAGCAGTACTCTAATTCTCTTATTACCCTTGTGCTGGTAAAGAAGACTTATTACTGTACCAGTATATAAAAATATATATTAGCGTCAAGGAGAAAAGACGTGGTTGTTTACTGTACCGCTAAGGCTGGTTTTCAAAGTGTACTTCGAAGAGGCTCTTCAGTCAGTGGTCTGTGGGGAAGTGATGATTTAATGGTCTCTAGACCTGCACTTCTATGTAACTCACTTAAGAATGTAATTCCAGCTTAATTAGGAAATTAATGAGTGTATTCAGGCACTGACAGATAACGTTTCCGTGGAAATAAATGTGAGACAATAGATTAAATGAACGTCTCTCAGACTTCAGCCTAAAGACAACTTTTCTTTGCATACTGGAGAGCTGCCTTTGTAAAATAGTTATTTTGGAACAATATGCAAAACCCACAATAATGTACCTCATGATTTGGAGATTTATGATAAGTTTTTCCTTGCAGTCTGAACGGTCCTGGTTCGAATTCCTGCTCCTGATGCAGCACCATGAAGCAGTTAGGGCACTTACATTAAATTGCTGTAGTCAGAATACCCACACACACATTGACTGAAGCCGCTGCTCCCAAGCAGGGTCACAGCAAGCTGGAGCCTAACCCGGCAACACATGGCGTAAGGCTGGAAGGGGAGGGGACACACCCAGGACGGGACGCCAGTCCGTCGCAAGGCACCCCAAGCAGGACTCAAACCCCAGACCCGCCGGAGAGCAGGACCCGGTCAAACCCGCTGCACCACCACACCCCCTTCGTCAGAATACCTTAGTTTATAAATTTAAAAAAGAGTTAAGTAAAATAATTAATTAAGATAAGTTGCTTATTGTATAACATGCTGCTAAATGGTGATATATACACATACACACATACACAGGACCCGCCAGAGAGTAGGCACAGGCCAAACCCACTGCACCCACTGTTAAATAGTGATAGCATAATGATGATGATGATGATGATGATGATGATCATAATAATCATAATAATCATAATAATATTAATAATAACAATCGATTTACTATTGAACTGAGTGTCATCAATGTTTTGCAAATTAATACAAATGTAATTTTGTCTTAATATCATCCTATGCATGATTTCAACTGACATTTCAGAAGAGGTGAAAAATGCTGTGGCTATAGAGTGTAAATCAATGAAGTGAGAAAAAAAAAAGAAACAATGATAATTTAATACTGTAAATGTAAAGAGGCTCAGTGATGTCTCTTTATTGCTACAACTGTGGTAGCAATATTTTGATATTTCTCTGATTGTTTTACTTCTTCTTTTTAAAATTGTATTGTATTTTCTAACTATAGTTTTGATAAGCAATGGAAAGGATTTCAACTTGTTTCAGTGTGAAATGAAAAGAATCTGTGAAGTATTTAGGAAGATAAAAGAGAAATTATTTAATTAATTTGGTCAATCTATCTTTAATTTATTTACAGTTAAAGAGAAAGGACTGTGGATGGTGTGGGATTTACGACTGATACCGTGGTTAACCTTGTAGCCATTTGTGTGGTCAAGGACATTAGAAAGCCAAACCTTGGTGGCACAGTGGTTCTAGCGTGTTATGTGAGAGAGTGTGCCTCTGACACAGTGTCCTGCAGTAGCCCTCAAGTTGGAAGTGCACATTCCCTTACAAACAGGGAAAAAAATCTCATATCCTTATGGGTATTTCAGTATTTTTGACATTTCACAGTAGAGCTAAAAATAGAATTTAAATATTTGTTTTAATTATGGATATATTTATGCTGAATTATTATATGATGTTTTATCCCATTATCCTCCATAAGTTGTTACAATGTTTTTTTCTGTTCGAGTGGATGAATCACTTTATGTTCAACAGCAGTACAGTAGTTTAAATATTATTCTAATTCCATATGCATTAATGTAAAGATGAGGCTTCATTATTCTTTCCTTTCTATTCGTTTACTTTTCCCCTCATATTCCCAAAGGCTTCAAAGATTTAATGGTGTGTGAATTTGCCATCTGATGCAATGTCTTTTACCCCTTCATAATTTCAGGGACAATGATTTTTTTTTTTTTTATTTTTATTTTTCTTTTTTCCTTAGGGGCTGCTTACTCTTTCTGTACAAATATTATGTCTGAAAACTTGCAGATGTTTCTCCTTCTAAAATGTGCTGTATGGTCACTATTGACTGAGACACGTTCAGCTTTTCTTGTAGATGGTTGTGAAATCTTGTTATGATTTGCTGACCAATCTATCAACGTGCATCCAGCACGTGGAGAGGTGGTTGAAGGCCATTATTTTTCGCCATGTGGCTGCAAACTCTGAACACAGGAGACATACAGCCGTACCCTCATGTGAGGCTCTAAGCCTGCTTTGCTCCAGTGAACATGTGTCTGCAAGTCTCTGCAGTTGCTGGCGTGTTTCACTTGCACTGATTTATGCATTTAGCCAAAAATGGCAGCACCACAGAGCCCTGGGCTGTCCAAAACTCCAGGTTATTTCCAAAGCAAATGAATAGCTAGTTTGTAAAATATGTATTTTAAAAATGTTACAAATGGTGTTAAATATCAAGAGTTTTTATTCAGGTTTTTTGCTTGATCCTGTACAATCTTTTGTGTTTGATTTATTCATTTTCAAACTTTGACATGAAAAGTATGCTTTTTCACTGACTCTTTCTTAAGCCTGATACATAAACATCAGGAACACGGGGCATCAAAGCATTTATGAATTGTTTATTTCCTTTTTTATGTGTAAATGCAGCTCTTTTTCAGATATGCCTTAAAACATGAAAATGCAATGTTGGAAACAGACATTATGACTATGCTTGGTATGCTCTGTGTGACTGGCGTTCATACAGTACACATGCTTGCAATGCAAACATTCGAGATTCAAATAATGCAGTCACTGGTTCATTTTCAAATATATATGCAAATGACTTTTTTTTCCCAATTTTCATTATAAAATGAAACCAATGTAACTTGCCAGTTATATTTCATAAGGGATGAATGGCATTGTAAATAGCAAAGGAAAAGATTGCCATGCAATCAAAAGGATAGGGCTCTCTTGCCTTTTTAATTATTATTATTATTTTTTTTTTACTGAAGTTATCCGTGCGGTCATGGTGTGGAAAGATAAAAATGATATATGTATCTTATTACTTTAAGCGAGGAACAAAACAAGAGAATGAAGCACTCCATTTTGTAACAGTCAATAACATAAAGGAAGAGGAGAGAAAATGATAAATAAATGTCATTATTTTCAGAAGGAAATACTGAGTGCAAACAAAATATCCTACTGTAAATGTGATGGGGATTATTGTAAGCCTGTAAAGGGAACACGATCATCCTGTTAGCGCTGTCATTCAAGTTTTGGATGTTGGTATGAGGAACAGTTGGAAACCTTTGGAATTCTTCTAGGTATAATACCTCTAAATATCAGGTCTCAAAGTTGAAATTCTCTTTGTTTAATTTCTGTGATTGCTTTTTTGTGAAATATATCATGCTCTACATAAAAACCAGCAAATGTAATTTTATAAAAGAAAATATTTATAGTTCTTTACTGTGTATGTTCTTAAGAACAGTGAAATAGAATAATAACTGCTTTTGATCTGTCGTAGAACAAATGAATGCCTAAATGCCTTTTATTGCTGTGTTCACGAATGGGGGTGCGGTGGCGCAGTGGGTTGGACCGCAGTCCTGCTCTCCGGTGGGTCTGGGGTTCAAGTCCTGCTTGGGGTGCCTTGTGGCGGACTGGCGTCCCGTCCTGGGTGTGTCCCCTTCCCCCTCCGGCCTTACGCCCTGTGTTGCTGGGTAGGCTCCGGTTCCCTGTGACCCCGTAAGGGACAAGCGGTTCTGAAAATGTGTGTGTGTGTGCTGTGTTCACTCTCATAGACCCTTATATTTACTTTTATTTATTTAGCAGATGCTTTTCTCCAAAGCAACTTCCAATGAACTAGTGTTGTCAGCCCACACACCTTATTCACCAAGGTGACTTACACTGCTAGATACATTACTTACACTGGGTCACTCATCTATACATCAATGGAACACACACACTCTCTCTGTCACTCGCACACTATGAGGAACCTAAACAGCATGTCTTTGGACTATGGGAAGAAACCAGAGCACCTGGAAGAAACCCACACAGAAACAGGTAGAACATGCAAACTCCACACAGACTGAGCAGGGATCAAACCCATGTCCTCTCACACTACCCACTGTGCCACCATGCTGCCCACAAGTCCAACATTCTCATTTCATTTAGCTGATACTTTCTGGCAAAGCACCTTACAGTGTTGAACTACTTTACAATTACTTACCCATTTATACAGCTGGGTAATCTTTTACTGGAGTAATTTAGGGCAAGTACCTTGCTCAAGGGTACAACAGCTAGAGATGAGATTCAAACCTGTGACCTTTGGGTTGAAAGGCAGGAGCTCCAGCCGCTATGCTACCAGCTGTCCCACAACTGTTACAAGCAAACTCCGCACACTGAGCCACATCCTTACAGCCCAGGAGTTGTGGGGCACCAGTGCTATCCACTGTCCCACTGTGCTACCCATATGGAATCCAGATGCTGCTATTTGAATTTTAATTAAGTGTAGGTTTATCGTTATTAATTGCATGCTTTTTTTCTCCTACGGTCACTCCTGTCTGTAAGTCCTGCATGGTCTAATATTATGAAATAAATACATTTTCTTTAGCCTGGACTCACAGCATCCTGCAGGACCCTGCAGGAAATACCCATAGCTGTACAGTGTTTCATCCCTGTGTTGTTTCCCTGCCATTTTCGACTCAGGTGAATAACTACGCTAATATCTGCTGGCTCTTGGCCAAGTGAAAAACAATGAGTCATCAGATCATGAATTATTAACATTCTCACCTTTTCAGTCACCCCTGCTGAGAGCTTAACCTGTGCTATTGGATGCATATTTACCCTGTCTGGTGTTTAGATAGCAGTCACTCCCCAGCTGCGGGATACGTTTTAATTGGGCGGCTCCTGACAGATTCTTTGGGACCTGGGTGACCCATATGTTGTCAAGCTTTCACATTTTGAAACCCCTGTTGGCATCACATAATGGCGCTCAAAAGATACCGTTTTGTCGTGCTGCTCTGCTTGAGCCGCTTCAGACATTTCCATGGCAATGGAACATGTTTGTTTTTGTTTTCTTTCTATTTATTGTTTACCTTTCCCAGGGACTGGTGAATAATTCCATCAGCCGTGTCTTGTTTCTGTGTTCTTTGTGGACAGATTTTTATGGTTCCGCGATTGCAGTTAATGAGCAACACAATGCAAGTCTAGTTGTGTAATGTTTTGTTTGTTTGTGTGTGTGTGCGCCTGTATGCTTTTGTGCGTGTGTGTATGTGATAAATGAATAATGAGAACTGAAAAATCACAGAACCCATTGCCTTGCATATTAAGGCCCATGAGAACGGCACATTAATGTCATATTGTTTCAGTTCTTCCTCTCTGAGTTAAAATGGACTTTTCATGAGATGAGAAGGTGATGGGTATTCAGTGAATTAGAGGCTGCGGAAAGCAGTGAACTTGTTTGTTCAGACTGGATGGAACCCCTAGAGGTGTCATCACTCTTGCCCTTTTTCTGTGTGAGAACTCTTATTGATATTTATGACTTGCTTATAACCAAAAAGGGCATCTCAACAAGCCATAAATGATCCATCTGTATAAATCATACAGCAGCGTTAACTATCCATCCATTATCAATAAGGGCTTGTCCAGTGCAGGGTTATGGTGTATGGAGTTATCTCAGAAGCATAAGGTATCCCCTGGACAGGACTTCAGTTTATTATAGGGCAATTGCACACATTCGAAGCACGTGTCTTTGGACTGTGGGAAGAAACCAGAGTACCCAGAGGAAACAGGAGAAGTATGCAAGCTCCACAGAAACTAGGATGGACTAAAACCCAAGCCGAAACCCATAACCCAGGAGATGCGGAACACAGCGTAACTTGCTTTGCCATCGTGCTGCCCAGATGTTAAGTAACTGCTATTCTTTAGTTTTGAAGGAAAAAATTATGCAGCAGTACTGTTTTAAGCAAAAATTATTGTATAACTATACATACCAATGGCAGCATGTGTTTACTCCAACTGTTACATAACCATATAGTACTTGCTTTCATCTGAGGAAAATGGTAGATGAATTAAATTTGGTTCATTATGTTGTTCACCATACAGTATTTGTACAACCATGCAGCCCTTTCAGAGGACAAAAAATATAGTCAACTGTGTTAATTAAAAACAGGAAGTTTTTGTTGCGTCGGTGAATCTGGCAGTGAAAGGGTTGGAAAAGGGGATAGCAGAGCTATAATAATATCAGAGGTGCACTCTTAGAGGGATAGAAGTCTTCCTATTCTAGGCTATTCATTAAAGTGGAATCAGATATTGTACATACATTAAAATAATATTAGATTTTTTTATTCGTTTTTATTATCTACAAACTACACAGCCGGAATAGTCTGTTCCAAGGCTATTGCCTCTACAGTAAATTTCTTGTCACACTGGAATGGAATTTAGAATTAATCAAGTTCCTCTTTTCTGTGCAGTTAACTTTCGGTAACTGTGTTTTATTGTTTTGTTCAGAGTTAGTGATCATGATGTGTTCTTTTGTATTCGAGATCACAGTTCTCAGAATTATTTAACTGAACCACACAGGGAGCTTTTCCCAGTATACAGTATTTACCGTGAGATTTACATTATCGTGGAAATTAACCTGAGGACCGCGGGAGTTAATATTATACTCACACAAAAAAAGGCACACTTGCAGGTTTTCGGAAGCTGCTGCAGCCCTGCCATTATAGTCTCTGGTTTCCCCAGAGAAATGAGTGATTTCTGAAACTAAAGAGGAGAATGAGAGGAAAACAAATGACTGACTGGAGGGGAAAATATCTGATAACACATCAGTGGCTGTCTGGGATGCGACTCTCCCCTCCTGTGCGCTGCAAGACGTTTCGATACACTTGACGGAAAAGCACTGTGGTATGTTAACATCCAGGGCTCTGTTTCCCAAAAGCATTGCGGTGGTTCGACGATTGCAGTTCAATAGGCAGTCGAACTTACGATCACTGTAAGGCCGTGACGGTTTGGGGAACCTGAACCCAGATTTGTTGCGCTGCGGTCTTATGAAATTCCTTTCTCTCCATCTTTATGGCAGCAAATGTATATTTTGAAGAATGGATGTGAAGTAGGTGGGCAAGAAAAGTGCATGAAAAATGCCAGCTGTATAAGGTTATGTCCCCTGCATCTCGGGAGGTATTGCTAAAGAAATGTCACTTACTCTGCAAACTCCCACGACTCCGCCAATGTCCCACATAGTGTGTAGATGAACAGCCGTCTAATATCGTAGCCCCTCTAACATGAGAGCCATTACACTCCGGCAAGGGTGTTTGTCTTCTTTCGGACAGGAAGATTAACCTGGCTGACCACAGCGGTCTCTCGTGCTACATTTTGCCAGCGTTTTCCCAACAGCCCTGCAAGATGTCAGGCTGCTGGATGAGGAGCCCACGGTGTGTTTCCATCTGCCTGCTTGCGTTTCTACGGCTGATGGCTAAACACTGCATCTGTTGATGTGCCTCTTTAGAAGCTGCGTGGGAAGAATCCATGGGAAGGTCAGGGTTTTGGAGAGAATGGATCCTGTCACTGCAGTTGTGCTCGCAGGCCTGGCAACTCCATGCGATGGTGGTGATGAGGGAGGGTGCAGCCGCTGCCCCAGCGAGGCCCTGGCGCTAATGGAAGCCCGTGCCCCGGCGAGGGCTGTAAACGAGGAGTGAAGGATAATGATTAGCGGTGGCCCCGGGGCTCTGTTTTTCTGGGCCGATCCAGCCGCCAGCTGCTACCTGTAGCCCTACGCCAATGGTACGGTTAGTGAGCTTGGCGTCAGATCCCTTTCTGGGCCACATGGGGAAGGCCGCCTCCACTAACGTCTGTCAGCAGGCTTGCTGTTCTCCCATCAGTCCCCCTCATCTGTCTCCTCGCACCTTGAATGCACCCAGGTAGACTGGCACACCTGAGGGCAGTTATTGGGATGAAGCCCAGGTGTGAAATCCAAAAGACTTTGTGCTGTGTGAGAGGTCATGGAAAGAGAAAGTGCAGACACCAGAGCGCTAAGGTGACTTCAAGAGCAAAGCTCAAAATGATGCTTGTTTGCCACACCGGTTGCCTTTTCTTTTGTTTTGCATTCGTGAGGCCATTTAAATTTTTCACCAAATAAGCCGTGAGATGAAAAAGTGGAAGCGGCTCCTATTTTTAACAAACTGCAGTCTCACTTTGACTTGCTGCTCTTGTTGTTGTCATAAACGTGGGAAATAAAAATAATTTTTAAAAATAAACGTCAGTCTGCTGACTTGATTTTCCCAGCCGGCGGGAACCCGTCCAACCGCTCGCAGTCACACTCACTTCCACAGCCTGTCACAAGGGGTTATCAGTGTTTATGTTAAATGTACATTGCCCTGCATCGCCCTTAATAAGAATGCAGGTAGTTCATTCTGTGTGCAGACAAACCATTCAGGATGTGAGCAGGTTTGAATGATCTGTGTGCGTGACCGTCAGGCATGACTTGGCCCAGGCTTTTCAAGCCTTATTAGTAAACGCATCGTAACATTTAGCGAGCACTCTCAGCCCACCTATGGAGTGCAACTTCTAATTAACTTTCAATGAGGTTTAGCTGGGAAACCGAAACATTAGATGGGCGTCAGCTTACAATAATGAACTGCGTTACGGAGCGCTGGAGAGCTGCAGTACAATGCATCTCTCCTCTGCCTTTGGAAGACCTGGAAAATAGAGGGTGGAAATGGCATTTAATTCCCGTTGGCCATCGTTTCCATGCCG